>NC_085049.1:12605626-13219527 GCF_963662255.1 Cinclus cinclus
TGTTTAAAATCTATAGTATTCTCTGTTTGCTGCTCAAACAGATTATTTGTAATGTCCTTACTGTTACAACTCTTTCAAATATAGGATAGAAAATTTAGAGAGCACAACACCCACAGACACACAGAGACACCTTGAAATTAGTTATTTAGATCATCATCCAAAGGTTCCTGGTGTCACTGGAAAAAAAATACAATAAATACATATATTTCTACACTTATATGTACATGTAGGCAGGTTAGCTAATGAAAGGAATTGGTGAAGAAAGAAAACTAAGAAAGCATGAGAAAGTGAGATGGAAAAGGATAAAATCTATTCAACAATAACAAATAGATACAATGGTTCAGTGGCTCTTGATTCAATACTTCTGAACAACTCCCCACTGGAAATCAAGAATTACAAATCAGTGATATGTGTTTTGTTTATTTCCTCATCCATGTACTGAACATGAAAACAGAATCTAATTTGATGGTTACCCTATTGGCTGATTAGAGGATGTGCACACAGGGTGCATGTTCATGTATTAACATAAAGAACTGAATATGAAAACAATAAAAACACATATTTTACCAAGCTACCTTCTTTAAAATGAATTATTTTCTCCTTATGCATCTCTCTCTTATATTTGAAACTTCGTAGTTGCAGCACATATTTCTACTCAGTCCACAGCAGTAGGTAAGTGTGCTTCAATTTTCTCTTGTTCTATTACCTCAATCCCAGAAGAGTAAGGCCCAGTAAAGATAAAATTTTTGTGTTTTAGTTTTTAAAAGAGGCAGAAAAAAAAGGATTTCCTCCCACCCCCTTCTGATATGACAGAGGTAATACATGGATCCTAGTTCCAGCCAGGGCAGGGTTAATTTTTGCAGTAGCTAGGAGGGGTCATAGTTAGGACTTGGAGCTTATTCTGCACTGCCATGTCATTGGTGGAGCTGGGGAAAAGGGGAAAGGGAATGTCTTCCAGGGACAAGGGGTCCCTTCCAACTGAGACTCGGTGGGAACACTGAATTGAGGAGTACCATTGCTAAACCATGACAACATGGCAGAATGTATCCTGGGACCATGTTCTTTAGACAATAAAATCTTCTGATAAAAGAATAAAGACTAAGTCAGATTTCTTAGTGTTCCAGAAAAAAATAATCAAGTGGCCTCGTGAATGAAAAGGTCTTAAATGTTGTAAAATAGTTGATAATTTTTGGTTAGCAAAATGGAATGTTAGCAGCATTGCAATAAATGTTGTTTTTTGTATCTGCCCAGTGCTGAGGTCAGGACTCCCTGAGATCTGTTCTTCAGTGGTTCTCTTACATTCTTTGCCTTCACAAGAGAGCAGCACATAAATTAAAAATCTGAATAGCTTTTTACATAATTCTGTTATATTTTTAGTGTCAGGGCCCTAAGTTATTATTAAACATCCATTGGCATCCTCTGAAAAGTAATGACCAAAAAACACAAGTAATGAGAAATCCACAATCAACCTTCTAATGTGCTCTGATTGGTCCTACTTACTTTCTTTTCAGATTAGTGTACTATAGATGAAATTAATATTACATTCATAGCATATTAATCTAGTGAGCAATACATTTTGCCCATGCTAACTGCAACATATTTTAAATATCTTCAAATGTTCATCAGTGTTACTTGAAAAATATATGATAAATTCATTTTGAGACTTTCTGTGACTGAATATTAAGCATGTCTGTGTGTCTGCACTTAAGTCCTGACTTTTTATATTTTGAGAAAATCTGTGTTTTATAAATGTAACAACTACTTAAATGATGTGAAAAGTAAAATGAGGAGATAACATACTCACAGGTCTTCACTTTGAAGAAAAGGTAGTTCAGTTGGCTTAAAAATAGGCAGGAAAAAATCAGAGAAAGGGAAAAAATTATTATAGCAGCTGTGGGTTGATTGCTAACATCCTAGAAAAAACACTCCTCAATTTGATATGTTTATTGTTGTGCCCTTTAGATAACAAGTTCTTACTGGCCTTGATGCTGTTCTGGAAAGCACAACACTAATTAACAAAAACAAAATCCAAAACCCTAACCCACAATGGTGCAAACTCACCAGAACCCCTACAAGAAAAAAAAAAAAAAACCAAACCTTAACAGAAAAAAAACCAATAACCAAACAAAAAGCCCAGGAGGGAGGGGGAGGAAGTGAAACATTTTTCTCAGAATAAACCTCATCTTCATTAGTAACTGAACAATGCGTGTACACATTCCTCTGTTTTCTGTTGCTTAGAAATAAAGAGCAGTGATGTAAAGCCCTAGCACCATTACAGACAATTTACAACACCCTATTTACACCAGCTGAGAAACTGGCTCAGAATGTTGTTTAAATAGGATGATAGCCCAGAAAATTTTCTGATGAATGAGTCACCCAATCATGGAACCAAAATTCATTCCTGACCCACTATGGTTACTACATTTATATTATAAAGGAGGTCATGGTTGTTTTACATTAAATATAGTACCCTGAGGATTTAATTAAAAGGGATTTAAAATTATGAATACCAAAGCCAGACAGGTCATATTGGATAATCCAGTTTTATTTTACAGTAATTGGTTACACGAGTTATTATTACATTATTTAGAACATCCTGATTCTCAGTGGAAGTTCTTGTGCATTTAATTAACTGTGAGTACAAAATGACTTAAAAAACTTAAATCATTAAGTCCTCCTTAAATAGTATCTTCAAATTAAAATTGACAACAATATTTCATTCAAAGTACTTTAATTCTGTAATTTTTAAATGAAAACACAGTGGTAGTAAATAATAATAGCTTAATTGCTGTTTTATTTATTAATTTTAATTATTACTTTTAAGTGAATGTTTGTTTTCAGATTTGGATTTTGATCTGAGGTTGTCGTACCTTGAGTTTTGCATGTTCTGACCTTATAGTCAGCTTGACCTCCACTTTGGTAAAGTTTGCAGGACTCTAAGTTTCTAAGCATGAGAAATGCTGGCTACTGATCATGCGTCTTTGCTGAGGTCTACAGATTTTGATGCATTTATAAAAAAAGGATGTATGACTTTTACTGTAAGAATGGTAAGTTTACAGGACAAGAGGGAATTTAACCTTTACTTAACTGAAAGACCAAAGGACCATTGTGTACCTCAGTGTGATTGTCAAGAACAGTGGACCACCCAGTTACTTATTCTGAACCAGGTCAATTTTTTGTTGCTCTTTTTAAGGTTTTTGAGATTGATTTTCAGATTGTTGTGGAGTTCCCCTCACTGGAGATATTCAAGAACTGTCTGGATGTAATCCTGTGCCACGTGCTCTGCGATGATTCTGCTAGAGCAGGGAGGTTTGATTAGATGACCCACTGTGGTCCCTTCCAACCTTGCCCGTTCTGTGATTCTGCGAGATGATGGTGACTACAGTTTTCAGTACCACTCTGGGGGAAACAGGATACCCAGACTGTGACATCAAAGACAGCCTTACCTCCAAGAGACTTGACGGGGAATACAGACTGGGTCAGAGATGAGCCCTGGACAAGTGTTCATTTCCCTTCCAGTCCAGGAGATGTATGGATCCAGATATCTGATCACAGTATTAGTACAGAGTTTCTTTGAAGCAATTCTGTCACTAACTGCATCCTGCTTCAGCCTGTTTGGGTATGAAAAGTGATCTATCTAGGTTACCATCAAGAGAGTGGTACAATGGAAACTCTCTGGCACATCATAATATGCAATATTGAACGGTGTTTATCCGCACATTCATTTGCATTGTGGGACTGGGCAATTGTTAAATGCAACACAGTCAATGCTAAATTCAATAGGAACGATAAAAGACAGGTTGCTATTTGTGCTATTTGCTTAATTGTTCTATATGACTGAGAAATAGATGAGAATTTACTGCAGGCTTTTGATATTCAGTGTTGCTGTGCCACAGTACATTGAGAATAATGAATAGGACATTCACTCTGGAGCAAAGAACATTAGTTTTCTTACCTAGGAAACAGGGAAGCCAGCTGGAGAGGAGAAAATTGCCAGGTAGATTGTCGACATAAAGGCAAAGGTAACATGCTGATAATAACCAGGGGAAATATGAAGATAATAACAGAGGATGATAACAACACAGCTGAGAAAGACAGGGGGCTCTGGAAGATCAATTGATCCCAAGCTGTGCACAGCTATTATGCAGATGGAGGGACACCTCTGCTCCTGAGGAAAGGAGATGGTTTATTTCCCATGTAGCAGAATGTGTTAACTCCAGCCTTGTATTAAACAGGATCAGGCCTTGCTTGCTTCCTATTCTAAAAAATGTTTACTTCTTGACAGATTTCCACACTGCTGCCTTGTTATTGTGGGCGTATCATTATTTGTCCCACTTTGCCCTCCCTCCCCTCCCCCTTGGCTGTGGGGCTCTGCAAGTCATAGGCAACTGTCATGTCAGGTCTACATGGATCTGTCAGATGCACGATGAGCAAAGATGGAGTGATCACTTCTTGCTGCCGTGTTTACTCTGTTTGCTGTCTTCAGCAGGCCTGTTTTCAGAGAGACGCTTTCCAGAACGCTTCCCATCAAGGATACCGGGAGGAGCGAGGGGAGCCATGGCTGCCGTGCTGCTGCCCAGCAATGGCAGAACCCTTGGATAATCTCCCTGCCTCCAGCAGTTTGTCCTGGAGTACCTTTCCTCTGGAAGACACCTATTCCTTGCAGCCTGTTCCAGCTCTCATGGCCATCTGCCATCAGTGGCAGGTGAGGAGTGAGGAAGAGGAGCTGAGGAGTGAGAGAAGAGGAGGTCAGGTGAGGGAGCAGCACCAATGATGAGATGAGGGAAACATTTTTCCCTGCCCTGGAAATCAGCTAGCCTGCTTTTTAGCAAGTGTAATTTCCTATTTTTCAGATTCTCCAGCAGTGGTGGCTATGCAAATATTTTCTGTACCTTTCTTTTCCAAGTTATAATAATTTACTTTTTACTTAATACCAGTTTTGAAATTGCAAATTCCCTTCTGCTTCATCTTCCTTTTTTGTCTTTTGTTCCTTGTTTGAATTATTTTCTTTCACCTCCTTTTTTTTTTTTTCTTTTTTTTTAACTTGGCTGGGATTTAAAATTGAGATATTTTCTGGATTTTGATTAAACCATTGTCTAACCAGAGCAAGAGAAAGGAAAACAATTTTTGAAATGTGATAAAGGTCAATGGGCATTATACTGTATATTTATGAATGTGACTCACACAATGTTTTGAGTCTCAGTAACAGCAAATGTATCATAGGATGCAGTAGCTGAAATAATATAGCAAGTGACTTTATTGATTGCTGTCCTAAAATCCTGATGTCTTGTTTACACATCCTATAAAGTTCTGTTCTACTAGAAACTATGTGGGGTTTCTTTGGTTGTTGTGTTTTGTCTTGAGTTTGTTTGGCTGATTGGGTTTTTTGGTCAAACTGTAAGAGTCTCCTTCTCCCAGATAAAATTTCCCTTGGAGAAAGGATGAAAGTGTTCTCTCTGAACAATTTTTCATTGTTGGCTACCCACTGTTGGAATTTTAAGAAAAATAACTACTAACCTGTAACTAGCTAGGCAAATACTTTCATGATCATATTCTGTTTTTACTAGAAGTCTTGGGAGAATTCAGGTCATTGACTTTGTAATAAGTCTGTCTCCTCTCACACAACTCCTGCCTGTCAGAAAGGATGATTCAGGAGTGGTAGGCTCTGCTCAGTACCCCTGACGTACTAAGAAAGATAACCAGAGCAGCAGCAGCACAGGAATGGCCCAGAGCTCAGACACTATAAACATTTTTTAACTGAACTCTTTATTTATTGCTTTTTCTTTCCCATTCTAATTGTTTAAACAATGAAATTAAGAGTATGCAATAATTTTTTGATTGCTGAAAGGGATTCTCTAGCTCAGGTAATGCAAGTGCTTAAAATTTAATGCAGAGTTCTGTCCACAGCTCTCCCTACCAACCCACATTATTTATATAATCTGGTTATAGAAATTCTGTCATCACAATGCCTTTCTGTCACGTTTCTCATAGTGAGAGCTTATTAACTTGTGCTTTATTAGATTCTGTGCCTTTACAACCAAGTCATTAGACACAACCATTACCCTGGTCTCCTTTCATTTCTGTCTTAAGATCCATCTTCACTGTGATACCCGTGGTTAATGAGAGTCCTTAAGTAGACAGGCTGCAAGTGATTCATTTGTAGCTCTTGTCGACTTGTTTCATGGAATTAAAAAAAAAAAAAAAAAATCTCTCCAGCTTGCAGCTGAATGTTCAGCTAATAGATTTCACAATCTTGTGTTGCAATTAGTTGCCCTGAGGTTCAGCATCCTTCTTCCACACTTCTTCCTGCAAGCCCTGATGTGCATTCCTGATGTCTTGACTGTAGTGATTTTGAGGGAAAGAATATTTCCTGTTTGTGCTCATACAATGATCAGCACAGGGAGGGCTCCAAGCTCACTGAGGCCTCTGCCTGCCACTTTCCTACTGCTAATATATTTTATATAGACATCCAAACAGTTTGAAGAGGTTAGTGAGGGGGATTCTGGTTTTTGCATTCTTTTCCAGCTTTGCCACTACTGCATAATTTTTTATATTACCTTCATTAACAGGCAACTCCAATGCTCAATTCAGATGTAACAAATACTTAAAGAAGAACTTCATCTACAGACACAGCTAGTTTAGATTTTACTTCAAAAAGAAAATAAAAAAAGACAGTGGAACACTGTGTATACACTGAAATTTATTTAACAAAAATCAATGAAATTATCTTCTGGAAAATGGAATTTTGGAGGGTGTGTGTTTATATTTTTTAACTTCATTTTTACCTTTACATGTAAGAATTAATACGGATTTTTTGCTAGTACTCTGAGCTCACTCTGGCATTACACTGAAACATTCATTAAGTTGAAATGCTTAACAGGGTCTGATTCCTTGTATCAGGATTCTAATACAAGTAAAAAAGAGGCAGCCTCTGACTTAAAAGCAGTCCTTGAATGGTTCTCAGTTGTTTCTATTTCATCTGACAGTCTTCACCGAGGGTCCTCAGTTTAGTTTGGCAGGTAAGACCACACCAATAAAGTCCTCTCAGAGAACAAGGGGTAAAGGATGTTAGTTATTTGCAACTGCAGCTTTTCTGCTGGTGACTTTGTGCATGGACTTTTTGTTAAGAATGTTCATGATCATAGCAATGCTTCTAGAAATAAGTAAAATCTATTGGTACATGAAATTCTGCTTTAGAAATTGTGCCTTACAGATATTAAAAATGAATCTGTCATAGAGCCACGAGTAGAGCTTTTTACAAAGCATTTGTTTGATCTATAGTTGCTCCCCAGAGAGAATAGTATCTGAGAATGAGCTTTGTGTAAATGAGTGCATTTGGTACATCCTAGAGTGATGTCAAAGCTTCACTGGCTCCAAGGGGTAGTTTTGTTTTGACAAACTTAGTTCCAGTGCCTTTTGTTTAGAATTGATTAGAGGAATTTGGAAATATATTAAAAGAATATATCAGCACAATGACACCTACAATGAGCAGAAGGCATCCATTAGCAGGGGATGGAAAAAACCACAAGAGAAAACAAACCAGCTCTTGTTGCTGTTTTATTAGGAATTTCTTTGTTTTATTCACCTGAATGTATTCATACAACAAAAAAAGAAAAATACTCCAGTTGAACTCTGTCAACACAGAGTGATCCTGAAGTGCATTTTCAGAGGAAACTCTTGTTATTTTTATATTTGTGTTTATGTTGTGTGGATACAGGATTCTCTGTGTAAGGTGTGGTCCTGAATGGGAAAAGCAAGTCTGAAAGCTTGTTTTTGAGATCTACAGCCTTCAAGAGCAGCTGATGCCCATTTTGCTCTAAAATAACCTCCATTATGATTAACAAAGTTAGCTCTGCTGTGGAGTTGTGTGTTCCCAGCTCACTGCAATACTAAATAGAAGCAGCTGGTGGATGAAGTGTTTAATGCAGACATATTTGATGGGTAGTAGGGACACATGGCCAAGCCTCCATTTGCCAGATCTGGGTGTTAATTGCACAGCCAGGTGGGGGCTGGGGGCAGGTGTGCCTGCCTGTGCAACCAGCCTAGATGGGATTTACTCCTCTGGGGATGCCTTAGGACAGATGCTCATACTCCTATGACACTCCTGGCCTCTCAACTCCTCACAAGCGTGAGTGTGAGGTAAAGGGAAGACTTATGATCCAACACAGACACAGGGAGAGAGGAAACAACAAATAGTCCCAGAAAGATTGAGTGTCACTGCTCTTGGATATTGGGAGGTTTACTTTGTGTCAGTCCCATTTGGTGCTCCTGCATAAATCTGACCAGATTATAAACCTGACATGGAGCTCTGATGGCCTTCAGCCTCTATTGAGTTTCCTTCCTTGGCAAATAGCACACTGGCAGGGTGACCCATGGTGGCCTGCAGGATGGGACCACAGGTGGTGATCTAACTAGGACCCATTACCAGAACTCCTCCAGTCTGAGCAAATTAGCTCCAGAACCTGGATCCAAACACTGGAAAAATGGTATTAATGTCCATCAGACAAATAGAGATGCTGGATTGTTCCTGGGATTTTATTTTTTAGTAACTATCTAGTCATATAAAAATGTATAGGTTATCCTAGAAGAAAGAGCATCAGTTTTCATCACTTGAACTTTTGAGTTTTCCAACTGTTTTACAGGACATAGGAACCACTTGTGGCTATAGATTAGAAGAGTTGTTCCTTCAGAGGGTTCTTGTAAGTGCCTTCTCAGCTCTGGAGAGAGCTCTGAAATCTAAGTGCTGAAAAACCTGCCACTGCGGCATTGGTTCCACCTCTGAGGCCCAGAAAGCTGCAGAAGTAAATGGATACTCCTGCTGATGGCTGCCTACCTTCAGCTAGATTTCTCTGTGGTCAGAACTTCTGAAATACCTTTCTCAGATGCTTGGATTGATTAAAGTTGCATATTGAGGCGAGCAGACTAGTTTAAACAGCAGTGCCACTTTAGTCTGCTGGAGCTGCCGGGCAATTCAAGGTCCTATGGAGCAGCTGGGTATTGCAGTGTCTCTTGGATTGAGCAGAACCAGAACTACTACTTGGGGTTTGCTTATGCTGCATCCAAGACTACAGAGAAGAGATCCCAAACCCAGCTGTGGGCTGAGGCAGTCATAAAATATTCTTCCAGATCTCGATCATTGCAAATATAACTCTGACGTTTTCAGAGCTATAAATTACATCTGCAATTATTTTTACAGCTATGGTGCTTGGAGAGAGTATAGCACATGTATTTTTATGCTGTCTTGCACTTAAATGGTCTCAACTAAATTAAAAGCATTGCAAGGAGTAGTTGATTTCTGAGTGAATCTCAGGCTAACTATCCAGAGACACAAAGCATATCAACATATAACACACATTGCCTTACTTCCTGCAGTACTTTCTATGGCAAAAATATTTTTTCATATATATGCATACATATATATGTGGAATTATATATATATATATATGCATATATATGTATATATATACTATTAGTGCTTCAGAAAAAATAAGGGACAAAGATTTTATTTGCAAATTAAATGCTTGTTATCACTGTTAAACTGTGGAATTGGCTAGTATTCACAAGTAATTAAAGAAAGAGAACTTATGAAGATAGAGTCTGTTTAATTTCAGGAAGAAGAAAAGAGACGTTATAAATTGTCCATTAAGAGAAAGTTGTTTTACTTCCATGCAAAAACTAACATAGGAATTTGCTATAATTGTCCTGGGAGTTCTGCTTAGTCACTGCTTCATATCAGATTCTGTGGACCTCTTATTTTCTCTCATTCTAAAATTTTTCCTAAGATCACAATTAAACTTTTCTATTAAAATAACAGTTGTACATCACCTGGGAGGTGCTCTGCTAGACAAGAGATCAGAAAAATTACATTTACTACAGATTCCTGCTAGACAATTTATTACCTTCATTTTTTATCTGCTTTGAAAATAAATTTTCAAAAGTATTTGATGGTTGCAGTGTCTGTTTTTGCATAAGCATGTTCCTCTTCTAAATAGTATGCAAACATCCGCTTGAAAATGCAATTTTAAAAGGTGCTGTTAATGCTCTGCACTGATAATGTCACGTGACATTCATTCATTCATTCATTCATTCATTCATTCATTCATTCATTCATTCATTCCATAAATCTTTCTAGTCAAAAAGAATATGCAGATATTTTTATGCTAACTCATCCTTGTTAAGCTGAATAACTTGTTTATTACACTTGTGAGGAGATAAGTAGATTGTAACATGATACCAAAACAAGTTTTTCTGTTTGAAGAAAAGTGTCCATTTCTGCATGTAGTATCTGTGCACATTTGAATGTTGCTGAAGAATTGTGTGCATTTGCACCTCATTCATTCTTCTTGTGCTCATCTAAAGCCCGATGAATTCATTGTTCATTCTGACTTTGAATCAGGTTCTTTTTCTTTTTGCTCTATTTGTTTACTCCTTACATTTTAAGAAGCAATATACCCTTTCTCACCAGTTTCTCTGAGCTGAGCAAGTCCTGAAATGCTGGACTTTTGCAACACTGCTGCTGTCTTTTCAGTTAATTAGGCCTTATCAAATGCCTTTTTTTTTATTTTTTTTTTTTTTTTTACCAGGGATGGGACAGAATGATGCATTTCTTCTCAAGGGATGTGTCCACTTTCTATGCATGAATGGACTATTCAAAGCTTTGCCTAACATATATCAAACGCATATGTCTCATCTAATAGAATAATTAAATCACAGCAATTTGCATTTTAGAAACAATGTTTTTGTTTTAGATTGACTAACTTCTGTAAGAAAAAGGTTACAATTTTTTAAAATATAACACATTGAAGAAAGCAAGCATATATAATTATTAAAAAATGGAATGGGAATTTTATTTAGAGGATGAAATTTGTTGCCATCAAATCTTTTGGACACTGAACTTGAGATTTCCTTAAATATGCTTCTTACATGTGTAAGTCCCAAGATTATTCATATTCCCCTTTCATTCTGATTATAACTGCAGTACCTAAAGCTGCATAAATATATTCAGAAAGGGCTACAAAGAACTGTATGTATGGAAGCATTTGCAGGGTCAAGTCATTAGGTTATACAGTAGTTTGGTCTATGAAAACTTGAAAATATAGTATTTAATTTCAGAAAGCATTTCTGAAAATACCACTGTGCATTAATCAAGTTTTTTCCTCCATGTTCTTCATTAGTAAGTTTCATCCTCTTCTTGTTATCTGTGTCATTTCCACTAAGAAATGTGGTATCTGCTGATAGGCAACTCTTATTTCTGACACATTTTAGTGTCAGTGGAGAAGCCTAAGAGCAGATTCCTCTAATATTTGAACTGCTTGATACAAGTAATCATTGCATTATTCTTCTGGGTCAATTTGTATTAAAGGCTAACATTTGAAAAAAAAAAATAGGTAAGAGTCCCCAGAAAAGTTAGGTACAAATAATAATGCCATCAAATCAAATTTATATTCTTTAAAAGTCTGAAATGCTAACAATAAGGAAGTGTGAGGTTATCCATTAACTTAATTCTGATAGTGCTAGAAAAATTGGTATACATATGAGTTTCCAAATGTGCAGGTAGCATGGAATTTTATATTTTAATGTAGTTCAGGGAATAGTTATATATAACACTGCATGATGTGTTCATATTTCTTGCTGAAACTCAGATTGCTGACATCAGTAGTGGCTGGAATTGTAAGTTAAACAGTAAAAGCTGCACTGCAATGGTGCAGTGTGAAGAAGGGATGCAGTCAGGAAAATAAGAAACCCTCAGACTAATGCCCCTAAAAATGGTGAAAAGACTTCCACTGCTCACAAGTGAATTCTAGACCAGGGCCTGAGAAAAACATTTTGGGGTAAGGAGAAGAGGGTAAGAATAGAGACAGCAAACACCAAACCACTGGGGTAAGGCTCAGAACCCTCCCTGTCTCCAGTGACTTACTCTACGTGTGTTGGTATCTGCTTGTGATTAAAAGAATATTTTTTAAAATTCAGATTTATTAATATTGTTTGCTTTTTTAACAGGTTTTTTGATACAGATGGGTTTGGGGCTTTTTTGCATTTTAGATAAAATTTTCAGTATATTCACTGCAAATGCAGACTCCTATGTTCTGCTTTTGAATAATATTAGCAAGTCTATGTTTTTCTGGTTAGATAAGTGACAGGTACCTCCATGTATATCGGTGCATGTAGAGAAAAATAAAACCTGGTTCTAAGCCCAGGTTGGAGGCAGCTGCTGATCAGGATGGGTTCATTTCTCTGTAGGGAGGAGAAGCCAGTAAGGAATCTAATTTTTGAGCTGTGCAAATTATTTATGTCCTCCAGCATATTTTATGCAGCTTCTGAAGTAGATGACTCAGTTGTAAGTCTGCTTGGAGACAGGGGCTTAACGTAGATGGCTCTTTGCCTCTTAGACAGCCTGTGATCCTAGCTCCTCTTGCACAGGGGACAGTGGGAAGGGTCTTTGGTGTGTCTCCCTCTGGAAGGTCGTGGCAGATGGAATAATGTGCATGCAGCTGGAGAGCTGCTCCCATGTCTTCATGTTGCCACGTGAGGTGAGCCCAAGAAACCTCTAATGTTATAAAAGGAGGGGGAAAAGTTTATTTCCTGAAGATTTAAGAACACTTAAACTCCTCAGCTGATGCACTGGGGAGTTAATAACTGGTTTGGACATTGGTAGCATAGACTTAATTTTATGCTGGATATGCTGCAGCATGTTCTGTATTCTAGGAGAAGGTGAAAGGACAGCTGCCACAGAACATCTTAGAACCCATAAGCAAAAATCTGAGACGTGTAGCTGCAGTTGTCCCATGGTAATTTAAAAAAAAATATCAAAAGAAGCATCTGGAAAAGATTAATTTTCTGAAAAGAAAGAAAAGTATTAAAAAATATTTACTGGAAATAGCAATATTTTGATGCAATGTGCTAGATATTCATTTTTGTGATGAAAACTCACAATAATTTGTGAAAGGTGTTTTTCACAGTTCTGTCAATAAAAAAGAAATCTATCAGATTTTCTTTAAAATGTGGGCTGATCAAAATGCTTAATGTATTCTATCTCCCTGTTTGAGGAAAAACTGATTGTATTTCTGTTTGTAATGGGTTTCTATCTTTCTCTGCAACCACCTGACATTCTGATTTCAATTTGACTCTGGCATTTTAAAACACACAGCTGATAAAACATGCAAAAATGGGAATTAGACTTGAAAATGATATTGAGTCCAGTGTTCACTGGAAGATGCATGCCCACAAGACGTTTGAGAAAACATTTTCTTTTCTCTTGATTTATTGAGTTTTATCACATATTTCACTGCTGGTTGCCATGTCAGACCATAACCTCTGTTTTGAGATCAAGGAGACCTCCATGATATTTTGAAGACCTCATGACTGGCTGAGAGACAGGCAAGAGCCTTGTTGCCAGAGCTTTGGAAATGTAACCTGAGTTTGCATTTTTCTTAAATGTAAGATGATTTTTATAGGCACTGTAGCAATGGTACCTTCTGGGGATGATTATCTGAGGATAAGTTGAGCCTTTGTCTTTATTAATAGAGAATTATTGAAATTAATCTTTCTGGAAACATTTTATTTGGTTAGTGAAATCCAGGAATAGGGTTCCCTAATAATGCCCTAGAGCTACTTTCGAATTATAGTTGTGCCTCTAGTGCATCATTCTTAAACAAAAAAATTATTTTCATGTACTTTTTTTTTTACATTTGATATCAGTGAAGCACCTTTTGAATAAAGAGAAGCTGCTAATTTCATAATATGATTAGGATTCCATCATTAAAAGGCTGATTCAAAAAAAAAAACAAAACAGTGAAGCCTCTGGAATAAACTATTCAGTCACGTTTTAAAAATATGGGATGTTCTAGTTTTCAATAATTCTTTGCAAATCAACAATTAAATAACAAATTTTAAAAGTTTGTTTTTACAAAGAAAATTTCAGTCTGGTGTGATGTTTCTCAAACCTGATATTCCAGCCACTGAATTATTAGACAATGGATGCCATGGAAGGCCACATCACTATCATCTTGTAGCAGACTAAAATCATCTAGGAGCACCAGCCATGAGGAACAAAGAATGTTTATTCTATGTATTAGATCTAGGAATGAATTTAGTATGCAACATAAACAGCACAGACTCTGCCAAAGAGAAACACCCTGACTGAAACAAATCTGTGCAGCTGGAGCATTCAGGTACCTCTTATATTAGGGATCCTTACATTGAAGTTTTATATAGGCTATCTTTATGTGCACTCAGGCAGTGTTTGGATGTTCAAGTGTGACAGGAGCAAACCAGAAGAGAATATTTTCTTTTTAATAATTTGCTTATAGAAAGATGAAATCTTAAAATCTGAGTCTTACAATCTGAGCTCCTCTTTTGGTATCATCCCTTGTGAAAGGTGAGAGAAAAAGGGATGAGAAGAAACAAAACAAGGAGCATCTATTCCAAGGCAGGAGTTACATGGAGAACAACATGTAATTTCTGCTCAAACTGTCATGCCATAAACTAGCACAATAATCGAGCATTTTTATCTCTCCACGGACAATGTGAGAATTTAGGAATTTAGTGTATTTTAAAGACTAAAAAGAGATCAGACACTAAGTTAATAATAAGAATTTAATGCTGCCCCCAAATTACTCTTGCATCACTTTGCAAATACGAGGTGGTGAGGTGACAGAGTGGCAGCATCACAGCATGCTTCCAGTGAATAGTTCACACAGATAAAAATAGATCTAAGGCTAGAATTAAGCATTTGATTTAATAAAATGTAAAAAATCCATGGTTAGCCTAAAATAATCTGTCTGACTCCTTTCAAACTTCTTTAACTTAAACTATATGGCCTTGACCATCCTGTATGGCTTTGCTTGATTTTTTTTCATTACTGAATTTATCTTCTGTTTGGAGAACCTGTGGTACTGAACGGGTAAATGAAGAATGGGTCCAGAAGAATGAACTGAAATTTGAAGACAAAGAGCTGTCTTTGCTGTTTGCTATGAAATGATGGATTTTGCTGGATTGTATAGCAATGGTGCTAATGAGCTTCATATAAAGTCCCAGTGTACTTGCACCCACATGTTCACTTGCCAGCATAAATACGAGTCCATTCAAGATCCACCTAATTAGTGCCGTGACAAGGACAAGGAAAACACAATTGTATTTTTTAGAACTTTTAGAGGGGGGTGCCCAGATAGGTTTGTGCCTGCCTGACTTAACACTACTGTCACCCACCTTCATAGTGTCTATCTCTGTCTGTCTGGTCACCTGAGGCTGTTTTTGTAATCAAGAGGGAAACCCAAAATCTTTGAGGGTGGGATCTAATTTTTTGCTTATGACTGAAGACACTGCATTTTAGAGTCACAATGTTTTGTAAACTGAATGCAGGGTACACTAAATCCATTTGGCCAGACGTTACCCATCACCCAGGAGTTTCTAATCTACTTTGGCTATTACATACAAGTAGCAAGAAGTTGATCTCTCTCTGAGAAAAATGTGTCTAGTTAGATAAAGAAGGAAAATAATATTTTGGTTTCTTTAAACGTGTTAAAAATTCTGCTAAATAAAAAAGGCTCAGAAGTATTGTGATATTTATTTAAATCATATTCTTCATAGCCATTTTTTCATCCAGCATCTTCTGGTATTGTCATGGAGACCACGGCTGTTAATATCATGCAATCCTATAATATATACATGATGAATACTGCATTTCATAATT
The DNA here is from genome assembly GCF_963662255.1 of Cinclus cinclus. Classification (NCBI taxonomy): domain Eukaryota; kingdom Metazoa; phylum Chordata; class Aves; order Passeriformes; family Cinclidae; genus Cinclus; species Cinclus cinclus. Next base: position 12,621,318 of record NC_085049.1, read on the forward strand.
CATAAACCCAAGTTTATACAGTGTCACAGTCCTCACCTCACAACGCAGAATTGTATCTGTACCTTTGTTGTCAGTTTTGAACTTCAGACATTTACTGGGTATGTCACTGGCAAATATGAGCAAAAGATTCAGTGCTTAAGCTTACTTATGCATGTTCAATATGCATTTGTTTAGTAGCAAAAAGACCACTGCAGTAGGTTTATTTTGGTTGTGATAAAGAATACAGTCTGAGTAATGTCAGTGCACAGAACAGCAGTTTAACTGACAGCTACATAATCAGTCTAAAACGTGCTTGCTAGGATGGGTCAAATTCCTTTGGGAATCCAAATGAGGTTTGGATGGCTTCTGCACTCAGTATTTTGCTACTTTTCATCACAGAGTCTGACATCAATGTTGTACATGAGGAGGAATATGGCAGAAGCTCATGTTTCCAGTGTCCATCTGTGGAATGTAATAGATTTATATTTTTAATTAAAGCCAAAAGACAGTTTTGAAAGTTCAGCAGTCACAAGCACTTACATGTATAGGAGAGGTTGCTTTTGTGAGTAGCCCCTGAAATTTCAATCAGAATGAACAGTTCAATTCTAATAGGGGTGGGAAATGGATGGATGAATAACGGGAACTTGAGCACCGGGCATGAATGGTGTAGCCTTGCATGTCTAGTTATTGTGATTTAAGATTGTACTGCCCAGCTGTTCACTTGTATCTGCAAAGCAAACCACATTTACTCTTTACTAGGAATCTTGCTCATCGTTAATGAAAAGTCCACTCACATATTTAAAAAAAGTCCTTTAGGGTTGACTGAGACTAAGCCATATGATTTTGTTTATTATTAGGGATGTAGTAACTCATACCATTGACTTGACTCAGGTACAGAACTGGTATTCTCAGGAAAGAATCAGTAAGAATGAACTTTGGATGAAAACATAAACCACAATAGTAGCAGAAGTAAGACCTTACTTAGATGTGCTAAGACACCACATAAATGTCGAGACTACTTCCTCTTCAGTGACGCAGTTATAAGAGTAATATACTGCTTAATTTCCTCTTTTACCTAAGACATGGACAGCAGAGATGAAATCCAGCAACTACTTTGTTACTCTACCATAAAATGAGAACTTTCAGATTTCCTAGGATAGGACTCAAGGCAGAGTACCCTATAGAGCTTGAAATGCAGTCCAGTCATTGTAGTACTTTTATATGCCTAAATACCTGATCTAGTTGAAGATGTCTCTGCTCATTGCAGGGAAGATTGAAACAGATGAACTTTAAAGGTCCTCTACAACCCAAACCATTCTGTGATTTTATGATTTTATGGTTATTGCCTGTATGAAGTTGTGCTTCAGAAAGGTTAGGAAACAAACTCCTTCTCCATGGAGAAACCAGGTATATTACTTAGAATGCACTGGATAAACCCAGCTGAGCTGGGAACAACCATTCACTGTCTTTAACACTGCTTTTAATTCACTCAGCTGAAATATATTAAATGAATAAAAGGGCATGAGATATAAAGAGAACAGCAATGAACATTCACATTTGCAGACATGTATATCATTAAAAAAGCATAGATAGTTTTTCCTTATATTCAAACAATTCAAATCAGCATTGTAAAAGGCTCTATGCCAAACTGTGCAGGTTCTGTGGGAGAATGAACTGAAAATCTGAGGAGATAATTAATAAGAGTATAAACATTAGACAAAAATTACTGCTAATTCATTTCTGGAAAAGAGTTGCATGTTCTAGAGATGAATAGATACAGTTCCCAGGCTCTTTTAAAGCATTACCACTGTTCATAGTATCTGAATGCCATTATTACATTTCTGCTTTGAGAGTCTTACAGATCTTGTGCAATAGTTTCACCCAGTATTTATCTTTTTGTAGTGACTTAGCTCAATTCAACCTCGGCCAAATATTGTTTTTACCATTCCTTTAGTTACACACCAGAATATGTGCTTTCATTCTGCAAACGAATTAGGAATGCTCATTCTAACTTCATAGTTAAATTGCAAAGGATTCTCAAACAGTCAATGAGCAAATAACCCCATTTGGGTGTATTTTATAGAAACCATTTGAAACCAGTACGTCAGCACTGCCAGCTCATTGGCTGGTGATAATATGCGAGTTGTGATGGTTTTAACAATTGTCTTTTCCCTAAAGCCAGCTGAGGTTTTGTTGCACACTTTCACAAATGGATTACTATCAAGAGTTTTGAGTGCTCAGACCATTTCAAGCTTTAAAAACCTAAATATTTTTTATAGTTGCCTAAAGGTAGAGGTATTTATTTTGGCTGAGGGATCTAGTATTAAAATAGGGAGATTAATAAGGTCATATTGCCCATACTGTGTCATGACCAGACTGAGAAAAATATACTCCACTCAGCAACATCAGAGAGAATGTAAATTCATATGTGATTTGCTCTGGTTCATGGTGCACAATCCAAGTAACTTACTGCAGTGTCAGAAAGATGGCTTTGGTGATAAGCTGGTCCAAAAAAAAAAAGTTCTGTAAACAAATTTTAAGTAAAACTACTGTCAGAAATATGTGAAGTGCTTTTTCCCTCTCCTTCTCCTGGAAAGTCTGTCCTTTGGCAGGCAGCTATGTGCACTGTGCAATTCATCTGTCTGGAAGGACAGCTGAGAGGACAGCCTCCTGGCCAGCTGGCAAGGTGTCACTATGCACACAGATGCCAGTACGTTCCTCTGAGAGGGAATAAATCAGACAACTGGCACCTGTGACACTGATGTCTGTTCAAACATCTCTCCCTTCGTGTAACTTAAACTGTAGTGGAAGGGCATAGTTAGGATCTCTCTCCTTTGTGTAACCCTTTGCCTGTGGAACTTTCTGTTGAAGGCTGTGAAAATAGCACACTGAGGCAGTGTAGTGTAGAAAGTAGGGTCTTCCCATACATAATTGACTAGGGTTAGGAACTCCTTCTTGGAAAAACGAGACAAACAATGAATTCCTGGGGACTGATCTGGTTGTTCAAGGCAGCGATATTAAGCAACAGGATTCATTTTTATCATGAGGGCTGTGATCTGTTTTCTACTTTTATCATAGTATACTTTAAGTGGTGAATGGGAAATAGGGCTGTTAGTATCCATGGTGTGGTACAAAATGTGTTATCACTCCGTATTTTTTGCCTTCCAACTTCAGTGACCTCTGTAAAGAGGCATTATACTTGAGTGAAGCAAATCCAAATGCACCTGTCTCCCAGACCCCTTCATATATTTCTAATACATAATAGCTAGAAGCTGGCAAATGAAAGACAGTGCCTGAGGGGTTCTGCAGCTGAAGCTAAGCCCAGTTTCTTTTATTTCACTTACATTAGAAATCCTGATAATTATCACGTACTGGCTGAAAATATTTGTGCAGGGCAAAAAAACCCCATGAGAGTGCCTGACAACTTCAACCAAAGACCATGGCTTGAAATGAGAACTACCTACTACCTTTTATACCAACGATGAAGTATTTTAGATTAAATAAATTTTAATATGGACAAAATATGTCAATAGTTACTTTAAGATTTTAAGGGGTCATTTAATTTCTGCAGAGACATAAACAACTCATAACATCAGAAATCAAAAGCAGTTATACATGTTTGCCAAAATTTCTAGCAGCTCCAGGGAAGTTTCTCTGCACTTTCCTGTTAACCAGGGTAAGTTACTCTTGTAACACAAATGCTGTGCTTCTCTTTCACCCGTGTTTCTACTCTCTTGTAGATATTAGGTATTTACAATTATGAGGTAAGATAAAATGTAAATCCTCTTGAATTATAATCCAGTCACATTTTCTTTAGGCTGAGTACATGTGTCTGGAGGGTTACAGAAGATTTACTGATGTGTGTGAGCCACAGCAGTTTCTTATAAGGGTGTAAGAAAGAAAACGATTGTGAAGATTTCTCCTTACTGCAGACAATCTACAGCACTGGGTCAAACACAGACTCAGCTCATCCCTTAACACAGTTGTGTTTTAATCATTACATTATGGTTATACACACTCTGTCTGGCTAAATGAATATTCAGTCATTCATTTCAAAGACTCCCTGCTTGAAGCACAGGAAATCCAAATGTAAGATTACTGAACAACAGGGAAATTGTGCTGAAGCCCAAGTCCCTAAGCTCAGTGGGATATTCATTGCTAGTCCTAGCAAAAGAGGGCACACTGACTCCTGGTCTGCCTGATGCATGGGGCATTGTCAATGCATGGTACAATTCAACAAAAATACAGATAGCAGATATCAATGAGAAATGCCAATTATCTGCAGGCAATCTGTCATGATTTTTATTTGTGACTCATTAAAGGCATTAAACATTGGTGTGTTATCAACATCATTCTATCTACAAATACAGAGCACAGCTTGGAGAGGGACACTGTGGGGAAAGGTAGCTCCATTCCAGCCAGAACAAACACATTCATAAAAATATCTGATATTTCTAGGTCACTCAGAGTGGCCAGGAGATTCACAACAGATCTTTCAACATGCTTTGACCTTCTGGATTCCTTAGGCAGGCTCCACTTTTGCCTTTTGTTTAGAAACACCTTCATACTCCAAGTGGCTTCCCAGGAACTCTATGGCTCCTGCTTCATTAACTATGACCCAACTGCAGCATATTAATGCTGGAAATATACAATATCTAAATGGACTTTTCGGTCTTATTCCTTTGTTTCTTTGCCAATTTAGTGTGTTTCAAGTGTGCCCCAAACCAGATCTTTTGTTTGTCTAACACTGCCCCCCCCCAGCTCCATTAACTTCTATGGGTCATACTTAGAGGGACTAAAGGAAGATTTTGAACTGTATATTCCCTTCTCTCTGTCAATCAGATCATCCACAAGTCCTATCTTATTGACACTGAAGATTTTTTTTCATCCATTCTGTGATTTCACGACTTTGCCTTTATAATTTATAAAAATGTTACCCTGAATATATTCTTGGACATTGTATATGTTTATCCCTGTCTTGGTATTGGTTAGAAAGTGAAGCTCTTCTCCCTTGGTGATATTTATTCTCCTTTTCTCACTTCTCTCACTCTGCTTGTGTATTTTTAGGAAACAATCACAACTGCCTTCAGCTTTTTCTTTACTATGCTAAATAATGCTCATACTGTGCTCTCATACTGTCCTCCCTCATGGCAGTGCTTTCACCATATTGCTACTACTTGCAGTTCTTTTTGACTCTCATTTGATGAGGTTTTCTCTATCCCTACCTTACTTTTATTCACCATTTGCCTGTATCATTAAGGCTTAAGTGATGAGCCACCACATCCTGCACCAGAGCTCTGTCTCCCACCAGATGAACCAGCACAGACAGTCTAACATTAGCAGTAATTAGCAATAATTCTCTCTGTTTTTGTAACATTTGCATTTGCCTTGAATGTCTACATTAAACAGAAAGGAACAAGGCAAAGACGGACGTTAGAAAAGGAAGTTCCCAGTTCAATAACATGTACAAGAAGATAAGTCAGCAGGATTAGATTTACTAAGCACAGATAAAAGGAAGGAATAGAGAAGACGCTGATAATGTTTTGTTCTCCCTCCCCCTCCAACCCAGTTCACCCCCTTCATCTAAAGGATAATGTAAATTCCTGGTTTCTGGGAAGTAAGCCCTCAACATATTTTTTTTTAATATCTTATATTTTTACATATGTATGTATATATGTATAAATCATTGGCTGCCTGTTTTAGGTGCTGCATGAAAGAAAGATTTCTGCCTCTTTCCTATTCTTAAGGCCCTTGAGTAAAATAAGGAGTGATCTCCAGCAGTCTATTTTCCCTTCAATCTCCAGGCTGCAGAGTGCACCCTGTTCTTCTGCACTGTCCTGAAGACAGACCCTAGGCTGACTTCAAAACCAAACCCACATGTTGTGCTGTCAATGCTACTGCAAACTGGGCCGTCTGAAAAAAACACGACACATCCTGTGGAGAATACAAAACACATAGTTCACATCATGTTGATGTATTCCTCTATGTGGAGCAAGCATTTTATAGGCATGCAATTGTATGGATGGGCAAGGAGATAAGAAAGACCAGAAATTTCTCTCTGGAGAGCATCTAGGTGAAGCAATTAAGCTTTGACCATTTTTATCTTGTGATTTTCTTCTTTGTCTGCCTCTGTTGCTGCTCAGAATTTCCTGAAAAGTTGCAGCAGCATTTGGCCCATGTAATTCTTGACTGTTTGCCTTCTGCCCACATGATTTGACAGTGTAACTGTGAAGCTGAACACACTTGCTAAATTCCTTTCTGAGGATTCTCAGCAAAGCTGTGAGCAGGACCAGAAACTCTGGGATTTCTCTATACTGCCTTAAAACTACCTTGTATTTGGTTTATACTTCCTTAATATTTAGAATAATATGAGTTAAAAACTACATTTCAACTAATAAATACTGGATTTTTAATATCTGAAAAGAGATAGATTCTCTCAGCCCTGTTGCTTGCCAAGGCAAATTTCTGAATTACCAATAGAAGAGAATGTCAGAGATTTTTAAGCTCTGCTGTTGCTATATGAATACAGATTAATTGGTGTCTATAGGGCCTTCATACAAACACACACTTATCTGTTAAAAAGAGAAATAGGAATGATCCTGCTCACTAATAGGAATTTCCTCAGGGATTCAATAAGAGCTGGATTAGACAATGAATACTTAGAGGGGTTCTTCTGCTAAATATCAGCACAGGCTCCTTATTGGGGGGATGATGTTTTTCTAATAACAATATAGAGCCAGTGCTTTAGGTTTGATAAAGCTTTTTTTTTTTTTTTCCCCCCAGTAAATATCAAAAGATAATGAGTTTGTGGGATGGTTTTGGTAATGATTTTTTTTACCATATTTTTAATCTATTGTTTCTAGCCTACTGCTATGTACTAGAGGTGCTGCCATCAGCGAGGTGGCTCTGCCCAGGCCTGATATCCTTCAAGGTTCAGGGTGTGCTGAGCACTTTCATGCAGGTGCTGGACTAGGGGACCTCCAGGGTACCTTCCACAGGAGTTATCCTGTGATCCCACCATGCACACACTGTTAAATTTTTACGCTGAAAAATGATAGAGCTGCTCTTGTCTACCCATGAACTCTGCAATACCTGTGTATGATGCATATCCAGAATGGGAATGGTAAACAAGGCAGAGAGGAGACTGAGGAGGTTAATAAGACACCTTCTTTGCTTACAAATAAAAGGATTTTAGAGAAGGATAATGATTAGAGGTAGAATATTTGTTGTGCAACTTTGAAATTGTCCTGATTTTGGTTGTGATAGAGTTAATTTCTTCCTATTAGCTAATACAGTACTGTGTTTTGGATGCAGTATGAAGAATAATGTTGGTAACACAGAAATGCTTTTAGTTGTTGCTAAGAAGTGTTTATACTAAGTTAGGAACATTTCAGCTTTCCATGTCCTGCCAGGAAGAAGGCTGGAGTAGCATACGAAATTTTGGGGAAGCAACAGCCTGGATAGCTGACCCCAGCAGGCCAAAGGGGTATTCCATACCATACAGTGACAGGCTCAGTATATAATCTGGGGAGAAAGCTGGGCAGAGACCCCTGCTCGGGGACTGGCTGGTCATCAGTTGGTGAGTGGTGAGCAATTGCATTGTGAATCCTTTACTTTGTGTTGTATTATTATTGTCATTATTATTAATATTAATATCATTATTTCCCTCCCTTCTTTTTCTGTACCATTAACCTGCCTTTATCTCAACCCATGAGTTTTCTTAATTTTACTCCTCTGATTCTCTCCTCCATCCTGCTGGAGGTAGGGCAAGTGGGTGTGTTGGTCTGAGTTGCCATGTGGGGTTAAACCATGAAAGGTACTTTTTCAATATTAGTTGTTTATATCTCAAAATATTACTGGAAAGAAGAGAAGCATTGACTTACCCATTTTAGGGGTGGGAGAACACAGATGCAGCAGGTGTGTGTGACACAGCTGTGTGAGGATGATGCAACAAGGTGGGGCCAGATCTTGCAGCCTCAGACCTACTCTCTAGACAGCAAATGGGCCCTCAGTGTCCTAACCCAGTCCAAAAGTCCCACAAAATATCAGCTGCCTATTCTTTCTCTAGTGTCACCTTTCTCTATTTACAGATTAAATTTACAGATTATTTACAGGGTTTAAAGAATGTGCAGAACAGCTTTGCACCATGAAAAGAAATGACCACGTGCTTAGTGACAGTTTTACTGCTAATACAATGTTACACACATTCAAATGCCATTATGTACAATTTGCAGCAATGGATATTTAAGAGAAGTTAATCCTGCCAACTATACTTTGTCAAAACAGGTCTAAGTGACTCATAAAATCACTGCATTGGCCACAAATGAAATAAGGAAACCTCACCACTGTATGGACAAAGAGAACAGTGGGTAGTTGGCCAATTCTGTTATATTTTCCTGTTTACTGTGAGATCAAGTTCAGGGAAAAAGCTGCCTGCCTTTCATTTAATCCATTTATGGAAGCATATTGCACAAAGCTTTTTTCTACCTGAACAGCTTTAACATAATTTTCCAGGCACAGTTTTTATGGTGGCCTGGCTGGTTGGATATATTTAGCCCTGAACAGAAACACTAAAAGGTAAATAATGATGCTGTCTGACTTTGAGAGAGCTGATTATTTAAGCTCAGTGATGAGCAGAGCACCTGTAGCTCTTGTGTGAGTTCAGACAGCAGTCAGAAAAGTCCACAGACAGACATCATTCAAATAAAAATATTTGGTGTTGAAAAGAGCAGCTTTGGTTCTCTACAGTATATGAAGAAAGAACAGAATAAAAAGAAGGGCTCTTCTTTGTCCAGTGTTAGCATCTATAGAAATAGGACTGCGCCCTACAATGTAGGGTAAGTACCTCTCCTTCAAATATATATAAGCTCACCTCCCTGAAAGGAACCCTGCCATAATTGATATTTAAAGCTCTTAAGACATGAAGCTATTCTTTCTATATTTTTTTTATGCATTAGATTCAAAAAGGTAAAATCTATTTGTAGATATTTCAGTGCTGAGAAACTCCTCTGTAGGTCAGCTTTGTTACTGCTAAACTTCCTTAATATCAGTTTTCAGACAAAGCAGTTTCCAGAATATTTTACTCTCAAAGAAAAACCAAACCCTTGCTTCCAGAATTTTGAGGACATGAGTCTGCATTCTCTTCCAGAGGATAAAAGTTAAGTTTAGCAAGTCTTTCCATTTTAGATATAAAACATTGGAAGATGAACTAGCCTTTGTGATGTGCAGATTCCAGGTCTAAAATTCACTTTACTACCTAGCTTCTGCTGCTCATGTGATAGAGAACAGATGACTGAACAGGAGTTCTATTTATAAGAATATGGTGTTGTTTTGTGCTTCATTAAAGGAATGGAGTTTTTGGATAAGAGTCTGTGGAGGTCCTGTGCTGAGAGTAGAAGAGCAAATTAGCAGATGTTGAAAGTGCTTGGGAAGAAATCTGTAGTGGGGGAAAAAAACCCCACAAAAAATAACAAACAAACAGACAAAAAAAAAAAAAAAAACAGTAAAGTTTTTAAAGCCAGACTAAAGAAAAACTTTTGAAATAGACTGGATAAGGCCAGCCTGTCAGCTGATGCTGTGGCACGTTCACAGGACAGTCTTGGAGTTAAGCCAGAGTAATGTCAGCAGTTATGATAAGATGACTCAAAAGACTGAAAGCACGAGAAGGACTTGAATTCCTCAACTTAGTGATGAGAATAATTTCACCAGAAGGGAAAAGATTAATACACACACACACACACACACACACACACAAACACAAACACACACATATACAAATGGATGTAAAGATGTCTTTATGTTTTATTAATCCTTCTTTTATTTTAGAAAATATAACTATCTGTGCTCTAAGGGTGACCTGGAAAAAGTGCTCAGTCTGCAAGTATCATGGTACTGTGGAAAAGTTAATATATTTTTCCAGGTCCTTTTCCAGCTTTCTGTGGCCTTGCACTTTTGCATTCTCCTAGCATTCCCAAAAATAGTATTTTCAGGTTTCCATTCCTCCAAAGTTTGATTACCTCATAATCAAGGTTTTCTGAAATATTTCAATCCTGGATTATTCACTTATATTCGGTATTCATTAATTGCAATAATAAATGGCAGGAAGCAAAATGACAGTGACCAAACAATTCACAATGGGTTTGAACATTATAGCAGCAGCTCAAGATCAAAGTTGTTGAGTCATGTTTCCTGTCCCACATACCTTTAATGATATACCTGCTGACTGACTTCCTTTCACCACTGTAAGAATACAGGAAAACAATATTAGATGTTTTCAGATTGGTCAGTGTGTTTATTAATATATCCAGCACACGCCAATGGTTGAGTTTCATCAGTGTTGTAATTTCAATTCTTTATTCAGGTAAATAGCTCACTGTGCCAGACTTGGATGTGTCCCATTTGCATGTGCTGTTCTGCTGTGCCCTTTCTGTGACTGCTGCAAGTCCAACCACTGATTATGAGGATAGCTTCTCATTAGTGATTGTTGGCATACCATCATCCTGTTCTGATTAGCCTGTGATCCCCTGACCACTGCAGTCACCCACTGAAATAATCCATTTCACCTACTTACAAGCAGCCAGCAAAATACTTCATGGTTCTTTTTTGATAGTGACAGTGCCCTGTATTTGACTATTAGCTCAAACATAATGAGATGCTTGATGATTTAGATAAGCTTCTTTTTTTTTTCTTTTCTTTTTCTTTTCTAATTTATACCTGCAGGTCATGTAAGACTACACATCAGCTACTTGCCTTTGGCCTCAAATCACAATTTTTGTCTACCGCCAATTGCTGAGTTGTGAGATGCTAACATATGTCACTCTCTATGTCCTTCATAACTGCTTCAGCACTTCCCTTCAAGACAAGGAGCTGTACCTTAGTGGGAACTTATCTTCAAATTTCTCATTGTTTTTTCCAGATAAGCAAAGTATTATTTTCCTGGTTTGAACAATCATGTAGCTTGCAAACTGATATTTCTCATTGAAATTAGAAGTATTAACAGAAATAAAGAAATAAAAATTAGAAAAACAGATTTGAGCTCAAATTTTCCAAGGGAAGGCTGAATTTTTCATGAGAGCTATTACCTATTGTTCAGCTTTCAGGTCCACCAAAAGAGAGACTCTTTTATTAAAGATCATTGGAAACTTTGTATTGTTGAACAAACTTGCAGTTCTTTCAGATTCTAAATTTTCTTTGTATCAACATCCTTGGTTTTTTTCCATCCCTCCTAAATTACTATGTGAAGAAAAATCCTGTGCGTAATCTCAATGCTTTCATTATCTGGCTCTCTTCCTACAGACATCGGATATTAAATCTCTTTCTTAGCATTGCCCCAATATTTGACATTTACCATTGCAGAATTTATCTTTCAGAAGCTACATCTTTGTTGATTTTTCTTCTAGAACAAATATTTATTGTACAGCCCTTACTGTGCTTTTATTTAATCCTACCAATCTTTCCAACTACAGCACCCAGATATTATTTTTCAGAAACCTTTTAACTTTACACTAATAAATAAGGATCTAGTGGGTTCAGTCTAACTCTGCCATCCGTGCAAGCCCTGAGAGTCTACATAGGTTTGATTAAAGTCCCTTTATAAACCATAAATGAGTAGCAGCTGTGCCTGACATCTCTCAGAAACTTGGCAAATTAGACCACCTCACATTTGACAAAGCTGCAGGTGAGAGATGACAGGTTTCGTTTGTGGTCTTCACATCAGTTCCCTCAAATTAATGTTCTGCATCAAAACCGATCCTATTTTCAACTTTTGATGAAGGGAGAAAAAGAAAGTAAAAAGATGAATGCCTCTTAGATAACAGAGTTACCTGGATAACCAATACACCCACAACATTAAATATGATGCAGAACCACTATAAACAATGCTTGTGTATATACTGGAGTTTCTGCTTCCTGGAACATGTTGAAAGATGGGCTGCATCAAAAGCTTTATGAAATAGCAATGTATCACACACAGAGTAAAAGACAATAAATCATGTTTTGGGGTGTGATGAATGAATCAAAATAAGCCAACATTAAGTTATGGGAGAGAGGAGCCATCCTTACATTCTGCCCCACCCCTGGGCCAGACAGGTTCAGCAACCACTGGGTTTGATTTGAAATTTTGAACTTAAATTTCAAATCTTGAACTTAAAAACAGGGCTTACTTTTATTCCAGACCTAGGCCTGCTTTATATTCTAAAATAATGCATGCAAACTCCGGGTATTTTGAACTTCGCTTTGTCCTATTTTAAATTCTACCTGAAGTACTATAATTGAAATAACTTCATTTCAACCACTTGTATGCATTGTTTATATTTGCTCTGGATCTATCCCTCTAAATTATACCTGCAAAAAAAAAAAAAGTGTTCATTTAAATTCCTTTCTGCTTGGAAACTGAGATTCAGAATACAGTAGATTAATTAGAAAGTAGATTAAGTAGAAAAAAACATTGATTCCAATCTTACTTATTAACCGACAGAATGCTTAATAGTTTAAATAATATCATTATATGTCAATGTTAGTGGGCATTTCTAACCCTGCAAATTAAGGGAGGTAGTAAAAAATAGTCAAATATTCAGTGCTTGTTCAAATGTCAGTCACTTGAGTCCTTTGATTGGAGAGTAACAAAGGAAACCAGCACTGGCTCAAAAGCTTAATCTTTCAATTAAAATCATATGATTATCTTCACCCTTGTTGGATGCTCTGTGCAGGCCAGAGTTGCATACCCTGAATTGCATGAGACATTTGTTCCCTTGGAACATTCCCCAGAGTATCGTATTGTGGTTCTTTAACATTTGTTATTAATTTCTTTTTAAACAATCTGCCTTAACATTGCATTTGTCTGTTTTGTTGTGTACACTCCAACAGTCCCTTGTGAAGCGTATTTCATGGAAAAGAATTGAAAAAAATGGTAGAAGAATGATCCTTGGTAAACATATTAAAAGAAATGTATTGTTTATCATTGACTTGGCCTGGTATGATTTTTTTCTTTAGCTCTCCCTCTGGAGCCTCCAACACACAGTAGCCTAACTCATTTTCCCTGAGAGCAGAACAATTTTGCTTTTTATGAGATTAATTAAAGCAGGAGTTGCAAGAAGCCTACTAGCCAGGGACATTTTTCTGAAAGCATTAGTGTTTGAAGATAAGTAGCTTTAAATGCAACCTTTTCTTAGCATTATGTGGGGCTCAATATTTAATTAAATCAGAGCTATGTGGACCTTTTTTTGTATTTTGAATTTTGCTGAAAGAGAAAAAAAAAGGAAAAATAAATGAACTCTTCTCCCTTGGAACAGCAAGAGGAGCAAATATCTCTTCCTTTACTAAGATGTTTTATGTGCTGCTTCAGGCTTTTGAATCAACTCTTTACTATTAAAATGTGAATGTGCAGAAAGGCTGAGGGAAAGAGGCAGGCAACTTGTCTATGTCATGTTTCTGCTGAAATGTAAACTTCTTGATTTGCCAAGAGAATCCTGGAAGTTGGTGTATCCAAAAGGGCCCTAATGTTGTCATTGTCTTTGAAAATATAGTAATAAGTTGCATGTGTAGCACAACCTACCCTGCAAAACAACCCAAACCCCTAGCTGTACTGTCTTTGCATTTGGCATTGGTAACAGCACCACCAACTCTGACTTAATTTTTATTGTAGCAAATAGAGTCTACTGCCAAAGTATCCAAGTCCCACAAAGTTTACAACTGGGTAAGAGGAAAGTGCTCCTTCTTTCTCTTTTTTACCATGACTAAGTTTAAACTGGGGGACCTGGAAGAACTTCTGTGCTGTCCTCAATCCTCAATTATATGTTCTACTCCCTGTGTCAAGGAAATCTGGATATTTGAGACAATAGGTGCTGCAGAAGTCAATGCACATCATGGTGGGTTATTTCCATGCACAAGGAATGTGAGACACTAGTTGGCCTGTCACAAATCAAATGAGAAACTGTCATCAAAGAAAGGAACTTTTAAACTTTTAAACTTAAGTTTCTGATAATTTACTGACTAATGACAACTAATTGGAAGACAAGTTAAAGGAGGAGGTGGATATAAGTACAAGCTGTGAGATCCTTTCACCAAAGGAAGTAGGAAGAGACTGCAAATCCCTGTCTCTAACATGTCTGAATCAGTTTTTTGTTTCCTCACATTTGAAAAACACAACAGTAGGTTATAACTGTGGCATCCGACTTCTCTCCATAGCAGAGCATCAGGAAGCTGTTACCAGCTGCTGCAGTTTTCAAATTTAATGCAATCTGGCCCCACCAGCATACCTCATCCACCAGTTTCCAGTATTTTCCATGTCTTCAGTGAAAAAGCAAATCCTGTTGTTAGCTCAGTTCTATAATCCTATATACACTATAGTCCATGAGGAAAATTAACTGAGAAATCTATTGAAAAAGCTATTTAATAATGTTACTAATACATGAATGCCATCAGCCTGGGGACAATCCAAATCACTGCCGTAAGTTATTACAGGTGGAAGATTTCATATGGCTCCTTCCATGCCACCTTGTCCCTCAGAACAGCAAACAAACAAACAAACAACAGAAAACCCCAAGGGCTATTAAGAATGTAGTGTAAAACCCTTTAAAGATCTGACTTCGAAAAACAAGCAAGGCAAAATCCTCATGCACAATTATGTCATTAGGATTCTGTCTGAAAGTGGCACTGTGCATTTCCATAAGAGAATTAGGCATTCATTACCTCCATTACATTCCATTCCGCTAATATGATTCATCATATATATTTAAAAATGAAGTCATTTAATTATTATTGGCCATAAACCCTACTTCTAATAAAGATGAAGCCATTTAACTACTGTTGGCCATAAACCATACTTCTAATTACCCACTTCACTAATGTTCATTTGTCATCTATTTTTTTTTATTTTTTCTGCATTGGACTATAACGAGTATAAAAAAAAGACACCTTTGTCTGATGCCAAAAGATATTTAGCTATGATCATTGTAATCCACCAAATGTCCTAGTGAATCAAAATGGAGTCTGCAAACCTCTTGACAATTATTATTGATTTCAAAATGGTGAAATTTTGGGTAAACTGCTGATAAATATCATCCTACTCATGTGTAAATATGGGGAGTGATCAAATACATGCCTCTGTATTCTCTCATAACAAATGATGTCAAAGCAGGAAAAGATGTGACTTCAGCACACATTTAGCCCAGGGCAGGTTGTAGGACAGGAAGATATAATTCTGTTTGGAACACTTATGCCCTATTAGCAAAAATCAAACTGATAGAAGCATTGTCTAAAATCAAATATTGGCCATCCTGGCCAGTTACAACTCTGCCTGCAATGTGCAGTAAATGTGTAATACATAATAAATCTTTCAATTGCACTAGACATATCAAGATACAAATTTGCTTGGCTGAGTACTATTATCTTACAGCTGAGTTCATGACATTTCATTTCTCATTCTGCAGCAAGATTTTAAGCAAGCATATGCTAAATGGCTTAATACAAGTTCAGATGGTAACAAATGGCCCCCTACTTCCAAAGACATTTCCTGCAAGCTCTGGTCACATGCAATATTGCCATCTTCCTTATTTTAGTCTGCAAAGGAACGGGACAATGAGCGAGGAAAAATGTCATCTATAGCTGAAATCTGTATTGTGGATTGCCCACTTACTGTGCACTTTTGTTTTTGAAAAACAGGTAAAATTGAGAAGATTCTTAGATAATATCTACACTGTTTGTTTGCAACATGGTATTCCAAACAAAATCCTCTCAAATCTCCCTACTGCCATGTGGCTACCCTTCTCCAGCCACTGTTTTTGAGACAAAGGTATTGCCATTTTATTCAATGTGTGATTTTTACTGGAAATATAATATGTTTTCTAGCTTTGTAAATTGATGCAAACCTCAGCAAATGTATATTATAAGATGCTGTCATTGCAGATACACAATTAGGCATTTTTCTGAAGACAATTGAAAAGTTAAAACTGATAAGCAGAATTTGTAGTCATAGTTGATGCCTTACCATTGCCCTAATGGCCTCTTTTCAATCATTGCATACTTTTTATTTCGCAAGACAAAATAGTGAAGAGCTTTTGTATATAGAAGATGTTTTTAAAGTTGCTTAGGATTGGAGAAAGTCCTCACTTAGAACACAAGATGCTCACCAGGATGCTCATGTAGACACATGCCAGTCATCTGTTTCTCAGTAAAACTATTACCCTCATGGGCTGAGTTAGTCTGATTTTTCCTGCTTTGGCCTCTCAGCCGTAAAACAACCAGAGCTCTGTTTCTCAGAGACTGTTAGTATTTATAGTAGTGGCCTGGTAAATATACTGGGCAGAAATCATAGCCATATATTAATTATGCAGATCTTTTCAGTGGAATACAGTTGCCTTTCATTTCAGGTTTCTTAACAGCTGAGAATAACATTGACACCACAACTGCCTCAAAACTGGCCCCATCACTTATTTGTTTCTCCAGTGGGTCAGAGACTTTGCAGACTTATAGGAAAAAAGGACTGGCATACATATATTCAACGCAAAACACCAGACAAATTGGGAATGTAGGGGGATTGTTGCAAAAGCTGAGTCATATCTGAGATTCCAGAAATGGAAAGAGGCAAAATTGCAATGTCTGTGTGGATAGACTTTAAAAGAAAAGGGAAGGGTATAGCCAAACGCATATAGAGCAAATTCAAGAAGCATTTGACTGATAAGAATTGAGCATGTGTGATGTTATTTTTATGATAAACATTCTGGCCAAACAAGCATTTGGCAGTTTTCCTCTGAGGCTGTTTTTTAATGTTGTTGTTGGCCTCGATTTCATTAGTCTAAAATACGTCGGTAATTTCGTAAAAAAAAAAAAAAAAAGCAAAAAAAAAAGCAATATCTGTAAATTACCCTTGTATCATAGTTGTCAGGGTGATAAATGAAGAGAGATTAATTAAATGTATATTCAAATGAATCCTAGTGACTGTAGAGGTTTTTATAGGCTGGGATTTCACTGAGACTTGGGAATGGTGTCATGGTGAGAGGAAACTTTTGTCTGGAAACTTCTGAAGTTAAAGTGTCTGGAAAGACACATGGGAAGGCACTAGAGGATTGTGGATTTATATACAGCATCTGGGTGCCCCTTTGTGGGCTGTGGTGTTATTGCACTGGTGAGGGCTCCTACAAGGTACCCAGGGTACCTGCAGGATTGCATTACCTTTGATTATTGCTATCTGTCTGACGTTTATGCACTTTGCAAACACGTGTCATTTTGGAATTAAACTTTTACTGCTTCAGTACCTTTTCTGTTTCATTATGTGGTCTAAAGTATATTCCTGATATTCCAGTGCAACACAGTATCATGCTAAATTATAAAGCTTATTAAGTAATGAGTCATTTATTAACCACATTTGTGGCAAAGCACAGCCATGAAAGCAGAGATATTGACATGAGTATGAGGAAACACAAGTCGACACTAGAGTAGCAAGAACCACTAACAACAGACATGAGAGAAGTAATCTTCTATATAGAAAAACACCCTGAAAGTTTGAAAGAAAGTCTCTTTTCTCTCAAGTATGTGCTTTAGGAGGTGAAGAAAAGTGGCAGTGGTTTGCAAAGGGAGAATCACAAGTTCCATCTCTGCAACAGAAAAGTATTTCATGTCTCAGTGGTGAAGTCTAGGGTGAATTTTGCAGGGAATATATTCCTTTTTTGGATTAAGTGTTCTGATAATATGGAGAATCTGTGCCACACTTATTGTTTAAGAAAATATCTCCAATTATTAAATGAAAACCATCAACAGTGGGTCTTGGCTGATCCTTTTTTCCAATATCTGTCATGGGCTGGAATGCCATGCATTCCTGCGGCCCACAGCTCTGACTGTGCCAACATTGTGTAGCATGGCTGTTCCTACAGGACCTTTCAGTATAATTCAGTCTTGCCTGAGACAAAACAGACATCAAAATGTTTGACTATCCAGCAAGACAGGTCCCCTAAATTTTTTTGGGGGTTTGTCCTTTTCTCCATCCTTTATGCCAACCAACATTGTAGCTCTCACTTGTCATTTCCTACCAACTAGTTTTTCCTCTTTATGTTTAATTAAAAAAAAATAAATTCTTGCAAACATAATACTATGGAGGTCAGTTGGAAATTATATAAGAAACCAATAAAAAGCTGAATATCAAGCCAACAAAAAAAGAGTTAACTATCTGAGTAACTCCAGGAAATCTCTTTACTTCATGAGAAAACTCTTATGTTAGACAGCTGTTGCATAGTGGGACATCCTTAAAACTCCCATTACCTTCATAGTTTGATCAGTGTGCACAGGAGGCAATCTCCACCCTTATTTTACTAAATGATTGGTCAATAAGCAATACATGGAAGCAGTTGCAGAAATGGACACCAGAATCTGACTGTTCTAGCTGAGTGCTGATAGAGTACACAGAATTACAGAACCATAGAAATGCTTAAGTTGGAAAAGTCCTTAAAGATCGTTGAGTACAAACACTGGCCTTACATCACCGGGTCCACTACTAAACTGTGCTCCTCAGTGCCACATCTACATGTCTTTCTAACACCTCCAGGTATGGGGACTCCTCCACTTCCCTGGGCAGCCTATTCTAGTGTTTGGCAACTTCTTTTGCTCCATCTGTCTTTTTGTCCTTTTTGGTGTTTATTAAACCTCTTTTTCTAAATCAGTATTGTTAAGCTACAGAATCACATTTTCCCTTTCTGTCTTTTTTTTTTTCTCACTAGAATCCTTTTTTCTGCCAAACGAGACCCCTTTAACTGGAGAAGTGTAGATAATCACAATACAAACTCCATATTTAAAAGTCTAAAGAAAGAAAAAAATCAGCATTGTCTGTTCCACTAGACAGCAAGTTACCTGGCATACAAGGCTTCTAAAACTATTTTCTGGAGCCTGCTGTCATTAAACAAAGATGACTACAAAAGAAATCAGGTGATTTGAGCCATTGAAACTGTATCATAACTTTATCATGGTGGTCCTTGGTTTTTGAAAGAAACCTTATGAAACAAACACCTCTTCTCCCATGCCCAGTTGTGAGTCCTGCAGCTCCTGGTTCCCTGGCAAAGTCTTTGGCCTTGCTCTGAGTGTCCCTCTGTTAGAATCTAACTCCACTTCCTCCTTTGTTTCTTCCACTTAACTTTCTCTAGCAACAACAGCAAGGTCCCCACAGGTCTTTAACAGCAGTGCTAACTTTTGACTTGATTCCCATTTTAAATATTGCTGCAACAATAGTAGTGAGAATAGCTTCTTTTTAATAGAAACAGTATTCCTGTGGACCATGCTGTTTTTCCTATAGTTCATGGCTAAGATATAAATGACATTTTCAAGTTTTCTATGTATTGTGTAAACAATTCAGAGCTTTGTTTATCTTTTTTTTTCCACTGAAAAAAATATAACTAAAAGAACAAAGGTTCAAAGTCAATGAGTTCCTCTTGCAGAAAACTCCAGCAGCACAGCTGTGTACTTTTCTTTAGAGAGAGCACTGTCAATGGAAGCAGGTAAAGTGGTCCACCATAAACCAGATTCTAAAAATCATTGGGTCCTGGACACAGTGTCCACAAGATATAACATCTTGAGAGTAGCATGTTTACCTTCAGCACAGAATAAAGTGTTAGTCACAATAATTACTGTAATGCATATGAAACTTCTTTAAAAAATAAAGAGAATGGGGAAGCAAATTCACCTTGGACTTGAAGGAGTTAGAATACATGTAAAGAAATTAATTTTTAAGACAGATTACTGACTCTATGCTCATTTTTAGTTCTAAAATGGAGATTACCTTTATAAAATGGGAATTACATTTTCTGACATAGTAACAATGCCAGTATTGATAAGGTGATGAAGAATAAAAATTCAAAGTAAAATTTAGTTAATTCTACCTTTCTACACAGTATTTCAAGCTTGAGAAGTGGGGCAATGATGTTCAACACCGGAGTCAGGACAACCCCTGGTATCAATACAGGCTGGGAGATAAAGAGTATTGAGAGTGACCTGGATGAGAAGAGCTTGGGGGTTGGTGGATGAAATACTGGACGTGACCCAGCAATGTGCACTTACACTCCAGAAAACCAATTGTATCCTGAGTTGCATCACCAGCAGCGTGGGCAGGCAGTCAAGGGAGGGGATTCTGTTCCTCTGCTCTGGTGAGACCCCACCTGGAGTTCTTACCAGCCCATTTCATCCAGCTCTGGTATCCTCAGAACAGGAAAGACACAGACCTGGTGCAGCAGGTTCAGGGGAAGGCCATAAAAATGAGCAGAGGGATGGAACACATCTCCGAAGAGGAAAGGCTGAGAGAGTTGGGATTGCTCAGCCTGGAGATGAGAATCTGGGAAGACCCTATTGTGTTTCAGCATTTAAAGGGGGCTTAAAAGACACATGAGGACAGACTTTTGGCAGGGCCTGTTGTTACAGGACAAGGGATAACAGTTTTAAATGAGGTAGATTCAAACTAAATATAATGAAGAAATTTTTACAATGCAGGTGGTGAGAAACTGGAACAGGTTGCCCAGAGAAGTGGTAGATTCCTAGTTCCTGGAAACATTCAAGGTCGGGTTGGATAGAGCTCTGAATAACCTGGTCTAGTTGAAGATGTCCCTAAGCATTGCAGTGGGGTTGGATTGGATGGCCTCTAAAGGTAATTTTCAACATAAATCATTCTGCAGTTTCATGACTGGAATGATTGTCCACAGCTTTTATTTAAAGAAATATTTTACAGCATATATTGCATCTAGATCTTGGGTAGAACTTCAAACTCCTGAGACCATGCCTGTGCTTGTCTAACATAGGCATTGCCTCACAAAAATATTACACACATACTCCCAGTCAGGAAACCATGCTCAGTTTAATGTAATACAAATATTTGAATGCCTTACTCAGCTGCCTCTGCAGGAGATCTAGATCTCTTAATTTACTATCTCTCTCCCTCTTCACAAGAAGATCCAGTTTAATTGGCTTCTGGAAGTCCAGGAAACTGTGCAGAAACTTCTGGCATCTGCAGTCTTGAGAGAAAATATAAATGACACTTACCAGGAGCATGTTTAATAGTTTGGCTTGTGCCAATGTCATGTTGTTTTTACACAATTATCCAGAAGCCAAATCAGTCACCCAGGATCTGAGACCATAGTACACACCCACAGGGACTGAGCTCAGATCAAAAAAGGAGGATCTGGCCAGCGATTATCCTGGTCAAAGTGACCTAGCCCCACACACATGTTGAGGGAGATGCAAGTTTTCAAACCATGTGTACTTTTTATTAGAGTTTTGCTGGTTTTATTAAAATCTCCCCTCAGGACAGGGACCAGAAGCCTTTCCTTCCCAGTCGTCAGGCTTGGCTGGCACCTGGCTGCACAGGGTCAGATCTTCAGCAGAGGTGTTTTGTGCTCAGGGCACTCCATGGTGCTTAGGGCGCTCCTCTGGGATGGGAATAGAATAGGTCATTTCCTCAGGTTATTAAAATAATCAAAGAAGACCTGGATGACCTGGTGCGTATGTGAGAGCTGAGCAAAGATCTCATTTCATCAGATGAAGGAAATTGTAGCCTTGACTCTTTCTGTGCCTTTGGACATTTCTAAGGAACTTAAGCAGTACAGAAGCAGCTGTCTATCTAACCAGGACTGTGTCAGAGCTCCCATCTTCAGACAATTCAGAACTGTCATGGGTGACTGAGGTGGCACAAACTGGGGTTGCTGAGATTGCAGAGAGCTTTAAGCAAAGTAGGGAAGCAGCTAAAGAGTAGAGACCTATATGGTTATTCACAGCAAGATTGCTCTTTTATCACTTTTGGTCAAGTTCTAGTTTGAGAATATTCTTATGCATTGTTTCGTGAAGTCATACCTTTAATTTTTATTTTTTTTTTTCCCAGAGAGCACTTTCTGATCACTAAAATGACTATTAATTCAACTGTTGATTTTCTTTCTTTATGCAGCAAAATGAAATTATAATAGTAACAATAATAATGAAAAATAGAGTTTTTGCAAGCACATTCCTTGTTAAAATCTGGTTTTACACATGTATGATTGAAGTAGCTGAAGGTATGGTGGGGAATGGAGCCCAGCTCAAAGGAAAGTTGAACATGAACTCTAGTTTGAAAATATGAAAAAGGGTTGTTTTTGTGGTTTGGTCTTGGGGTTTGGTTTTGATTTTGAGGGGTTTTTTGATAGGAAATTCCCAAAATGATTAAAACTTAATAATGAGCAGCTGAGTAAAAGACTGAAGGACAATTGCAGCTGAGCTGTTTATCTGCTTTGATAGGACTCATTTCCCCAGCCCTTATTTGACACAAAACCAGATGTACCTCTGTCATTCCTCTGACCTCTGTGGCAAGATGAACAGCTAGGCTGATGCATTCATTGATCAGAGAAAGAAGCAGTCCAAGGCAAATAAGCTATAGATGCCTTGCTGTGAAATTAAAGATTTAACATCTGTCCCATGCAGATGGTAATTAATCTTGAATGTGTAATGCCACAATTGGTTGGTTGACAACATTACTTTCTTAATCTGGAAGCATGGGTAAACAAATGTATTGGATTGCTCCATGGGTAACATTTTATTAATGTGTTATAATTGTATATGCAGCCTATAAATCAGATAGATTTGTCATCTACATTGCTAATTGTGTTTATTGTTGGAAATGCTTCTCATGTTGCTTGGTATTCACTAACTGGTTGATTTCTCACTGTTGCAAACCCACATTCTTATAGGAATTGAGATCTTTACTGTTGCAAATATTTTAGGAACTGTTAAACATTCTTCCAATCTAATTGCCTGGTAGCTAGATACATATAAAGATATCTTGAGTACTACTTTTGATTTTATTTTATAGCATCTACAACTATGAAATAAATTTTATTTTTTTTGGATAATAAAGGGATGATGAAATGCTAATTAGTTGGTTTTATATATCCCATCCTGCCCTCTTACTGCTTTACTCTTTGTACTTCTACACTTCAACTTCTCATTCTTAAAATGAATTATTCTCCTTCCTCATAGCTTCCTCTAAGGATTTAATCAGTGGTTTTCTGCAGATAAATCTATCTCCTATTGGCAAGATCCTGCTAATTCCAAATCTTAATTTCTCAGTTGTTTTCATACTTGTACTTTGCTGTAACTAGAACAGCTACTAGTGTAAAAAAAAAAAATTGGATTTGCTGAAATCAAGTTGGCAGTCTGCAGCAAAAGATCTTCCAGAATCAGGAATGCTTACAGTAACTGAATCTGTGTCCCAATAAACTACCTGTAGGAGAGGAATTTTCAAAACCTTGCTTGAACCTGGTTAGATTCAGAGGTTTCAAGACTTAAGTACCTAATATGGATTACATGCCGATTTAGGAATATAAATATTCATCTACATGTTTAGAACCCAGTGGGAAATTGGCAACTCCTCTGATGTATGTCATTAGCCTAGTGGAACCAGATTGTTTGTGCCAAATAAATGCTTAGACTCATGATAGCACATTATGGTGTTTGAATTAAATCTCAACTCTTACCTTCTAGTGTAGGATGATTAACATTGTGGTGTAAGAGGAGTTCTTGAGTTGTGTAGGTCATGTTTCTCACTATTCTTTTCTCCTCTGTACTGGCACGGGGTGGGTTTTATCTCATATTTCTGCCTGCACCACAAACACCATCAAAACCCCATCCAGCAAAAATAATTAATTTCATTTTGGCCTGTGAACAGACACCAGCAGATGTCTGCAGTTTTGATTTTCAGTCCTGAGTTAAAATCCCTTGAAGTCGATGGTAAGAGTGACATTTACTTTAATGGACTTTGAATCAAGCTTTTAGTCACTCACAAAGGAGGGGTTGATTTAAACTGGCTGCTTGTTAGTGGAAGAGCTTTCATTTGCTACAGTACTTTGAATGAAGCTGTTCCCTGAGACATTTGCTCCTCATTTTCCTAGAGGAATGTGTAGGTTGTAGAGACTGGTCTTACACTTGTCTAACACAAAATTTGCAGTGCCTCCATATTTGTATTAATCTGACTTGAAGGGTAAGTTATTTATAGAAATTAGGAGGTGATGGCTTTTGTTGTGGGTATTTCCAAACATAAGGACTGTGCTTAGATGGTTTTGAAATATTCTGAATTGACTCATCAGTCTTTCGAGTGAACCTTAAGTAAAGTTTGCCCTTGATTCTAACAGTCTACGACTTTTAAAATTTATATTCCTGCTGTAGCAATCAGCATTAAACATGTCTGCAAGTTTCCTAGGCTACATGATTTTTTTTTTTTTGTAGAGTAGACAAAATATCAGCATGAACTGTGAAATTAAATCAGCCCCATTATGCAATCTTCTCTTGTCTTGTATTTCAATCGATGGGGAATTTCTAGAGCTTGTGGAAAGGGAAGATGTCACTACATAATTCTGATAACATAAAATTAGGGAATCAAAATCTAATAAAAAAATGAGAAGAAAAAATGTTTCTACAGCTACTCAATCGTTGTAACAGCATAAATATCTCTGGAAAAGTAGAATTATTCTTCAGCAGAGAAGTTAAATTCCCCACTGGATATTTTGGTTCCATTATTTTCATAACAAAACTACTCTTATCTTTTGTTTTTGACTACTCCTTATGTTGTCATTTCTTGTTTAAATGTACTGCATGAAAACAAAAGTGTTTTCTTTTCCCCAACTACCTGACTATTCCTATTGAAAAAAGCTGCACACATGTATCTATGCATAAGGAAGTGAATCCCTTTAATTTTCATGGTTGTATTAGGCTTAATTTTTGTAACTGACACTCTGTGAGCACTTCTGCTAAAAAACTAAATAACAAAAATAACTAAAGAGGATGAGCATGAAAAGAGGTATGGATAAGGGCAAAAATATTTGGCTCCAGTGTCAAAATGAATGCTTGGCAATGGATGCTAAATTATTTTGTGAAGGTTAAGATTTACTATGGACAGTTTATATGGAAAATGTAGCATCTGCTGAATCCAAAGCATCATTTGCTTGTGTAAATTTATTTCTCTGTCCATGCCTTTATAACTATGATAAATTTGAGACAAAAAGACATCCGAATTTATAATTTTAATTCCTGAACATGAGAATTGGATCGTCAGCAAATACCCAGAATATTACATTCATTATTTCAGTATTTCATCCTTAACTAATTTTCTGTCCCTCTGTCTTTTCCTTATTGATATCTGCTTATTGTAGCTAATTTAGAAGCAAGATCCTTAGGGTAGGAACCTGTCTTTCTTTGTTTGTCTGTAAAGTGCTGTGAAGACATGGGAATAATGTGTTGTCTTTCACAGTACTTGACCTTTGATATATCAGATGAAGGTCAGCATCTTCCATAATATGGCAAAGTCTGAGATCCTAGACCTGACAATTACTATTTCAGAAGTTATTGCTCTCCAGCATCACACTAAATTAGCACATGAACAGAGAATT
Organism: Cinclus cinclus; assembly: GCF_963662255.1. Classification (NCBI taxonomy): domain Eukaryota; kingdom Metazoa; phylum Chordata; class Aves; order Passeriformes; family Cinclidae; genus Cinclus; species Cinclus cinclus. Next base: position 12,646,673 of record NC_085049.1, read on the forward strand.
TGGACAGACTTTAACTTCCTCATCTCTGCCCTCCAACAAACTATGAATACAGTTCTGCAGACTAGTATTTTTTTTTACTATCTGCAGAAAAATGTGTTTTCTTACCCAAAATATATCTCAGAAATCCCATAGCTTTGTTTATGGGTTTTTTATGATCACTGGGACTATAGAAGAGCATGCTTTGGGGTATTAATTATAGCATAGTCATGTTGTTTTGCTTCTGGCACTTTGGTGCGTGTTTTTCAGTTTTAGAAAGCTAAATTGTGCTGAGCTCTAGCTAGCCTGACATACTGCCCTGGGTGTCAACACTAGATTCAGATCCAGACTTTCTCAGCAGCAACCCAGTTCAACTTATAGAACACTGTCAGACACTGCTTTCACCAGAGCTCTGGAGCACTTTCTAGCATTAACCGTGGCAGTCTTCCCAGAGTCTAGAAAAATAAAAACTAGTCCTCAAGCAAATGTTAACGTTTGCACGGCGTGGATCCTTTGAGAAAAAAAGAAGTCAGAAGGACAGTGGTGTGACTCTGGCAAGGATAGTGGCACTCGACAGTGTTCCTGAAGCCCAACTATTCCATCTAGAAGCATTATTAGATTTGGTTATTTATTACCATGAGAAAATGGCACCTGTGGAAACTGTAACTAGGAAAAAATACACCCCACCCCCCCAGATTTTAATTTAGAAATATTGAAGGTAAGATGAGGCATGAGGAATACTGCCATCTGTAATTTCCAAATACATATGTTCAAGGAGATCTAGAATTCCTCTCCCCTGGAATTTCCTGGGATATGAAGAAAGTAGCATCATTCAAAGCATTAGAGTATGCATTTCTCCCTGCAGACAGAGGGAAAATAGACATAATAGCTATGATGTAACTGCCACAGGCAAAACTCATAATGAGGTTAAATTGGTTTAAGCCAATGAGTTGAGCAGGGCTTTTCAGTTCACAACAGTATGGCTTGGGATAGATAAGTTACTGTAAATACTTTCTTTTTCACCTACTGCAGGAATAAACAATCACATATTGCTTCGCATTTCTTCTGATTTTTCTTTCTAAATCTGCATTATGCATGTGTACAGTAACAAAAGAAGGCAATACAATTTATTCTTGAGAACCGATTTTCCTGTTTCCTTCAAGCTTGGCCTCATTATCTTAGACTAGATTTCCCCTAGCATTTACTTGAACCAAGAAGAATCTATTTGCAATGCCTTTGCCCCCAGAATCCTCTTAGCAATAATTTTAGAGGTTTATGCAAAGCGCACATTCTCTTTCTCTATGGTCCTTTATGTAGACAGTTTTATCAGCTGGACAGTCAGGGCTTGCACATAAAAAACCTGAAGCATCAGCCAGCAGCAGCAGAGTCTTGGAGTAGTATTTCATGACTCATGAAAATATGGAAGACAGTGACATTATCCTATGAATTTAATGAAAACATCTGTTTTACTTAAGCTAAAAATCCTAAATTTGCTTTAGTGTCAATATAGACAAATGGGCTCCTGTGAAAATAAGAGTTCCTGGCTAAGTTAGGCTCCTAAAAATAGGTGAATGGGATTTTAAGTTGCCTTCACTGAATTTTGTCTTTCTTGTGCTTTCTTTTTTTTCCAATCAAGAAGTCTGCATCCAATGTCATGACTATTTCAGTACATTAAATCAGTGTATATTGGAATTTACATTTATTGTCTGTACTTTGTGTTCTCAGTAGTGTCTTGCCTGCTTGTATGTATGTGAGTTTTTTTGTAGTAAGGAAAGGCAAGCAGTCCTGTATCAGCAACAGTGTGGCCAGCAGGACCAGGGCACTGATTGTGTCCCTACACTCAGCACTGGAGAGGCCACACCTTGAAACCTGTGCTCAGTTCTGGGCCCCTGACTACAAGAAAGGTATTGAAGTGCTGGGATGTGTCCAGAGAATGGAACAGAGCTGGGGAAGGGTTTGGATGAGGAGATCTTTTTATGGAAGATGATGAAGTCTGATGAGGAGCACCTGGGACAGCTGGAGTCTTTTAACCTGGAGAGAAGGAGGCTCAATGGGGACCTTATCACTACCCAAAAAGAAGTTATAGGACATGGGGGTTGGTCTCATCTTCCAAGCAACAAGCAATAGGATCAAAGGAAATGGCCCCAAGTTGCACAAAAGGAAGCGTAAATTGAATATTAGGGAAAATTTATTCATGGAAAGGGTATTTATTTATGGTCAATTTATTGACCATAAATATTTATTGACCATGAAAATTTATTCATGGTCAAGCATTGGGATGGGCTGCCCAGGGAAGTGGTTGATTCACCATCCCTGGAGGTATTTAAAAGACATGTAGTCTTAGGGATATGGTTTAGTGGTGGGCGTGGCAGTATTAGGTTAGAAGTGATGATCTTATAGGTCTTTTCCAACCTAAGCAATTCTGTGATCCTATGAAAGGTCTTTACAAGTCTTGCAAAGTGCAGTATTTATGCATTTTTTCAGTGTTCCTCTCATACGGTGCTCAAGAAGTGATGTTTCACACAGAAACACTTATGGAATACTGCTGTAGAGAGGGGGAAAGAGATTATGATGAGTAAGGCAAGGGGTTATGATGACTGTTATTAAAGCCTTGCAGAACTAACCTATTCTATAACACAATTACTGTCTCTTGCAAAAAGACACAAACAAGGGAGACCAATTTGCTGTTTGTTTCTTTTTCCTCCCACAACAAAAGCCCTTCTGTTTTTTTTTCTTGCTTCCAGGGTTGGAAGAATATTGCTGACCTCAATGTGCTGAATTGTGTATTTCATATTGTTGAAGTGCCCAGAAAGAGAATATTCTTCTGTAAACAAACATAAAACAACCTGCCTGAGACCTCTGCCCTCCTCCAAAGCAAAGCAGATGTGCTCTAATGAGCACTCTTCCAGCACATCTTTCTGCATCCTCTTAGTATTTCAGATGCAGATTTTCAAATGAGGCATCCAAGGAAATATGCTGAAAAATAAACCAATGTGTTACAATGTTTTGTGTATTGAAATTGTTATGGAAGATCAGATGCACATAAGTGCTATACAGTAAATGACTTGAATTAAAACCTAGGTCAATAAAGATAATAATACTGAATCATACCTCTTCAACATATTTATAAAGGCTTTATAATAATGTTTGCAGTCTTGGCAATTCAACCTTGGTCAACAAAAAGTTATCAAAATGAAATGTGAATCTGGCCAGTGTATGGCCTATAATTCAGGAAATAAATGTGCAGAATGCATGAAGATATTCATGGCAGAGTGCTGCACAGGGTTTGACCAGGAGCAATAGAAATGCTTGCTGGAAGCCATTCCACATGCGAAAAGGTTCTATGACATGACAGCCTGACATTACCAATATATCAGGGGCTTGGTGGAATTAAATTACTTTACCCTGCAAGAAGTGCCAGGCTGTCCATTCATGAAGTGTTTTGGTGTTTCAGGCAGAATGAATAAAATGAAAAAGTCTTGTTTTGCATTAATGAGCAATTCACTCTGTGTCAAAGAATTCCACCAAGTTCTTCGGCAATGCACACTCGTTGTCAAAGAACACCACATTTTTCTGGGAAAGTATGCTTAGAGGATATAAAAAGGCCCTAAATATAAATCTGTCTAAAAAAGTGTCTGCAAGTGTTGATCTGACTGCAGCCAGTTTAAATGTACAGTCTGTATACAGAAAGTTTCAAGTTATCTGAGAAAATTTTAAATGTGACACAGGACCAGAATATTGAAGAATTTATAACTGAAGCTGCCACTGCACCAGAACTACTTGGCCACAGTGAGGAGAAATTAATTTTAGAATTCCCATATTCTGTACATCACTGATAATGTTTATTTAAATCAATAACTGAAGAAGAAACTCATAATACTAGGTAGTAAGGAGCTTGTTCCTTACATAGTAAGGAGCTATTTTGGTAGTATATAAAACCTCCCCTCCTTTTAGGTATTCCAACACAGTTCAGACAAGAAGTATTTTATCTCAGTGCTTTCCAAGAAAAAAAAAACAAAAGACATAAAAATTAAATTATAATAATCTAGTCAATGTTCCCTCAAGGGAAGCAAAAAATTTTCTTACTGACTCTGAAGACCTTGGGTCAGGAGAAAATGTTTTGTATGGGATCAAATATTTTAAATATTTCACTTGTTTCAAGTCTGTTTGAACTAACATGAATCCTGTGTATCCTGCATAAGGAAGAATGTGGCCAGCAGGTTGAGGGAAGTGATTCTCCCCCTCTACTTGGCCCTAGTGAGGCACATCTGGAGTGCCGTGTCAAATTCTGGGCTCCTCATTATGTGAAAGATGAGGTGAGTTTGGAAATGGTTCCGTGAAGGACCATTTCAAAGATTATTTGGGGACTGGAGCACCTCTTGTGAGGAGAAACTGTGGGAGCTGGGCCTGTTTAGTCTCGGACTAGAAGACAGAGGGGATCTCATCAGTGCATATAAATGTCTTGAAGGCAGGTGCCAAGAGGATCGTGCCAGGCTCTTTTCACTGGGGCCCAGCAACAGGGAGAGTTACAATGATCATAAACACAAGAAGTTCCACCTGCACATGAGGAAGAATTTCCTCACATTGGGTGAGGTAGAGCACTGGAACAGGCTGCCCAGGGAGGTCATGGGCTTTCCCTCTCTGGAGACACTCCAGACCCACCTGGATGCATTCCTGTGTAACCTGCTTTATGTGACCATGCCTTGGATCTCCAGAGGTCTCTTCCAAACCTAACAATTTCATGATTCTATGATTCTGTGAATGAGATTGGTGACAGTTCATTTATGTCAATATAACATGCACACAATAGAATGGTAGACTTCTTACCCAGAATAAAGCTCCAGGTCTTCATATTTTTGATGTAAATGCTGATGACAGTTTTTTTTTACACATGAGGTTATCTTCTTAAAGCTGGAATTGATGCAAGAGAAAGATCTGACATGATTTTGTATACTTTAAAGGCAAAAAAGACATCTTCAAGAAGGAGTTCAGGAAAAGTTTAAATGCAAAAGCTCAAATTATTCCATTTCAGACAAGTACTAGTGAAGGACAAGGCAGAGCTGGTGTCCAAATCCAGAGGTTACAGTCAAAATGAAATGTCCTTGATAGAACTGAAATAACAAAATGACCATTCTGAAGTCAAATTCAATTCTGGCATTTGGGTTATATTAAAGAAAAGGGAAGCCTGATAGAGGAGGTTGACAAGTTAGTGATTGCTAGTCACTAGAATACTCTGAGCTTATTTGAATGCAATTTGGCACACAGCTGAAGATGACCTACCTTGCCTTAGTGACTGCAGTGGCTTCCTGCGAAGCATAACAGAATGAAATATCAATAAAGAAATGAGGCAATTTTTTGGATTCATATTAGAACACAGCATGATGATCAGAGAACTGGCATCTGAGTGCTTTGCCCTGAATAATCCAATTAATTATTTTTTCTTGTTTTTTTCTAATTCAAAGTATAACTCTGCTATAAGTTTTCCTATTTACTGTTTTAGCCTGAAGTACTTTCTACAGATAAAAACAATGTGTTCTCTCTACTGCAGTATGTTTAAGGATAAAATTATTTAATTTCACTGTCTTTTGAAAGCAAGTAGAATAAATGTCTTGTGTCACTTGACAATATAGTGTATGATATGAATTAAGAAACTACTATATATTTTACAGACAGCAAATTGCATTCCAATTTTGACATCTGACAACAAAAAAATAAAGTATTTTAAAGATATACAATTCAATATTGATTAAAAATTTAAAATATTTAAGGACAAATATTTAATCAGATTCAGTTTCTCCTTTTTTTTCCCTAAATACATATATAGATTTAATTTTAGGATATTACATAAGATCCAGCATAGACCGGATCACGTATTGATGAAGCAAGACAATGCAGCCAGTAAATTGTACCTTTTCACTTTAAAATAAACTTACAGTATGGGTATGAACAGCCCGTTTTATGTTCATTCAGCCAAAAGTAATTTTACAACATGCAGTATTGAGAAGATTAAGTAATTTGTCCTAGTTGGTGCATGTTGCACTCTGTTCTAGGAGAATGAAATCCTCAGCAAGTCATGGGGGGAGTAAAAATCCATTTCATCCAAGATGGAAGATGTTCTGTCCAAAGAAGGAAAGAAGGAGGCAGTTGGGAAATTAAAGAGGTTGCACAGCAGCTGGAGAATGTCCCATCTTGTGACACGCCGTGCAAGCCATTTGCTTCATGAGGCACTCAGTATTCCACCCTCTAAAACTGTGCAGACAGCAAAAGTACAATATGGGAATTTGGGCCACCTAAAGAAAAGAAGAATTAAGAGATTGAATGTGTTTAGGTATGGAAGAAATATGACCCTGCCTCCTGCATTTTCTGAGATACACCTGCTTGTCAGGGAGCACTTCCGTTGTAAAATAAAACTTAAAGAACTGTTCAGATTTTTTGCTGCCCAAGAACACAAGAAGAGTGTTAATGGGTGACATAATTGCCACAGATTTCAGAAATAATTTTAAGCCGGTTCAACTGCTTCTCAGCCTTCTCTGTTTTGTTCCTGCCCTGTTACTTAGGGTTCTGGGCTTTTAGTTTAATTTTTTTTTTTTGTAGGTTCTGGGATAATTTATTATCTAGGTTGGTGTTTGTTTCTTTGTTAGGGTTGTGTTGTATTGGTTTTTTTTTGTTTGTTTGTTTGTTTGTTTGATTTTGTTTTCCTTTTTTTTTTACTTGGCTGGGGGAGTGTGGATTTTCAGAGTTTATTTTGGTGTGTATATTTGTGTTGTTTTCTTTGTTTTGTTTGTTTATATTATTATTATTATTATTATTATTATTATTATCTCATTACTATGAATCTGAACAGTAAGGAAATTTGGATGTGATGGTGACACTGCAGTTGTGCACTAGCCACACTCGTTTGTTTGCATGGATAAAAACGCAAGTGCGTTCACAAGCTTGCAGCTGGTGAAGCCACTTACAGTGGATTCAGGGGTGGGGCTAAACTGGTGCAGGACATCTGTGGAAATTCTCAGGAGACTCTGTGAGGTTCCCAGAACCCTCTTAGGGCTTAATGAGTGTGACCAGCAATAGCGGACATGGACAGTACCCAACTCCTTCAGCTATGCTTTTTATTCTTTAACTGAAAGTCTACACATAGAATTTAAGTTGTTCTCTCCGTCTCTCTCTCTCTTTCCATTCCTTTCGAAAATTAACTTTTGAAAACTATTAGCCAATTAAATATTGGCAGGATGTTGGAGGTGTTTATTTTCATAAGCATCAATAAAATATTGTTTTTAATAAAGTCTGCAGAAGTTCTGCAAAAATTACCTGCAGATTTGTCTGCCTTTTATGGAATACATTAACGTCTTTCACTTTGTGTGTACTCATTAAAATTTTATAGAACAGCTACTGCAAAAAGCTCTTTAAATCATTGCAAGATGTTGTCTGCTTATTTTATGTTGATTCACTAAATATAATTGTAGTGAAAGAAGAGTGTAGTTCATTGCTGAATATTTCAGTCAAAGCAGCAGATCTATAAAACATAGTTTGACTGAGACAGCAAAAATTATCACTCTAATAATATTTTCTTTTAAATATAAGTAATTGCTAGGTATGTGCCATAAATGCTGTTATGGGTAGTACTTTAGAGGTCTTAACCCAGTAGCTGTCTTTGTTATGGCTGATGATAAGGAATGAGCTGTAAAACAATGGTAAGAGACTAAAAAATGATGGAAAAGACAGAAAATTCTTGTTGGGTTCTAGTAAGTTGAGTTCTTCATTTCAGTTCCCTTAGGATGAGCCTCTGAGCAGCCTGGTATACTGGAAGATGCCCTAGCCCATGGCAGGAGGGAGTTGGAACAAGATGATCTTTAAGGTCCCTTCCAAACCATTCTGTGTTTGATATCTGTATGCCGTGCATTTCCACTGTGAATTTTGTAGGCTGATGAATAATTACTCCCACAGCTTTTCTTTCCCTTTGGGATTTCTAATTCCTTTTTCTGGAAATAGAGGAGGGTTGGGAAAAGCACGCAGCTCATATTTAATTGCATTTTCCATTGGGATTATGATATTTGTGGTCTTTTCCTCTCTGACTTTGTATGTGTTCCCATTTCTTTACTGTCAGTGTTGAATTAAAGGAATAAAGATCTCCTTATTTTATATGTAATTCCAAAAGAAATGTTAAATAATGACACCGTGAGACTTTAATGCACATCACAGTACAGAGAAAATAGTCCAGTCCTCATTGCTAATTTACAATACAGCACGACTTACTGTGAAATAGCTAGAAGTCAAAGAGAAGCAGGAAAGAAAGGCCTCTCTTGAAGTTCATGGAGTTCATTATCCGTTCTAGATATTGCCTATGCATATGTATTGACCTAATCAAGTCACTGGTGTAAGAAATGGCAATGTTTGCAGTATAGAAGTCTGAACTCCTCAGCTAATTCTAGCCTTTAATATGCAGGGGAAGATATGTCTGGTGCCCCTTACAGGCTGAATTAATGTGTATTAAGCAGAGGCAGATTAACATTCTGAACTGTAGCATAAGCAGCCAAATGTCATACAATGGAGCTTTATCTGACTGCAGAATTCTTAAGCATTCCTAAGTTAAACCTCAGGGAAAATCTTAAAAATACGATTACTAATAAAGAACAAAATCCATGTCTTTGTATTTCTATTGCTAAGTTATTAAATAAAATTTTTGCAGAAATATTTTGTAATCCTTTTGGATGTTGAAGCCATTCACCTGGCTGAAAGGAAAGAAATACTACAAGCTCTATGTCCTGACATGACTCAAAAGATTACATTAGTCCAAAAGGTTTGACAAAGACTCTTTATACAGGAAGTCTGTTATATTGTACAAATCACTTGCTAATGACCACTCGAAGTAGTAGAACACAGCCAAATGGAACCCCTCATCAATATGCTTCAATATGATTTAAGAACATTAAGAACCCCTCAAGACACTGGTCCATCATTAGGGGAAAAAAAAAGAAAAGAAAAAAAAAAAGAGAGAGAGAGGCTCCTCTTCTTGAGTTCTTGAGTCATCTCACTGGATGTTGCTCACAGTAGGTAGATCCTAAAGGCAGTACTTAAAAGACAGGTAAATAATTGAGATTAATGTTCCCTCATGGTCTGCAGAGAGATCTGAACCACAGGAACCTAGACATACCTGGAAGTCAAGCCAAATGAATCTGTACTATCTCTAGGTGTTATCTACAGGAGCATCCACAGCTGTGAAATTTCTTTAGAAGAGACAGTCTTTCAAGCTTAGATCTGATTCCTGTCTAACAGCCCTCTGATGAAGCAATCATGAAACTGAATCCCACTTATTTTTGATGAAATAATTTTTATCTTGAAATAAATTATTCTAACAATGCTATAGTTCAGTATTAGAAATGCTTCACTTAGAAAAAAATGTGTTTATTTAAGCTGATTTTTTTTCTAATATTTGGATAAAAAAAGAATGTTTGCAATGGACTCGCACACTTTTCCAGCTGCTTTCTGTGAACAAATAGCATCGTAATTTTATCCAAGCTAGTATAAGAGAATGACTGACAACTTTTTCATGCCTTTACCCATCAAAAAGAAGAGATTCAATTTGACCTGAAGAAGTTCTTAACCCTGCTGTCAACTGTTGAGTTACTGCTTTTTTGGTGGATTTTTTTTTTTTATATTTCTAAGCCTTCTAAAGTTGGGTTTTTTTTATCTTGATGAACCTTCATTGTGATAAGAAGGTGAGAGGGGGGTCTCATGATATCCACGAAGTGACTTTTCATCCCTGTCAGTCTGAAAATCACCCAGAAGACACACAAAAGAGTAACGTTAACATTCAATGTGACAACCTTGATATGTCTTAAAGTTCTAGCTTGATAACTTATTTATATTTTGACAACTGAAAAAATAAAATATAGAGCAAATTAATGAATAAAAACTTCAAGAATGCTGTTGGGTCAGGTGTCATCTGGATGACAGAAATAATTTTTAGGGATAAGGATAACACTATGTCTATGTCAGGTATTTAAATATTTGTTTCAGTGGCCTAGAAAGATTAAGCTACTAGAGACTACCAAAAAGGAATAACAACACATAGAAAAATAGAGAGCAGCAAGATGGGACCTTAGGCTAAATGAAAAAAAAAACCCAAAAAACCAAATCAAACCAAACCAAACAAACCAACCAACCAACCAATCAAAAAAAAAAAAAAAACAAACAAAACAGGTTTCAGTTTTTAAAAGATCTAATGCACTACTTTTTATTTATTGTAATAAATAAATTAATACTAAAAGCTAAACTTAATAAATAATTTAACTATCCATTTCTGCTATTTCTTATTTGCAACATAAAAATTTCATAAAAGTTACTTAGTTTTGTTCACACCCATTCTATATTGACAAGTGCCACCCCATTTCTTTACAGTGTGATCCTCGGCAGGAAAAATCTACTGGGACAAGGGATAAGCAGAAACAAAAGATAAAAGGCCCCTAATTTGGATCTAAGATTTTCCTGTCTTGAATAGCTAATTCCTGTAACAATTTCCAGCTCTTTGCTGCCAGTTCCAGACTGGCCCTTTGTTTCCCAGCACTGACACTTCTCCCTGGTGATTCTCCCAAGCAGACTCTGCAGTGTCAGTTCTGTCAGCAGCAGGACGCTGAGCACACGGACTGGATGCCCGAATGCAGACACTGCAGTGTCCACCTGCAGTTCCTGTTCAGCTGAAGAGCTGCAGGCACAGGACCAGGGTGCTGCATTCACCTGTGGTAGTGCTGCCTGCTCATTTGTCTGCTCTTCCTGTTGACTCATCACGCTGACCACCAGAACCATAAGTTCTGGAAAGCCCCCACATATGCAACCTAAACCCAATTACTCAGCCACTAAGAAAAAGTAATTCTTGCCTCTGCCAACAAGCTGAACTGTTGTCTTTTTATGACCACTATCTGCTCAAAATATATCGTTTCAATGCTTCTCCCTGTGTTTTCTGGTTGGCTTCTTTTAGGTTGGGCTGTTGGATGTTGTTTGTTGTAAGCGAAAAACATGTTGATTATAAAGCAAAATAGTCCATATGATAGATGGTGGGGAGGCAACTGGAGAAAAAGGGGTGTCAGGCATGGATACAGGCAAATGATGAAGTCTGTCTTCTAGAGAAAACAGATTGATAGAAGAAATGAGAAAAGCAGAACTTTCTCCAGCAGGTTGTCTGCTGATCTACATTTGTACTTTAAGAAACTTTATTTTATTAAACAGTTCAAGCTTCAATTTAGAAGCTCCTTCCCTTCACTATTTCTTTTTTGTTGTTTGTTTGTTTGTTTGTTTTTTGTCTGGTGTGTTATCCTCCAATGCAAATTCCAGATGGTAAATTCTCTGTGGTTTGCTACTCCTGCTCAATGCATTTTAGTAATTCTCCATTCACTGGGAATTTGGGACAGGCATAAGTCCAGGGCTGCAGCTAAAAGGTTGATAATTCTTTGAAGAGGGTGAATATTTTGGTTCCCTGGATCATGTTTCAGGGGCTGGGATTAGAGAGTGCACTGATGGACTGTCTGTCCTCTGACCCTGATCCATTGTCACTGTTGTCACCTGTAGGTTACTGCCCACACTGCATAAAGGCACCTGTGGCTGTTCATCTCCACAGGCCCTTTCACCTTTCTGGCAGGAGACATAAAAGCTCTTGTAGAAAAATAATAGATGTCACCTCTACCCATAAATCTTTGATATTGGAAGCTGCAAATCTTTTTTGAACTATATCACCTTTGAATCTGTCTAGCTCAATGAGTTTCTTTGATTTACAGAAATATGCTGGTATCCAAGGAAAATAGACAGGAATATGCCAGTTCTGTCTATAGGTGCAACATGCCTGTTAGACCCCACACAAAAAGAAAACATTTTAGCATAGTAGACTGGGCCTGATTTTTTTCTCCATCAATTGCCATCTGATTGCATTGGCACATTGTTTGTGATCATCAGTGCTAGATGCAGGTCTGCACTCAGTGTGCCAACCAAACCAATCCCTCCTGCTCACACAGGACTGAGAAATGTGATGTTAAATTAAGCACTTCACAAGTGCTGCTACATAACAGTTTAATGAGTTACCAATTAAATCTCAATTTAAAGCTTTTTGTTTATCCTGGCCATGCTCAGAGGCTTAACAAAGCAGTTAAAATCATAATTCCTAAAGTAAATTTAAATTATTTCATTTGTGTTGCTTCTGAATCCTTAGTTGAGCCCGTCATACTTTTTTTTTTACTGCTATCTCTTTCTACTTACATTTTTAATGCTTAATTTGCCACCGTTATTTAGTCACAATGAGGGAACAGAGTCAGAGCATATATATTTCTTAACAGTGGTGTTGACACCACCCAAATACTCCCAAATTCTCCAAAATCTCCTATTCCTTCAGCTTGACATATTTAAAAATTTTTATTACCGCTTTCAATTTTATGCTACTGGAACTCGTCCTCTCTTCACAGTTTGTCCTACTATGACACTGAAAATGCATTTAAGATGCAGACAAGGTTCCTAAGATTCTTAAACAGCTATTTAGCTTGCAACTCAGCCCCATTTTCAGCTATAAAATACCATGCAGCTGGATAGGCTTTGGTGCTGGCATGCACCAAACTAGAAGCTGCTGACTGCTAACAGTCAAAGAAATCACAGTACTAATTCCTGCTTCATTCGTTGTTTGCAGGTCTGCATTACACACATTGATGTAGTAGATCTTTGTCTCAGTTTCATCAACTGAATTTATTTGGCTGAACACCATTTTCCAGGTAAAATTGTCCTGGATGTATAGGAGATTGGCTTTGTTTGTTATAAAAAACACCCCTCTCTATTTCTTTTTTTAAAACTCAGGTCTGCCAGACTGAGCCACCTCAGATATGCATGTAACAGGGGCAGGTAGAGGACAGCACACTGCCAACCTCCCTCCAACATCACCTTCAACTGTAAATTAAACTCAACAGGGCTAGGTTTGTCCTGTGTAAAATAATCCCATAATTGGGTTCTCTAAGTCCAGCACCAGTTTCCTTGGTGGTAAACAGACAGATTTGGTTGTGTTGACTAGAGGTGTAATGTGGGATTTCTGTGTCATGCAGTTTTGACCCATTTAAAATCCTAATGTTATGTCAATTTAATCTGCCTTTTATTTTTTTCTGCTGTTGCCATTGATAGGAATAAGAAATACTTTTATGTTCTCAAAATTGCCGATTTTGGGATTGTAAGTGTAATGGGAATCATCTCTAGGCCTACTGTTGTGTCTTATGGAACAAAGTTGCATCTACAATAGTCTTACATCAATTTATAGCTAATCTACTATTGATTTCAATAACTTGCTCTATTACAGCATGTTTGCTTAACGCACCCTTTTTCTCAGTAATTTCACTATTTAATATTTCATGTAATTGTTTAAGAGAACAGAACAGAAAGTCACTTGAGGCATGGTTTGCTATTTATCTCCTTTTCTTTTTTCTACCTTCCTTCTCCTTGTGTGTCCTTGTTCCATGTCAAAAGACTCTGAGTCATGTCTGGCCTGTTGATTTATTATTGAGCAGTGATGAAATAAGACTGTCCATTGTGCACTTTCATCTTTGTGAATGACAAGCAGCTGCTGATTTTATATTAAAATTCCTCATTTTCTGAAAGCCTACAGATCAAAATTATTTCAAATTTCCTATAATAGTTCGTATTCCTCCACGTCCCATCACCTTTTTGTCTCAAATATGGTATACCATAATCTAAAATAATTTTCTTAATGAGAAGAGCTATCAGGAAGAAAAATACTAAACTAGTCATAATTATTAAAAATCCTATTATGAAAAATCAGGTTTTGGTAATGGTTTTTTGTTTAGGATACAGCTTAAGGAATTTAAATATAGCAGTGTAAAATTTTACGTAAATCAGAGTTGAATAAAGGAATCTTAGTTTTCTATTTCCCACTTCTTTGGATTGTTTCTCTGGCATCATGCTGTTATATGTTAAGTGTGGTACATTTTCAGCATGCTATTCTTCTTTGGTATGCAAAATCATGTTAGCCTTTATGCTTTTTATATGTGCACAGGCAATTTTAATTTAAGCTAATGACCTGTGAACTAATGATCTGTATTCTGTGAACTTTGAAACACAGCAACAGGCAGTTGTAAATTATCCATGCAAATCGGTTGTAAATTACAGACTTTTTCCTAACCTCAGAAACTAGCAGATTCTATAATTTCTATGTTCAAATCAGTAAAATACCTTCAGACACAAAAATGCCATGCAAGAAAGAGCTGAAAGGGCATGTAAGAAAGAGCAAGAAAATCTCTTGCATTGACTGTGTTTCTAATGTGGCTGTGGATCCATTCTCGGGGAACATCTATCTGAGAAGATAAAATGTACCCTTTTTCTCACACTTACTTTCAATGAAGCACTGAAGTACTTAAAATTAGTCATTTAACTGAAATCAAATATCTACACTGTGAGATTATACATGGATTCTAGAATGGATAAATTAACTAAATTATCTGTCTTTTTATATTCCATCCACATGTTTGTGAGGCTGTGATGCATTTACAAAGAAGAGACAGGCTCAGGACACCATCTCTGGATTGACTGATGTACTATTTTGGCAAAGAAGTCAGACAATTATGTAGACAACATAATAAGGATCTGGAATTCACAAGAAGCCATCAAACAAGCTCAGCCATCCTGTCTTACTAGTGTGTTAGGCTTTGTTTCAGTTTTACCCATGTTTTAGTTCTAATATGATATTAAAATGTGATAAAACACAATAAAATGCGCTTATCTTATTGAACAGATTTGATTTTGAGTGTTGCCAACAATATCTTAAATTCCCCTGCCAGAAGTTTAGCTTGCATGTAAGGGTGGACAGAAATGAAAACTGGTCTTCCAGTGAAGTATGAGATCTCTTTGGTAATGCTCAAAACTTAACAAAGATTGTAAGCAATCTCACCTATCTTTGAGGTGAACCACTCTTCCTGCAAACATTTGGACTAGATGATCTTCAGATATTTCTCCCAAGCTAAATTGCTCCATGACTTTGTCAGTCTCTTTCATCCTATGCCACGCCCTCTATCTTTTCTTTTGCTCCACCCCAATCCAAGAGAAACACCCTCCAGTTTCTGCAAGATGTGCAGTTGCATCTTCTGATGGAATCCATAGAATTGAGGTACTACAGTCCTTGCTGATTTGTTGGCTCCTTCAGTTCTGCAACAAAACCCCCTAGGGAAGAAAGGATATTCTAGAGGACTAAGGAAAATGCATTCATGTATACGTGTAGCTTTCATGTTTCCTGTACTCATATTCCTTCTGCCTTCCCTCCATTGATTCTGGGATCATTATCTTTTTTATGATTTACTAATTTTTTAACCCCTCAAGAAATAAATGGAAAAACAAGTTTGAAATTTACTCTCTAATTTTTATTCCTTTGTCTTCTTGTTTTTTAGAATTCTTAGGGGCTTATCCATAATAATGTTACTTTCACATTACTTATGTTACCATAGTACCTTTGAAGTAGTGTTAGCAGACAAGTTCTTTATGTTGTTTTGTTAGAAAGAAGACCAAATTCAGAATAATAGAATATAGTTTAATGTTCTGCAAATAATTGCAATTTATGATTAAAGCTAGACAGTAAACCATATTTTTTGTATTAAGCTACACATTTTACTGCAATTTTGTGAGTGAATTAGTAGAGAAACAGATGGATGTGATTTATGGTATTCTGCTGATGCATATTTGCTTCCCAGTGGATCTTAAAGATTTGCATATAAGAAGAAGAAAGAGACTAAGCCCTCCTCTATTTTTTAGTTAATAAAAAGTTCCTCCATTACATCCCTCAAGCAATATGCGTTACTGTGTTGTTAAATAAATAGCTAGAATATCCTGAGTCTTTGTTCAACTGATTACTGGTTTTAAATTTGAACTAAATTCAAGGAAAAAATTAATTGCAACTGCTATTTTCAAAAAGGCTGCTTCTCTTTAGTACTGTTCTACACTTATATTAAAGCAGTACTGGACCTTCATCAATTGTAGACATAAGGATCTATTTGCATGATTCCTTCTTTACACTGACTCCACATCTGAGCTTATAAAAACTACAGAAAAAAGAGCCTCCACATAGGATCACAAAACTCAAATATCTACAAGATAAGGGGAAGAACTAGAATATATAATTGTGTGATAAATAATGATTCTGTTTTCCTGGAGAACAAAAAACAAAAAGGTAAGAACAAGGATAAAGAAGGAAAAGACAGCTTTATTCTGTCAAGGTAATGAGCCTTTAAAGGAATTAGGGTAGAGAAAATATTTGAAGTCTGTAATTAATATAATTTATATATAAATAATTTTAAATATGAATAACTGTTAGAAAGGAAAAAAAAAAGAGAAATGAGACTATAAATAATTGGGAGGATGGAGACAGGACAGTTGTGCTTGTCATCTTCAGAGGGAAATTAAGAACATGTTTTGAGCCATTAAAAGCCTCTGTGGGATTCAGCCTGTTTTTTCCATATGAGATTGACTGACTGAAAGGAATTCACTTACATAATACTGCATTCAGAAGATAAAAAGGAGACATTAGATACCTATATAATAGAAGAAAGGATTGAACAGAATACACCAGAATGGTGAAAACATCTACTGTGATATCCCACATGACAGATTTCTTACATATTAGAAATTACCTAATGTCTTATGCACAAGACATGTTTATATCTAATCTAAGGAGTAAGACACTTGAGTGTAAAGGCTCCCAAAGGTTTTACCAGGCTAAAAGTATGGTTCTTAAGATACCTGCCTTTCAGAATTTTATCTATTAATACAGTAGCATTATTTCAGTTTTATACTACAGTGAGAGATGAGGTGCTTTGAATGAATTTAATAAGGATAAGCATGTGGTTCTATCAAGTCAATGAAAAAATTTGTGTGAAATTTTCTTAGTGAAAATATGATTTCTGCTTTAAGTCTTACTTCTTTGTTTTTCAGGTTGCTACCTTTTTTTTTTTTTTCTGTTGTAGGGAGTGTAAACACCCTGTGTTTATGAAATAATAGACCTTTTTTTACAACGTCTTCAGTTTTATTAGTTGAATTTTTTTTTAAAACAAAGCAAAAAATAAAAGAATAATCTTTGTTTTGTTTGCTTTTATCTTTGTTTAGAGTTAGGGTTATGTATGTTTCTTGGTTTAGTGCAGTTATAAACAGTTTATAAATAAAATAAACAATAAAAAAGAACCATTAAAACAGCTGGTCATTGTTATTTCAAGCAAATTTCCTGATCAGGGTCAGCAAAATGGATTGAGACAGGTGTTTTAAAAAGCACCTACCTACCTCTTGAGCTTTTTATAGATCGTTAATTCACTTGAATACTGCACTGGCAACTTTATCAATATGAATTTTCTCTGCACATACATACTTTTTAAGATAATTCATTTTTTTATGAAAGAAGAAGTAATTTTCTACAGGAAGTCAGTAACCGTAAATCACCAGAGCTGCATATCAAGCATTAGTTCTTCCCACTTTCTCAGTCACCATATGGCACCACACACTGTGCTGAAAGATAATCACTTTATTGTTGGCTGTGTTTTTAATCAGCTACATTTCACACTGTTTTGTTAAACATTGTCTTGCAAATAAACCAGCCTTACAGTACATTTTTGCCATGGAAGAAAACATAAATAAGACCTCATGAAACACAGGAAGATCTGCACAAACTTGAAACCCAAAGTTTAATCAGTAGATCAGGCATGAAAAAATGGAATTCATTATTTAAAACACCGCAAAGATCACCAAGTGGAACTGAGTTGGGAGTTGAGGAAACCACTGTGCAAGGTGTCTGTTTTCTAGCAGTGGTTTGCTGGCCAAATTAAGCTTGACAGCTGCTGTCAGACTGTAATCTGCCCTGCATTGAGCTTGAGCAGCTAATGAGGTGCTGGGGTCCACCCACACTGCAAGTGTGCACAACCAGTGATTTTACACGGTGACCTCTCCTGTGCTTCTCTTCTGCTTTGTTCCCATAAACAAAAACTCCCACATAATGTTCCCGGGTGTTCTTTAGGTAGAGGTCTTTGCTTTTGGTTTTATATTGTGCCCACTCCCACTCCACCAGGAGCTCTGTGGTTACTCTGGCTCAAGCACTCTGCAACTTTGAATAGATATGCATTCACAGGATTTTCTTTGTTTTGAATAACAATATTCAAATTTGAATTTGGTTTGGTAGCAGCAGGATGGAGGGGAATGAGGAAACTGCTGCACACAGCAACCACAATGAGAAAGAGGAGTGGGAACATATGAGAGGCACAGCCCTGCAGACCCCAAGAGCAGTGAAGGAGGAGTACGAGGTGCTCCATACTTGGAAACAGATTCCCCTGCAGCTCGTAGTAAAGACCATGGTGAGGCAGCTGTGCTCCTGCAGCCCTAGTAGATCCAAGGTGGAGTAGAGCCCACACCAGAGCAGGTGGATGCCTGGAGGATGCTGTAACCCTGTGGGAAACCTGAGCTGGAGCAGTCCCCTGAAGCACTTGTGGACCCATGGAGAGAGGAAGACTTGTGACCTTATGGGGGACCTATGGTGGAGCAGCCTGTTCTGAGAGATGGCACCCCATGAGAAGGGACCCACCCTGGAACAGCTCCTACAAAACTACAGCCTATGGGGAAGACTCGTGTTGGAGAAGTACATTCATGGAGGACTTTCTGTATGAGCCATTCACTTAAGAGTTGGACTTCATGATCCTTGTAGGTCTCCTCCAGCCCAAAATATTCTGTAATTCTGTGGAATGTGCTCCATGCTGGAGAAGGAGAGGAGTGTGAGAGTCCTCCTGCTGAGGAGGAAAGAGCAGCAGACACAACCTCCGATGAGCTGACTACAGCACCCATTACCTATCCCCCTGTGTCTCTGTAGGGGAAGAGAGAGTGAGAATTAGCAAAGTTGGCCCTGGAGAGATCGATGAGTGGGGGCAAGGATGTTTTTAGGATTTGGCTTTATTTCTCTTTATCCTACTCTGATTTGATTGGTAATAAATTCAGTTAATCTCCCTGAGTTTGTTCTGTCCATGAGAGTAAGAGGCTAGTGATTTCTTCCTGTTTTTATCTCAGTCTACAAGCATTATATTTTCTCTTCCAGTTCAGCTGAGGAGTAAAGTGATAGAATAGTTCCTGGCATCCATCCAGGGTCAACCCACTAAAGGGATGAAAAAGGAAAGGGGGAAAAAAATGTACAGCAAGAGAAAAAAAACCCAACCTAAAGCAACATTTCTTAGTCTGTGACAAGGTTTCCTAGGAGAAGTAACTGAAGAGCCGTCCCACTGAAACAACAACAAATATACAACAGCAACAGCCTGAGATAAAAAAAAAAAGAAATAAATTAAAGGATCTTTGTATTTTAATTTACAGAAAATGACATACAACTGACAGAATGTTATGCTTAAGTAGTCAAATGCTGACATTAATATTAGCAGTGCAACCTTCTCTATAGCCTTTTGCATATGAATTGTGATGCATACCCTCTTCGGGTCTGTTGCACTCCCCAGACACCGTCCTTTCTCTCATTTCCTGAATGCAGAATCAGATTATTCCTTGGGGGGGTGGAGGGCAGCAGTGGGGAGGAACAGTTCCTGACTGTCTGAGGAATTTCTGACTCTCCTGGGATGGAACATGCTCAGCATGGATATGCTGTTCGGTAGAACTCACAGGAAAAAAAATCTTCAAATGCTCAGATTTATGGAAAATCTCATGGGATGCTGAAACATTTCTGAAGCAAGGGGAAATGCTCTGTCAAGTATTTTGTTTCTTTCCCAGATGGTGGAAGTACTTGAGCTCTCAAAAATTTTCATGTTTCTTGGTCTGAACGGAACCAATATCTTTCCTTGTTTGCAGAAGGGCTTAGCTGTTCATATAGAGATACTCACTCCAAAACTTAATCTGATAGACAAAAAGAATGAAAAGTTTTGGAATGATTGCATAATGGCT
Source organism: Cinclus cinclus (assembly GCF_963662255.1). Lineage (NCBI taxonomy): Eukaryota > Metazoa > Chordata > Aves > Passeriformes > Cinclidae > Cinclus > Cinclus cinclus. The sequence goes on from NC_085049.1 coordinate 12,666,581, forward strand.
AGCTAATTTTTAAACAACTAAAACCAGTGTATTTGTCTTACTGTCACACTTCTTTATCTTCATCTATATCACATTATGATAAAATAATGGTTTTGTGGTTTTGAGGAAACAACTGGTTGTGATACATTCCCCCCCCACATCCTTTCCAGGCTGCAGTGTGATCTGAGAAATCGTTGGTAGGCTTTGGCATTGAAAAACAGCACCCGGGCTCAGCTCTTCCCAAGATTGTCAGAAATACTCTCTGCTCCCAGGAATTGCTAACAAGCTCCTGTTTTCTGTATAAACAGCCTTGGAAAACACTTTTCTTCCCTGAATGGCATAACATCCCTGTTCTGACACTTCCAAAGAAGCCGACCCCAGCTGCGGCCAGAACTAAACACTGTTATGACTAAAGCCACTCCCTTGAGACCCTAAAAACACAGTGGTCCAAAAGGAGACCCTTGGAGCTCTCCTGGGCTACAACAGAGGGCTGTAGCCAGCAACCTTCCTCTGAGCGTGGCCTCTCAGAGACAGCCAGCCCCCATGTTTGCTGTACTTGGAGGATGGCTGAATGACGATGACTCCTGGGCTGGTACCCTCACTCCTCGAGGCCTGACCCTTCACCCATTGGGAGATGTAAAGGCATCCAAAGTGAGTATTTTGCTGACTTCTGGGGGGAATTTCTCCCACGTATCTTGCCTGCACTGACTCTTTATGTCTTGTGCTTATGCCAGGGCAAATCTTGCAGAAATGCTGCTTTATTAGATGTTTAAGTACCTTAGATGTCAAAGCGAGATAGACCTGTAAGCTTACAACATTACTGAAATGCTGCTAAGTGTTGTTCTTTTGCTAAGTTGCTAAATAGAACTTTGAAATTTTAAGTTAGGTTAAATGCTCTTAAGTGTTATATTTCTCTGTTAAAATTTTAAGGTTAAGTTATAAATTAGGGATAAGTTAGGTATAAGTGTTGTTCATATGTTAAATTGTTAGATTTAAGGTATAACTTATGTTAAAGTACTGTTAAGTTTGAGAAGGCTCAAACTTAAGTTTTAGGCTGTATTCCTTTTTATCCTTGCCTTTGTCCTTTTGTCACACACACCTAAACACAGACACACAAACACATACATATACACACACCCTAAACTGTTCATTTCTGTTTTGATTGCTTGATTATTTTTTTTGTTTGTTTTTGTTGTTGCTCACTTTTCCCTGGTATGCCTTAACTGTCCTGTAAATACCAAAGTGAAGTTTGCCAAAAAACTTTGTTGTGTGATCACCTCATATTAAATCTGGCCTTTGCTCATAGCCTTTCTGATGATTTTTTAAGATCTCCAACACTCATTCACAACACAATTGCAGACAGATACAGTGCTGGGAAATCACAGGGTATCAAAAAGATGACATTAGCTTTAATGGCTAGTGTATAAGGAAAGAACAGATTGGAAATGTAAAAGTTTATACTTTTATATTGATCTTATTCATAGTTTCAACTTCTGTGTAAAGTATTAGGGAACCCTTTTTTTTTGTACCAGTGATGTATCAGGTTTTATTATGTTGGCAGGAATATGCCTAATCTTTTTAAGGAAGAACAAACGATTATTTTTGATGTTAAAAATATTCTTCAGTATTTAGTTTGGTATTTTTCCTTTGTTCTTTCCATTTTTTCTGGATTTAGATGTACAGGGAAGAGGAATTCCTACTTGTTTTCTTTCATATAATTTTTTTTTCTATAAATAAGTTTTCAGTTAGTTGTTTTTTTTCTTGTTCCCAGCCTGCAGCTGGATCATCTGTGGAATAAATCCTGCTGGGAAAGAGAAGATAATGCATATGTGCATGCATATTATATAGACATTACAAATGCAACCAGTAGGAGCTGATTTTGCACGCTCATTCACAGAGGCTGGGATGGCACACAGTGTCCTGGTGGTTGCAATCCTAGAGAATGAATAAAACATGCATTTTTCATTTGGCAAGTGGAGAGACTGGCATCAGGGAATGGGTAGCATACCTTCAAGTTTAAGGGATGTGAGAAACATGTGGAGTTAAGGAGGGACATAAGAAAAGTGAGAAAGATATATAATACTGAGCATGTGTGCTATCTTTCATAAATCCTGAGGTTCTGGCATTGCTCATGGCATTAACCATAAACCACTTGTGATTATGGCAACATTTGCTATGACATTTAGATGTGTCTGATCTTTATAAAATGTTTTGCCAAGCATGAGTGTCTGTGTACAATTTGATTAGTCATTTATTTAAGGAAATTCTATGTCAGTTGCCAGGAGACAGGAATAAAGTGCTTGGCTCTGGGAAAGTTCTCTTCCCATCATGTATATTTGAAGGGACTCCCAGGCAGATTGAGCCTAACCTTTTGAGCTCCCAATAGCATATGTCAGAGGGATTCCTAGATATGCTCTAACCCATAGAAAAAAGGCTGAAATCAGCTCTAGAGCTATGAAGATTTATGGTTAGATCTTAAGCTCTTTCCATTTCATATTCTGTGTGTGTTTCAGGGAAAGGAGTAGTGGCAGAACAGATGATGAGCCTGATATTTGGGTTTAGGTATCCACTGATGCATTACAAACTTTAATTAAAATTATCAGAGCAATGTGTCTTCCTTGTGCCAATTTTTGCTTCACAGGGAATCCAGTAAACAAAGGCAGAATAAACTGTGCATCTCAAATGTGTGCCCATCTCTCTGCAATAATGCTGCCACATTTCCAGTTAGTCCTACCAAATATTACCTAAAATAAGATTTTGGAAGGATCTGTCTTCTACCTATAGGCCATAGCATGAGCCTGGCCATTTTTATTCAGTCTATAATGATGAAAATTTCAGAAATGGATTTTTTTTTTTTTTTGTAATACTTATGCATGTCTCAGAATGAGAAACAATTTGGTTGCTGTTTTTTTTTGTTGTTGTTGTGGTGGGGTTTGTTGTGTTTTTTGTTGTTCTTGTTTTGGCTTGGTTTTGGGGTTTTTTTGTTCTGTTTTTTGGGGTAGTTTTTTGGGGTTTTTTTAAGCATTTGGTTTTGGTTTTTGGTTTGTTGTTTATTTTTTTCTTTCTTTTTTAAGCACATTTTTTTTATTTGTTTGCTTGTTTATTTGTGTGTTTTCATTGAAAATTTGGGCTGAGAACTGTTCTGAATCTATAACAAGCTGCTATTTCTGTTTCTTCCTTGGATTTGTCTCAGCATTACCTTTGACATTACAAAGACTGTAGCTGGAGATGAGTGTTGGCAGTGGTGGGACGCTACAAGAAACTGAATTGCTCTTCTTGGTATCTTTAGCTGTCTATAGGCTTTAAAATTTGGATGGGCACAAAATTATAGAGTTGTTTTGGTAAGGGGAAGATTTTCCCAGGATAAAAGGATGACATTTCACTAAAGAAGTGTGAAGCAAAAGTAGAATTATAACATTGAGTATGCTCATTGTCTGGAGTGGATTTGCATGCTCTTAGTCATGTAGAGGTGAGTAACTGTGTGAGTAATGTCATTGATTTCTGCAGATTTAGTCAATGCTTGAGGATTGGTATCACAAGCAGCTGCTCACAGCTTTCCCTACCTTTCTTTATTCCAACACAAAATCTTAATAACTGTTTTTCTGGAGCAATTTCTCTTTCTTTTGTTTAGTTTTTTGAGACTTCACAGTTGAAGTCTTTCCATGAAAAATTGTATGAAATAGAACCCTTTGAGTATCTTTTCCTGTATTTAAGCCACACGAAATAGTTTATGTTATTTTAGAAACACCTCTGAGAGGACTGCCACTGAGTTACTCTGCTATGAACAAAACATTCTCATCACAGAAGCATAAAGTGTTTAGATTGGGTTATCTTCAAGAGTTTCTTCCCTTCCTTATTGTCTTGCTTTTCTGGCTTACCTAAGCACATCCAAAACTTAGTTCACTTTAAGGGTGTAGTACCCCTTGTAACCATGGATTATGTTATTGGCTTGCCAAGAGAGAGCATCCTATAAGTGGATCAGGAATATTTGTAATAACAGGAACATTGCCTAGTTGGCCAACCATAAAGCAAAGTAGATGTAGCCAGAATCTATATCTAGCATTTGGTTAAGACTGGTTTGCTTTGATTCCAGCTAATCCTGATAAAATTTCATTTAAATTCAGGTTAATTCAAATTGCCAAGTATTTCTTTCTCAAGCAAGACATTTGAAGTCACATGTAGTCGGTTGCAGATTCCCTCCTGTGTTTCATTTCTGGATGTTTAGCATAATACATTCCTGACTTTGCTAGGTGGATTGAGAATAGTTTTAGGAAAGACTCACCAAATTTCATTCCTTAGTCTAGTTTCTGGGTCTTGCTTATATCCTTAGTGTATTTTAACAGTCTTCTGAGTCCTGCTTCTGGCCCACTCTTATATCCAGGGTCATAGTTACCTACCTATGGGTTAATATCCTTTTACTAGACTCTTGTAGCCAGAAGCCCATTCTGACAGCTACAAACATGAACTTTTCCTATCCCTGAGTATTTTTCTTTCTAGCTTTGGAGATACATCTCTTTTTTCTGCAGGTCCTGTTATTCTGCAGTTCAAATCTCCTGTAGAGGGAGCTGCAGATTTCTGTGCTGTCAAGCCTAATCTTTAAATGAGTTTATCTTCAAAAAAAAAGCATGAAGCAAAATAAAAGGAATTAATTTGCTCAAAGTCTGTGACCTATGAGTACAGCTGAAGCAGAAATGAAGTATCAGTTCTCCAGTGCAACCTTCTCTTACAGAAATGTACATTCAGACAACTTGAATGGAATCCATTGCTTCCATCTTAAGCATAGAAGAAATATATGTTTAAAGCTCAGCTTGCTGATTCAAACTTTTTTAGCAATCACTGAAGAGAGCATGATCTGGAGTGGATATCTTGTGCCATCCTAAGAAAGCATTTTACGTAGATCAACGATCTGTTATCAGAAGAATTCAATCCTAGAGGTGCAAAGCAGATGTCAGACATGAATGTTATTTTTATGAGTAGGAATTACTATATGAAAATGAGAGGACATAAGTTGCTTTGTTCTGGTTATAAGCTGTGATATCAGCCACTATATGAGATTGCCTCACAGTAAAGAAAGGCACATACAATCTGTATGCAATCTGCGTCCCTGAATTAAAAAGGACCATGCAGTATTGAGACAGTGTTGGGGAAATTGGGACTGACTAGAGAGTAATTGCATTGAAAATCAAAAAGGTAACCTGGTCTTTATGTGGTGAACAAAGGGATGTGAACAATGTGTAGCAGTTAAACAGCAGGAATCTTCTCTCAAAGATAGAGAGAAGTTATCAGTGCAGGGACTGTAACATGTGACTCCCTCTTGCCTTCATGATAAAGGTAGAAATAATTTTACGTTGATTTTTTATTTTTTAATTTAGAACATTTTGGTGTGGCATATTATAGAGGCCCAAGTAAAATGGGATGAATCCTAAAGTTTCCATTTAGAGAAATGAATAAAACATACAGTGTTATTAATATTTATAACTGGTAGCACAAAGAAGACTGGTAGCAGCCTAATTAATGCTCAGTGGTATGAAAAGGTCTGTATGTTATCCCTGTTGGACAGCAGTCAATGAGGCTGGATTCTGAGCTGACTAATACAACATCCCTCAGATGTCATGATGTTGGCCTCTGTGATTCTGGCTGCATGTGAGATATACCCTTGGTGTAGGTTTTCTGAAGTTCTGATCTTTTCCTAGATCATAGCTGTCCTGATAGGCAGCTGTGGTGTTTTGAGAAGGTGTGTTGGAACAAATCAAGCCATGATAATATAAACACTTGAGCACACTTGCTCAATCTATTGTTTGTTACTTGTTTGAAAAAATGATCATCTTTTAAGTGCTTTTTGATGAACTGTTACAGTCTATAAAAATTTGTACTTCAATTTAATTTGAAATTATTCTGTAGGTAGAAATATTCAATGAAGACAAGCATGCTTTTGAAAATTATATTGACCAAGGAAATATCTTCATGTTCCTTGCAAGTTGAAAATAATTAAGGGAATGCAAAACTTCCAGAATATAGGCAGCAAAATTAACCTTGATGCCCAAGGCATCAAGATAATGATATTTTATTCTACAGTTATTGAATTTATCCAGTTGTAGAACTCAGATGACAAACATCTTAAAAATTCTGTGATTAGTAAAGTGCTTTGCCTGTAACTGACATTTTAAGAGATAAAGGCACCAGAAGAGATACAAAAGACAATAGAAATTTCAACTAGCAGTCTTCTTTCATAGCAAAAAATGTCTGTTTGGCTATAGGGTGGGGAAATGAGAACAGGGCCATGAGGCATACTTAGGGAAAAGAAACCATAAAAATGTGTAACTAACCCCCTCTTTCCTATTATTAAATCTGTCCTTTGTCATTTTGTTTACCCTGCTCCTTGGCATATAAACTGCTCTCACTCAACCTCCCACATTCATCATAAGGCATATCTGAGTAGGCTTAAGGGAATAATTTAAAATATGTTTCTAAAGATTCTTGAAAGTATTTTTATGGTCATTATGGAATAAAACAGTAAGGATTCAATTTGTCATAGACCTGAGGATCTGTTTTTATTTTACACTTCATTTCAGTAAGCCCTCATTTCAAATATGTGTAATTTATTAGAACATATTTCTAGGTAGGAAAGAATGAGCTGGCATGTATTTTATGTTCAATTTATGTTTCTTTATGCTCATCTGCTTATCAAAAGGTGAGGTGTGAAGCATCTTGCTGAAGTGACAGAAAGTTGTGCCTCTGGAGTTCTGCTTCCCTGTGATACAATTACTCTTCTGAAGAAGATGCAATGTGTTTCAACATGGAGGAAATCGAGTGGAAATCAGGAATCTGGAGTTCTTTCAGAACCCTGCCACTAGCCAACTCTGTCATCTTGATTATATTACCCTGAAATAAAATCTTTACATAAAAATGAAGTGGACTTGAGAAGGTTTTATTCCACATACTCTCGCAAATGCTTTTTTTATTTCCACTCCCTACCTCATTTGCCATATCTTTAGGTAGAAAGTGGACCTCTGCTCCTTCACAATTTAAGTCTTGATTTGTGCAAAGCAATATGGTACTGTAAAGTATATCTATAGCCTTCAGCTTATGCAAAATACCCAGAACAGACAATAGCCTGATAGTTACACAAGGTTCAAAGCATCAAAGTTGGTTTTCCGTATCCTAATCTGTAAGAAAATTAAAATTTAGATAGTAGTGAATATTGTGGTAAAATAATAGGTAAAACAGGGAAGATTTTGAGGGCTGTTAAAACACTTGAATCCTTTTTAATGTGACCAGACATTTTCTCTAGCATCAGTCTTTCTATTTATCAATATATATCCTATATACAAACATGCTGAAGTTCAAATTAGGCTTTTAAGTCCCTGTATAATGTTGATAAAACCAGGGCTTTTTTTGTGGAGCTCTATTTATTTCTTTGAGAGCTCTTTCAAGCTAAATTTGTATGATTCTGTGATTGATTCTGTGATTGATTTTTATATGGATTTATTCATACACCCCAGTGCAAATATGTGTCTTAGTATTTTCTTTGGATGAGGGGATTTGGTGTCTGCCTAATAGGAAAGCTTAATATTCAGCATGAACACAACCAACAAAAATTAAATGAACTGTTTCTTCTACTGTGTCCTTTAGATACTTTGAAAGTTAAGATTTTTCCCTTTCTACTTTTACACTTGCTTCTGGATATTTATGACTGTCAATGACATTCAGTAGGTTTTATGAATAAAGAATATGATAATAAGGCCTGAGCTGTTGTATTACTGCTGCTATTTCCTGTCTCACTTTTTAAAATAATGGAGAAAATAAAACCTTAATCACTAGCAATCACTGGTAAACTAGCATCACAGCTCAGTCCCATGGGGATGATTTGCTCATACCTTGCATACCGCATATAGCATTAGAAGCTTTTAAGGACTTATTGCTTGCCATCAATTTTAATAAAAACACCTCACATCTGCTATTTTAGTTTTAATGAAAAGAAAAAATTCATTTTTGTGTGTGTGTCAATGGAAATTAGGAATTAAGTTTTTCAGTACATGCATTATCAAGGGGGGTTAACTCAATGATTTGTTCATTGGGGGTTTTTTTTAAGTGTTTCATTAGAATTCATTTTCTTCCTAGAGAGGACTGAAAATTATTAAGGTAGGCAAAGGTGGCAAAACTTTGCATTTAGGAACTGATCTAAAGAGGTAAGTACAGATTTGTCGTATAATTGCTTAGTAATTATTACACTTCATTTTTTGGTATACAGCTAAGGGCCCTTGCAATTCCCTTTATTCCTAGTATGCAATGGAAATGCCTTTGTTAGCGAAATGGTGCCCATGTTAAATCTCCATGATGGACATCAAAATCTGTGTCTCTTTTGTGGACTGTACCTTCTTATCTCCATCTCTCATTTTTTGCCTTATTTTCTGTTAGAATAATTTATATACTTCATGGACTTAGTTAAATTTCTGTGGTGTGAGGGGTTCTAATTCAATGGGAAATATTATCAGGTACATCAGCTTTGACATGGTATGAGTTCTTTGTGTTATCTTAGGTTATATCAGGATTATGAATTTCTGTACATTTGAGGAGTGTAAGCATCGAGGGAAAACCAAAACCACTTGATAAAATTAAAGGTAGACTGAAAATAACAGAACTAGACTGTATAAGGTATATATAAATTCACAAAAATACAAGCAGTATGCCACCACTCTAATTTGAAACTGGTTTTAATCTATCTTTCCTGCATGAGCTTGGATCTAGATTAATTGCTTTATTTTAATCCCATGCTCATGTTATACAGGATGCCTAGCTTTTTAAACTTTTCTTGAGACACAGAACAAATAGTATAATATTCACAATGTAAGCTCAGTCAACATTTTTTTTTTTGGTCATGTTTTCCTTTTAAGCTGTTATTCTATAAAGGACTAATACTTATTTTATTTACCCCATTATTAGCAGAGATACTAGGCCAGTGCATACACTGTGTTCATGAATGCAGGGATGAGCACATAGTGTTTCTAAAAGGGGTGAAACTGGTTGATGGAAATGATAGTCCTATAAGTCTACACAGGATTTATAGCATCTGTTAATCTGTGATAAATAATAAAGTATTGGCACACAAAGGAGCTGTTTTATTTCTATATTTATTACAAGGCTTATTCAATAATATGGTCAAGCGAGGATCTTGGCAGAAAATATTCCCATTTCTTTTTAAAATTCTGATGCCTTCAAACAACAGGGATTTGATAAATAGATAAATGATTTTTAGAATTCAGAAATATGAATCATGCCTTTAAAGTTGATTGTATTTGGTCAAATTACTAAATTTTCAAGCATACTCTCCATAAATATTTGGATTCAATTAAGATGCCGTCCACTAAATTAACAAGATATTCCTCACTCTTACCTGGACTAGTGTATACTGTGCTACATAGATGCTGCCCAGGGCACTCAAATGAAAATCAGATACATTTATCAACAGTCAGCCTTTCCTGTGTTTAGGTGGAAAAATTGAAAAGGAAGACTTCTAACTCAGCCCTACCTCTTGCAAACATACTGTAGAAAGTACATGGGTACAAAGAGCTGGGGATACTGGCAAAATCATTGAAGACAGAGAAGGGACTACGATGTGCTACAATGGAGAAAGAAAGGAGTATGCAGCTGGGAAGGACTTATTAATGAAAAAATCATTGTTAGCCAGGCAGATGATGTGACAGCAGGCATGGAAGGACTGCTGAACTCCAGGTAGCTGCTGGGCGAGAGAGATGAAGTCTAGACATACAAAAAGCATAAATGCATATTCAAGAGTCCACAGCAATGATAAAAAATAAAACAGAGAATCAAAGAATCAGAGAATCATCAAGTTTGGAAGAGGCCTCCAAGATTATGTAGTCCAACCATTAACCCAACACCACCATAATCACCCCTAAAACATATCCCCAAGTGCCACACTCAGACACCTCTTGAAGACTTCCAGAGATTGTTACTTCATCAACTCCCTGGGCAACTGATTCCAGTGCCTAACCACACTTTCAGTGAGTTTTTTCCCCTAATATCTAGTCTGAACCTCCCCAAGTACAGCTTAAGCTCATTTTGTCTCATCCTTTCACTTGAGACATGACAGAAGAGACTGACCCCGCCTCACTGTGGCCTCCTTCCGGGTAGTTGTAGAGGGCAATGAAGTCCTCCTGTGCCTCCTTTTCACCAGGCTAAACAACCCAAGGTCCCCCAACCATTCCTCATAGGACTTGTTTTCTAGACCATTCACCAGCTCCGTTGCCCTTCTGTGGACGTGCTTCAGAACTTCAATATCCTTTTTGTAGTGTAGGGCCCAAAACAATACAGGATTTAAGGTGTGGCCTCACCAGTGCTGAGTACAGAGGGACAATCCCTTCCACAATCCTGCTAGTCACACTATTCTTGATACAGGCCAGGATGCCATTGGTCTTGTTGGCCACCTGGGCACATTGATGGGTCATGTTCAGCCAACGGCCAACCAGGACTCACAAGTCTCTTTCTGCAGGGCAGCTTTCCAGACACTCTGTTCCCAGCCTGGAGAGCTGCCTGGGGTTGTTGTGACTGAAGAGCAGGACCCAGCACTTCACCCTATTGAATCTCAAAGTTTTCCTCAGCCCATTGATCCAGCCTGTCCAGGTCCTTCTGCAGAGCGTTCAGTGTTCCTAGTCTTCAGCAGATCAACGCTCCCAGCTAACTTGCTGCCAGCTGCAAACTTAGTGAGTTTTCATTCAAATCATCAATAAAGATGTTAAACAGGACCAGCTCCAATACTGAACCCAGGCCACCCATTAGTGGCCTGTCACCAAAGGTTTTAACTCCATTCACCACCCTCTCTGGTCCCATCCTACCAGCAAGTTTTTCACCCAGGAAAGAGTACACCTATCCAAATAATGAGCAGCTAGTTTCTACATTGTTTTACTGCATGAATACAGTAAAATTATTAGGCTATCTTATTCTTATTGATGATTTTGAAAGTAGTTTGTGATTATTTTATTCATATTATTGCAGCATCTACTAGTCACAGCCGAAGTCTGGCTCTGTTCTCCTAAGTAACAGTTTGGAGACAATACTTCCCAAAGGCCACCAAAGCAGTAACGTGTTTGATTGAATACCTTCTTAGATCAATGCCTCGCAAGCACTGGTTTTGCCTTAATTAAAAGCTCCGTCAGCTTAGATAGGGTTATTAATTAGATAAGGTCCTTGCAAGTTAGTGGGAAAAGCTTAGGAATGATAAGCCATGTTAAATAGAACAACATCTGGTGTCAGCATCATTCTCAGTATTGGGTGCTAATTACACTCTGTCTTAAGGACACATATTTAATATTTGGCACATTTAAATCCATTCAGAAAGCCAGATTTATGAGTAATATATTTTATCTCATTCTTATTTCCATACCTATGTATTGAAGTGTTTGTATAGGAGCACAGGACATTTACTTGGAAGAGAAAATTAAAATTTAAAGTATATATATTTAATGGTCTTTTATGAAAGAATCACAGGCTGATTTTCTCTGTTGTCTTCTCAGTGATGTAATTGTGTCTTGTTTATTTGGTAAAAAAAGCTGACCTAATTTTGAGATTGATTAGTTGGTCATGGCAACTGTCAGCAGCAGATTTTTGGCTGCTGCTGGTAGGACTTGTTGATGGGTTGCTGTTCTCTCCTAATATCCCCCAAGAATACAAGCCTGCAAGGAGAGATGTGAGATGCATGTGAATGTGGCAGAACATCTTACAGCCTGAGGCACCCATAACCGCTGAAGCCTAAAACATTTCCAGTGGGTACAGATGACTAGTCCTTAACCATCTTATAATCTTGGCTGAACTTTCCGTCTCAACAGCAGGTTAATATAGAAGACAATTTTATAATCCCTTCATGGTATGGCTCTATCTTTAAAAAAAAATAAATCTTGAGCAACTTTTTCAAACAAAATTATGCATCCGTAATAAACCCTGGAGGAGACAATTCAATAAATGAATACATATGCATCAGGAATTCATTCAATATTCTTGATTTCCCTAGGTTCCTTTAGATTTTTCTTCCAGCTTTAAACTCCTAGAACCAAATTCATCCCAAGTGTATACTGAGTACCCTGAAGCCAATGGAGGTATGTTGCTAGTATATTTGAAGCTCAGAAGGGGTCTGTATTTAGTTATAATAAGTAAATAGTTTATACTGAACTGCTGATGGAAACTTCCTCTTTAGTCTTTAAAGAATGGTGTTGTGCCTGATTTTAGTGGCAAATATAGAGTGTGCTGTGTTTATCCAGTTCTATGCTGGACATTTTATCTAGGATACTATGGGAGAAATTATCAAAAGCTTTATTGAAATACAAAACTGTTACATTAACTGGCTTCCTGTGATCGGTTAGGGGGGTTACCTTGTCATAAAAGGAAATCAGGTTTAATAAGCTAGACTTTTTTCTCATGTGCTGGGTGTGACAAATGACTGCGTTGCTCTCCATGTATTTTTCAATATATCTCATGATAATTTTCTCCATAGCTTTACCAGGCACTGAAGTGAGATGGACAGACCTGTAGTTTCTGGGATCCTCCTTCTTGCCCTTCTTGAAAACCAGGACAATGTTTGCCAGCTTCCAGTCAGCTGGAACCTCTCCAGATTCCCAGGACTTCTCAAAAATCCTCAAAAAAGCTTTTGCAACGACATCAGCCTGGCCTTTGAAGATTCTAGGACTAATCCCATCAGGCTCCATGGATTTGTAGGGATCCAGCTGGAGCAGCAGATCCCCCACAAGCTCAGGGTCACCTAGGAGTTGATTACTGCCAGTCATGGTCCTCCAGCTCAGGGCATTGACACCCTCCTGGTCTGTCATCTGTGTTGAAGTAAGAGGCAAAGAATGCATTAAAAATCTCTTCCTCATCTCTATCCCTGTTTATGAGGTGACCATTCTAATCCAGTAACAGGATGATGTTATTTCTATACAGCTTTTTGCCATTAATGAATTTTGAAAAACTCTTTTTATTGTCCCAAACATTTCTGGCCAGCTTCAACTCCAGTTGAGTTTTGGCTGTACAAATTTTCTCCGTGTAGTGGCAAGCAGCCTCTCAATATTCTTCCACTGACCTTGCTCCCACTGGGCATGTACCTTCCTTTTTTGCCTTATTTCCAAGAGAAGATCCCCCTGTTCAGCCAGCCTGAAACTTCACCTGCTTGGCTGCTGACATTTTGGAGTCACTGCTCCTTTGCTCTTATGTGTTGATGTTTAAAAAGTTACCCATGCTTATGGACCCTAGCAGTCACAAACACATTTTTCCAGGGGGTCTTAATCACAAACTAGAAACCTGAAGTCTGTTGCATTTATGTCTGGAGTTGAGGCTTTACTGGCACTTTTCCTCCTGTCAACAGAGACTTAAAACTTGATCACTATGTGTTTGCTGTGGCCAAGACAGCTTCCAATATCCACTCTGTGGACAAGCAGCAGATCAAGGAGAGCACCTTTCTCAGTTGGTTTCCTTAGGACCTGTTCCATTAAGTTTTCATTTAGGTTTATTAGGATTCTTCTGGCCCTCTGTGCCATCTGTACAAGGGCAGTTGATTCGGAAATGTCCTTTAGTTCCTCAAATAATTGATTGTCATGATTTTTGTGGCTAAGAAGTATATAGTAGACTCCCATGATGACATCCACATTGCTTGTTTGTCCCTTGATTCTTACCTCGGGGCTCTCAACTGTGCCACTGACAATTGTGAGCTGCATAAGTTCTAACCCTTCCATTACATACTGTGCTCAAACTCAGGAGGTGCAGGAAATTTCTAGATGGATTCACTGAGGTAGATCTGAAATATAATTTTGCTGTTGCTGATGGCTTTGTGAAGTTTAAAGTTTATTTTGTCCTTCCTGATGCTGCAGTCACAATGAGTATCACATAGTCAGATATTGGGGGGATTCCGTTCACAAGTGCTTGTGAAAAGCTTGTAAACTTTTCTGGTTTGGTGGGCTTGTACTCCCAAATGAATCCCAAATCTATTCCCAACTCTAAATAATTCCCTCAATAAAACAACAGGAAAAAAACCCCCACTATTAAAATTCAATCTTAATGAGAAAAAAGAAAAATTCAGCACAGAGAGTCCCATTGGTTTTATACTTAGAAATCATAAGGGGTATTGCAGTGTAAGGGGAACAAGAGTTTTCTCCCAGAGCTGCAAGTTTTCCTTTAGAATGTTTTCCACTTCACCACTTTGAATTGCAATTATTTCTGTGTAAAACCTTGTCTGTTTTTTTTTTTTTTTTTTTTTTTTAGTTATAGCAGGTTAATCATCCATAATGAAATGCTAGTTATTTTTAGACTCTAATTTTAATACAAGCAACAGCTACTAAAATTGCCCCAGAGAAGAGAATGGAATTCCCTATGTTGCAGGTTTTTTAATAAATTTGTACCTTGAAAAATAACCTTCCTCATTTTACAAGTGGATACTCACAGGGCTTCCTCTTTTAAGTCAGTAATAGATACCTGTCTTGAGAGATACAGAGATGTCAAGTAAGGGAATAATACCCCATTTTATAATTAAAGGCCTATGGCACAAGAAAAGTTAAGTGACTTTAATCAATTCTATTAAGAAAAAAAAAAAAAACCAAAAAAACAAACTGGTGTGAGCATGAATTTATCTCCAAGGAGTCCAAATCCAGGGCACTGACACCTGGGTTAGGCTTTTCAAATACTCCCTGCTCCCAAAGAAAGGCAAAACATATCAGATAGCTGAAAAGCTGCCACTGCACAGGGTACTGCTCTGACATGTAAGCCAGCTGGCACTGTATCTGGCACTTCCATTCCCTGTCTTTCCCAAAGGTGGCCATATTGAAGCTGCCTCATCACTGTATCTGTATTTTATCTAAACTCCTGAAGTATTTCAGCAGATATTTCAGAAGAGTTTCACATAGTGTGAGCCACAACCACATTTAGCCTAAAACTTCACCAGTGTGTAACAGGAAGCATTTACATCTTGTTTAATTTATAAATGCAGGATTGGAGTTTTGATTCCACCAGCCTTGAAGCTAAGCACAATGAAACCAAATCACCCATATTTCCCATTAGAAAAAAACTACAGTTCTTTCAGAGAGTAACAGCAATTTGAAATTGATAAATAATCTCTATAAGCATGACCACACACTTTTCTGCTTAGTCCCAACACAGAATATATGTATGTATACATATATTATGGATAGAGAATAATGGAACAGCTTTAATATTTTATAGGGTTCCATAACCTTACATATATATAGCCTCATGTAGAAGACAATACATTTTAATAGCCATACAAAAAAAGTACTGGAAAGGTTTTCACAGAACCATTATGGGTTCTCTATTTGCTGAGACTTGCAAAAGGCTACAACACCTGAAGACCTCATAAAAAAATCTAATATATATATATTTTTTTTTCTGTATGAGGATGGATTGCCTTTATTAGACTGATTGACTCTGTCTGTTTTTCTATAAACACAGCAACTATGTAAAACAAGCCACTGCCAGCTGCACAGCAGTAATGTGTCCAGTTATAGTGCCTGACTGGTTGGGGTAGGAGTCACTGTACCTCACCCAAATGCCTTAATTGAAAAGACCAAATCTGTCTTTGAACCCTTCACAAATATCTCCCTCTCCCTTCTCCAACTTATTTAAGAGAACTGATTCTAATGTTAAGAATCGTTCATTTAGGATGTCTAAATGAGGTTAACTAGAGTCCCACAATTCCTTTCTATCATTTTAGCCTTAGTTTAATTTCAAGTTAAGATATTATGATTCATAAAATCAAGACTTGCAGAGCTACACAAAAGTCAGGCATGCTGTGTTTTTAGTCTCAAAATAACTCCCATTTACTACAGATCTTATTACAACTGTGAAATTTGTGTAGGGCAGTAATGAAACTGTCATGCTAAGCATAAAATGAGCTATTTTGCTTTGTTGCTAACTGCCTCTTTGTTTGTATTATATTTCATAAGTGTATTGTACCTTCATAAATATGATGGAATACAATAATAACTTCAGTGGAACCGCTGCAAGTACTCTGTTTTGTGAAAGATAATGTTTTATTTTTTCACCATTTGTGTTGAAGATTGTGTTGACTGAGAATATTGATAAAATTAGAAGATTTTTAGAAAGGGAAGAAATTGTTTAAAATTAAATAATGACATTAATTAGAAAGAAGCCTAGAACTGTGCTGAATGGTATAAACATTTGTTTCACAGATATGTAACCTGACTTTGAAATACAAAATTAAGCAGACTAAGTAATATTGTAGCCTTATATTGTAAAGCTGGTAAAGAGACAATATCTCATGAATTTCATTAGAAACTACCAGACATTCAGTGTTTGCAAAAACAAGAAAATGAGTAAAGACCCCTTCACCTGCAAAGAAATGTATCAAGTAAGCATGTTAATACAGGTAAAATAATCCAGACCTTCAGAATGGTTTTCTTTGAAGAAATAGGATTACAAAATCTTGGGGGTTTGAACAGATATGGTAATGAGAAGTATAGAGATAGATGTTAAGTGACAATCACACTCTAACTCAGATAAATTAATTTCTGTAAAAAAATATCTCACCTGTGTATCAATGAGAGTTCGTTGTGAATTCAGGATTTGACTTAGTGTAAACATTTCTTTAAAGGCTTGTCTGTGTTGAAAGTCCCTCCCTACACACCCCTCTGATTTTAGGAAATCCTGGTCATTTGAACACCTTAGTAGCAAAGAAGAGTTGGAGAACTTCAGGTAAATAAGGGGTGTCATAGGAACACTGGAGAAAGACAGGTTACTAAGGCATGTAGTGACAGGACAAGGAAGAATGGCTTCAAACTGAAGGAGGAAAGGCTTTAAGTGGATATTATAGACAAATTATATACTATGAGGTTGGTGAGGCACTGAAACAGGCTGCTCAAGAAATTGTAGTCTCTCCATCCCTGGAAGTGTTCAAGGCCAGGCTGGATTGGGCTCTGAACAACCTGGTCTAGTGGAAAGTGTCCCTGCCCATGGCAGAGTACTGGAACTAATTTATGTGTAAGGTCCCTTCCAGCCCAAATCATTCTATGATTTTATGAGTCATATGTGGTAATTTTGCTATTTTCTGATAAACTACAGCTTCATCTGCTATGAATCTGTAGAATCTTTGGTAACTGTGCTCGTTCATCTAGTCTTTATGATTGCCTTGAATGTTAATCCTCTTTGTGGCCCATTGCCACATAGAACACCCACTGCTCTTGGAGCCCACCTAAGAAGCCACTGGCTCCACTGGTGCTTGACTTCTGCTTTTACATAGCTTCATTTCTCCCTTAATTTAAATTACTGTATTTATTAAAAAACACATTACTATTAACCCTAAATAAGACCTTAATCTCCTTATTTCCCGGATAAATTTTGGTTTATGTTACCAGATAGAAGTATTACCTCTTGATGTATCCAATGTAGACTACAATCTAGAAGGTCTGCTCTCCAGGGTTTCTATGTGTTCTTTGGGCTTCTATATATTAGCTAAGGGTCTCCAGAAAGTTAATTACAGCCGTCCACATTAGATCAGGGGTGTCTGAGTTCAGCACAAAGTAGATTCAATTTCTGGATATGAAACTCAGAGGGTTTCAGTGACACAGTTGGGTAAGATCCACATTAATCTGTTTGCCTGTGGGCAGAATAGTGTTCAGAACTGTGAGATAGAGACATGCTGTAGGCACACATGAGGGAAATACAAGACCAATTGCAGAACTGGTGACTGAGAGCTCAATTCAAGCACCTGTGATTTGGTGCCACAAATCTGCTCTTAGAGGGGGCAAGATGCTTTGAGCCTGCCTCCCTGAAATGGGGTTTCATACCTTCATTAGGTTAAAAAAGTCAATGCATATCCTCGGAGCAGGGATCAACACCTCACCAACTCAGCCAGACTTGCCCATGTCAGTGTGAACCCCAGGATACAATTTATCTGCTCTTCTTGTGGCTCCATAACCCTTAGTATGCTAAAACCCATCACCCTAATGACATGTTCCTTCAGCAAGAAAAATCAGGAAACAAGATTCCAGGCAGCAAAGTGTTTGCCTTGTCCTGGTAATCCAAGAAAAGAGCTAGACATTTAGCCACTACTCTAATCCATTGATTGAGTAGAATGTCTGAACTGAATGAATTTGAGTGCCCCCATAGATTTTTCACAAGCACTTCTTTTTTCTGGCACCTTCATGTGAATTATATGGAGTAACAGAAAGTTAATTCTCATGAAGCAGGTAGCTAAGAAATGTGGCCTGATATTTTTTGATTCAGATATGCAGATGATTCAGAGGGAAGGTGATGGAATAGTTCAAATTCAGATTAGAAATAACATTTTATGTAACTGAACGTAGGAGCAATTTATTAATGAAAAGATTATCATCTCTGATTATGTATCTATCTAGGTATGACATACACTAAGGTAAGGAGAAGCCATGATCTTAGTGCAGAGAGAATGAGAAATTTTTCTCTCCTATTGATTGTTTCTGAAGTACTATTCCTCTAACATTTTCCTTCATTTATCACACTCTGAGGTGGCTGTATCTGCAGGAATTGCAATTTGTGGTCCCCTAAATGGCTTGTTGATTAACTCTGCATGTACTCTGGGCAAAAATTAATGACATTCTTTTGGTACACAAGTGCCCATTATAACTGGAAGTGAGTACTAAAAGCCAGGAGATAATCTAGAGTAACTAATGGGGTGGCTATTATGGACTGCAATGTAGCAGAAGGTATTATTTTTTTTTTTTCAGTTACAATGAAAGTTGCTTGAAATCTCTGCTCTTTTTTACTAGCAAGTACTAGCAATCTAAATCAAATTTACAGTCTCTTGAACTATTTTTTAAAGTTTGTAGAATGAAAACTAGAGAGTTAATATAGTATTAATATAATCTCATAGTGTGAATTCTCTTCTGAGATTTTGAAAGCTTCATGGAAAAAGCCTGATTTCACTCATTGGAATATAATTTGTTTGTTTGTCGACAAGAAACAAGAATAATGTAAAGGTTATATTTCCGCTGCTTCCAGTACGGTATGTTATTTCTACATTAATAGAAACTGTGCTGAGATCTCACATCATATGTACAGGCAGAAGATGCTGACACAGTGCATAAATGAAAATTAATCTCTCCTGTTGCCTACAGAAGGGCATCATGAAACAAAAATGGTGTAAAGAGATCTCAGTAAGTAAACAGAGTAAATAAAACTGCTTTAAGAGGACAGAAGTAATAAAATACAGTAAGGGCAGAACTGATATCAATAGTTCTGTCTGAAAACACTACACATAGAGACAGAGCCCTGCACTTAAACTTACTCCTTAACAGTGAAAACTCGAGACTTCCTTGTAAAAAATTAATTTGCTGTGGGATATTCATCTTAAATTTAGGACATATTCTATTGAGAAAAGCTTTTTTTGTCATTAAAAAAAGCTAGAAATTTCTTCTGCTATTTGTGTGGACTATTACTAAAAGAAAAAAGTCAACAGCAACAAAATCTAGCAAAAGCTGAGACACTAAACTTCCTCATGAGATGTCAGATGAAGGTTCCCCATACAATCTCCACTGGACGACAAGAGTGATATTTTCAAAAACTCTTAGTTTCAAAGGGACACTAGATCAGATTTTCAGAAATATTTCATGAAAGGCTGATGAGAAGCATTCATTGTTTGACCAAGTAATCAAAATCAAAATGATGGGAGCCTTGATTCAATAGAAAAGACTTTGGAAAAGGAGTTGATAGCTTGGATTGTAGTTTTGCCATTTCTTCAGAGCGTTTCACAGTATTTTTACACCTATGCCCTCCAGACTAGATGGCGTCTTTGATCCCATCCCAGTTTACCGTGAAAAGTTCAAACTTCATTGTGTCTGTTACTTAGTTATAAAAGTTATCTCCAGCTTGGCTGATTGGAACCATAGCAGGCACAAGGAATGTGGTGGCTTTGAAGACTGATGGTGATTAAAGAGAGCACTTGAATCTCTGGGTGCCAGAGGCACAGTGGTTGTCTGAAGGACAGGCAGGAGAGCCAAAAACACTGCTCTGATGTAATACCAGCTTCTAAAACCCTGCCAGTGCCACAGCTGCTTGGTATTTTAGGTGGATAATTTTGCTGCTCTTATGTGACTTTTCATTATTCTTGAAAAATATCATGGAGATTTGCTTCTTGTGTGACTATCACAGTTTGGGAGATAATAGCAACTGGACTTGGCTGCATCCCCAGGCTTACTGTGCTTGGAAAAGAACATGATTATGTATGAAAGGAGAAACACATAATCCAAGCAGAAATGCCAAAAAGGAGCAGAAGAAATGCTCCTGTTAACTCTGTGTATTCCTGCTTTGTTTCAAATTATGTCCTGATCAGTATGAATGTAATCAAGCTAAGGGAGAATTTTATAGGGAAACTAATAAATGTTAAAATGTACATATTAGCTTCAGCTATCTTAAAAACTGTAAAGATTAAAAAAATTGAGTCTCTGTTGTAACTCCGTACTTGAGAAAATGCTGATCTATAAAGTTAATGATACTTTCCCAGAACATAAATAATGTTCAGATCAATGAACCTAGCAGTCTGGAGGTTTCTGCACGGAAGTCTAGTTTGGAGTTCAAGCCTTCCTTCTCCAGTTAAACTGTTAAAAATGAAACAGTCAATGAAAATATTTTCTTCATAGTTCCTCTGTTTTTACATTATTCCCATCTGGTAAAGGCAATTAGGACTTTGTTTCCTGAATTTTGGTGAGAATTCTGTAATTCAATATAATCTTAGGAGATTTTAAAGAACCCTTTCAATATTTTGTTCTGCTACAAACCTAATTGCTATGTAATAAATTAAAATTTCTGTATTTAGCAATTCCATCAGTTCAAGGTGACATGAAGCTCAGCAATCCTTTCACTAGGCCCTGCAAACTTTTTTCTGGGCAGGGCACAGAATTGAGCATTAAGCACTGAGTGCCATCTAGTGCACATATTATAGTGCCTGGACAAAAACAGACTGAGAAAGTAAAGAACCTTCTGATAATTGTTTCCAGAAAAAAAAAAAAAAGAAAGAAAAAAAAAAAGGGGTATGGAAAAGGTTGCTATGTCTGAAATATTAATCACTGAATTACAGTGTGTCATTAAACCAAAAATAATCAAGAGCATATTCAGACTAGAGGGAGAGATGTATGGCACAAAACTATCAGTTATGTATGTTATTGTAGACTGAGCTCTTTCAACACACCAGGAATTCCTTGTATTCTTTATTCCTCTTATGATTTCCCAGCCTTCTCATCCCACTTTATGTCTAAGAACAGTCTAAGCCGTTTACAACTTGCAATTTACTAAATTACTTCTTTTCTTCTGGGGAAGAAAGTGAATCTTAACTGCAACGTTTGGCAGGGTTAAAAGCTGTGCTATTTCTCCAGCTCTTTGATCTATAGGCAGTTATAATCCCATTAGGTGACAAATTGACTTATCAATTGCTATGGCTTTGTTGGTCCCACATTTCATTCCCCAGTTTTCCAGTTTTCACCAAAATCAATAAAAACCTTCCCACTGACATCTGGCCCTAGTTTCTGTAAGTATGATTTCACTGTGGCTTGGTAAACAGAGCTCTTTCAGAAAAATGTCACTAATGTGAAGTAAGTCCTTGCCTCACTTTGTGTGGGGGAGGGGGGTATGGCCTGAAGAATTCAAACATATAAGGTGTTTAACACTTTATCAAAACTTCTAAGGTGATCAATATCTATGTAAATTGATAGCTGGTATGGTTTGAAATGGCAAAAATAATGGTCCTATAGTAGACTATCTCATAGGTGTTTTTCCAATGTAAGCTGGATGTTTACAGTATCCTCATTTGGCTAAATTAGTCCTGGTTTTGTTTGCTAGATTCAGTACCTACGACTTCATGTTACAGACCTAAGAATCTTACCTTTGGCTCTGGTTAATGAACAGCTGGAGACACCAGTAGATGCATTTACATACTTAGTATCACTTCATGTATCTGTTAGTTCAGTTTTCTTCAGAAACTTGCAAAGGTTTGTATTTATTGATGTCTCAAAAGCCTGGATTGGAATGAATGGTATTAGAAATTCCCTAACATATTTTTAATTAAAAAAAATCTTTTGAGTGCCATGGTGTTAAAAGAAGAAAGTCAGAGCTCAAAAAAAAAAAAAAAAAAAAAAAAACAAAACAAAAAACAAACAAAAAAACCCCAAAAAACAAACAAACAAAAAAAAAAACCTCAACAAAAGTCTTACATGAAGTCACTGAGAAGATCTCCAACTGTATTAACAAAATATGAAACTTTAGAATAAAAATGATGGTTTGAAAGGATAAATGGCTCATTAAATTCTTGGTAAGTGGTGTATACTGCATGCAGCTATATGGGCACAAAGCTATATGGGTACAAAGCTATATGGGTACAAAGACAGAAAGAAGAGGCAACCTGCTGCTGTAAGGAAATGAATTTTCCATGAAAGTGCTGCTGTTTGCATACCTGTAGTGAAAAGAACAGAAAGGAGGATCCTGAGGTTCATCAAGCCCAGAATCACCAGATGGTCAAGGGCAGGGATTATCCCACTTTGCTCTGCACTGGTG
The DNA here is from genome assembly GCF_963662255.1 of Cinclus cinclus. Lineage (NCBI taxonomy): Eukaryota > Metazoa > Chordata > Aves > Passeriformes > Cinclidae > Cinclus > Cinclus cinclus. Next base: position 12,689,111 of record NC_085049.1, read on the forward strand.
CCATGCAGGAAGAGCTGAGGTCACTTGGTTTGTTCAGCCTGGAGAAGAGGAGGCTGAGGGAAGACCTCATCACAGCCTACAGATCCCTCTTGAGGAGGAGAGCAGAGGGGCAGGCACTGATCTCTTCTCTCTAGTCACCAGACAGGACCTGAGGGAATGGACTCAAATTGTGCCAGGGCAGATTTAAGTTGGATATTAGGAAAAAGGTTCTTCAACCAATGGTTGTTTGGGCACTGGAACAGGGCAGTGGACACAGCACCAGCTCTGACAGAGCTCAGAAGTGTTGGGCAATGCTCTCAGGCACATGGTGTGATTTTTGGGGCTGTCCTGTGCAGGGCCAGGGATTGGACTTCATTGATTCTAGTGGGTCACTTCCAACTCAAGATATTCTATGATTCTATGAACTATTGCAACCAAGTTTGTTGACTCTGGGTTGCAGTAACCAACCACCTTACTACATAGGGAAGCCAGAGGAGGAAACACAAACAACCACACACACCCACAAACCTGCTTGCAATTCTGAATATTCTTAACCTAGTTATGCACTAAACACATTAGAGATAAGTGCTGGGCTGCAGTAGCAAAATATGATGGATGACAAATAAAAGGAGTGAACTTTGTCTAGCAGAAGAAGAGGACCTGCTCAGACACACAAGAGCAGAACCCAGGTGGGATGCCTGCTCCTAGAGAAGAGGGGCTGGAGGAATCCTTCTCTCTCTCTCTCTCTCTCTTCTGCTTCTGCCCCTGTTCCTGCAGGGGCTATGATTTTCCTTTGTACCTTATTGTTCTGCCCTTTGTGCTTTCCTGCTTTATGGGGTGGTTTACATATAATTAGTACACAATTCGTGTTATCTCTGCTGTGTCCAAATCAGGTTCTGCCCAGCTCTTGGAACTGTGTTGCTTTAGTGAACAAAATACTGGAGTTGAGAATTCTGCCGTTCCCCCAGAACAAGTGGTATTACCCTATACTTGTACCATCAGTTCCTCTGATCTTAACCTAGTCCTGGGATCATGGTACAGATGAGGTGAAGGACTGAAAGCTGTGAACACCTACTGTTTTACACCAACAAATGTCTTCATGTCCATTTAAAGTATATTTATTTTGTCCTTAAGATGGAAAAAAAGTCCAAATTCAGAGATTTTCAACCTTGAAAGAGATACAAGAATGAACTAAGAAACACAGGTGTTATAAATAAATTAAAAAAACACTTTAGATTTAGATTTAGCTGTTTTAATAATGGGAAATGTTTAGCATATTTGTGGTTTTGAGGGACAACTTACTAGAACTGCTGTAGTGCTAGAAACAGGCTTAGCAGCCAAATGAAAATCAGCATGTAATGAATTTGGAGTGGAAAAGATTTACCATAGGCACATCTAAATAGCAGGTGTGAATGACTCATGAACTCATCTAATCTCAGGACTGAATCACAACTCAGTAAATGCCATGTGCCTTCTTCACACAAACAAAACAGTAAGAACCTTTCAGCTTATAAACCAAAGCAGAACAGTTTATGAACTCCTTTGATGAAACCTTAGTTTCCATAGAGAGATTAAGTAATTCATTGAAAAAACATTGCTGACATTTATTACCAAGCAAAAGTGATTTTTCAATGTCAAATAAAATGTCTCATCAGAGTAGTCGGTACAGCTGGAAAAAATTAAGCAAACTTTTGAGAGTCAAAGCCCTTCTTCAGGTTTAAGATAGGCTAGGTGCATTTTAAAGCAAAGCAGAAATTGAAAACTTTTGTTCAGCTAGTCAGATATTGGTAAGGTCATCTCAGAGAGAAAATGTTTGATTTTTGTGAAGGAGATTGTATATTCCAAGAAGAAAAGGGCCAGGGAGCAGGGAAGGAGAGAGAAAGAATGAAATATCATTATTTATCTTCTGGATAATTTCTGTAACAATTTAGAGGAGAAGAATATAAGAGTATATCCTAAGAGGAATACCAGAACTGAGTTTGCTTTTTGTCTGTTCAGTAAAATTATGAATCTCAGCTCCCAACATCACTGAAAAAAAAAAAAAAGTCTGTTTCAGTGTAAGATAAAATCTTAGATGTCAGAAATAAAATAATTTAACTTTTTTTGGAAATATTAATCTTTGTTATATAACCTCTTACAGATGTTTTGGAGTACTTATCCAAACTGAGAAGGAACAGTGATGTTGTAGACAATCTCTAGTACAGACAAAATTGCACAGGCTTGCACTGATAGGTACTGAGAGAACAGAAATGCTACATCATGGAAGGAAAAATCCTATTCAAACTTTTGCCACCAGACTTACTTGAACGTTTGAAATAATACATGGAGAATGGTGAGCAGCATAGTTTTGCCTCTGTTTTTCTGCAAGGTTCAGAAAGGAGTTAGACCTTCACCATTACAACTTTGGGGAGGTGAGAGAGCTGCAATGCCTGGAACAAAGGAAATAAATCAGATTCTTACTCACACTTGAATCAAGCTTCAGAGGTGTCATCCCATGATTCATTTTGATGCAGACAGAATTAAATTCAAAATCTTGTTTAGTGGCAAAGAAGAATGACACATTAGATTTATATAAAGCTGGGAAATTTTTGCTTGTGTAAACAAAATCTCTAAACTTTATTATTATAATAGAATCAAGAATCATAGAATGGTTTGAGTTGGATGGGGCCTTAAAGATTGCCAGGCTCCAATCCCCCTTCCCTGGATAGGGACATCTTCCTATTAGAGCAGATTGCTCCAAATTCAACCCAGCCTGGTCTTGGACACTTCCAGAGATGGGGGCATCCACAGATTCTTCACATAGCATGTTCCAGTGCCTCACCACTCTCTGAGTAAAGAATGTTTTCTTAGCATCTAATCAAATTCACTACCCTTTTAGTTAAAAATTGTTCCCTTTTTTCTATTACTAGCTGCCCTTGTAAAAAGCCCCATTTTTAAAGCCCACTTTCAGTACGGGAGCCTTCTCTTCTCCAGACTGAACAATGCCAACTCTCTCAGCCTCTTTTCATAGGAAGTGCTCCAGCCTTCTGATCCTCTTTGTGGGTTCCCCTAGATTCACTCCAACAGATCCACACCTTCCTTGTGCTGAGGACCCCAGAGCTGAAGGCTGCAGTCCAGGTGGGTTCTCAACAGGGAAGAGTAGAGGATCAGAGCTACCTTGCTTGACCTGCTGGCCGTGCTGTTTGGGATTCAGCCCAGAATAAGGTTGGTCTTCTGGACAAGAACACATTGTTGGATCATGTCCAGGTTTTCCTTCATGAGAACCCCTAATTCCTTCTCCACAGGGCTTCTCCTGGGAGTTGTTCACCCAGTCTCGTGCCTGAGATTGCCCCAACTCTTTCAGGGGTTGCAAGTACCTTGCACTTGGACTTGTTGAACTTCATTAGGTTCTCGTAGGTCGACTTCTCTTGGATGGCATCCCTTCCTCCTTTTGTGTCAACTGCACCACTCAGCCTCATGTCATCTGCAAACCTGCAGAAAGGTCACTTGACATGACTTTGCCGTTGATAAAGATGTTACAGAGCACAGGTCCCTGGACAGAGCACGCAGGGACACCACTCATCACTGGCCTCCACCTAGATATGGAGACATCGATCAAAATTCTCTGGCTGTGTCCTTCCTTATCCACTGAATAGTCCACCCTACAAATCTTTGTGTCTCCAGTTTCAAGATAAGGATATGTGTACGACCATGTCAAAGGCTTTATAAAAATAGATTATATTTGTTGGTCATTCCTTGTTAATTGTGGCAGCAACTCTTTCATAGTACAGATGTAATTATAAAGACAAAGAGGAATACAGTTGAGCACAGAACAAAGGCTCAGCAGTAGTAACAAACCAGTTAAAATTGCTGTATTTGTGTTTATTTTTTACACCTTTCCAGGTGTGATGCTCATCCTTGCCCTGCTCCTCTGACTCCTGGGGCTGGCAGCTTCCTTTAGGGAGTGGTAGATAGTGAGTTGCCAACACCTGGAGTTCTTTGTCATGGCAATGGTTTCTTCTTCCTCATGTCCAGATCTACATAAGGCATATTGGGAGCCTTGTGGCAGAGTTGGAGGAGATAATGACCTGGAGCAAGCCACATGTGGCACTGCTACCTACTTGGTCTTGCTGGCAAGGAATTTCTCCTGAGAATATGTGTTAGGAACAGAGTTGTTTTCTCAGAAGGAAATTATATAACATCTCAGATGATCACAAGGGAAAGCATCTCTCTGTGGATGGGATTTGCTTCACTTTTTTGCAGCAAATTGTGGGAAAATCCATGCAGGCACCATCTGAAGCTGTATAAATACAGGCTGCCCAGCGTCTGAAATATGAAAGGATTTGCTCCCCATCTGTAGTATTCTCCTTATTCTGCTTTATGAAAGCAGTCAGCTTATTTAGCCATTTACTTTCAGGCCTTACTGAGGCTGTCACATCACCCATCAAGTGCAGAACATGGAGCTGTTTCTAAATGTTTACTAACATCCATTTGCACCTTTCTTTCCTCATTGCTCTACACCTCTACTACACATGAATTTACTATGTGCTGTGATCTTCGTGGATGTTAAATAAAAAATACTAGATTTGTCTCTTCTCTTTGTTACCTTTAAGACCACCTCTGTGCAGCTCCAAACTCATCACAGGTAAAATAGTTGTAGGTCAAGACAAGACAGACAGCCAAGACAGAGTCTGACACCTGTAAATTCAGTTAAAAGTGTTAATGAGCTTTAGTACTGCCTTTAAGCATTTCTAGCAATTTTTCATTAAAAATACAGACAATTATTTTTTTATTTGCAAAAAAATTTTGTTGATAAGTAGACTTGTAATGCCTAAATATGTTTCTTGTCAGTTGTGAGAATATGTTCATAACTATCGCTTCTAAGGTGACAGGAAAATTTTTATATCTAAAAGAAGTCTGTGGATGGATATCTTCAAGATATTTGGAATTTGTTACCTCAAGTCTGTCAATACATTAGATTTTTGACTTGGGTCACTGGATGAAAATTCTGAAAGAAGAAACCATGGCAGATGTAGAAAATGGCATAAAATTCAAAATAAATTTGGTAAAGGTGGATAAATAACTTCAGGCTGATGTCACTAGAAGTTTATGGGATACAGTGGACAGTAGATACTACTAATGGACTGCATGAGAGAAGTAAATATTAGACATGGAATATGCTCTGAGGAAGATTTCATTTGAGCCAGCCATTAGAGTTTTGGTAGGAAAAGGAGGTTCTCAGTTAGTCTTTGAGTTTAGAAGTAGTAGAGACAGAGTATCCTGTGTCCAGTTTGGTGGTTTGTCCTTATCATCAAACACATGCTAAACTAACTGGGATTTGTCTTAAAGGGTTTTTAAACCCTTTAAAACCCTAAAAAGGCAGCCAGACTTTAAATAACCTGAGTTCGGGTCATGCACAGGTGATGCACATGGACATTTAGGAATGCATCCTTGCGGTGCTCCCTCCACCTCCTCAGGCCACTCCCATGCCTGACCTTAAACAAGCTTGTTTAATCTAGGGCTGCTCAGCAAAGCACTTTGATCTAGCAAGATCCTTTCATGATAAAAATAATTTATTCTAGAAAACTCTCAGTTCTAAACAGCAAGTTGATAATTGAAACCAAAAAATGGTTGGATGTTGGTGGTATGGAAAATACTTAGAATTCTGCTAAGTCATGGAACTAACAAAACTGATGTCCGCTAGAAGTGTCTCTTTTTTAAAGTTCTGTAAAATACAGGTAAGCAGGTTGTTTGGTGTTTTTTAAGGTTAAAATATTCTGAAATGAACAATAAAATGAAAGGCACAAGGAAAAGCACTGAGCATGTTTAATTCATACGGGCCATTCTGATTAGGCGACAAAGGTTAGCTTGAAGCATAGCTAGATTTACAGAAGAGGAAGTTCTGTAATGATCCTAAGATTCCCAAATCAGTTTTATTTTTTTTTTTGTGTTTTTAAATTAATCCTGCAATCAAACAACCTTTTTTATGTATCAATGCAAAATACCTGTCTGTTCTTTCACTAGAAGTTTATAACAGCTCTCAGTATTTAGATTATTTCTCTATCTGTAGTTTCAATACATTAAGCAATGAATAAACCTCCACATTTACTGGAGTAAACTAAGATAAAGAACAAACCAAGCCAAGGAAACCAAACTTTGGATTATGTACTGGGCATAATCATTCACATGAGTAGTTTCCTATCCAAAACCAAGCAAGCAAACTCCCCAAACCAGAGAAATTTAAGAAATACCCGTAGCTAAAATAATTTTGGGGTTCAATACTACATAGGTAGTTTTTAAAATTCTGTAAAAGCTGTATTTCTGCTTTCCTGTTGAAAACACACATCCACATTTTCTTGAGTTATAGCACCATCTCGTGGAAAAAAAGGAGTGTTTGCAAGTAACTGGTATAAGTACAATCAAAAGGATTATTGTGCGCTTCCCCTGAAGTTCCCATCTCCACCTCAGTTGAATTATCAGAACTCCCAATTGCCTGTGGTACATTCATAAGGGACGGAGGAGCAGAACTATACTGTCTGCAGCTTTTTAATAAAAAAATAAAATTAAACCAGAGATAAAAATATTAAAGTATTTGTGAAGAGTTTCAGGAGCAGTTGCCCTTCAGTCTGTGTACAGTGACACATCCTCTTACTTGCAGTGTATACAGTGTTATGGTGGAATCCCTCAGCAAAAACAGCCTTTTCCCCCTTTTTATTTCCACAGTCAAGCCTTCTCTTCTTCCTTCATGACAACATGAAAGAGTCAAATCCACATCTGACAGCCATTGACTAGGTACAGAAACAGTTATTAGGTTAGGAGGTGTGTGTTACCAAGACATCACAAAGATTTCTAATCCACTATTACTATTTACTATTACTATTACTATTACTATTACTATTACTATTACTATTACTATTACTATTACTATTACTATTCTGCTTCTTGCTTCAGTCTCAGCAGTGCAGTCAAAGAACACAAGGCACAACCTCCTAAGGTCCCTTCTGGCAAAAATTCTCTTTTGAGAATTTGGATCCTTCAGCAGCATGATTCTACCAACTTTGACTAAAACAATTTCTGAAATAATTTAGTTGCTTATAGATCTGAAGAAAAATATTACGGGCGCATATAAACACAAAGAAACAGATGGGGGCCAGGTCTTGGATTTATGATTTTTCTGGAGGTCGGTGGCAGTGTTTTGTCACAACCCCACAGACCCCAGTGGTCTGTTGCCATGTTGTGATGATACATACATGCTGAAGGATTGTTGGAGGATTTATTTGTGAGAATAAGATGTTCTTTTATCTAGGTTTTGCCAGAAGACAGTGAATAGCTGATGTATGCAATAAAACACACAGCAGGGTCAATTATCTTCATTAAAAATATTAAAAATGTTTTTTTTTCATTTGACTTGACTATGAGAGCATTAGCTAGCAGTTAGTGTAATGGTAATTTTTGAAAGGTACCTTTGCCCATTATTTCTAAAGCCCCACTTAACCCTTTATGTTCATTTAAAAAAAAAAATCAAAAAGTATCCATTGCAGTTCAGCAGTAAACCTAGGGGTTTTTTTTGTTTGTTTTGTTTTTTTTTTTTAGTTATTTTTGGCTTAGGATTTCAAAAGGAGATCCCTGCACACTCCATAGGTCTGGAAATTTATAACATCACTGCTGAAAATCTTGGGCTGTCCACATCATGTCAAGTTTATATAATGAACATTATGTGCTAAAAAAAGACCTCAGAAATACATTAAAGAAACTTGTGTATCGATTACATCTTATTTATGTTAAATCCTCACCTCAAAGTTCTTGGTCTAATGAATTTCCAGCTTATTTTAAAGACAAAGGTTTTAATGAAAAAAGTAATTTTTAGAGGATTAGATCCACTCATAGCCTTTGCTACTTTCTAATCCCAACATTTCCTCAGCACTGACGCAGCTAAGAGAACATTTGTAAAGGTATGCTTCCACATAACACTTTATATTATGAAAAAAAATAATTTTTATGCTTATGTTTATTTTTTTGCTTTAGAATTAAGGTTCGGACTAATTAGAGTAGCTTCTCCCCCTGAAGTTCTAAAACTCTGTCTCTCCGGTCTGAATGCTGGGTGGGGAAACCTGAGAGCCATGCTCATGGCACTGCTGCCATCTGCTGCTGACCCTAAAATCCACACCCTTTAAAAGTCAGCAGAAAAAACACGATATGAAGCTTAGGGTTAGGACTTCTGAATTTCACGAATCATAGTACAAGATGTAAGAACTGCAGCTTAAAAATTTATTTTAAATAACATACGAAAATTATTTAACTGGTTTATTCCTGGCAGTCACATCAATCTTACTAATATTTTTGATATGTGGAAATGAATAGACGTGTCTGCACAAAGAAATTTACCATAAAATGTATATTTTTAGTTTATAATTTTGGAGAAAATATCCTATTCCTTTTTTTCTTCTAAATTTATCACTATATTCATATACATTTAAAAGGTAATCTTATTGTCCTCACCTTCAACTGATGCTGAAGGCAAATAAATAAATAAACTAAATACTAAATAAAAATGATAGCACATATTTGTGAGGAATGCTCCAGATTTACGTTGCCCCTGGGTTTTCTCCCTCAGAGAGTTTGCTCACTTGTTTATTCCTTATGCTTATATCTCTGGGCTCTTTCCTAGTCAGCATTCTTCATATTCTTTTGAAGTTTGAATCAATGTTTTCAAAGACTGGATGAACTATATTTGATACTGGAAATGAATCACAGACCCAAGAGTATGATTAAAAATTAATATTAAAATCCAGAACACATGGGAACCTCAGAAATAATTATTACAATTTTTTTCAAGTAAAACTAGCTATCTGATGTAGTTAACATTATTGCACAGGTTAACGCAGAACTATATCAGCAACTTCTGCACAAAACCTGGACTTTTCAAATGCTTGAGTACTTTTACTGTAATCTATAAAGATGTGAAATAGTAAATTCTTCAAAAAATATTTTAAAATTTTAACAGCAACAGTTAACATTCAATTCTGACAAACCAAATTTGCCATGTTAAAGTTTTGAGACAGATTAGTTCCTCAGCTACTCTGGATTTTGAGCAGTACTTTTGAGCAATGTCACCAGGCCCTGCTGACATGAGAGGTTTGAAATAGGTGCTGTTGCTTTGTGGCTGGTCCTGGTGGTTGTGAGGAGCTGCCATATGGACACTACCCCGTTGGGTTAATTCAACCAAGCACTGCAGCCACTCTGCTTGGCTTCTGTCTTTAATCATCAGACTTGGAGGTTTGGTGTACAGGCTCTACATGTTACATGCTGAGCTGGACTCTCTGACGGGTGGTTGACAACAACCTCTTTCAGTTGAAAGAGTAATAATTTAAAATGGAATGATCGGAAAACACCAGTCTGGTGAGTCAGGTTTTTGCTGTAGGTGTATAAAGAATCCTCTCAGACTCAGCAGTGCTCCAGCTCTCAGAAGGACATTCAAAACCAGTGGTTTCTTGCCTAGCCCCATGTATAAGGCACTGTGCCCATCCTCAGCCCTGCAGGAGGCCAGAGCAGAGTTCTGGGGCACAGGGCAGGGCAGGGTAAGGGTCTGCTGAAGTCACCAAAGAAGAAAATCCAAAGAGGTGTCTGAACCGTGACCTTTCACACTTCAGATGAGTGCCTAGCTGTTGAATGCATGGCAATACCAACTTCTCTTTTTCAGTCCACTATAGGTGTGTAAGACCAGCAAAAGATTTTTAACTTTTACTCTTGAAAAAGATAAACTGCCTCCCTCCAGCCTGGAGTTTAGCACCTTAATCTTTAAAATGTAGTAACTGTGCTCTGATAACCATGAGATATACAGTTAAAAACAAGAAATAAAAAAATAGTGGGGTTCTCTTTCTTTTGAATTCGAAAACAAACATGCTACAATTTTTTTCAAGGTTTTAATTTTTTTTTTTTTTATTTTATAACTTTTCATATTGATCTGCACAGAACCTCACCGGGCTCTAGTATCCTTTATTGAATGTTTGTAGACATGATGTGCATTATAGCCATTAAAATAAAGATTGAATTTTTGTGCAACTGGAAAATGGCCTGAATCCCCTAGAGACTTATAATTACTAGCTAGATTTATTCCAAGGAAACAAGTCACTGGTACTGTCTTTTTTCCTGTCTATACGCAGAGGCCTCAAGGGTACAAGCATAGTCCGACACCAGGGGTCCTAAGGGCATGAATCCAAACCCTGTCTGCTGTGCTGCTGCTCACTGCAGGGATGCAGCTCTGAGAGCTGGGCAGAACCTGGCTCAGACACAGCTGAGACAAAACCAGACGTACTCACCTCATGTAAAGCACCCCCTAAAGCATGAAAGCAAAAAGGGGATAACAAGAAGGCATAGAGGGCAGCCACAGCTCCTGCAGGAACAGAAAGCAGAAGAAGAGGGGGAACCGGATCTTCAACTCCTGTTTTTGTGGTTAAGGATGGTGCCCCTGGGCAATGCTGTTGGGGATGTGCAGCAGGGCCTCCTTCTCCTCCTCCTCATTCTTTCACTTTTTCTCCTCTGGTGGAGGAGAACAGTTTCTCTTTCATTCGCCACTCCCAATATTTTGCTGCTGTAACTCAGCAGTCATCTCCAATGTGTTATCTTCTACTATGTAACTAGGTTAAGGATATCAGAATTTTAAGCAGGTGTGTGGGCAGGTGTGTGTGTGTGTGTGTGTGCGTGTTTTCTTCTTCAGCCTCTCCACGCAGTAAGGTGACAGCACAGTGCTGAATCAGAGCAAACTTGGACACATCAGACCTTAAACGAAGTCAGACAGCACTGTTAAAATTATACTGCTTGATACTGTTATTTGGTGTTGCTACAGCAGGTGGGTTTTTATGAGCCTCAGAAAAATAGAAAATACTTGTGATTATTTTCATTTGCTGCATTAGCATCTGTCAGTGATATTAAAACTGAAAGCATCATTTTGAACCTTTCCACTCTTGATGTTCTTTTACCAAATGCTAAGCATTATTGCAAAAAAACCCCCCAAAAAAAAAAAAAAAAAAAACAACAACAAAAAATATATATATGGAATATGTTTTACAGACAGTATTTCTTCTATCTGGAACATACACAAAGATGTGTCCATAAAAATTGTTCAAGATAATGAAGGAGTATAAGAAATAATTTTTCTCACAGGCATCAGACTTTATAATACTGTTACATGGCTCCTTCATTAACACCATAATCAAAGACTGTTTTCTGTTTCTCTGGACTCTTATGTTGACCTATATACTATCAGCTACTTCATTATTAATCTGATGATATTAAGTGATTAAGCCTTGCCTTTGAGAGCTTATTACAATGACTAATATTGCCCTTTGGAGTTCTGTGGGGGGACATTGGTTTATTATGCCCTCAAATATTTACCAAGACATATAAAAGAAGCTTAATTATAGTGATAAACCTTATTGCACCCTCACTGACACTTTTGAAAAGCCTCATGCCAGTAAAACAGCATACATAGTCTGTCAAATCATGTTGAACTTAAAGATCTTAATAAGCACTCTGGTAGGAAAGACAAAAGAGCTCTTGCATCAAACACTTGTTTTTATTCAAGAAATCTTATGTAATTTTGAAGCCTGTTTATTGATTTCAATAAACTTTTAATGTATACAGGCTACTTCCCCCCCCCCCAACACATCATTAGGAAAGCACAGACTTTCCTTGCTATTCTCATGCAAATCAGTATGCAAATGTTACTGTGATCCACATCACCAGACACTGCTCTTTCGGGGACATAAGCCAGGTTTCTTGGCATGCATGCACTGCCTATTTTTTAGAGGAAAGTAATTCAGCATTCTTATTCTTTCTGGAAACACTGATTCCAGGACTAGCAATATCCAGCCATTTAAAAATGTTTTTTTACACTGCGTCTGAAAAGAACATTAAAAGAAATCACCTGTTTTGTTGTTTTTTTTCCTTTTTGTGTGGGTGTTTCTGATCATGACACCGTACGCTGTACATGTGTTTTTACTATAGTGGGTGGTTTGAAATATGCTAAGAATTATTGACAACCCATATAACTGCTTATCAGAGAAAGTCTGGCCTTTCAGGAAAACAACAAAAAGAGATTAATTTCAGATAACTTTAGTTGTCATTGCAATGTCCTGAATAGCTCAGATCAATCCTTTTTTTTTGTGAGTGGTGGTAGCCAGTCTGTAGCTCTGGGGTTTTCTTGTTTTTGTTTTGTTTGTTTGTTTGTTTATTATTTTTTTCTAAAGCAACATCATAGAATATTGATTAGTCTGCCTGTCATGAACAAGGGATTTTAAACTACATACAGGAACTACTCTCACTAAACCTCATCACTCTTATGTGCTTACCAGGAAGTGTTATTGCTCCTAAAACTGCAAACTCCTTGGCTTGAAATGTTGTGATGATAGTTGAGACTTATTTATTTTACCTAAATTTAAATACCTACAATGCAGGCCTCTAAAGCTGTGCTGCTCTTCTGTGGTTGAATATGGAGTTAATCCAAGCTAAGAATATGAAGAACCATCATCATAGGCTTGTGGAAGACAAGGAGTGAACTAGGTGAGGGGATCCTGTCTGTGTGATATACACCTAGAAAGAAAAAGCTCTGTTGAGCAACAGAGCAGAAACCACCTATATTAGCTGAATAAAGATGACATCAAATTAACTTTTGGTAGAGAGAGATAGCTGTTGAAAAGTTTTCATGCCTGCATCTTTTTATCTATAATACAATAATGAAAAGAAGGCAACTATACTAAATTCTACTGTGCCCTGAAGTCTTGCTAGATGAGATTGAGAAGAATACAGTTCTAACAAAGTGAGTTTTAGCTTTCAAGGGGGTAATTTTTCCATATTGCATCTTCTGAACCGCTCAGATGAAGCAAGTATGAAGTGCCTCCAGGTTGCAAAGTCTCTGAATTCTCAAAGCCATTGATGAAAATGACCCTGGTATTACCATAGTGAACTAGAGCAGAGATTACAAGTGGCTCTGAGCAGTTGCCCAAATATTTTCAGCCCGAATTTGCTTCAAAAAATACATAAGAGCTCCAGACACTTGCTGTAAAAACAACTGCTTAATGCCCTTTAGTTGTGGCTTCTGTTCTGACCTCCTCTCTTTAGATATATGAAATTATTCCAGGTTTTATTAATTTGATTTTCAGAACACAGAGTTGAAATGTGATTTTCTTTTATTTGATTTCCTCTTAGAGGAAGAGACTGAATAAGGCCTATATTTTACAAAAAAAAGAGCCGAGCAACTCATGACAACTTGAAAATCTCTGTAAATAGTCTTGTAACTTTCTTGTGCTTCAGCTCCTCACCTTTAAAAAGAAAGGAATAGCATTTCACTACTGTCTGTAGATTGAGTTGATGAAATGGGTGGTGAATTTTATAACAATTTCTATTGTTCTTGAAAATTGGTAAAACGTAACTCTCTGAGAAATTAGAATTTTCTTTGTATTATCATAAAGATACAGACATTTCTTCACATTATCTCACTTACAAATGACCTCTGTCCATCACCATAAAAAGTCTGAAAGTATAACATTTTGATTCCTCTATATTTTAAAATGCCAGTCAATAAAAATTAAAGTTAGATATGGAAAAATATATTATACATACAAGATATTAGAACTCCTCCTTGTAGTATTTGCTGAGAAAGAGATCATCTGCAAAGCCCTTAAATGCTCAGTTTAATAGAACTTTTCATGTTTGTATGTTGAACTGGAGATCTGAATTATTAAACAAAATAAGTGGTTTTCATTAAGGACATGTTCATGCAATAATCTCAAAAAATAATTTAATAATGAATTGGAATATTTCTTAATAATAACAGTGAATAAACTAATCAAGGACTTTCTATGTATGAGAGCAGTTAGAACCACAACAAAGTGAAAAGGCCACTTTTAAAAAGTTTTGGAGTACTTTCAGTAGGTGTGCCATTGTGACATTGCTTAAATATTGTACCTTCTCTCATAAAAAGAGGACTGCAGGAATTTTCAACCCTGCACTAGTTCAATTACACTTTCACCACAATGTTGCTGATCTTCTTTGTCTGTTTGACCTTTTCATCCCACTTGTAGCTGGCTGTCCTTCTCTCTGTTTATTCTTGGCTTAAAGGCTCCTTAAGTAGGAGAGGTGATGCAGGGCTGTGCAGCAGCCTGGATCTCTGTGCCTTTGCCCCCCTGGAACCCTTCACTGCAGCCTGGCCCCGTTTTGGCACACAGCTGGCCCCAGCCTGCTACATTGGATGATTTAATTTCAGGTGTAGGACTTCACACCTGCCTTTTTGGACTCCTGACTGTCAAAGCTCCTCTAGATATCAAGGACCCTACCAACACTGCATTGATCCCAGCTCCCAGTATACTATCAGTGTCTTCTATCTTTATCTTAGCTGTGGCTGCTGAACTGCAAATACCGAGAACTTTCTGAGATTTGACAGTTTGTGCTGACAAAAAGTTTATATTTTGCTTTTTCACCCGTGCTTAAAAATCTTATCTGATATTGAATCACCCAAATCCTGATACAGTAATTCTGAAGGACACAGCAAGACAGATCCTTTGGAAAGGTCAAAGTAATGGCCACTCTATTGCAGCAAAATGACCAACCTGTTCAAATTAGAAGCTATCCTTCTTCTGTCAGACCTACAGTGTCTGAGTCCTTGTCTGCAAAGAAACATACCATCTTAGCCAGGCTGCTACAGATAAATCATATAACTATTACTATGTGCTTGGGGTTTTTCCCAGTTTAAAGTGATGCATGCTGATATGACAGATTTGGATAATTTGTTAATTTTTAACTGCTTTTTATTACATTATTTTGTTTATTGTTGTGGGCCTAAATTCATTAATACCCTAAACTGGCAGACTGAAATTTGTGTCATGTGCATGCTTATATAGTAGGGTTGGAAAAGAAGCACTATGCTCTTTCTGGATCAGGTGTGTCAGGAAAATCACTTTTAAGAAGCGAGAACAGTTTCCTAATTTCCCTTCATAGATACACATGAATTGAAACTGGTCCTGGGGAGAAGGATTTGGGAGTCCTGGTGGTTGAAAACTGGAGGTGAGCTGACAATATTCACTTGCAACACAGAAAGCCAACTGTATATTGGCTGCATCACAAGAAGTGTGACCAGCAGGGAGGGAGTTGCCTCTGACCCTCTCCTGAGAGCTCCTCTGGAGCAGTGTCCTGCTTTGGGTCCATAATACAATGTGAATCTGCTGGAGTGCATCCAGAGGAGGCCATCAACATGGTCAGAGGGCTGGAGCCCATCTTCTCTGAGAAAAGGCTGAGAGCTGATGTTGTTCAGCCTGGAGAGGAGAAGGATGTGAAGCGATCCTAGAGCAGATTTACAGTACTTTAAGAAAGATGGAGACAGACTTTTTAGTAGGGCCTGTAGCTATAGGGTGAGGTGCAATGGTTTCAAACTAAAAGAGAATAGATTTAAACTAAAAAGATAAAAGGATAGGTAAAAAGAAGAAATATTTTTGCAATAAGAGGAATGACACACTGGAACCGTTTGCCAAGATAGATGCTAGATGGGGCTCTGAGCAACCCTGTGTAGTCAAAGATGTTCCTGCTCATGCCCCTGTCCTGCAAGACCTTGAAAAGTCTCTACCAGTAACCTTTCCAGTGATCAAATTAATCTATGATCCCATGATTCTAGGTAAAGAATAAAGTTGAAGATATATGTTGAAGATATTCTTGCTGGAGTTTCAGAGAGACTTGTCCTCAGAGCTAGAATGCTATGCTATGTATTTTTTCAGTAACTTCTCTCTCTATGAATTTTAAGTCCAGCCTATTTTAAAAACATTCTATGAACTTCCCAATTCCTAATTTCACATCATAGCTTCTAAGTTAAACCCCACAAAAATCAATGTGAGGAAATAGGTCATGAAATCTTTGCACTTTGTTGAATTCTCTGAGTCAGTTTAAACACATATTTTTGTTAAGTATTTTTAATTATTTAAAAAGAAGCATATTATTTAACCATTATTTTTGTGTCTCTGAAGGGACAGTGGGATTTTCTGTCTGTAAACTAGTTTCCTGGAGCTAGACTCAGATAAACCAACAGCTTCCACAGCAGATAATTCCAGTCAGCTCTCTCTCCCTTAACACTTCAGAATTGCTTTCTAACCATTTCCAGAGGGCCAATATGCTAAACAGGAGCTTCCTCACCAAAATAAAAGAGGATGCCAAAAATTTGGGCTGAGTGTGGGGTGAAGTGTTTGTTGTAGTCATAACTATTTTCTCAGAGAGATGTACCCAAAGTACCTTGAACTCATACCTTAGAGACTGAGACAGGAACTGAGAGTCGAGTTTCTTTCCTGAGGGGCTTTAGTGCCATGCAGTAGCAGATTGGCTAAGGTGAAAAAGGGCATCTCTCTTTTTGGGGCATCCTCAAAGTTGTTGTCTATTTCTCATTGCATAATTTTTTCAGTCTATATATTCAGGTGCCTGACTAAAACAACCATTTATTTCGCTTGGGGGGCATGTTTAGGTTTTTTAAATTATTTGTATCAAATAGGGAAGCTATGCAAATGTAATGAATATAGATCTAGACATGGCTCAAAAATACAGTTTCAATGGGAAAGCATCACAGATGTTATGTTAGTCACGTAAAATTTAGCACTAAAAAAATGATTGCTTAAAGACAATTATTTATTGTTTATAATAAAGTCTAAAATATGTTGTTCCCGGAAACCTTCTTTCTGCTGGAGGAAAGAGCCAGAGAAATTACATCCAGGATTATCAGATTCTTTCTCATTATGCCTTCATCCAGAGCTTACAGGGTTAGGCTGCATTTTAAATTCACCCTTTCTTCACTTTGAGGAAACAAACCCTTGGATATTCCTAAACTGTGCTGACATATGCACATATCTCTGTTGCCTATATAGGATGCCAGAGATGAAACTGTATGAAGATATCAACAAGCCAAATGTGATTCTGGTCCTGACTTGCTTGGAAGAAAGTTCTCTTGAATGAACCATTCTTTATTTCAAAATGAAGTGTGGGACATGAGTTATAACCTGTGAGTTCTGCTAATGCAGAAATAGAACAGAAGAGTACAGGCAGCATGTACAGCAGCATCAGAAAACCACAATGGTCAACAAATGGGAAATACTAACTAGCAAAATAAGTTTTCATGTTAATTAGGAAAAAGGAACCAAACCAGATATTTTAAATATTTATTTGTCAGACTGGCATAACAGCCTTTATAGAGCACAATTTGCATAAGTTCTCAAGATACATCCTGTATACAATCACAAAACCATGGCATGGATTTATACATAAAGTGAAAACGGGGACAGATTTACAAGCATTTTTATACAATCTCATACTGCTTTTGTTTCAGTTTTTACAACTTTTAGAACAAGTCTGTTTTGTTTTCATTTTTCCTGATGATTCTGGAAGCAAAATGAGAATTAAAAGAAATTCAAAACGAAATGAATAACAACAAACCACCACCTATGCATGCAACATTCACTGTGGAAACATTACATTTGCCCAAGGACTATTCTTCTTTTTTTGTTGTTTTTGCAGGGGTTTTTTTCGTGTTTTTTGGATTTTTTAAACATTGTGTCTGCTGTGCACGTTGTCAGTAACATGACAGCACACACATTGGTCAGTCATTGTTGAGCACCTGAGCACATCACTGAACATCTATAAGATACAATCAAATAAGGACACACTCACATGCTTGGATGTCAAATGTGGTTAATAATTTAAACTCAGTTTGTTTTACAAAAAATGTATATTTATTTACAGGGTAACAAATTAAGAAAATGACTCTCGTCAAATAATCTAGTTTTAATTATGGATATCTATATATATTATATTTTTTTAGTTCATCAATATATTTGTTTATTAATCTTTTTCAAAATAATAGAACAGAACATATAGAAAACATTAAAATGCTTCTTATGGTTTAAAGAGAGAGTATCCGGTTTCACTTATTCTTTCTATTTTCCTTCTAAAGGCAATATGTATTTATAAAGAGCAACTCATCCTACATGCCAGGTGTACTGACAATTCACAGGGCATGTAGGACTGGTGTTTAAATATAATGTAGGTGGATACTTATGCTAAATTTCCTCTCTGTTTAATTACCTTTATAAGTTACACTCACACTAATTTTCTTTGCTATTCACATAGGTATGTACATATCTAGATATATACTCAAATAATGAATCTGGGACATTCAGCATTGTAGCAATGAAAATAAACTAGTTAAAAATAGTGTCAGTTATGATTCAAATGATAATTTAAAAAAATACTATTAACATCTTTATGATATCTCCATGAAACTAAATCCTAATTAAATAATCTCTATTGGGCTCACACTAGCTTACAGTATAATAGATGTATTCTTTTTCTTCATCATCATTCTCTAGGTATGAATCAATATCAGCTGGTTACCAGCTACCATATCCCACAACATAGCCATGCAAACGTCCAGCATCCAGAAAAGCAACTCAAATATTTCCTAGCTCTTGATTTAAAGCCAGATCAAGACAGCAGATTGGTTGTTACTGACTTAAATTGGTTTTTGTTTCTTCCATACAGGATCCATGTAATGTAAAACCATGGGTAATAATAAAGAAGCAGCACTCATTGTCCCTGGATACTATCCCTTTAAAGTGTAATGATAAAGAACTAGCTCAATATTCATCATAGAAACTCTCACGTCTAGTTTTAAAATGGCAAAAAAAAAAAAAGTGGCTGTTTGCTGCTCATTTTATGCGTACTAATAACAATGATAATGTTATAAATCCCTGTCATTGTAAACACACACACTGTGCTTTTGCTCATTTTTCATCTTGTTTCCACTCTACAAGGCTTGAACTAAGAAGCAGCTTCAATTTTTGTTGTGTCAGCAAATTTATGAATTTAAAGAGTTAAAATGCCTCCGCTATTGCCTCCCTGCAATATGTATCTTCAAATCAATCATAGAAATCTGTGAACTCATTAATAATCAATCACTCAGAAATTATAAAAGCTGTTGCCACATCTAAGCACATTTGGCCAGATAAAAGAAAGAAAAATAATGACAGAAAAGGAAAAAAAAACCTGAGATATATACAAAAACCAGTAAAAAAATACTAATAGTCCTTGTTTGACTGTTTTTTTGTTAAAAAAACCATTGTCACGAGAGCTTTTCCTGACTCCATTCATAAAACAAACAACAAAAAAAGAAACTATGCATTCAAACATGAATCTGTGTTGCATAGAGTGATTTCAGTACAACCCAGAAATTTGGTCAAAAAAAGGAACTTGGCACACTTTGGCGGCATTCTCTGACCTCTGGGTGATGCTGCCTCGGACAGCCGAGTGCGTGGGCCCAGGTGTGGCACACGCCCAGCCCAGGTGACACCGAGGGAGCCCCGTCCTTGCTGCAGCTGGCCAAGGCAGCTCCGCGTTCCTCACAAACCCTGCTCTTTGTGTTCCGTGACAGGACTCCAAAACCGCCATTTCAAAATGCACAAACATTTTGTGTGTTCTTCAGAGAACCAAAGATGCTTGAATTAAACCAGTTGCCCACAGCTGATTAGCCTCAAAGGCAGCTGTTCCCTACCACTCAACAAAAGTGCTCAATAAAATCTCGGCCACATTTGTATGTGTGTGAGAGCAAAGCATGCCTGTCCACTTCCCCAGTTATGGAGGATGATATCAGGCTGCCAGTAAGGCAGCCAGAGACTGCTCGTTCCTCTCAGAAATCTCCATAGCAACTACCAGTGTGACTTGCTGCCTTTGGAACAAATCTTAGCAAGAACAAAATCACCAGCAGTTTGCACAAAATTTCACACCTCGTGCCTTGCACTTCACACAGAACTTTTTTTTTTTTTTTTTTTTTGTTTTTTGCAGGTATTTTTTCAAAGTACAAACACAGTATAGTCATCAGGAATGCAAGATAACCCACCAAGAGAGCAACACATATGTCAAATGTATCCACACAGGATTTTTTGTTTCAGTAGGGGATTTTTTCTTTGAAGTATTTTCTTATAAAAACATATACAACATCAAAACATAGAATTTTTACAATTACTCCAGAGGACTGTCCTTAAAATATATAAGAGGTAGGGTATACATATACTGGTGAAAGCATCAAATTCAACATTAAAGCACACATCCTACTTCCACTGTCAGTGATCTTTTGTTTTTAAGATAGCTAATAAGATTTTGGTAAGATTGCTCTGCTTGCAAGCTAAGCAGGCTACCAGCAGGTTATGAACAACAGGATTTTCCTTGGTGTATGTAGCATTAATATAATTTTTGTTTCTTCTCATATTCCTGCTCCATGCTGATATTTTAAGCTGATAAAGATAAACCAAAAACTGTATGTGGGAAGTGTCACCAGATTAAATGATGTGTCTTTTTTTCACAGTCAATCCAGTTGCTTAATAACCGAAGCTTTATTTTTCCCTTTTTTTTTTTTTTTAAAGCTCATAATATTTTCCAGAATAATTTCAGCTGGTCTTGCACAACCTGTGGAAGTATACTGCATATATCCAGAAAAATATAAGACAATGTACAACAAATAATATAATGAAAATTGGAAAGTTTTTTCTGGGCCAGAAAAATAAATGTCTGAAATGCAGATTTTTTTTTTTTAAGTATGCAAAGTTCATGAGATCATATTTCCAGGGAAACTACTTTTTCTTGAAGCTGTGAAATATTAAGTGACGTCTGAGTAATGTGGGAGTTAGTACCATTGATTCTTGGGTTTTAATGAACCTGTTAGATTTGTAGGAATGGGAGAAAAAGCTCTCCTGTCTTCAAATATGATACAAGGGAAAATACAGCAACCAGCCTAAGCCATGCCAGGCAGTAGTTTCTTCCCAAGTGAACTAACTTCTTGGCTTCAAACCCCTGAAAGAGGGACTTTATGCTTGGAAGTGCTGACCCAGACTTAAAAGTTGCAATTACTTTCTTATGTATTTCTTTCCTAACTGAGTAGCCATGGGTGGATATTATACCCAGACATTCACCTGAGATAGCAAGAGGATATTCTTCATTCTAATGCAGCAGCATCCAGTCAGGAGCTGCCCTGCTGTCCCTTCCCCTTCAATTCCAAGTGTGTCTCTAGTGCTGATACAGAGCCCTGTGTTGAGAGGGTCACTGTTGGCCTGGTGGGGCTGCTGCTCTGAAGTGCCCACAAAATAGCCTCGAATTCATTGTCACTCTACAATTTCAGAACAAGACCGGTTGCTGAAAAATGTGAGAACTAGTTGAAATAACTGCATTAGTCCCAGTGCTTAAGTCTCTTCAATCTCAAACCGATTTGGACCTTCTAAGGGTGGGGTGAAATACAGCGTCACTGACATTGAAACAGCCTTTTATCTTTCTGATGTAGTGCAGTTTAAAGCCTGTCCTTTCTCTTTAAAACCATATCCCAAGGTATAGACCGTTTGTGTAATTCTATTCATCACATTCTAGAAGACTGGTTTATTTCCATTGTTAACACACAGAAACAAATGAAACAATCAGATCTGATTCTCCACAGCATAGTTTTTGAAGGCAAAAGAAAGAAGGAAAAAAGTAATGTAAAGAAACATTACCACTCTTGCAAACGCCTTGCAGTCTGCATCAAGTGGCATAATCTCACTAAAGCAAATTATCAGAGATCCTAAGGTGCAGAGGAGCAAGGTTTGCACTTTTAATAAGTGAGATTTGGAAAGTCAGTCACCCTAGGTGCTTTTGCATAAAATGATCTCCTTCTGGTTGCACAGAAACCAGACTGTGCTTCCCATCACACTACCCCCAGCTGCAGCCGAGCTCTGTGTTAGCACCTGCCTCCAGCCTCCATCATTTCCTTCACAGTTCCTCTCTTCACAGAGTCCAACAACACGGAGCCCTTCCATCAGTCTTCGTTTCAAACAGCCTCACTTTAACTTCTGGGCCCAGATTTTCTTCCCATTTTGCTGTGTTTTGCAGCAAAAATAAGTGTACTAGCCCTCATTTAAGTGTGCTTTGTAGCCCAGAGACTGCTCTTTTCTACTTTGTATTCTGAAAGACTAGCTAAACACAATGATATCAAACTATATTCTTGAAGTGATGCTGTTTAGAGCAGACTCTGCATGTTTTGTGCCCTAAGCAGACAGCTCTGCTCAGTGTGTTTGTGTGGAGCTGACCAACAGTTTGTGCCAGTTTACTATTCTTTTCCTTAGATCCACCTTGTCAAGCCAGATATAAGCTTCCCCAATCAGTGTCTTTTTCATAAACTTCCCTCCATTGGAGACAAGCAGAATCTGTGAAAATAGTAATGATAATCATCATCATCATCATCATCATCACCATCAGTGTGCACAGTCACATACAATTAGCAAAACTTGAAAGATTCAGGAATTTTGAGGTCAAATATGTTACACAGAGAATAAGAAACATTGATCATCACTTTTTATATAGAGTGACCTTTCCCTTCTCAGAAAGCCTTGTGAAAATTGTATCTTCTCCTGCTTCTATTTCCTTATCATGAGATGCAGCAATTAGAAGGTGGCAATCATGAATGTGAATGAGCAATTTTTTCACCTGCTGGTTACCAAAGATGAGCATAAGATCAAGTTTATGTTACAAGACAAATCTTTGTGCAAGTGAAGCAGCAGTTCTTGTTAAGTCTCCGGAATTCTGATGAAGACTGGGTGTATGAGGGTCTCTGTGTAATGTCATCCAACCACATATTTTATAGCTAAAGAGGCATGTGCCGTGCAAACAATACACTTTTCTGAAGGACTTGTCTCATCCTGTGGATCTGTACGTGTTTGTAAGAAAAGGTATTTGCTAATATGTATAATTCATAGCATGAGTTATAGTTACGCATTCAGAAAAAAATAGCATTTCTTAATTTTTAGGTAACTGAATTAACAAGCACAATGTGTTTTTTTGTTGTTTTTTTGGTTTTGTTTTGTTTTGTCTTGTTTGTTTTGTTTTTTTTTTTAACTTATATGTTTTTCAAAAACAGAAAGAAGTAATGAAGATTTGCATTTCCATGACAGGATTAACAGCATGTTTTAAATATTCAAAATTACCTCAACAAGCAATAAGCAAGAGAAATTCTGTGTGAACCAGCAGGAGAGAAAAAAAGGGCATTTTGCTGTTTGGTTTCAGAGATCTAGCTCGAAGAAAAATGATGGAACACAAGGGTTTTGTACTCTGCTGAAACCACATGGCAGTAGAAATGTAATAGATATGTAGAAGAACTAGAATTTCCTGTAGTCATGAACTGCACCATTTTTGAAAATTTCCCATCCTGATTTTGAAAGCAACATAAAAAATGTAAACTTTACATTACAAATAAAATTTAAAATAAATCTCAAAAGGGAAGAAACTTGCAAATGTTTTCCTGAATAGGCTTCCTACATCCTTGTCCAGGTTTGAAATCAATGTGCAACCTGGACAGCTTAGATACCTGATGGCTACTGGTCAACACGTTTGGGAAGGGAAAACCCTTAGGCACTGAACTAATAGGAAACTCTTTTCATCAGAAAACAGGTCCTTGAGGAAAATAGGCAGCCTGCCTCCACTGCTGATGGTTTCTAGATCCCTAGTTTTGGTGTTTGCTGAAGAATGGACTGCCCAGAAGCTGGAAAGCCAAACCAGAACATCTGTGAAATTTGTTCTTCTTAGTTTTTCTGATATAGGACATTATGTATTTCTAATTGCAGTGAGCCAGGAGCCAGAAGCTTAGTGCTTTCCAGAAGGGTCCCAGGTGAGTTACCAAGGAACAGGGAAATCAGGGATGTGAGGAAAAGACTGCCAGGGGCTCAGGAAAATGCCTGTCTGAAAACTATTAAAATATTTTTCACAGTATGTTTCTATTCTGAGACAATCAACAGTTTTGGGACAGAAAAAAAAATTTCATTAGTTCTGTCTTTGATCCTTCTCCCTTCTCCTCCAGCATGGAACCCTAGGATCTATGTTCTTTAGTTTGTATGTCTCTCATCCTTGTTTCCTCTGTGTTCCAGGCCTTAAATTCCTTGTTATCCTGGGTCTGCTAGTCTTAGTTTCTAAGCACCAGGGATTTTGTTTCTTATCTATTCCCAGTATTCTGTACTAAACAATTCAAGCTTTTCTTAATTTTGGTTGTTTTTTTATTTTTTTTCCCCCTCTACAGCCCATGGTCCCATTTTTATATTCACAACTAATATTCATTGCTCTTGCTGCTGATTTTTAGACTGCAGCCTCTTATCTTGATTTCTGCCTCTGGTTGGTTCTCATAGCTCTTTACATTGTACCTTTTATTATTATCATGTTCGATCTCATCTTACTCCCTCTCTGTGATATTATTGTCTCCCATTATTTTCCAGTTTCATTTTTTTGTTCCCTAAATTCTGGGTTTGTTTCATTTCCCTCTCCTCTAAATCTCTTTGGAATGTGTCCATCTCTTTGGCCCTAAATGTTCATCACTCAAATTCAGCATTCAAATCTTCCAGGTTCATGATTTGAAACAAGAACAAATCAACTAATGAGCTTGAAGAACATATAAAAACAGAAGCACTGAGTCAGATTAAAGCTGTCTCCAGACAAATATTGTCTTTCCAAAAGTGCAGAGGGCAGTGTATAAGGCAGAATATAAGAGCGAAGCAATTAAGTAACTACACTCTCTGAAAATACCTACTAAGGTCTGCAGACCATTGACTTCCTGATGCACAGGCAGTAAATTTGTATTTAACAGAATTTGATGTCTTTTTTCTGCAAATTTCTCCTATCATTTTGCCCAGTTACTTTTCTGTGAAAATATTTAACGCTCACAATATATAAAGACAATACATTTTGCAGCTCAAACTCCAATTTTTATGAAGCAGAAATGCTTTTTCTTTGTTTTAAATTTTTTCGCTGATACTTTTACAGGATTCTTTTATGGCGTTCATTCTCTTTCTTGGCTCTGGTGTGCAGCATCAGCATATATCATAGAATCATAGAATTGTAGAATATGCTGAGTTTAAAGACATCAATCAGGATCATTGACTCTAACTCCTGGCCCTGTGCAGGGTACCCCAAGAACCACACCATGTGCCTGAGAGCATTGTCCAAAGGTTTTTTGAGCTGCCAGGCTTGGTGCTGTGACTACTTGCCTGGGGAACCTGTTCCAGTGCCCCACCACCCCCTGGGTAAAAAAACTTCCCCCTGATGTGCAACCTAAACCTCCCTGACTGCTTCAGGCTGTTCACTTGAGTCCTGTCATTGGTGACTACAGTGAGCAGATCAGTGCCTGCCCTTCTGCTTCCCCTCAGGAGTGTGTTGAAGAACACAACGAGGTCTCCCCTCAGTCTCATATTTATATCACAGAGATCCAGAGGGAATGTTGTCAAGTCTCAGGCTAACTGTTCTTATGGATATGTCACTCACTATCTGTCCCTTAAATGGATTATTTTTTTATAGGACTCTGAATTCTTCTTTACTGGTCCACCCTGCGTGGTTTCCTCTTCAAACCACCACTTGGAAGCAAATTTTTTATGGGAGCTCTTAAACTTTGGCAAGACTTTATTGATCACTTTGACTTTTCCCAGAAAATGTCAATTCTTAAATAGCCTTGTACTTAGTCTATTGAAACAATGAGATGTCCCGACACCTTAACACAGGAAAACCAGTATCAGTTTTGGGAGTCTTGTTTTGTAAGTATCATCCCTTTTGACTGTAATGCTAATGATGCAAGCAATAAGCATAATGTAGGCATTTAGATAATCCAGACTAACTTTAGTCACCACAATGCAACTGCCTTAGTCAGGTTGGTCTGAGAGATTTAAAGGTTCCTTAACTGGGTGTTGATCTGCCCAACAATGCCTCCCACTGACTTTTAAGGCTGGCATGAAGATACCCCTTGAATTTCTTATCCCTCTTCACTGACTGGAGGAGACTGAATATGTACTGGCTTATATTAGTTATCTCCTAATGTGAAAATAAATGAAGGTAGCAAAATTGAATCCAATCTGTTTGAAAAAAGCTAATTTGGCCATATGATCCAATCTGTCTGAGTAGCTAAAACACAGAAGAGGGACTGTTCCTGAACCAGTTCCATGCATCATTTCATGTCACAGACTGACAAAAAGTCAACTCCATTACAAACATACCAGAGGATATTTGGCTTGGCATAATCAGTAAATCTCAGCACCTAAGATTATGACTATTGTGTCAAATTCTAAGTACATTAACTTTTAAAGAAGATGGAGAATTTGAGAGAATGATAAAATGATTAGGCATTTAGGCAAAAGGACATATCAAAGAAATTTGGTTGACTTAGCCTAGATAAGTAGAGAGGAGACATAACAGGCTTTCAACATAAGCCCTATTTTCTTAAATTCAAAAGAAGGCAAATCAGTTTTCCTCTGTACTTTGTGAGGATACTTAAGGATAAGTCAGGTTAATTTAAAAATATGACATATCTAATTTTGATATTTCACTAAACTTTCTAAATACATAGAAAATTATTCTTGGAAGGCATGCATAACTCACTTCTCAGGGGGATTTTAAGAGCAGATCAAGCTTAAAATTTTCAGGCCTGATCTATAAATACCCTTCCTCAGTGTGGTGTGATGGAGTAATACATCTTTTAATATCTCCTCTAGCCTGGTATTTCCATTATTATATAACTCTTATACTTTCTTTGTAGTTTTCTCTTTTCAGCAAACAACTGGGGTAGAAGACTGAGCTCAAATGCCCACAGGACAGCGCAGACAACATCCAAAAATAGGTTTTAATAAAACGCAGAATTACCTGAAGAGAATGCCCAGCAGGACTCAAGCTAAATCTAAATGTTTCATTGAACGAAGGCTCTCGGTCATGCCTGCATACCCTGGTTTTCTTCTTAATTACTCTTTTTTGGGTAGAGATATTGACAACATACAGCTTCACATACAGGTCTGAGGAAAAATATTTCAATGAGTTAAATACAGAAGGTTTTAATAAATAGTCATTGTTGTTAACAATTTCATTAGAGGGGAATTTTTGTGAAAAAATGATATTTTACAAAGTCATATTCTGTTCTCATTCACATGATGTAGAAATGGACACACCTCACTAAATCCAAAGGAATTACTTTGTGTTTATAACACTGGCATTAAAGGAAAAAATGCCTTGATATCTTTATCTGTGTATAAAAAATATAATTATGAACATGAGATTTTTATTTTTAAAAGATTTTTTTGCAATAATGTAATCCTCCACTAGTTATAACTGTTCTTTGATCACCTAGGCATTTATAAATTTTACTAAAATTTAAAATAGATTAATTTTTAAAAATAACAAGTAAACTAAAAAGAGGATTAACTCCTGAGGACTAATTTGATTCTACAAAATGTTTTTCATTCATTAAAGTTGCTCATAGGAGAAAAGAAGAACTTCAAAAAGAATCCTGTAGAATAGGTCATCCTGGCTCAGAAGCGATTTTCTATTTTAGTAATGATGTTAAATGACTTAAGATACAACCTACTTAATATTTTCAAAGTATCATGGAGCTGTTTTCTTAGTGATACCTGGAAGATGATCTGGAGATTTAAATTTGTATGTGATATTTCTGCACTGAAGGATTTCTACTATCAGTTGTTCTCCATCTGTCTTCATTTCCTTCTTTAATGCAATCTTGATTTCACCCATAACCTGTGTTTTACCTGGAAAAGCAGAAAAAGTAACCCTCATTAATATATAAGGAAACTGAATGTATCTTTCTAACCTGGAGAAAAACAAACTTTTATGATTTGTGTTTTTTTGTTATTGTTTTGGCTCGGGTTTTTGGTTTTTTTGTTTGTATGTTTGTTTGTTTTTGTTTTTGATTTAATTTTGGTTTTGTTTTTTCCTCATAGTTATTATAGTTATAGCTTATAGTTTAAGTCAGGAGTGAAGTTATCTTGTCTAAAAGATAAAAAAAAAATGTAAGAAAAGAAGAGAGAACCTTCAATAGAGTGTTAAAAGTAAGATATTCAAAGGCAATGAAGTAAGACTGGTGAAGTCAGCATTTCATTTCACCTTCCTACATGCATGGATCAATGTCATTCACACAGTTTAAAGGGAAGTGCTTAGAGTGACCTTTAAAAGTAAAGGTAATTTCTCTGCTTATGTGAGTAGAAATACAGGCCCATTCTTTCTACATTTTATGGATTTCTCTCTAAATCAGTTCAGAGATGGAGAGAAGGCACAGAAGGAATGCAGACAAAGCTATTTTGTCTTTTCTCTGCCTGTCCTCCCACAAGCCAGGCAGAGTGGAGCAGGGCTATTTCTTCCAAATGCGGTGGGAGCAGAGCATCCTCAGCTCAATTCTCTCTATACTAACGTCATATCATAGTGGGGGTTGTGCTTCTGTAACTATAGTCCTGCTACTGAAAATATTATTTCACCTTTCTCTTCTCTTTAGACATTAGTTCAAAAGAAATTAAACTATAAAGCCGATGGGATTTGCTATTATGCAGCTTCTGGTGCCAGCACGATTTAACACTTTCCTTGGAAATTCTAGAAGCTTGTGCCAAGATGTTGTAAGGTACAAAGCAACTCTTCAAAAAGTAAACAATTATGATACATCTGGAGAAGGTTCTCAATTGAAGAGTGTTAAGTTGCCAAGTGGCATGTAAAGATTACTTCTTGTATCACAAATGTATAATCAAATTTGGATAACACCCTCTAAAAATGACAGCTTCTGTTTCACAGAGGTCAATATTATTTTTTTTTTTTTTTGCTTAAAAGAGTTTGAGGGATCATGAGAAAAAGTGTAATAACAAAGCCCTACTTAGCATTGGAGTTCTATTTGCACTGGTTGTTAGAACCTCATCTTAAATGCTTCAGTGCCTCCTTTTTAATTTAGGTGTGCATTAAACTTAAGATGAGATGAGGTGGTTTGCCTGCCACTTGTGATGCTGTGAGCCAGATAAAAGGATATATACTTCCAGCAAATCATGTTTAAATATTCCAACACTATTTCTCAGCATCTGGAAATTTTCCATGGTTTTTCTACATCAACAGATGCTCTTTAGGACAAGCAATCTTGCTTCACTATTTAAGCATGGTGGGGAAAACAATGAACTACATCTGCAAACACATGAAGGATGTGAGCTTTCTTGTGCTTCCATACTAATTTTCATTTCTCCCACAGCATGAGTGAAGGAGCCTTAATACCAGCCTTATGAAACATTGCACTGAAATAACTCACCACTTCCAAACCCACCAGAGTTCTGTAGACTCAGAAGGGATTCCTTCTATTGCTTAACTTTTCACCCTTTCTCATATATGTTCATTACATCTTTCCTTTGGTGGGTGTGCAAAAATAGAGCAGATGTGCCTAGTTTTGTAGAGTTGAGTTGATTCTTAAAATGAAAACGAGAGATATAGCGATGAAGGGAATGGTTAATAGTGAACTATCAAAGAGCTGGTGAGAGTTCACAGTGGGCAGAGCTGGACATGAATGTATCACGTGTTTGGTGACAGAAATAAGCTTCCTCAGGGTGCCATGGGACTTGATAACCCCAAGAGCTGCATTGGCAAGAATAAATCAAAATATACAGCACCCAATCACAACCTTTTGCCTTCTTATACAGGTTTAGAAAACTTAAATCACAGGTGATGTGAGAATGGGTCTGATTGCAGGTACTTTGGTACATTGGATGACGATAAATGCTACAATACAACTCTGAAAATGAGATGTTGCATATCTTTTTAGGGAAGTACTAATATGGCTTCCGAAGGAAGTGAAAATCAATTTTTAACTTGATTAGTAATATTTCCCTCAATCAAAATTATTTTCAGATGAAAGAGATGCAAAACAGGATTATCACAGTGGCAAGGAAACACATAGTAAATCACTAAAAAAATTATTGTCTAATTCAGCTTGGGAAACAAGGAGTGAAAAAGAGATATTCTACAACCATATGCTAGAGTAAAAATTGAAAAGGGTAAGAGATATTTAAAGTGAAATAGTGTGACGTTTTACCTGTTTCATATGTATCAAATGCACACTTACTGATATACCACAAGAGGACTGCAGTCATGCACATCACGAGTATGTTCACTTTTGCAACATGCCAACTGTAGGAACCAATTCCCAAATATCTATACATAGGATTAAAAAAATCCATTCTTTTTTTTTTCTTTTCTTTTTTTAATGTCTGCACACCTCTATTTAGGGGACCGTATTTATTATTCATTAACAATTAGAATGAGGTGGTTATTAACTAAATTGCTGCAAGGTATTTGAGAAGTCAAGGAGTTTAAATTTCCTGTAGTTATGGCAACACCAATGTTGTTTTTCTAGTATTGTCACGCTCTGCATTGTGAAAGGTTAATTAGTTTTGCTATTAGTTTTAATTGACTACTGTTGTAAATCACAGGATGTGTCATCTGCACTGTTGTTGTCAATTCCAGAGATTGATAAGTATGGATTGTGCTCCCATTCCTTTTTAATCAAATGCCTGCTGTCAAACAGAATTACCCAAGACAGAAGTAAGTAGTCTCCTTCCATCATTCCATGTTATCAAGGCTAATTCAGCAATGCATTAAGCAAGCAAGTAAATCTCGCTGCAGAATGGCAGGAATTTTATTAATTCCAGTTGTGAAAGTGAAAAGTTCTGAGATAATTTGCACTTATATCTTAGAGTAAATTGAATTGCTTTCTGACACTATGTATTTTCACATAGATGGATAACGTATGAGTAGGTTAAACTTGGAAATTTAAATATAAGATGCCTAAATGCTGCTACTTGATAAACATAATACTTGACTAATTTCCTGAATGGATGCCAGATGGCCAGGAAACAGAATCTGGAAAATACATAAACTGACATTTGTTTCATAATTATGTATAAACTCGTATGGGCCATCCTATTCCACAAGAGTGACTGGGGGTGCTAGAGCAGTGGAATTAAACAAAAAATACAAGGGGGAAAATATTATCAAGCAAATCAAATACCCCTATGTAGCTGTATTTCTGAAATAAACACATTCTTGTATTAAGCTATGTTAAGATATGTTTGTAATATTTAGAGAGTTATAACATATAATAGCATGTCATGAAATCTAAGTAATCCAAGATTCCAATACAATTCTCGATAGCTTCAATTTTAAAAGGACAAAATAACAGCTTTAAAATATGGGACACGATTAAAGACAGCACAAAAACATGAGTTCACAAGACCCATATTCCTTAGTAGCTCTCTGTGATCTTAGCTCTAACTCTCAGAGATGGAGTTAATAATGCCTCTTAGAGCTTGTTTGGATTCAGTAACCAGGATTGGGTTTTCTGTGAAGAGCGAGACTTTGATCATGTAAACATAGACAGGACTTTGGATGTAGTTCCAGAAGAAAACAGAAAGTCTTTGGAAGGCTGATGAGGACCTTGCCACTGTCAAGAATGTCTCCACAGTAACCCATGAAGCTTGTACAGACATAATTTTCTGTCTAACACAGTGCTGTTGTACTAAGAAACATGTTTCTGCTGGATTCCTTTAATGCTATTTTAAGAACCAGAAGTTCATCTTCCAGCAGACAGCTGTGCTTCAGAGAAACATGATAACATGATCTTATTGAAATAAATAATTCAGTATTACTGCAAATAGTAGGCCATATATATATATATATATATATATATATATATATATATATATATATAATATGTATTTCAGTGTTAGAGCTAACTCCAACTGAAGGAGCAAAAGTGAAGCAAAAGTAGTCAGTATAATTTTAAATGTACATACATCAAGAAGTTAAAATACCAGCCAAATCCTTCCACTCTTTTTAGAAGCAAATCTTTCTCTCTCTCTCTCGTTTTTTTTTTTTTTTCATCACACAAGTTGCTTGCAGTACCAGCTGTTTGTATTCATGCCTTTCATCCTCTTTGCTGGGGCATGAGCTACTGGCAAAGCTGCTGCAAAATAATGATTGATAGCCCTCATAAACAATGCTTCCCAATGTTTACAATCTCCAACAATTTCTATCCTTATGATTTTTTAAAATTTTCTTCTTTTGGTCTTTTACCTTTTGCACACATTTTGTTTTCTCTATGAAAATTCCGTTTTCTCTTGTAGGCTGGTTTTATGTTCTTTATTTTTTTTTTCTGCAGTAAGAAAAATCAGACATCTAATACAGTTTTAACTACTATTTCTTCCTGTTTCACAGTGCTTTAAATACATGTTGGGATTACTACCATGGGTCTGTCTCAATAAACATGAGGTTGAACATATTCTGAACTTTGTTGCTCCTGTTGCAACTGGATACTCGGTTTGCTCTTCACAGTGCAATTAACAGCTCACGGGACAAACTGAATCTCAGGGAAAGGCTCTATTTATCTACCTCTGCTCTGAAGAGAAACCCAAGCTGCCAAGGGCGCCTAATATGTGTTCAGAGACTTCTCTAATCTGCCTTGGAAAGACTATGTGGTGTTATAAAAGGAGGGCTCAGTGTTACTATGATTTATTCTGTCCCTTACCTGACACAGGTATGGACACTGTGTGCAAGCAGCCATTCTCTGAGACAGCAAACTCAGTCCCACTCCTGACACATGGCTCCCTCTGGGAACAGGGATGCAGACAGGAACCCAAGGAGCTCCTCTCTTTTCCCTTCCCTCTCCTTCCCTTGCATTGTGGACTGCTGAGGACAGGCTATATATTATGAGATGAGCAAAGGTCTTTCATTAATATCTCCCAGTGCCCTTGGATGTGATGCACATGAAATCATCAAATGGGGGAAAGTATCAGAACTCAGGAACTTTTCTTGCAGCAAACACAATTCACGATTCTGTGGGCACTGAGGGTGGCTGACTTTGGGGCTCAGGCATATGAACAAGCCAAAAGCTTTACATCATGATCCTCAGACCTAGCAGGCTCACTACCAAGAGAAATTTGAATATACTTGTGCACAAATTTAGCCTGTAAGCGCAAAATCCTTGTTTTAAATAAAAAAAAAAACCTGTCATACAAAATATGTTTTGAAAACAGAAAGTTTTTTTTGCCTGTTGAGATGTAGAATGTTTCCCAGAAAAAAAATATAAGCTCCATTCCATTTATTGGTCATTCTGTGTGTGCCTCCCTTTCACAGGTTTCATTAATCTTTTTGAAAGAACACAAAATACCCTAAACAAAACAAACAAACAAACAAGCAAACAAACAAACAAAAGAAAATATTTTGAAAACTCATTTCTGAATATACATTGATGCCATATGTAAAACTTCTTGATCTGAAATAATGTGATGTGTGGGAAAATAACACTGATACTTCACAATATGCTCAAATATGAAAAATAAAGACATGTACTTGTACCAATCCACTTTCAACCAGCTTTATTTCTGTTGTGTGAGTTTCTAAAATGTAGTAGGACAAGTGAGGCAGTGGGAAGAGTAAAATGAAGGAATAACGTTAGACGAGGTGAATCTGAGGAAAAAGTTTCACTATTATCAGAAGTTGCCTAAGCCAATAAACTAAATGACAGTATAGGGGATCAGAGGCATCTCCACTAAGATTTCCTTTCCAATAATCTAGTCAGACTTGTCCCTGTACCATAAAGATATTTGAAATAAATTGAGGGAAAATAATGAGATGTGTAAATATCAAATTTAGGTAATCAGAGACTACTCCACATGATGATTTCAACAATGAAGATGAACACAGAATACCTGTGTGCATTTGACTGGTACTAACTAGAGAGAAAGAAAATGAAGTGAGGGAAGTCAAGATATTTACACAACTAACTCATAGTACATCCTACTAAATTATCTCTTATTCCACTTTCGCGGAAGGAAATTCTTGTGTTCTAAACTGATAATTCTACCAACATCCTCTCTGCAATTCCTTCAAATACCAGATGTTCCCAAAATTTATTACTGATTTAGAATTACAAACTAATAACAGGGTAATCATAAGGAAGTATTTACGTCTTATGCAAACTCCCTGAAATTTGTAGGCAGTAGGGGTAACACCTTTTTAAGCTTTTGGTTTTTGGATGGATAAATGTGTTTGGAGGTGCCTGCATTTTTTTAAGTGTTAGTTGAGAGGTGAGTTAATGGCTTTGATTTAGAAAACAGGTTTTAACCAATGAAACTAGGCTAAAAGTATCAAAATTAAAATTTACAGCTCCATAATTTTCCATAACTTTAGAGAAAGCTAAAACTTGAGAGAAAGCTCAAATTATGGTTGAAATTATTTTTGTGGTTCTACTTGAACTTCAAAAATAGGTGTAGCCTGGATCTGAAAGGGGAAACTATGCAGTCTCAGAAGGGAAAACTCTCTTCAACAACCTTTGTTTCCTTTCATCCTCACCATAAATCACTGCCCAAGTCTAAATATCTATTCATAGCCCTCACAATTTTAGCATCTTACATAATGAGACATATCAGACGCTGCAGATTCAGCTGCATAAAAGATGGCTTACCACAGCACATCTGAAATTTTGATGATGAAAGGCACACTTTGCCCTGGCTTTTTTCTATAAAAAAGAGTTCATACAGGGAGAAGAAGAAAAGCAAAGTCGTACATGCAGAGCAACTTGAACCTTGACTATTTAACTTATTCTACTGCAGCTTTTACAAGGAGAAACTATGTTGCTAAAGGGAGAAAAAAAAATTGAAAACTGCCTATAAAAGTCTGAATTTGACATACCCACAGTTCAACAAAGTATTTGCACAATTCTACAACAATCTTTGTATAACACAGCATAAATATTTTGTTAAAGTAGGATGAGTGAGTCTGCAGGTTTTTTTCCATGTCAGTATGAGAGCAAAAATGGGTCTCACCGATACAAAAACTGGGAAGATTTTGCTAGATTTGCTGAGGTTCTCATTTAAAAAATGCCAGATTTTCAGCTACTTTCTGTCTTTCATGGTAAAGGCATTTTTTATCTTTTTCTAGCTTTGATATACAAGATTTTGAGAGTTCAACAACACAGTCTGAAATGACAAAATTCCTTCTGAGACAGCCTTCACTTTCTGTGTCAAAATAATGAAAATTTTTTTTACACCTTCACATCTGAATATACTTATGAAGATGTAAATATCACAACAGATTTATTTATTCATTGTGTTCACTTGATTCTGAGAAATTAGACATTCTGACTTGAAACACTGGAAATCCTAGGAAAATCCTAGGAAAATCCTCCGTTTGTCTTATGTTACGATATGATGAAAGTATAATGGAAATAATATAAGCACTTTAAGGGGAGAAAAAAATATGTAACATGCATGGTAGCAGGAGACAATGGAAAATGTCCTTAAATATAATAAAGAGGATCAAATAAATATAATTTAGAAGTCTTATGCAGCATAATATCAGGAAAGGAAAAACTAGATTATCAAGTAGGTTTTGCATTTATTGTATTTACTTTTGGGAAACCAAAGAGAGACAAATAATTTGAACAGAATATATTGTACTTGGGATGTAAACAAACTTTCACCAATGTAAATTAAAATATACGGAGTGCCTAGAAAATGTTGTAAGAACAATGTATTTCCTAAAAAAAAAAAAAAATAAGAGCTCAAAATGACAAAATGAAAGTAATGAAGCAAAAGTGCTTGCAGGTTACATTTGCAGAAACCAGTTTTCTGATAGGAAACCTTCTGACTACTCAGCAGTGGGCAGAATGACATGAAAACAAAGTTTATTTATATAATGTCTGCTGAACTGGTGGGTCAGGGAGAAGCAAAACCAGTCATATTGCATTTGAGCGTAAACCCAAGAACACATTGCATAACAGGTACACCTAGAAACTTCCCTATTTGCTGTGGCAGAGGGCTGTTTAAGTAGTGATTTTTCATTCCTTGTAGTGTTTTGGACATGTAGTCTAGTGAGATAAATACCCTTCAAAGGTAGATGGATAAAATTAGATGCACGCCTTTAGAGAATTTTTTCATTAGAAAAATAAATGGAAAACCAATTCAAAGGTAAAATTCTAACTTCAGGAGTAGGTGTTACCTAAGCATCTAATATAGGCTTAGTTTTATTAGATGGGTTGAAGTTTTTAAAAGTGATAATAAAACTGGAAAAAAATACCACTGTTTTCTGACTTAAAAGCGCAAATAATAGTATCTTTTGATATTTTTCCTTTGTTATAAATCTGTCCTATCAAAAGGATATGTACACAGTGAAAAGGACTTGGTGTAAGAGCCACATATGATGTGGCTTCGTTTGGAGAGTGACTCATCGAACATTTACTGCACAGACAATAAGCACTGAGCCTGCACTGTTAGTGCAGTGGAACAATCTGTTTCATTTCACAGCTTGGCCAAGTCATTTATAGCCCACAAAAAAATTACTTAACACATGGTGGCATATGTAACTCTATAAGGCTTTTTTTGAGAAGGAGGTGGAAGATGGCATTTGTATACACAAATACATCCATACACATATCCAAGCTAACACAATATGTTAGCACCCTTTTGTGCTATAAACCTAGTAGGCACACTATCATGATAGCTGGAGATGAAAATTTTTGGTAAGAACGTGCCTATTCACTCCTCACATCATGATTTCCAGATCCCCCCCTCAGATTTATACTGCAGCTCTGAGGCACTTTCAGTGAAATATGCTTAAAGTCTTGCTCATACCTCCCTGGAGCTACACACTGGAGAGCACAGCCGTGTGTGCTGCACAGCTTGGGTACCAGAGCAAAAGCTTCTGCACTGACTGTTCATGTGGAAGACAGGTATGCTCTTATATTAATAGATTTCCTTTTGTGTACGTAGGTTACCTGGTGCAGTGGTAGCAGCCCGCTGTTGAAATGCTCTTTCTCTCTCAGTAAACAAGAATGATTACTGAAATTATTGTTGCTAATAGGACTAAAAAGCATAAGAGTATGAGTAAGAGTATATTGCCTATTTTGTGTGACAGTAAGAGCTGCGATAATTCTAATAAAGTTCATTGTGACTAATGTACGAAAGAAAACCAAATCTGTCTTCCAGGATCATCAGAGTATTTTGGGACTGGCTGCAGACAACCTAGGGAATTTTAGCATAAGAATGAATACTTGTAATCACTACTGGGATTCTACTACCTGCATAATCTATCCAACGGAGCAATGGAGTGTGATACTTTCCATTAATCAGGATAAATATAGAATTAGTTCAGTCAAAATTAAAATAATCCCTGTTAATCAAAATTTTGCTCAAGGAGGTATGAACAGAAATGTTCTGCAGAATATTCCATAATATTATACAGAATTTGGAGTTCTATAGTCTGTGGAGTGATGCCTGAAAGCATCTTACATTAATGTGGACATAATTCCTAAAGTTGCCAGTCTGGAGAAATATCAATTTATTTTTTGGCTCCTGCCTGGAGTCCTCTATTAAATGCCTTTTTTTTTTTTTTTTAAGAGTTTTTGACCTTCCACCAGAAATCTTTATAGGCTAATGTACCTGCTTTTCACTGGAATGCATTCTTTCCATTTTCCCTCTCATTCAGCACTCAGCAGTGCCATTATTCTTTATTTCATGCAATGCTGATTCCCTCAAGCTGCTATAACAGACATATCCTCAAGTTGGTATTTCACTGCACTGTTGAACAGATGTGTATGGCTGAACTCCACAGAGATATGTTTGAATAAAATATATTACATAAAAACCTAGAGCAGAAGAAAAAGTACAGATACACCACAGCACTTATGAAAATCCACTCAGAGATTTGTGATGAAGACTGAAATGATGGAAAGAAAAAAAGAAAGAGAAAATGTGTTCCTATTTAGAGTGTTCATGAAGTGGTAAGAAACCACTTAACTGGAATTATATATAACATAAAAAAAAAAAAATAAAAAATGGCAAAGGTCAAAATTTTAAGTCCATTTTCCAGGCGGAAAAAATTATGTTTCAGAAGAGGTCACAATCTTCCATAGGGGTGAAAATGCCACAAATGTTTCTGAGTTTCTGAACTTCCAGGGGAAATAGGAGAGATAGTAGAAGTCTTCTCACAAAGAAAAGTGAGCTGGGAATTATGAATTTTACTAAAACAGAAGGGCCTAATATTCAGCCATGGGAGAATAGGATAAATTGGTAGCAGAGACACAAGGGGAAATGATTTATAGTGAAAGACTGAAAATTTTCAATATGACCACCTAAAATATATTTTCAGGACTTTTTAGAAAAAAAAAGTCAGATACTGATTCCTTTCTGGTGCTGGGTCCTCTCCCTGTTTCCAGACAGAAGAGAGGCAATCCTGTTTTGTAATCAGAGGGGGTCCCAAATAAGGGGGTTTGAGGCTATGATTGGCCTTCACCTGGATTTTATATCAATTCCAACTGCAACTGGAAAGCTTTTCTGATGAAAATTTTCTCAAAATTATGTACAACAAAAAGGTGAAAAGGAAAACACTCATATGTTGGTGTTTGTATCTGTCTGGCTCAGAAAGTCTCCCTACATTTTCTGAAGTCACTGAAGCACACACCATCTATCTGTAGATAAAAAGAAACCTAACTATTTTGTAACCAACTGAAAATCCTTTTCTGCTCTGGGCAGTATGCATACAATAGAACTTTTATAATCAGCTGAATATCTTTCAATAATGAATACAAAGGGGTATCTCATAGTGAGCTAATGCTCTCACGTCTGTAGCTTTACTTTCTGGCAACTGAAAGAGTTGTTTTGAGAGTTAATGCTTCATAGATTTTAATGCACTGAGGCCAACCCTCATGATTTTACAAGAATCTCTGAGATTTAATACTTCTCTAATACTTCTCTTTTGAAGATGACTGTTGAAGTCTTTCCCATAATTTATATTTAAAAATTAAAGCTGTGCATATGAACATTAAAAAGTAGGGATTTGCAAGACCTCATAAAAAGTAAGTGCAACATAGTTTCTTTGTATAATGTAATTTAAAACTATTCTGGTGGGTTTAAGAAATATGAAATACCTGGGATATGGGAAACAAAGCAAGCTATTACTGTTTATACTCATTATTAGTTTTTAATAAAGTATAGCATTGCATTTGTGATTGTCATCCATTAATATGATTCCAATACCTGAAGGAATTGCACAGGTTTTCTTTACAATTTCAACCAATTTAGAACAAAAAGTAAATGGGGGGGGGGGGGGGGGGGGAGAGGAGGGGGGGGAGCGATTTAAACTAAAAATGAAGACAGCTTTAGGAAAAAAAAACCATATCTTTTCCTGGATTTTGAACTTATTCAGAAAGAATTTCATATTTTAAGAGAGAAGATTGAATAAAAACCTGACATTCAGATTTATTAAACCTTCCGTATATGAACTGAAAGTAACTTCCCCCAAGGAGTCACCACAAAATGAGTCTTGGTGAAATCAAGATATTTAGAAACCCTACAGCATTACGTTTTTAGAAACCCTAAAGAGATACAATATAACTACAGAATATCTGCTTGGAATTGGCTCAAACCCAAGAAAACACACTGTCCCTTAGGGTAATGTTCATGAAGAATGACTTGCCAAGCTGGTGCCTGGCCATGGTCAGAGACCACGCTAGCTGAGACACTCAGCACCACTAGAGAGAACCTTGCAAAGGACAGTGAAGCACCATATCAAACTCCTCCTTCCCCATCACACGGAAGAACCAGTGTCAGGTTGCAATTTCAGTGTTACTCATGAGCAACCTTATTCCCAACGAACTGTTTCTGCATCTGTCAGGAAAAACAGCCTGTGATGTAGACTTTCTTACGGAATATAAATCTCTTAATTCTAAGTCGTAAAAAATATTAGCAGCTATATGAAATCTCAGAAATAATTTTAAATTATATAAGGACATGTAAAATAGTAAATGATTGAAGACTGAGAAAAAAAAAATTCAAAGAATTCAGTAGTTCTCATTAGCATTTTACATTATTTAATGACTTGAAGAGCTTTTTACTGAGTTCCCAATGAAAGTAATAAATCACTGAATACATAAGTGTAAAAATAAAGGCAGAAATATTTAAATATGAAAATATTGAGTTAGAGATACAGATTAGCTCAGGAACATTAATAAAGTCACTAAAGATCAATTCAGATTATGATCCACTGCTGGAAGGAAATTTTTTCTTAAAATCTATGAGCCAATTTTCTCAAATTCAAAGTATGATATCTGGATTCACAATGTAAAATTGACCTGTATTTTCTTCCCTGGGAGCAGGATCCAGTTGTCCATTTGATTTGGAAAATATGATATATTTATACTCATATGAATTTAAATGGACTTATTGATTGGTGGTAGTGCTAATTATTTCTGTGTTATGATTATCATATTGCAATACAGGATTTCATGGCCAAAGAAGCTGAAGACCATGTTTTATCTTTGAAGCAATTTCAGCCCGATTTTGCCCTCTCCTGACCACACGAAACACAAGTGTCCGCTTGCATGATGTTTCACAAGTAAAACTTTGTGGATCCACTGCTGAACCACAAGTCTATGAGTGCTGTTATATTCATGTTCCACTCAGTGCTGAAGTCACAAGGTCTCTCTACTGGTGGCTCTTCAAAGAGAGAGGAGCTTTATTTACCAGTCAAATCTATGTATTTTACTGTCATCACATCTGAGATTTGAGCATATGTATACATTGTAATTCAGGTGGGCAGCAATTTCTCTGAACATCTTCATTCCTCCTTTCCAACATAGTTTGGCTGCAGGAAAGAATGCAGACATGTAAGTCCATGATTCTGACCAAGGACACCATACTGATATGGGAGACTGACAACTCGCTACTGAAATGGCTCACAAGACATCTAATTTTTCTGTGCAAGGCACTCAGCTTCCAATTTTGAAATAAAATCCATACAATACAATTCAGTAGAAGAGCATAAACAACCTCCTATATTAAAGAGTTTATCCTGAGGTGTCTCTCGTGCTGTAAGCAAATAGATGCAATTTCCAACCAAAAAAAAAAAAAAAAATCAAAATTTCTATCTCAAACCTTGTGTGATAAATACTTTCAGCAGCTTGCACTATTTCTTCTTTTTAAAATTTTTGGGTTTATCTTTTAATAATAATAATGCTAGTGGTAATTGGCAAAGCCCTACAATTTAGAAAAGATAGTGGTCTGTATTATATGTTTACAATCATAATTTCCACAAAAATATAATTAATTATAAGTAGTTCTTCTAATCAGAAAGGTGAGGCAACTACAGTTAAAGACAGCAATTGCAACTAAATGTACGTTTGTAATCTTCATTACTTTTCTAAGCTGTCTCAGAGAAGCATATAGAGGCAACAAAACAAGGAGCTTTCAAGCTTCATGCTGAATTTAATTCCTTTTTCCATGTGACATATAAGCTCTAGCAAAGGAGTATTTTTTATCAAGAATGCTTCAAGAAACATAAGGCAAGTCTGCTACCCTGCTGATCAGTGTGCTTTCTGATTTTGAAAGCTGTTTGTTATGCTTTGAAAACAGGCACTAGTAAAAGCAGAATTAACTCTGCTGTCAAAAGACAAAACTGTTGCAACTGGCACTGACAAACAAAAATTTTCTGAGTTTTCCTCAGTGATTTACCATAAAACCATCATACTTCCTCTCAGAAAAAAAGAATGTGCAAAATAAACAACCTGGCTTGGATTGGTTTGGTTTTTGTTCTTTTTTTTTTTTTTTTAATAACCCCTTATTTACAAAGCTTGTGATCAGATATTCCAGGTTTTGTGGTCATTATGGAAAGAAAAGAATATATTAACTGTAGGCAGCTGCAGCAAGGAACGTCAAGAACCTAATTATCTGGGAGGAATTCAACCAGCTCAGTGGTTATGAGAAATACTACAGAGTATTTTAATAAACACTGGAAGCAGATTGCTGCTTTAAACTCTTCCTGATGAGATGTTCCCTTAACTAAAATTATACCAGCACCAGTCTAGCTAAAAACGTTGCTACCTGTAACTAATCACTGGCTCTTAAAAAGTCATAAACAGGCATTGATGCTGAAAGAGCTCTGTCCACGCTCCTGCCTATTGCTTCCCACCCAGTGTCCCTGACTTTATCTCCTGTAGCTATAGTGTTTGTACAGCTGGCTGTGAGCTCCCTGGCAGAAATGATCCTACTCACTGTAACCTCACCCCTCTCCCCGCCCCAGCCCAGCGTATTGATTTTGGGTTAGTCACCTAACCTGAATCAGCACACGCCTTATGTCTCAATGAATGGCAAAATGAGGCTCAGGAAAAGAAAAAAATTGCATTTTACAGCAATAATTCTGTTTTAAAGTGTGTTTTATGAAGCAATTGTAAACTGATGAAATGATTCACAGAACAAAGGACTGCTGGAGCACTCCAGTCCAACCTCACACTCAGTGTTTACTTCCACATTAGATGAGGTTGAACAGAGTTTTTTTGTAGAGTTTTGATCCGACACCTAATTTTGCGTGTTTTCATTGGGTCGGTTGGTTTAGCTTGCTTCTCATTTTCTTCTATTCAGTTGGAATTTTCTTTACTTCAGCTTGTGAATGTTATATATTTCCTCTTTCTGACTGCTGAGCTCTGAGAAGTCTGGCTTCATCTTCTTCATACTAACAAACACTC
The DNA here is from genome assembly GCF_963662255.1 of Cinclus cinclus. Taxonomy (NCBI): domain Eukaryota; kingdom Metazoa; phylum Chordata; class Aves; order Passeriformes; family Cinclidae; genus Cinclus; species Cinclus cinclus. The sequence goes on from NC_085049.1 coordinate 12,731,457, forward strand.
AGTGGAAGGGAAGAATTCTTTCCTATGACCTGCTCCATGCACAGTTAATTTTGCAGCCCGGTACGCAACTAATAATGATCACAAAGACATTTTCTAAATGAATATTGTTTAAAGAGAATTGTTGCTTTCATTGTACAAGTGACCTTCTTGGAAAAGAAAAAAATCTGATTTTAAGTGTTTTAACCTCTGTTTTGAGCAGAACAGAGTGGATACTACACATTTTGACACAAGAAGGTGAAAAAAAATCTATTGCTTTGTGGGAAAAAGACATTGTCTCCAATGCCAGGACATTCCATATTTTTAAAATTGCTTTGGGCAACAATTGCATATTTTTAGTTTTTCTCATTTTAAAGAAGTCTAGAGAATATTGAATCTGTTTTGTGGTCCTTGCATTATTTCCCAACTGTTTGAAAACAAAAATCTCTTTTCACAGCACATCCATTTTACTGTCAACAATAAAGAAAAGCTGCCTCAGGAAAAGAGCTTTAAATATAGCTGTGGTGCTATCAACAAGTTAGCACTTCTGCATGAAAGCAAGGCCAAGTTGATTCCAGAGTTTTGCTGCAGGAGACAGCAGTCAGTAGTGCCTAGCATGAATGCAAGCTGAGTTCTTCATTGCTCCTTTTTGCTGGAGGGAGCTGGAGAGCTCAGATGCATTGGATACATCTCTCTCTCTCTGATCATGTATGTCTCAGTGTGCTTTATATAAGTTGAAGGTTGGTTGTGAATCCCGAAGTTTTGTGATGCTGGGAATGAGTGTGCCGGACTCAGCTGAATGTGGAGTTTATCTAAAGACAGCCTGGCAGTTCTTAGAAGTGGGCAGGTTGGCTCCAGTCCCTTTGGCCCAACGGTTAGGCTAAAATCAAAAGTAATGTAACAGCCTGGGAACACCTGAGAGCTCAAAGATTCTTCAGTCCCTTGTTACTCTGCACTAGAAAAAACTAAAGAATGAAATTTATGCTGTTCCTCACTCTTGTTTTGACAGACATGTGCCAGATTTTCTTCTGGGCTGCCCACTCCCGTAACTTTCAAAGTCTGTACATTCAAACATGTCCATGGTGTAGAACATTTGAATTATTTTATGCCCTCTGACAAGTTCCCACTCTGCCTTTGTCCCTTATTCTACGAGCTCCCAGAATTTGTTATCTTTTACCTTCCCAGCTGGTGAAGGATCCCTGTATTCCTTCCATTAATCAACAGTGAATTGAAATTCTAAATACTGGTCATTTTTGAGCCACAAAGAAATCACTGAAATATTAGAGAGTGAACTTTCCTGAAATATTGATATTATTTTCATGCCTCTCCTAAGGCCTATTTCTAAAACTATATAATAATATTATATATATATATATATATATATATATATATATATATGTGTGTGTGTGTGTGTGTGTGTATATACACACATACACATATTGTTCAAATCTGCGATAGATTGAACTGTTAGTGATGATAAATATTAGGGACACTGTCCAAAAAAAGGAGGAAGTTACTAATTCTATGTGTTGCATTTTAATATGATCTACTTGTGTTTCCTGCTGTGGTTTTCCCCTTGAGATTATGACAGATTTTAACTCTGCTGTGATTCCTGGTGAACTACAGTGAAGCAAACAGAGATAGATCCACTCTCTCCACTGAGGTATAGGATTCAGAGAGGAGCACATCTGGTCTCTTTAGGCACCCAGAGCTTCTTGCCAGGCTTGTCACAGGTCGACTAGGAAAACTGCTGTCTGCTAACATCTTTTGTGACTGAAATTCATCCAGCAAACACAATCAACTCCTCTGAGGAGCAAAACCAATTAGCAGACACTCAGTAACTGTAGGTCTACAGAACCCAAGAGACAGTGAATTGGGAATGTTCCTACTTCTTCCTAATGAGTTTTGCGTCAATAAATGAATCTGTGGAATAATTCTACAGGCTCTCTGTTATCTCTCTCTACAGTGCTGGGTCTTTTTTTTTTTTTTTTTTTTTTGCTTATTCCAGTGAGAATTGAAAGATGGAGTGAAGAGAGGACTAGTGTGGGGATTTCCTCAAGAGGAACGAGAAGAGAAACCTACTTTATTGCTAAATTGATCACTAATCCTGGAAAAATTCCCTTTGCCTTGTTTAAAAACCAACCAACCAACCAACCAAAAACAAACACCCAATCAATAAAGCAAACACCCAATCAATAAAACAAACAAACAAACACAAACAAACAAAAAAGCACCATCAGACTGGTTAGAAACACTGAATTGGGAGAACTGAAAATAATAAATTATATAAATGAAATTAAAATAGAATTAGTACTGGCTATCTAAAGATGCACAAAATTGGTAGGCTTTTTACCTGCTTCAGTACTTCTTCAGTTAAATAATTCTGGTTCTCTATAACAATTATATGTCTATGATTTCAAAATGTTTATGTTGTATCTGAGTAAATTCTAAACTAAAATTTTCTCCTCTATTTTATTTTTCATGCTCTAATTAGAGCCTTTTCTAACAAATAAAACCAAAAAACAAATTGACACCATCTTCTGCTTCTTGTTAGTTCAAGATAATTATGGAACCTAACACTCCAAATGGTAATTGCACTTACTGTTGAGCACAGCAGTCATTTTAGAACTTCAGACCAAATTAAATTAGCATTTTTGTCAAATAAAGTTAAATGTGCTCAAAAGTTATTTCTAGATGCATTTAGATGTTTTGCAGTGACTGTCACCTAATGTCTGTTGGAGATAGATTCTGCTGCTAGGATTCATCTGTCTGACAGTCAGTGTCTTTATCTGAGGGATTGCTCTTCTAGAATGTAGTTTGTCCTAATTGCAAATAGACTTCTAAAATAGGTCAGATGAATTGTGCCTTCAGAATGGTTATTTCATTCCACTGATTATAAAATATTTTATTTAAGTGGCTGATCCTCCCGTAACTCCCATGATTAAATTTCTCATTGCATTACCTATTTCAGAAGCCCCAGTTGTAAAAAGATATTGAATTAGATTTTTTTATATAGTAGACAAAACTCTAAGTTTTAAATTAGATAATTAACATAGAAACAGAATGAGTAAGAGACTGAAATAAAACTTTTACTGTTCAAAGAAATGGCCAAACTACTTAAGCAGGTCCATTTGCAAAATCTAAAAGATCAGACCATAATTTTTCTTATCCTTTTTTTAAGATTCGGAAGAAATTTGCAGTGAAATCAATAATCATCAAATTATTGTAAATTTTTAGAATAAGTACCATTAAACTAGTAGAACATGAGAAATTCAATTGTAAAATGTAAAGTTAATAGGATTTGTTGCCTTTTTTATATCAGAGCCACTATGCAACACAGGTCTTATCTTCTTTTATTATCCATTGCAGTTAAAAACAGTGATGTTCATTTTTTGGGCAAAAAAAGCTAATGAAACTAAAGCAGTATTTGGATTAATGAAGAACCCTATAGACACAGATGAAGCATTTCATTCAGAACCCAGGTTTGTTTTTTATTTCCAAAGAGGTATGTCCAAAATCTATTAAGTCATGTGTGTCCATATGTACATATATATATGTGAGATTCAATAATTTATATATGCATACAAATATCTATATATAGATGCACACCTGTTGTCAGACTTAAAGAATGCAGTCAAATATCTCAAGACACTGTCAGGGAAGGAAGTTCCCATAAGATAAAATGCCACAGGAGGTACAGATGGCAAACAGGAAGGCATTAATTCCAGACCTAAACTGAGGTTTGGAAAGTTTGGAATTAGCACTGGACAAAACCCCACAGTGGTGTGGGAACTTCTGCAATAAGTGCAGAAGGCAACAGCAGAAAGATGTCAGGCTGAGGCAGATCTGGATAACCTATCTGCACAGAAATTCCTGCCATGGCAAGCCATGAGAAAGGAAGCAACTTCTTATACATCTGGCAGCCCAAGCTGTGGGGACAGCATCTACGTTCCGAGCATACCTGGAAGTTAGGTTGTATAAAAGTAATACTTCCAGAAGAACTCTCCAAGGACCCCAACAGCAAGAACACCAGAGGAAGGGCAGGAATGATGCCACAGTGACCCATGTGGTGGTGATTATATTTCCACTTGATCATTCTTCTCCCTCTGCCTTCCATACCACAAATCTACTCTTAAATAAAATTCATACTCCTGACGTTAGCATATGCTCTCATTTGCACCTTGATTTGGGCAGAAGCATCTTCTGATAATCAGATCCTAACACATGTGTATGTACACATGCTCATTTGTCCAAACGTAAGCATATATATCATTGAAGTAGACTTAATCCTAGGAATCTACCTTGCCTCAGCACAAAGTATTAGCTTGTTGAACCAATCAACTCTAAATATTTGGGCTCAAACTTCAGTTTATGAATTTAGAGTTATGCAAGCTAATTTCAAATTGCTGATACCACTTTTGATCCTAGCTTGTAGCATTATACAAATTTTTCACTTGAAATTGTTCATAGATCCTACCTTCCGTTTCAAAATTTATTTCTATAAAAAAGGGAAAAAAGACACAAAAATTACCACTAGCATCAGTACAGAAACCATCTAGAGGAACAAAAAATTTACACAGTTTGGATACTTCTCTGAAGACAAGACGGGCTATCTGACTTCCAAGTTTGTGTCAGAAAGTATTCCTTACATTTATGTAAGCAACTTTTGGAAATATAGTTCTGCTTATTTAAAGTAAATACAGTACAGTGAATCAGCCCAGTGGTAACCTGGGGAGTTAAAGATCACCTACAGAGTAAGAAAAAATGTTGTTACTCTAAATAATAGATTAAAAGCTGTTGAGTCTTAGCTCAGGTTTGCTCAGAGGACAGATTCCTATCAGGAATCATTTGCAGAACTTTAGTTGCTCAGTCATCTAAATTCCTCAAACATAATGTTTCTGCATTCTCCAGCACCATTCCTGTATTTTTCACATACCTGTAAGTTTCTCACTGTCTGATCCCTCTTCTCTCGTGCCAATATTAAGGCCCCGATATTTCAGTGACTTTCGGGAAGCACACTCGGATCTAAACTTAAACATTTTTCATCCAGCCCACTACATCTATTTGGCTGTGCATGTCATCTGTGTGTGCCATGACCATGTGTAAATATTCTATATATCATACAGTAGTGAAGCAATGTTCCCTGTGGAATGCAATGAAATATATTAATTTCAAAATTTATTGCAGAACTTAAATGGGGCAATACTGAATTCCAACAGTAAAACTCCCTTTAACTCACTGAAGGCAGTCTCTCCTGCCACAAGCATCACTTGAATTCCAAAACCTGTCTGGATAGCTGAGGGGAGAGCAATGGAATGTTGTTTACCAGACTTCAGTAAGGTTTTCGATGCTATCTCCCATGATATCCTCATAGACAAAGTCAGCAAGGGAAGGCTGTACAAGTGAATGGTGAGATGGACAGAGAACTGGCTGAACAGCAGAGCTCAGGGGGTTTTGATCAGTGGCACAAAGTGCTGGATGAAAACCTGCAACAAGTGATATCTCACAAGGGTTTTGATACTGGGTCCAATCTTGTTCAACCTATTCATCAATTACTTAAACGAAGGGATAGATACTTCCCAGCAAGTTTGCTGGCGATACAAGGCTGGGAGGAGTGGCCAATACCCCAGAGAGCTGTGCAGCCCTTCAGACAGACCTCGACAGGCTGGAGAGTTGGCAGAGAAGAACCTTCTGGAATTCAACGAAGGCAAATGCAGGGAGGAGCAGAGATTAGACCTGCTGGGGGACAGCACTACAGAGAAGGATCTGGGAGTCCTGGTGGGCAATTAGCTCTGCATGTACTTCCCGTGTGCCCTTGTGCCAAGCAGGCCAATGGAAGAGCATTGCCATCACACTGGGGAGATGATCCTGCCCATCTACTCAGAACTAGTGAGGCCACATATGCTGTGCTGTGTCCAGTTCTGGGCTACTCAGCACAAGAGAGACATGGAGATCCTGGAGCAGGTCCATCAGAGGGTTATAAAAATGATTTCCCCTTAGGAGGAAAAGCTGAGAGAATTGGGCCTATTCAGCTTTGGGAAGAGATGACTGAGAGAAGACCTCACCAATGTCTATCAGAACCTGAAGGGATGGTGATAAGATGACAGAGAGAGCTCTGCTCAGAGGTTCCAAGCAATAGGACAACAGCAATGGGCAGGAACTCATGCGCAGCAAGTTCCACCTGAATATGATGAAGTACTTCTTTATTTTATGGGTGACCAAGCAGTAGAACAGATTTCCCAGAGAGTATGGAGTCTTCTTCACTGGAGATGTTTAAAGGCCATGAGAACAGATGGAAGGATGGAATGAGCAGTGTGCATTATCAAAAGTTTCCAGATAGAAGCACTGCCTTTTCCACTTACACCAATTTCAAAATGATGTGGAAACCATGAAGTTTCTCTGCTAACCATCAAAGGTAACTTGGTGACATAAAACAAGTGTTTATACAAGACTCAAAGCACTTCAGTAAGCTGAGAACATATTGGAAATCTCATTTTGTCATTACAAAGGACTGCATTATAAAGATAAGTTATTCGTTCAAATGATTGATTAGGAATCTAATGAAGATGTCAATTTTATTCATCCCTTCCTAAATTTTGTTTGGATTGTTTTAATTAAACAGTTAAAATGTCATAAAAACTTGCAATTTCTTTAGGAAATCTGCTCAGATAATTTTTTTGACTTCCTTATGAAAAAGTCTACTATGGTGTAATTGAGATTATGAACATAAAAATAATCATGTAGATAAATTTTTAAAAATGAATCCAAAAAGATCTGATTATTTTTTCACTTTAATCTGTGATCATAGTATCCCTAAGAAAAAGCTTTCTGCTCAAAATTACAGAAGAAATTGGAATAATTTATACCTTTGGTCAATGCTTTAAATATATATTCACAGATTCAGTTGATCCCAGAGAGGGGCAGGGGAAAAAGGATGTGTTTGCTGCTTGTATGTGTGTTCTTTCTCTCAGGATTTACATCACTTCCTCTTATATCCATTTTTCAAGCTGTCTTCTGTTTAGAATTTTTAGCCAGTGGCAGAAAATTGTACTAGAAACAAATTACTCAGCTTTGTTCAACAAGAAAACTGCAATATTTAATTTTGAAATTCAGAACAACTAACCTGAGGGCAGTAGAGGCTGCCAATAAAGAAGGAAATGATTTGTCATATTATAGTTAGATGTAGCTGTGATATCAGAGTGGCTTTTCCCTTATATTATAAGGCACAAATGCAAATTAATGAGACATTTATGGAAAGGTTATGGCCTTTTTACCTTCTTTCTTTGATAGATCTGTGCTTGCATACCAGAAAGTAGATTAAACAAGACAGTTTTGAGAGTCTGGGGGAAAAAGCAGTGTACAATGACACAATAGTTGCTGGGGTTTTTTCCAGAGAATGAGAAATGGTGTTAGGAAAGCTGGCTTTCTGGTTGCTATTGGAAAACAGTATGCTTTGGCATTGTCTCCACTACTGAAGACAAGTTGTAAAAATCTATTTTTCATGCTGCAGGATTTTTCCAAGTATGCCCATTTTCTGAAGGTAAGTTGACTGTCTTCAATATATCATTTCCTTTCTATAATATTGTAAATCTGGAGTAGCTCCTTTAATCAGTGGAACAACATCTAGATAAGGTGTGCTTGCTAGGAGAGGTGAAGAGCATCTCCTAAGATCTGCTTCCTAAATTCTGTTTAACTGTTGCTGTGAAAGCTCTTTTTGTAGTACAAAATGTTCGCCAACAGGAAAAAAATAACTTCATGTTCCTTTTCTTTTATTGTTTTTCTAACATTGCTTAGATTCCTTTCTTTGGAAATGGCAGCTTTCATGTACAGATTTATCATGAGCTTTAAAAACTTGTTGTTTCACTGATAGCTTCTGAATCATAGCAATCTCTCTGACAATTTTATGGGAATTTAGATAAATTTGCTTTGTGGATATGATTGAAAAGGATGAACCAAGTAGGAAGGAAGATACACGGCATATGTAGTGTGTAAGATTCACTTTTTCAAAGATAAAAATGACAGGGAAAATGTGTCATTATTAAGTCAGACTTGCATACTACTTTTAAATGTAAACAAAACTCAAAATAGTCTTAAACCCAGCATATAAACAATGAGATAAGGTGTCTTTTTTGGTCATCTCACAAATGTCCAGGGACAGAGTGGAAAGATCCCCTTTTCTCTCTTTTACTTGCCAAGAAAAAGGAACTCTTCAGACTATCAGACTAGTCAGAAGGGCATAACTTATAGAAAAGGCAAATGCATTCAGATCAGTGAGAATCCAATTCCTTCAAGAATATAATGGAATGTTCCATGAATACGAATGTTTTTCTAAAAAGCTAAACACAGCCAGGCACAGCCAAGGCAATCAGGAGGCTGGTGAATAATGCCATAGATATTGGGTGAGTAGCAGGAGGAAACAGCAAGAATCCAAAGCATACACATCAGGCACTGATGCAAGTTATGCATGGGACTAGTAAATCACCCAAACTGACTGACTATTGTAGGCAGTATGGTAGCAGGCTTCTGAAAATAATGTGGACTTCTAGGTCCTACAGTGGTGTGAAATATGAAGGCAGCTGTATGTATCAGTGTTGACCCAGCTGATCTCCAGAGGATTTGTGCATTTTCCAAGGTGTGCAAATCCAGTTATCACATGTTGTTATCACATCACAATCAGTCAGAGTGCAAAGCCAATATGGCAGACAAAAAAAACCAACCAACCAACCAAGCAAGCAAGCAAGCAAACAAACAAATCCCCCCCCCAACCCCCCCCCCCCCCCACCAAAAGAAATCAAAAAACAAAACAAAACAAAACAAAAAAACCCTAAGGAAATATTAAAAATGAAGGCACGACTGATAGAAAGAATACCAATGGGTGTTTTCAGAAATGGATGGAATTAACACGTATGCAAACCCAGAACCATTTGGCAGCACTAATCTCATCTGATATGACCAACCTAAACATTAGATAAGGAAGCTAAAATAAATGCTTTATATTTTCATTATAATCTTTTGGCTCCTAACCAAAGGAAGAGGACTTGCTGATCTAGAATGGCAGATTTGATTAAGAATCTGTGGGATAACTTTCTGGAGCAGCAACTTGACTGAGGAAGAAAAACAGAGTATTCAAAACAGCAGAATACATCTATGTTTGAAGACCCTGAATCCCTTTGCAGATAAGGATAAATAAACATTTGCAACTTCCACACACAGAGTAAATTACTCTGAGCCATTAAATCTGTTTAGTCTTCTGTCTATGTGATGTAGATATAAGAACACAGAACTTGACCTTTTTTTCTTCTATTTTTTTGTCTCTGGCTGCAAACTCTTTTCTTATTTAAATTCTTTCTGCTTCTTTCTAGGAAAACCAGCTGGATTAAACTGGCAAATACCTCAGGAAGGCAGAACTAATTGCTCCAATTATTACTGGAGAGCCAGGTGGGAAATTAGGATGTGGGGCCAATTGGGGATAGATGAAAAATACTTCTCAGAGTTTAGAGAGGAAGCTGACAATATTTAGGTTTATAGGCATGCTGTTTATCTTGACTCTGTTTTTAAAGTGTGGGCTTTAGGCATTAGTAGTAAGGCCATTTCTAGCTTAAGGGAACATGCATAAAGTATACACTTCTTTTTAGAAAACAAGAGACAATAAGGACTATTGTCAGTGCATAGGCCTGATTCATTGCTTAAGGATCCCTTGTGACAGAAAAGTACATCTGATCTTTTCTTAAAATCAATTCTTAAAATCAACATATGACAGGCTATCTGCAAGAGCTTTCAGAACTTGTTTTCTATTCCCTTATGTCTTTTTTTTTTTCTTCTCTGTAATGTAGCAGCTCTTCATGTGAGAAATTACCCTTGCTGGTATTTTCTGCTTTAAATGTTGTTGGCATTGATTAAAATCATGGTGTCAAGTAGTAGATGGCAGACCCTTGGTAGAAGGTAATGGAAGACAGCAAGGTTCTGATTTCATATTAAAGACAGTTTAAACAAAGTCAGGTTGAATTTTAGCCTTTTTATTTATAGAGATAGCAGAGAAGTTTGGCAATTCTTCCTCTCTCAATTAGATATCTTCCTGGGAAAGGATCACATTTTAATCAGTAATATTTTATTTCACAAAAAGACCTCCTCTACAGGTAAATCAGAAGGGCAATAGGACTATAAAAGCAGATATTACAGCCACTAAAAGTCAGTTTCTAAAAAGAGATTAACGGGTTGATATTGCTCTTGAGGAAAGACAATGTGAATGTGCAGCAATTTCTTTTGCTATGGACATGACATGCACTCAAAACCAAAAAATGCAATTCAATCACTGTTCAAGTCAGTGTTGGTAACATTTCAGATTGTCTGTATTTCTCTTTAAAGTCATAGATCAGTATCCATTACAATCAAGTCAACAGTCTCATACCTGGTCAGTACAAGACTCTGCTGATTCAAAAAATGCTTGCAAGTCCAGACTTTTTCCAGGTTCTCATACCTTTTGGTATATGTTAAGATTAAATGTGCAAAATTCCACAATTATTTGAGTTGTTGGGAAAGCTGCAAACATCAAAGATAGTATTTGACCTAAATAGATGGATGCTTCCTGTGGTTTTGAGATACCAGTCTAAAAAGGCCTTAAAAAGAATTGGATCAAGCCTTGATCCAGGAACATAGAACTATTCTCCACTATGGTAAAAGTGACTGCTTCTGGCTTGGTCATTTATTGCTGATCTGTATACTGTTAGTTATACTGATAGGAGTCAGGAATCATGTTAGAGAAGATAAAAATTTCCAGTCTAGTTCGATTTAACTAAATTTAAGAAAAAATAAATAAGTGCGAGTTTAGGATTTGTTGGTAAATTGGAGATTACTCCAGCATGTGAATTCAAAGTTCCTCTGTCTATTCAGTCACTTCCTGACATAAATACAGAAAAGAGCATTTATATGCTATGCAATGATGCTTGCAATTTTCCTTGGAAATAGCTCTTCTCAAATTCTTGCTACCCAATACTGTTCACGTGACATTCTGGTGTTGCCTCAGTAGATGAAACAATCCAAAGGTAAGAAACCAAAAAGAAAGTGGAATTTTCCTGGCACAGAGTTGCTGACTTAATTGTTCAAAACAAAACACTGGATGAAGTGTGTGAAATGTGGGTGCCTGATGCTCCAATCAAAGGTACAGAAGAAATCACTGTTGGAGGATGGAAATGTTTTTACTTCTGTAACTGTCAAACCCCTGAGTGGACAGCAGTTCCCAGAACACCACTAACAGCAAGCAGGCATATTTGCAGTTTGTGTGTTGAGCCCTTCAAAAACCTTTGTCAACTCTTTCCTGTCAAAGAGTCATAGAATGGTTTGGGTCCGAAGGGATTTTTAAAGACCATCTACTGCCAACCCTATGCCATGACAGGGACATTTTCCACTAGATCAGGTTCCTCAAACCCCCATCCAACCTGTCCTTCAACATTTCCAGGGTTAGGGAATCTGTCACTTCTCTGGGAAACCTGATCCAGTGCCTCTTATACTAAATCTAAATCTAATATCAGTTTAAAACCATTGCCTCTGTAGACCCTGGTAAAAAGGCTTTTTTTCCCCTTTTTTTTTTTTTTTTTAAAGTCCCCCTTTATCTACTTCAAGGCCAGAGCAAGGTCTCCCCAGAGTCTTGTTTTCTCCAGGCTGGACAACCCCAACTCTCTCAGCCTGTCTCCTTAGGAGACGTGTTCTCTCTCTGATCATTCTAATTCAAGAAAGTTGCTCACCTGCAGTAAACCTCCTATTTTTAGCCTGGACAAACCAGACATAAAAGTCTAGAGTTGTGCATATACAAAAGCAGTTGCAAATCTCAGTAACTGTATCATAATTGTCTGTTAACAACTTTCTTCATCTGCCTTCTTCTTTCTCCTCTTAAAACTTTCTGGTTGAAGGTCCAATATCAGGGCATTTTTCTCTGAGCATCCTCATAAGGACTAATTTTATACTTCTGATATTTCAACCTTTGGATTTAAAAGAAATAAAAATGCTAGTTTTTCTAAGGTGTGAGATGCAGCAAGCCCTTAGCCTGTTCTTAGTGATCCCTGTGGTTTAAACAATGTTACTTTAGCCTTACTAAAGAACAAGTAAAAATGATGTTTTTTCCCCCCTGACTTTTAATTACTTTGAAGAATGGCATTGGTTAGCTGTGCCTGTTCTGTCAGTTTGTTTCATGCCTTGTTTTACACAGGAGAGCTAAGCCAGTTATCACTCCTGGGTGCTCCTCTTCAGGAGACAGTATGAAACAGTTTGCAAGACAATTTGCTCCAGGGTCTATTCTGTCCAGAAAAGATGGATGAAAATTTCACTAGCACTGTTCAGAAAGCTATAAAGAAACATTTACAAGTCAAATGATTCCCAGTCAGAGAGTCATGCACCTTTCCAGAATCTTATTAGAATGACTCCCTAGCATGTTTTAAGGTTTCTGTGGTACTTCAACTTTTTTTTTTCTCATAAATAAAAATTAAACTTCCTTTATTATTGAAATATAGAGATAAGAAATTAAAATTATTAAAACTGAATTTCTTAGTTACTGAATTTTAACTGAGTTTCAAAATCTCATTTAAAACTATGAAATTTGGCTGATGAAACACAAAGATCAGAAATTAAGAAAAAAAAGGGTGTTTTTTATCTTAGATTACCCTGAATAGATGAAATTCAACCCACAATACTCTAAAATTTGCCGGTTAAAGTATGATTACAAAGCAGGTTTGGGCTTGTTCTGTTTACTTTCTGGTGGTTTTTTTCCCCTTTAATCTATAATATAGGCAAATTACTAGCATAACCAAAAATAAAGGAAAAATCCTGCAAGAGTTCACTGAGGGTGAATGAGAGCATATCTCTATCATATAATTTTATAGAAGTTCAGTAAGTATGTGTGCATCTTTAGATTTTGTAATAGTACGAATCTATTCCTTCTCTTGGCTTATGGAAACATGATTACTGGGGCTTTTCTAGAACATTCTGAAAATTTCTGTTCAGGTTCAATCATCTGTAGAGGGAGACAGTTTCTTACTTAGAGAACTTTGTTCAATTACACTCAAAGCATGAGGCTCAAAGGACCACTGGAAAGGTCAGAAAGTTAACCTTTGAGACATGGTTGAACAGTGAACAGAAATTTTTGGTGTTCATGGACTGGAGAGTAATTAAAAAAAGAAAAGGTAAAAAAAGAATCCTACTCTGTTGGAAGATGTGGGTGAGGTGCTGCACTGCTCCTGTAGAAAGATTACAATTTTCTGATTTAAAATCCTCACAACAATAAGGCCAACCACACCGGATGACAGAAGCACTGTGAGTACTCATTCACTCAAAAAACTCCCTGAAATACTCCTAAAAGAGTCTTTGCTTGAGATGAACCTCAATGCTTGAGGACTGAGGAATGACTGGGGAATGATACTTGGCATGCATACAGAATCTTCAAAAGGAGAAGATACAACATTTCCATGACAATGTTATATGTATATATATATATATATATGTATATATATATATTATCTACTAGAAATAGTGGCATCTTGGGATTACCTAGGGAATTCACACTTTTAAAATGTATGGCAATAATTTCCCCCAGATATATTTTAAATGGATAAATGGTTGGTAGGTGGGAAATACCACCTGGAGCCTATTGTCTGAGCAACTTCATAGGACAGATAGACCAATCATGATCTACAGCTGAATCAAGGTATTAGTCATGTGCTTTTAATTGTAAATTCCAATCCTTACATGGATGCAATTGGGCTTTTTAAAATATCTGTAATACTCTAACTATGTCATAAGAAATCTTTGAACAAGGTATATTGCACTTCTGAAACAAATACAGAAGTTGGCTTGCACAACTAATGGAGATCACAATATGTACAATAAGATTTACTGAAGCTTAAGATTAAATATTTCATCTTCTCAGGGCTGAATGCCCAGAGTAAGAAAGCAGGCAATAATGCATATCATAAAAATAACTAATGCAGTGTCCAAGAACAAAACTCTGATTCATATATATATATTTTTATGTCATACAAAAATACAGAATAAGAGAAGATAATATATTCAGAGGAACTAAGATTATCATAGACAGAATCACAGTTGTTTATATTGACAATTTGGTTATGTCAGCAAAGTAAATAACACTGTTTTCCAGAATTTACTTATAATATACTGATATATGTTAATAGCACAAAAACTATTCCCAACAAAGCATTAACAAAATTCATGTTGGGCTAACAGTTACAAAATGAACATTTTTTCCCCCCAGAGATTCCACTTATGTAAATGCCTGAATTTTACTGTCATACCCCATGAGCTCAACTCAAAGCCTGCTGCTACAGTTTTGATTCAGCCACCCAGAAACCAGTTCTCACTGTCATTTGAGGGTCCTGTCTTGCTTTGCCTTCAGCTACTGGTCTTAAAGAGCCTCTAAACCCCTTGCCATATTTGTCACCCTGTGTGAATGACTTGGATGTCCAAAGCATTTCATATAGCAGTAGATCCGCACGTTCGATCAGCTAAATTTATTCTTCACCATTTTTAAAGGGACTAACCCAAGGCTACTTTTTACAGAAGTTGTGCCCTAAGAATATCTGAAAATGTTAAAAAAGGAGTACCAGTATTAAAAAGTTTTAAAGGTAAATCTAAGTCATTATTTGCAAATAAGAATACAAATGCCAGCTATGGGAGATCTCTACAGTTAATGGAAATTGGGAATTAATATTTGCTTCCACTTAATTTCAGAGCTCATCTGGTCCACAACACAGGTAAGTGAACTACAGAAAAGACATGATTTTAAGATTTTCATTATCTTTTATTCATCCATTAAAAGAATGCCACAATAAATTTGTAATACTGAAGTAATTCTCAGTTAATCTTGATTTCCTCTAAATTCTGAACTACTTTCCCAAAAGATAATTATATTTTCATGCTGAAACTGAAATGCTCTTGAATTGTTTTCCAGCTTTTAGTTTAATTTATCCTCTGACACTGGCTTTTCCCCTCTTAGACAGCAAGAAATCAAACACTAAAATCCAAGCTGACTGCACCAGCCTCTCTCAATGGCAAAAAGCTCTCAATAAGAACCAGAAATTTTATCACACTAGGAACTGTAACACTTCGAGTTCCCAAGGTAGCAGAGGTATATTGCACTGTAAGTGAAAATTAGGGAATTGCAGCTCTTGAGTTATTTTCAACTTTTGAAGACAAGGAGAAAGAAAACTTTTCAAAGGTAATTTCAGACCAAATGTTATATACATGTCTTTCAGAATATTTCAAAAGGTGTTTTGGGTATTGTTTAGGTTTTATTATTTGGGTTTGTTTGGGTTTGGGGATTAATTAATAATATCAATAAGAAATGAGAATATTTTGTATTTGTAGTTATGAAATCTAGGATACAAGACATAACCTATGGGGCAACTTATGATGAACAAAATAATGAAAAGTTATTTCTTTACAATTATAAATTTGTGTAAAACTCATCATGACAAAATAAAAACTCCCAACTTCCCATTTTCATCCCACCATTTCTACTTAAAAACAAAGATTTTTTTCAACTTCTTAAAAATATTATTGAAAAATTTAATTTTGATAGGCAGATTATCATAGCATTTGATATTTGATATTTATTTGATAAAGCAGAATATTAAGCCATTTTGTAATGAGTACTATGTATGGAAATATTTAGTGAAATGCATATGCACTGGTAAGAATTCTTGCTTTGGAAAAAAGAACTTTACAGATCTACCTCTAAATTCTTATTTAATTTCTTCAGCTCTGTGGAATGTTAGACTGTTTTTAACCTCCAATATGGAAACAGCAATTACTTCCCCATGTATAGAGATTCTAGAAACCTGAAAAATGTTAATTTTTTTCCAATGACTAAACTTCAGATCAATTTATCAATTACATATATAAATTTTCAATTTATGAGTAAATTGATACTCAAAGCTGCATTGAAATGCATCTAAATGACAAATGTTCTTATTTTAAAAATAAATTGAATGTCATGATAATTAAGTTTCATATCTGATTTCAACATAAACACACACTTGAAAGAATATGCCTTATATGTAAAGGGAAATGGATTTTTCATAATGTGTCCTTCAGTACAAAACACTGTTCATTTCCGTGTGGTTTTCCATTGTTATACATGAAAAAGATAATCACATTTCCTATGAAATTTTGAAAGTCACTCTGTCAGGAGCTTTCCAGCTCCAATATTACAATGTCTTCCTCTTTCTCAGCACCACATTGCCACCAAAACAAAATCACTCAGGATTTCCCAATCAAATAAAAATTTCGTTATAGTGCATCTGCATTAAGTGCAGCAGTCAAGACTTCTCAGCTAATATTTTTTATTTGAAATTATCGTTTTATGTAAACACTGATATTAATGATTGCTTTATGAAGTAAATATTCTGAAATGTTATAAAAATAGAGCCTGACAGGCATTAGATATATTCTTTGAATCCACTGAGTATTGAGTCAGCTCTGTGCTTCGTATTTGCAATTTGAAAAGCAATGGACATGAGAAGAGAGATATTATATATTACTCACTGTAATCTAACTATTTGATTACTTTAAACAAACAGGTAAGACACCATTCTCATTTAAACTGAAGACTCATTACATTGGCATTCTGTGTAAAAGGCCTCCAGAGAAAATGAAGGTCAGGATTTTAATCTACAATACAAAGAGAGCATAGACTAATTTTTCATTGCGTAACAAGGAAAAGAAATAGGCGCATCCTTCCTACAAACATGGGGTATCACTGTAGAGCTGTTTGTATTTCTTTTTACCTTCTGAATCGGTTACTCCTACTCCCGACTGCTTTACTGGTTCTTGTCCATTCTGGCTCATCTTCCCTCTGTTAAAAGATATGGTGGTTGTTGTCAATAAAAACATATAAAGATGGGAGCTAAAACAATGATACCCCTAAGCCAACAAGACTTTGTTCTTTTAAGAATATTATCTTTTTTTATTATTATTCTTCTGAAGGCAGGCGCAATCTCATCTATGCTTGTACCTTCTTATAGAATGGGTCCATCAGGTGTTGTCTGCTACCTGCCCCACATCAGTCTGGGGCTGCACATCTTCTCACTTTCTCTTGTTATACTCAAACAGTGAAATAAATAATAAACGGTCACAAAAATTGATATTTGGTCTACAATACCATTACCTCAAAGGTAAGGCATACTTGTGGTTGTTATCTTCTTAAATGATTGCTTTACTTTACAGGTTAGATTTAGTATAAGAAAAAAATCCTTAAAACTTAACATTAAGTTGAGTGAGTGGAATGAATCATGCTCTGGAGTTCCCTATATTGCTGCATTTTATGTAGAAAGAATCTGCATTAGAATCCTGATGTCTACTTTTATACAATGAAAGTTAGGTAAAATATAAGCTATCTTTAAATATACTTGTTGCAAGCTCTAAAGCATGATTACAATCACTCTCAAACATTTGTGCTTCTACTTTTCTTTTTGCCTTAAGACTGATTGCTGTGATAGAGACTATAAGGCATTATCTCCAGTTGCATATGATTCCTTGGGGGTTAAAGGGTCATTCAGCACTGTTCTTTTCTACCTGTGAGCCAGCTTCATGTCTGAAGTTGTCTGAATTCATGGGGAACTAAAAATTTATTATAAATTTACATTTTTTCAAGTGATTTTATATTCATTTTTAACTAAAAGCTATTAATGTCCTCTTCTGTAGGCAATGCTTCATAAATCATTACAAATACAATACAAGAATTAATTTGTTCCGAGGGTTATATTCCTTACATACCATTCAATTGTTTTTCACCTTTGCATTCAAAATGAATTTTATTTTACAGCCATATCAGGCTACACAACACAAAGGCATAGAGAATCTGGTCTTTATCAGAGATAAGAACATGAGTAGCTTTCAGGGATATTACAGTTGTATAATAGGAGTATTTTAAAAATATTAAAAAAAGAAAGACTTTATAAGATATATTCAGATTTATGTAACTGTATAAAATCATTAATTTCCTTTGATAGTTATAGGTACTTAATATTGGCAAGTATTCTAATTAGTTGCCTCATCAAACAATTCCCATGGTGCCACCATTTAATTATTTTATTTTGCTTCAAGACTAATTGTTCGTACGGTTAAAACTACTTGGACTAAAACAAAGACTTTAAAATTCAGCATATCCAACAATTTCTTTTGATACACCAGAAACTTATTCTAAGCAGAGAGCTTATAACCAAAAAGGTTTTTAAATGCCAAGATACTTAAAAATATTTAGCCTACTTAATACTTCACATCCAAATTTTAAACTGTGGTCTTCTGGATTTCCTGAATTAGAGTATAAGGTCAGAGTCCCTGAAGTCATTATCAAGCCAGTATGAATGCAAATGATGAGTAGCATTTCAATTATGCATGTATTCAGATAAACGAGATTTTTTTATACAGAATTCAAAATGAAAAGAGTATTTTAAACATTCTCACAATCAATGATCTGACAGTAAACACTTATTTTGTCATTCATTTTCTTTATATTGTTAAGTAAAGCTCTGGAGACTAACATGGAAAATGAAGCAGGTCTTGTCTGTATAAATTTCCTGTGTAATTTTAAAGATTCTTTCTAATATCAGCATATAAATATCTTAATATAAAATGGCAGTATAAAAAAATAGTACAGCCTTAGAAAAAATGAGTGGTGCATATATGTTATTTAATTAAGCATAATTAATGAGAACAAATTCTATAAGTGAAAATCTGAAGCTGTGGAGACTTCCTCTTTCTTTTCAGTAGAAGTGGGGTTGATTTCAGGCTTAAGAGACCAATGAGTCTGTCTGCCAAATAGAAAGTAAGTGTAGGTACAGTCACATTGCTAGTCAATGCACAGTAAATGGTGTTATTTATAATGGACTCAAGTTTGGCAAGTGTGAACTGGAAATTTCTATTGAGATCTCCATCTTGTGTTATGCACAAAGATTTTATGCGTCTTTGCTTTTCTCACTAGGAGTAACAGCCCAATATTTTTCTTTTTCTTTTGATGCTATCAAAGACAAAGACAATCTTTCCCCTCCCCTTTTAGACTAGAACAATACAAGTGAAATTACAATTATAAGTGAAATAGAACAAATACGAGTGAAAAATTAAACAATTGTTGACCTAAGCTCACATAATCCTCCTAGATTCTGAAGGTGAGATTCAAGTTTTATGTTTATCCCTTTTTTCCCTTCAGCTACTAACAAGATGTAGACAAATACTATTGGGATTTGTTTTTGAAAATGATACTCAGAAATATCACAAATCTAGAGAATTTTCACTTCATTCCAGTTTTTCAAGGAAGCTTATGTCTTTTGTGATTAATAGTTCACAGTTTCAAGGGGAAAAAAAAAATTGTTCTAGAGAAAATACTGAACAACTACTGCATACAATGAATTAACGATGACCACCAACTAATGTTTTGAGAACAAAAAATTCAAAATTTTTTTTTCAGGCCAGAATAATTTAGTTGATCAGAATTTACTTTGTTCTGCTAGGGAATATAAATGAAATTGCTAAATGATGGTGCATGATGACAGAGGAGGTGAAAAAATCCTGGCAAAACATTTCTCTGTGGAGTACTTAAGTGGGTAAAAAATTTGGATAATTAAATCTTTTTATAGGATTATTACACTGATAGTAGCTTGATAATTCCTACAGGGATTCTGTACCAAAAAACTTTTTTCAGCTAAGAACTGAGATATCCTACTGAAACTCCCAAAAACTTGGGAAAAGTTTGGCTGTATCCTGAGTATGAATTCCCCTCAGTAGCACCTCTTTACAGAGGGAGGAAAATCTGAAAACTTAAACTAAGCTTCCTCAATCCTACAATAATTATACTTTTAAACCATAAGCCAAGCCCATCTCTATACACTTTCATCAAAGGCTGAGACCAGTACATCTATATACAGGAAGAACTTCATGAGTTTGAGGCAGAGGTTTAGTTGGTTATTAACAATTCAATGTTCATCAAAGCAGAATAAAAGTCTGAACTCTGGGGAATTCCCCCCAGGTAGCTGCTATTCTGCTTCATAAATCTGCAGAAGAAACTTCATAAGAAGATGACTGGCAGGTGAAAGTGCTATAAATTGTGCATGGAGGTTACAATATATTAACAGAAAAGCCTTACATTCTTGGGATGGGAAATAGATTATTCTCTGCCGTGGCACTGCTGCTGCCTTCGCTATCCATGCTGTATCCACTGCCAAAACTACTGGCTGATGAGCCAGTGGAGACAGAACTTTCTGCAGGTCGGTGATTAGTAGACCTTGCTGTACAGAGCAGGAACGTGTGGTTACTAAAAACTTGTAAGACATCAGTACCACTGACATTAAGAAAAAGTATAATTTATCAAAATCACATGCTGCAAACACTTTCACTTTTATATTTTACATTCAAATATTACTTTATCATATTTTGCATATGAAGTTTATTTTCAGGTAGAATAAAGTGTTCTAAACCAAATCGTACACCACCATATATTTTTTTTTTTCTCCAGTCATATTAATAGTTCAAATCAACAGCCTGAAGGAAAAAAAAGAGCAGGATAGAATAATTAACACTGCTTTTCTGATTAAAGGGACAGAAAGCTGTTATTTGCCTGAAACACTTCGTATGATATTCTAAAAATGAAAGCCCAGTGGGTCTTACTCATATTCCTCATGAAATGTTCTTTGCATTTGGTGATTTTGAGGACAGTTTGCAAAGATGTATAAGCACACAATCTATAGTCACAGAGAACATCCCCACCCCTCTTCAGACATAACACAGCTATGCATTATATTTCTCAAATGCTCCTACCCATCTGGATCTTTCTTACTACATGCATAGAATTTCAATGAGCATATTTTCATGGGAGATGCCTTAATCTAATTTAATACCATTTGGTGATAGTACAGCATATGCTAGTTTTGCTTCAGATTGCCTTATTTAGTGTTTTGGACATTACTGCACTATATGAAAAAAATCATCCAGTATTTGGCATTTAGCAAGTTGAGAAATATAAATGAAAAGGGACACAGTGACACTACATGTCAGGAACAACTACAATACAGGAACAGTAGAGTAGCTATTCTCATATTGAATAACACAATTGTCTGGGAATGTTATATAGATTTGGGGAAATTTTTTGCTAAACGTCCTCTAATACATCTGCTGTTGTCATGTTTCACCTATTTCAACCTACTGAGCATATCCACGGAAGATAGAAAATACTGTTTTGCAAAGTTATTTTTCTATGAAGTCTTAATGAGGTTTTATGTTGTTTTGCTGAAGTGTGAAACTCCTATGCAAGTAGTTGAAAGAGATTCTTCTTTAAAATAAATTAGTCAAGTATCTAACTGGAAATTTAATATGAGCCAGAGCCCCAACAATGACTTTCTTTAAACTGGCATTCAATATTTTTTATGTCTGACTAATTGAGTAATATTTTTGGTGAAGAATGCTGCATGCTGCCTGATGTGGGGCCAGGAAGTTGAGTGTCCTCAAACATAATGCAAAAACAGGTAAAACAGGTGAGTAATTTGAACTAGAAGAAATAAATTAAGCAATTCATTTATCATCAGTTTTTGGGCAAACTTTAATACAAAACTCTTATTCTCCACAGTGACTCTTCACTGGTAAACCACGTGTCAAGTAACTTTTTTTATATTTTCTAATCTGTTACTCTCCTTTGTTTCACTGTTGCCTACAACCAGAAGGGGAATTTATCAGTGAACATTGTTTTCAGATAAAATTATTCTTTAGCTCTGTTCCATGATTTTATACATTGATCATAGGCTGCCTTCTTGGATGGAAATACAAAAGGAAAAAAAAAATAAAATCATAGTGTTATTACCAAATACTCTCAATGTCTCACCTGGAGGAAAGTCACCCATGGTTTTCCAGAGAGACAGCCAGCTGGGGTGGCTGTGTGCAGTGGTTGCTCTATTGCTTTCAGCTGGTGGTGCTGTGAGTGAATTCCTATGCCTGCGGTGATATGTCAGCAAAATGCTGCTGAGAAATGCTGGGCAAGAGTGACATTTCAGAGATGAGAGGTCAAACTCTCCATTATGGTGCACTATTGCCACTTGCCCTGTATTCAACAGCCTGAACTGTGGCTCTCTCAGGCCTGTCCCTAACAAATTCACTACCTCAGTTCTCAGGTTTGCATGACATATATGTCTGCAGATGTTTTCTGTTTGGAATTCTGAGAGTTCCTTTAGATTAGGCAATTTTGTTCCCTTTTTTTTATTTTTCTTTTTTTGGGGGGGGGGCCATGGCATGACAAATGCCTCACAGGTGAGTACAAATCTGCAAAACCCACAGAAGCCAAAACAATATTGTGACAGCACAGTAAAGAATCTTCAGTCCTTCCCTCAGGCATGAATTTGCTTAGTGTAGCACATATATCCACCATAACGTATGTGGCCTGAGAGGATCTTTCATATCTAGTTTTTTTGTTGTTGTTTTTGTTTTTGTTTTTTTTTTCTTTTTTTACTGACTCTGCCGTAAAAACTACTGTCTGAATTAATTTCTTATATCTTTACTGGTGGATTTTTAAAACCAGTAAGAACCTAGAATTTAGTTCAATCCAGAAAAGCTTGAATTAAGCCTTTAGAAATGGATTAAAAGTTTTGCTTCATCTATTTATAATCAACCAAAAGCTGTTTCTTTTGAAACAGCTGTATCTTGATTACACATTCAGTATGATTTATTTTTAGTTTTTCTACTGTTTTCACTAATTCATATAATCTTCCATATCAATTTTTTGCATAAGATCACTTGGTGAATGGTTATAATGGATCCAAGTTTAGATTCATGACTGGATTTTGAAAACTCTGAAGTTTATGTTCTTCTTTTTTTCCTGTCTGCTCTATGAAAGTAATGAATCACAGTGTCAGTTTGTAACAAGAAATGAAGTCCACAAATAGATTTACAGCTGGTTTCATGACAGATTCAGAATCTGGATATGGAGATAATCTCACAACTTGTGAGACACCCACATTTTCTACATGTCAGGATTTTTACAGATCCATCTAGACCTCTAAGTTTCTGCTGGTTATATGCAAAACTTTGGAGTTGTAATGAAGTGGCAATGCTTGCTGCCATGCAATATTTTCCCTGAGAATAGTTATAACTATTTTCCATGCTTCTATGTTCAAGAAGCTAGTCTGCACACCCACTTGCAGTCTTGCCCTTTCTCTTTGAATACTTGAAAACATTGCCTTCAAAACTTTAACAAGAAAGTCAGAGCTCACTGTGTTGCTCCTCTAGTCTTACCAGTCTACATAAGGTCTGTGAAATCTTGAAAGTGTGAGAACATTTTCTACCTTGCTTGGTCAATTGGATTCATATCCATATGAAGGACAGGCAACTATTGCATTATATTTAGTTTTAATTTTACTTTTAATTGTGGTATTAGGGCAGGTTAATTCTGAGTTACAGAGGTTTTTCTTACAGCTGCTTATACTAGAAAATGATTTAGTCCTCAGGTATTAACATCAAAGCTCTGGCAGGAGGTGCTTTGGTCTGTAGCATTTGAGCAGTTTCATATGGATTCACTTGGGTCCAAAGATTAGATATTGTCATCTGGTATCACACAGGTGCCTGAAGCTACAAGGTCTTGCTTTACTGAAATCTCCAGTGTTGATCTGAATAGGAACTCAGGTGAAGGCATTTTCCATCATTTGAGTATTAAGTATTCAGAATGTGGAAGAGCTATATTTCATGGCTTCCTTGCCCTTTGTTTTCACAAATTATTCCCTGGCTCTTAAGCAACATCTCTAACCGTCCACCCCTCCCCAAAACAACCCTAAACCCAACAAGCAACTCCTAGAAACTCTTAGAAAGCTTAAAAATCTTTTAAATACTTGTCATAGGCAAGGTTTTGCTGCCAATTACATATGATTCTTAAAGCCTTACAATTTTAGAGAAAAGACCCTTCAGGCCTCAGCAGATGGAAGAGACAAAGCTTAACTGAAGATCATTATACACCTTCATCTGGCCTCTCTCTGGGAGAAAGCAGATAACCCTTCACCCCCTCCAGCCCTTTTTCTTTAAACCCTTTGCATAGCTTATCAGGTGCTTGGCACTTTTTATGGACTGCATTATTCCTGTTGTCTGGGCTGCCCAGCCACTGAACTATGGAGAATAGAAATACGAAATTAAAGTTTAAAACTCTAATATGAGCTGCTTTCTCTGAAATGGGGCACAGATTTTCCTATTATGCAAAGCTATTGTTGTGGTTTGATTTAATTTTCATCTGTTAATCCTATTTTGGCTGGTAGTTCCCTTGATGAGATGAAATGTTCTCTACTTGGAAAGGGTGTTAATGGGTACATATGTCACATTTAGTAGTTTGAAATGTGGTGTTAATGCTGCCTCTGAGTGATTCTGTTAAACTGCCTGTTTTACAGGCTCTGGCATGAGAAAAAATTCAGTTCAATCATTCTAGTGAATAATATATAAATGAGTTTATACATTAAAAAATATATATAAAGAAGTTCTCAACAGCTTACAGTATTTATTTCAGATTCCAAGAAAGTGGATGATAATTTAATACCTGAGGTAGGACCAGTGTTTCCCAAGAAAAAATGATAATGGTTAGATAGGATCCTTTTGTACTCTGTGTGGTTTACTGGAAGAAGAAAAAATTCCACAGAATGATGTTTGGACATGTATTCCCTTCTTGGAAAATAATTGCTGACTCAATAAAACAGAAGTTAGCACTGTCCCCATCTTTCAGTTCTTTTTATTTCTATTTTTGAAATTATTATTAGTATGGCAAAAATATGTATTTACTTATGCCTTGGCTTATGGACCCAGTTAGAAAATAAAGTTTTAGAACAAAGGAAAACATGTAAGTCACTCCTTAGTATGAAGAAAATTTCTTATTAAAATCATTAAGAGAGGAAAGCTTGGAAGGCATATGATTTCACTAAATCTTTCAGAAAATTGTTTTCAACAGACAACAGAGAAGATGCTTTGTTAAAACCTAATATAGGGAAGATAGATCATTCACACAGGAGCTATCAGTCAGCAGGAAAATGGAAACATTCCAGTGCTCTCAGCCACTCCAGCCATTCTTCTACAATGAGTGGATGTTTTTTAAGATTTAAATTTCAAAAAGTTGACTGTAGAGTTCTGTGTTTCATATGTAGGAAAGCAAAGATTCAACCAGCACTTTCTCCTGATGAATAAATTGTAGATGTTCCCCTTTCCAAGTTTCTGTCTAGAAACAGAAATACTCTGTCAAAACCATTGGGAATGATGGTTCTGTTTGTGAACTAAACAGGAGGAGGGAAAAATGCCTTCAAGTATGGATTCAGGATCAAGTTACAATTGGCCTCAAATTAGTAAAAAAAAAATTTTCTTTTAACTGTCCATCTTCTGAGAAGCTCCGGGTGACAAAAAAGGCTGAAAGCATCATGCTGAGTCATCTGAAAGAGATGCAAGCCCAAGGGAGAAGGTGAAAGCACTGATCTGCTGGGTGTAATTTTCTGATGATCATCAGACTGGGCATCTCATGCAGTGTCTGTTGGAAGAAGCTTGGCTTCCTTTCACTCTCAGTAGCCTTGTGTTTCAAACGCTTCAACCTCAAAGTGCCCCAAATGCCAATTTTCCTGTTTTTATGAAGTGTTTGTTACCATTAAAAGCAGGAGCTGCTTCAGCTTGCTCTGTTAGGCTCTACAGGGTAAAACTGTTGTTGGGACTGCATGTTGCATCTTTTGTGAATTTGCAACAGAATGGAGAAACAACTGGTCATCAAACACATCTACTTCAGGTCAGTAGTTTATTTTTCTAATGCTCCCTCATACTGAACAGGACTTTAAGCTAGGTCTCACCACAGCCACAGCTGTATATTAGACATGGATTTGACTCTACACTGAATAGGAATATTTTGTGAAATGTCAAGACAGCCCTTTACAGAAAAATTTACCATTTGAACTGAGTAGCAGAAGAACAACACACTTCTGAAACTGTGCTGAAGTAAT
Source organism: Cinclus cinclus (assembly GCF_963662255.1). NCBI lineage: Eukaryota > Metazoa > Chordata > Aves > Passeriformes > Cinclidae > Cinclus > Cinclus cinclus. The sequence goes on from NC_085049.1 coordinate 12,757,424, forward strand.
TTCTTTTCCCAAGAAAGCAATTCAGATGAAAAAACTTTCCATGCACTCTGTGGGGTTAGTCTACCATACAGAATTTTGGAAAATAACTTTTGAAATAAGAGTTATCAAATGAAGAATCTGAGCAATTCTCTGAAATTGCACGTCATCTTAAAATGGTGGAAGAATAAATAGCAGAAATAACCAAAGCAAAATGGGCCAGCTATTAGATTGAAACAAGGTTGAAAAGACAGAATCTGATTACAGCTATCTGCAGAGAGTGGGGATGAACTGTTCTTGTTTTGATGACGATTCTTGGAAATATGTATTTGTAGCAATATGTATTTGTAGCAATAAGACCCATTTAACTCGGAAATTAAGAAACTAGTGACATGAGTCACTGAACACTTTGGGCTATAAATTATTTAAGTGTGAAGGAAATATCCTAAAATAATGTGGGAAATTAAAACATGGCACTGCCTATTAAATGTGTGAAAATGGATATAGACCAAAAGGGATCCCAAATAAGCAGGTATTTGGAACCACAATCATATCAAATTCAGAAGATTTATATAACCTAGGAATCAATTTCCTTTCACTCCATTGTTGCTAAAGCAAGTAAATGGAACTTAATGGTAAGGAAAATTCATGTCAATTTTAATTTCTTGCAGCTAAGTGGATAGAAATTGCACAATGCTGGCTCAGACTTGCATCATGGGCTGTATAGTGACAACAGTGTCTGTGTAGCTTTAACCTCTTATGTTGACACTTAAGAGAACGTGTGTCAGAGTTGTTGGTTCAAGGCACTTATAAGCAGGTGTGCTGCCTTTTGAACTGAGGAGTTTAAAACTGGCATTTTTTGAGTTGCTTATATTGATAGGCTTAATAGGGTACAATTCTGAAAACAGTGATGTAGAGTTTTGCTGCTGTAGGTATTCTAGCTACCAGTATCAGCTCTGAGAGTAGATCACCCCCTGACCAGTAAAATCACTTGACACAGCTGTTTGGAAAAGCCTTTGTGTCATGACAGAAAATGTGTAACATAAAAGATGGAAATGTTCTCTATGAAATGCTATGGTGCTTCATTTTCTCCTCTCCTCCTTGCCCCTGCCTTCCCCCCATCCCCCCGCCCCCAACATTTTCAGGGACAAAAAAAAAACATAGGTACACGTCAGAGGCTTCTTTAAAGAAAATGTTGTGATTTTAAATTGCTAGAGGTTTGATCTTGAAAAACCCTTTCCATTATTGAGAAATAGACAGAAATTCCTGTAGAATTATAATGTTGGTATTGCCTTAAATTACAGGCATGTTTGGATCTTTAACTGAAACACAGGGCAGTTTCTCTAGATCTTTAACATTTGCTAACTAATTCAGGTCAGGAGTACAGCAGTGTTTTTATCTTGACAGGTTGTTTGTTTGGGTTAATGTGAGGTAAATAGAAGAGGAGTTGCCTATGGCATCCATCAACAAATGATATACAAGCAATAGCATATTGACTTCTACCTTCTCTTTCATGAGTGTCTCTTGGAAAGAATGAAAAAATATATAGGGCTACAAAGCTGTGGAGACTTGAACTCAATGAGCTATTTACTATATAATTATTAATTTACTCTTCTTCAAAGATGCTAGGAAGATTCAAAATAAATTTCTAGAAATCCTCTTATTTGGTCATAAAATAATGGGTTTTTTGTTCACCCCTGGGTATTCTAATGTAATAAAGGAATTGATTTTTCATTGTACAATTATTGTCCTTTAGGGGAAAATGTGGCATCTTTTTCTGTGCAAATAAGGACAAGCCCATCAAATTTTACCCATTCAACTACATCTCTTTAGAGAGCACAGGCCCCTATAAAAGTGTGTAATTTTTAAAAAATGAGCAGTTATGTAGATAAATGCTGATTATATGATGCAAAATATCTTTTGTTTTCTGCTCTGAACTTACTTCCCTGAAGGCTACAATTTCTACTATGGTGAGGCAGAGGTGGTGCTCCTCTCTTCTTAACTCAGATGCTGAAGTTTTTTCCTGTTCCTTGTCATTCTTATTCACTTTATTGGAAGGTATTAATACTAAAACATTCTCTTCATCCCTTTAAATTTATAAGCTAGGTTTGAAAATACTTGTTCTTTGTATAAAATCAGTATAATTATATTCCAAATACAACTAGTCTTTCATATGCATGCATCTAGAGAACTAGTAATAATCATCAGAACATCTCCAACTCTCCAAATATCTGAAGAACTCTAAAATAATTTATTTAAAACATAGCTAACCTACCAAGAAAATTCCACACAATGAGAAGATTGTTCTGTGGGATAAATTACTGACTGAAAAGATGGTGGACTGAATCACACTGTGTCTAAAACTGACTCACCTGGTGGATAAACTCTAATACACAGATTTATGTTGAAGGAATTGTGCTTAATTTTATGTGAATATGTAATTGGAAATGATTCATAGATTGCACAAAACCTAAATCAAATTGACTCAAGCCTAGGCACTGCTCTCTTCCTCTGGCTTGGATTCCTTGCAACTTCTGGCTTCAAAGAGCTGGCTCTGAAATGTTATTGTTCCTCTCTGAGGGATGTGATGGCAAAGTGTAGCGTGGAGTTGGTTTCTTTGCAGATCACACTCTTATCTCTCATGGGCAATGACAAAATTATACTTCAAGGTTTATTATTAATTAATTGCTGTAGCTGAATGTTGGATTTTACAAAGGTTTTTTTTAAAAAAAAAACAACAGTTTTTGTTGCATCTTCACCTTGATTTTAAATCAGATTGATTTAAATATAGGTTTACTCTTTAAAAGGAATACAGAAACAATTCAGTTCAACAGAAAACTGATGAAACACCTTTGTATTCACAAGATTTGCTATTTATATTATAGGTGGTGGTTTTGTTTATAATTTCCTTTTTACTTCTCAATAGACACAGAATTAATAACTAACAAAATAGACCCAATAGAAAGGGTCCTATGAACCAGAAGCAGAGAAGGATTTCTCTGAGACACTCTCAGAATGACTGAGGATTCTTGCCTTGTTTGCTTTGTTGTTTTTTCTAGAGCCAGTTCAATTAAAGAGAAAAAAAATGAAGCTATTGAGAGACTAGATCAAAGGAGGACACATTTTCTGAGGGTTATTTTAGGCATAGAAGGACTTTACAGCATAGAATAATTTCCATCACCGTTGTGTAGTTGGACTGAAAAGAACCAAACAACTCCTCTAAAAGGTGTTGTTGTTTAATAAATGCACAGAGAAATAGCTGTGGCTAATAATAATAATAATAATAATAATAATAATAAACCAATAATGTTGTGGATCGTCTGTACTGGCTTCCTTAGTAAAAGGATTTGAGACATAGTAACAAAAAAATTACTAATTTGTCAAGATGACTGTTCCAGTCATTAAAACCAGTTCCTAATGTGTTCTTTTCCAGGTACCAACAAAGTAGGCTATAATGGAGGCAGGTACCACAAACATGCAACATCCCTTTAGGAATGGACTTGGAAATTGATGATGCCCTAACATTCACAGTTCACAATGCAGGGGAAGCCCTTCCTTCCTTTATCATCTCTTCATCCCACAAGGAAGTCCATAAGTTGGAAGCTGTTTTGAGTATCTTTGGTGCTTTTTCCATTTGGGGTTATAGACTCATCTCATTTTATTTTCATACTCCACAAAACTGCAGTGAAATCATCTTGCTTTTCATTCCTGCTAAAAGTCATGAGAGTCATTAACCTCCAAATGGTAACTACTGTCCCACCTTAAATGAATAAATTTGGACAAACTATCCTTGGTGCAATAAAGAGAAGCCAAAACATCCCACAGGTCTGAAACCAGTCTTATAAACATTGTGTAGGTGACCATGCATTGTGTTTATTTGTCAGAAGTAAAAAGACCAAAATACTATATCTCTGCATAACAATTCTAACATTTTTAATATATTATTGTGGACTCCTATTATTTATAATGTGGACTCTTATTCCCATAACTCTCTATGATGATTCCAATATTTCTGAGTCATGTATATATCAGTTCATAGTCTTTTTTTCAATTTTAAAAGTAAAGTTGGAATAACAATTTGTTGGCACAAGTACTTGAAGCCAACACACTCTCTATTTCCTTATTACAAAAGCGTATCTGAAACTTAATTCAACCTTATATCACAACCAAAATGTTTTGCATTACATGTCTGTGTGAAAAGGCATCACCACAGGGCTAGGAGTCTGGGATAAAACTCGACAGACAGGACACCTGGAAAAATCATAAAAGTCATTTACATTTGCATGGTCTATCCCCCAGGAGTGGTATGCAGTTTTCAGACACGATGCCTGAGCTTGTACGAAGACATTCTCTGGTGTTTGTGTAAATATATGGATTTATTGATGGATTCTAAAGGCTCTCCTAAGAAAAAAACCTTGGCATTTCTAAACGTTTGAAAAGATCTGTTACTTTTGTCCTGTTAATTAGTTGTTTTAACATCACATTCATCATCTGAGTGACTTGTTGCCTTTAGAATACGTTGTCTGAAGTACCATTTCCTCTTTCTCTCCTGCACCCCTCTGAGCCAGCTTATATTGTCCAATGTGTGCAATGGTGTTGACAGAAAAACCTTCAATGAATCCCGAGAACTTAGGAAGGGATTACAGCACAAGAGAACATCTGGGAGTTCAGTTAGAACATTTATTTGGATTATCCCTCAGATTCCATGGAAATAAACAAGATGCTCCAGCAGTCAAAAGAACAGTGGCAATTTGAACTGATTGAGAGTCTGGCTCTTTATTTGTGATGAGGGAATAAATTGGTGATATGTGGTATTACAGGTGCCTACAAGTAGAAAATATTTTTTAAAGATGCTGATAGGAAAATTATCAAGAGATTGAGCTATACATGGATCAAAACTCCTTTCCTTTCCACTGATGGTTTGAAAAATTATCTATGCTAATGACTGTTGACATGATAATGTTGGAAGAGGAAACAGGAATTCTTATTGTCCCAATTACATTTTCAGAAACAAAAATGTGCAGTTAGGTTGTTGTCACAGTACAAAAAATGTCCAATCATGCTTAAGCAGACCAGCTTGGATGCATGCTTTTTATTAGGCAACAACATGAGCAAAGCTATACTACTTTTCAACAGAATTCCAAGTACTCCAGTGGAATGGAAGTGCACACATTTGTTGTTTCATAATGCTTCATAACACAGTTTTTCATTATGGATTTATGTGCTGATAGGTGGAAAAATCAAGCAGAGTTCTTGATTCATGTTAACATTTACATCACTTAATGGAGGGGTAAAATAAAAAAAAATTAAATATTGCAATGACTTAGTTGACATGGCAAGAAGTATTTGGGATGTAGTGGGTTTCTTAACCATGTCTTTCTGCTCACCTCCTTCAGGCTTGACTGGTCCATCAGACATCACTTTCCTGAGGGCTAGTTGGCTTTGGTCTTTGTTGTCATTGGCTGGTGGAGGCAGATTGTCAGACTGAGTTCTTTGAATGGGGAGGACTCCTGCTATGCTGTGTCTGTGCTGCTTCCTGGCATGATTAGACTGACCGCTTTTATGTGCTGCTGTGGCAGTGTGGGTGAAATGGAAACCCAGAGTATGTATCCTCAGATGGAACCAGCTTAAATGTTATTCATGCAAACAGAAGTGTTTTTTTTCTGTATTTAAGTAATTAGTGTTTTCAAACACCAAAGAGACACCACATGCACAGCATTAAAGAGTATCAAAACTGGCTGTTTCTGTATTAATGACAGTGAAGACAAGGGGAATAATTTTCCCCCAGTTTTGCATTATACCATGGTGATTTTATGGCATATCAACAAATCCTAAAGACAAACACAATGACTTCACAGTCAGAGAGATTTAATTAATCATCAACTAAACCCTCAGCTAGCAATCAGATGATACTTGTCTGAAATATACTCTGGAAAGTAATCCTTTTGAATGGAATAATTCTATTCATTAACCTATTTGAAGTTGTCAGATGAAATCTATCTTGACCCTTAATCAATACACGTTAAAAAATTACTTGAAAAATCGAATTGTGACACCTGACTTAGCTCTCAACTCCCTCTGAGTTTTCTGACTTGACAACATTGTTGAAATCTGATGTTGTTACTGGCTCTGTGTGTTTAATGGTTTTGCACTTATTGTGTTTAATGTTTTTATTGTATTTCTGTTCTGCTTATCACTAACACAATCTTATCTGAGATATAAAGAAGGTTGCCTTATATTTCCTTTCAAAAAAAAATATAGATATTTACAGTCATGTTTCAAAAATAGAAATCTCAGCCATGTAGTTAAAAAATGTTTCTTTAACTTCAAATCTCTTTTTGTGTGTATAGTACTGTCCTTCATGATTACTACTTATAGATACATCCAGTTATTAATGTGGTCTCAGTCTTATATGCAATTTGAAAAGCTGGCAGTTGCATCTCTGCAGTTTTTGATTCTTTTGTTGGTAGGTATTTAGTGACATCAAAACACAATGGACTTCTCTGTGAGTCATGCACAACCATGGAACGTCATGGACCATGAGTGAAGGGACTGATGGAGAAACAGCCAGTTTCACTGCAGTCTTTATAAAATAAATAAATAAATAAATAAAAGACTTCTAAATACAAGAGTATATTGTAATTATATGTATTCACACACAGGCACACAAAGAAAGACATTGAACAGAGTGAGCACAGTGTGCCAAGAACAGAAAAAAAAAAAATAGCCAAAAAGGGAAGGACAGCAGGGAAAAAGGCAACAGATGAACATTAAGCTGCCATGCTGAGGAATTTATTTGCGTCTTTTACTTGGTTGAAGGCGAAGCTGCTGCACAGCTGCTTCAGCAGCGGCGATGGCTGCCCCAGCGTCTTCAAGGTGAGTTTGAGTGACGCTGGTTTTGCTTTGGCTGCGAGATGGACCGTGAGAGCGCAGATGTCCTTCAGAAGAAGATTTGGAGCTCCCTGGGCTGCTGTGGGATTTCTCAATGGTGGGCACCTGCATGTCTACCAGGAAAATGAAGAAGCACAACTCTTGCATTTATTAAAAACAAACTATTTCATCCTCTTTCTTTTGACTGGTCTTTCTGGATGAATTCCAGAACAAGGCATAAAGATTAAGCTGTGCCTTTCCATTTGAAGTATCATGATATATCGCAATTAGGAAACTCTTATGAAGCACTGTTTTCTACTTCCTCCGAAGTTACCTGGCCCAAAGAAAAATTTATTTAGTACTGTTTTTTTGTCACCTGTGAATTAGACCTCCTGTGCTGGTTCAAAGTGGTGGAATGATGGCATAGTGTTTTCCACTTTCTATTCTCTAGTATGCCGAGGCTAAACAGCACCACCTGCACCAGTACCAAACACTTAGCAAATGTAAGTCATTTTATCCTGAATAATGCCATCAGGAAAATCACAGCCTAACTTACAACATCTTCTACACTTACCCCTAATTCAGACAGACATCTTATATAGACACCAGTCCCTGGCAAAATGTTACACAGAGAAATAGAGAGGAGATGGAGCAGGGTCTTGTCCCTCTGGGGCTCTAATCTGGATTGTAGATGGAATGTTTTTTGCTTTGATTGGACACATAAGGTGCTCTAATTGAGCACCTGTCCACTGACAACTTAGCATAAAAAAAAGAATTAGAGACAAATTTCTTGGAGCAGGAGACACTGAAATCAATTCTTCTTTTGTAAACATTAGTATATTTCTACTGTATCAGCTCCACTGATTTCCAATACAACTGAGATGTGCTGCAATCCATTATTATTGACTGGAAATGCATATGCACTATTGCAACATAATTGTTGTTCTATAAAATATTAACGTGGCATTTTCGGAAGAAAAAAAATCCATAGAATATTTAAGGAACATGAAAAATAGAAAGTAAATATGTATTGAGTTTGCCCAAGGCTATCAAGAAAATGAAAAGGGCACAGAATCTATAGCAGGTGAGCAAAGCACATATAGTCTGTATGCCGCTGTTTTAAGGACATAATTACTCAGTAAGCTGGCTGAGAAGACAATTTAAGCCTTGTCTCCAACTAATTAATCACAGAGATAAATGCATTTTTAATCAAAATGTATATAAACTTCATACCATTATCTTTATTTTTCTGTTAGAACTTACATATAGCAAAGGTTTACACATCATCTGGGAAAATATTTCATATCAGGAGCACCAAGTCATTCCTACCCTTGGAGGGGTCTGGGAAGATTCCATGACTTCTGCTCTTGATGACAGATGGTTTTGGAGATTGCTGGCTACTCTTTTCAGAATGAGATTTCCCATGATCTATGTTTTCACTCTGTTCTTTAAGAGGATACCACCGGGGAGTGTTGTCAAGCTGAGAGATGCTGGATAACTCAATTAATACCTACAAATAAATCAAAGTATAATATATGGCTTGTATCTGACGCATTAATGATTGCACTCAGCAGAAGAGACTAAAGTTGTGTTGTCAGAAGCTGCAGTCATGTGTAAGAGTGAAGGGTATAAGGCTGCGCGCTGAGAGGTTCAGGAGTCTCTGAGCACGCCGTGACCCCAAACCCAGATTCAGTAGCATATTGATGTGTCTGAACCAATGTCTTCTCACCAGGACCTCAGTAAGGACAATGAGCTGAGTCCTCTGAGTATGACATAGCTCCACACAAAGATGACTGGGCAGTTTCGAGGGCAGCTTGTGAGCACTAGCTTGATAGCTTCAGTAAAAAGACATTAAAAAGACATCCAGGCATTCTGCCTCTGTACAGGCATATTTTAATAGGATAACCAAGCAGTATAATTTTCTCCCTTTTATCAGTGCTTTTAAGGGGGGGTGGGGCAAGTTTCATATTTGTTTTTATTAAAATCTTCAATAATATGAAACTCATGCTTCTTCAGTGTGTAAAAAAATCCACATATGTAAAAGTAGCAACAAAAAGAGAAAAACAGGGTTACTCTTGCACTTCACTAAAATCATAGAATTCAATGGACCATTTAGGCATCTAAACATTACTGAGAAAAAAAAAATAAAAAAAAAGAAGAGGACCAATGGTAATGTGGGAATGAAACAAATAAACTGGCTAAAAAATCCCCAGACATTGCAGATGAAATCTGCTCACTGAAATCACCTTCACTGTTAGCAGGACTACTGTGAAATTTCTTTAAAAAAAACAGAAGTAAAACAAACAAAGCATTGACACCTATAAAGTTCCTTCCTTCCTTCCTTCCTTAATAAGCTTGCAGCTGACACGGTCAAGGGATGTAAAGTACTGAAATCCATCACAGAGTCTTGAAGGAAGGAAGGTCAAAAATAGCTTTGCGTCTGGCTCTAAAGTGACAGGGTTAAAATTGATGTCAGGTAGGGAAGTTTTAAAACTGCTAGACAAATAAAGTGTGAAACTACGTCAGGTAGCAATGTTTTTGTCACTTCATTACAAGACCCTGAATTAAAGAAAGCCCCTTCAAGTTTAGTAATGGGGAAGATTCCCAGCAACTGATGATTTTTAGGTTAAAACCCATTTTTCTTTCCTTTTTTCCTTATAGTTTTATAGGATGTCCATGATCCGGCTTGGTCTTTCTGGTTAGACCTAAAATTAATGTTAACAGATGAACTATTTAGCATGCACCCTGTTGTGGTTTTTAATAAAGCTTTAAAAATAACTAGGAAGATAGCATAGCTGAGGATTGTTGCCAATAGGCAGTGTAGGCTGGGGCCTCTGCTTTTTAGGAGGAGAGGTCTCACTTTCCATGGATATGGACCATGATGTGCCACTTTTCCTCTGGGTCACACAAGTGCTGCTGGCTCGATTCAAGCAAGTCTTTGGGACACAATTTGGATATCCCACATCTGATGTTATAGTGCAGGATTTATTCCTCTGGACATCCTGATGCTGAGATACACTGAATAGTCTTTTCTGTTGCTTGTTTCCCTGAATCCCTGAATAACTGCTTTCACAACTGGGAAAAAAAAAAAAAAAAAAAAAAAAGAAAAATTACTTCTAGAGGTTGAATAAAATTTGAAGGGGAAAGGTTTAAATCTTCACGTAGAATCAGTTGCTTGAGCATCCCTTTTCTAAATGACATAAAAACAAGGATGTAAATATTCAGTAAGGCCCTGCATTTGGACAAACATGCTGAACTCAACAAAAATATGGACACAATATGCAGGAAATAAGTGATCATGTAGGAGCTTCCTATACATTTATTTTAGTAATTGTTCAAATAGTGACACTGCTCAGTTTGATAGTTACGCGAAGGAGCACTGGAGCTGAACTGTGTGGTTTTTTTTCAGAATTCAAATGTAGAATGAGACTAGTTACTCTCAGTTACTCTGTATGAGTGATCAATCTTCCTGTGCTTGTTTCTAATTATAATCTTTACTTGCAATTGCTTTTTAAATTATTTTTATATCATAGATATTGCTGGTAATTCTGCCTTATATATGCGTACGTTTGTTTATTTTTTTAAAAAGAGAAACCCTTCTTCCCATAACACTCAGCTTATTTATTATTAATTGCAAGATTAGATTTTGCCTTCAGTCATACTTTGGTAATGATATTACTATTTCAGAACGTTAAAAACAAGACTGATCAGTAAGACTAAACTCCTCATATTTGAAGATAGCTGTGCATGTGTTAAAAAATGGCTTGATTCCAGAATTTAATCCTTTAATCATTTACAAAGACTAATACCTCCTCAGCCTTCCTATGTTATGGTAAAATCAAGTCAGACAGCTTCCAGTCATACCAAGAATTTCCTCTGGAGTCACTGTGAACGTTGTTACTGTCTCACGCTTAAAAAAAATATTCATTTTCAGCAAATTAACATTTTGCTGGGTCCTAAATTTGCTTATACACAATTAATCAAGATAAAAGGGATATATCTTCCATTACTAAATTAAAGAAATCATGACCACTTGTTATGAAGACAACAGTGAAACTGGGATGTTAAAAAAAGATTTGCTCTACACATGTACCATACCTTGAAAGAGCCCAGTCTCCAAATAATGGCCTGAAGTTATTACTAGTAGAGAGGAAGAAATAATATACTTACTTCACCGAGGAAATCGTTTGAGGAGAATCTATCATAATCCCAGACAGTCACTTCCAATGTTTTCTTTTTCAGCTGCAATTCAAATAAAAGGAAAATTAACCTCATGAATTTCAGATCAAGTCTTTATGGTGGTTTCTATAGATTATTTCCCCCATATATCCTTTTTCATATTGACAGGTAGGCATTTTTCACCCCCTCATCAACTTTGTTCTGAGAAAAATAATTTGGTGCTATTATTTGTTATCAAGACAGATGGGATTGTGCTTGGCCCTATTTTAGGAATTTCCAAGTTGTTTTGGATAGAATTTATGTCCACTACAAGAGTCAAACTGATTTTTAAGTCCCCATTTTTTAGTTCCTACCCCTTTTCTCATCTGAACTCAGACATCTGCCTGAAGTTCATTAGAGTGTGAATTTCAAATGTATTATATCAAACACCCTATTTACATAACCTCATCTGTGAAGGCCAGGCTTTAATGCTTGCAGAATTCAGTGTAGTCAGTGACAGTCTGCAAGTGATCCGGGCATGTGGACAAGTTGTACTGTTGGGTATTAATGACAGCTGTCAAAACCCATTATCTACAGATCTTGTTAAGCATGAAGGCTGTGCCAAGCATTCTTCCATAGGCCACAGTAAGAAAAACATAATCTTTTTATATGACAAGAGAGCACAGGACAGAGAAACTGTTGGCCAAATCAATTGACCTTATTGTAAAGACTGACCTGAGTGTTTTTCCAGGGGTCTCTGAGGACATGTAGGGGCAGGATTGATTACTGATTTTCTCTGCTAGGGCAAAAGGCTATAAGGTGGCTGGCAAGGCAGTAATAAATTCATGTGGCTTGAAAGAGAGGAGGACAAAATCCTGCAGGATGTAGGATGTCTGCAAAGTCAGGCTGAGAAGTTACAAATGAAGAATGCAAGCATTACTGAGGAAAAGAGGACTCTGCACATATTTTAATAAAATAATTCAGAAGAAGAATTGTTACATAATAGTTGAGGTTGTCATCCTAACAGAAACAACCTGTCAGTCACTGCTCTGTTAATTGGCTGCTGGGCACAGAGGGACAGCAAAGGATCAAGTCATTGCTCAAAATGATAATCTATACCAATTACTGTACATATTGCATATACTTGCAATGAAAGCACTTTTGACTATTTACAGAACCACAGAATAATCTGAGTTGGGAGTGACTCACAAGGATCATTGAGTGCAACTCTTAAGTGGATGGTCTGTACATCCAGGATTGAACCCACAACATGAGTTATTAGCACCATGATCTCATCAATTTCCCTCCATTGCCCCTTGATTTAATACAGCAACAGACTAAGATAGTTCCTAATGACCTGCAATTGCCTTTAAGTGATAATTTAATTTCATTATTATGTATTCAGAATATCATCTGCTCCCAGCAAACTTTAGAAAAATGCACAACCATGCAAAGCCAATGTTTATGAAAAGAAAATTTAAATCAGCATATCCTGGAAAACCCACACAAAGGGGAATTAAATTATTTTTAGCATCAACGAAATACTCTTCAAACAGGCAACTGCACAACTTGAAACCTATGATTTTTTTAAAAAGATGTTTCAGAGCAATTCTTTAATTGCTCTGTCTCATTCTTACATAATTAAGCAATATTCTTCTTAAGCATTCTTTTAAAAAATACCCTGCAAAAATGCAAGTAAAATTTGAACAAAAATATTATTTTTTGAACATTGCTTACAGAATATTTCTAAAGCTGATTTCCTTGTCTGAATAAAATACCTTTTCTTTGCTGTTCCAAGACAGTATTGAAACGGCAACAAGAAAAATAACCTGAAAAGTGAGCTGAGGACCTATTGGTCCATGATGCCTCTGGCTTCCTGGATGATACAATTTTCTACTAGCTGATATACTAAGTATATGTATTTTTGCCATTTAAAAAAGGGATAGCAGAAATACTTTTCAGAAATGTATTGTCATAGTTATTGCAATTTGGGGAGGAAATTTCGTCTTTATGACTGTTCAAAGATAGAGAGAAGAATGTATAGATCCAGGAAATGGGAATAAAACCCCATAAGGTTTGAAGAATTTTTGTAGAAATGGGAAAATAGAAAAGATTTTCAAGTAACTGCAGCCATACTTTGCTAGCTTCTTTGCAACAGTGTGATAATAAAACTATGATGAAAACTTACAATACTCTATACTTCTTTGCAAAATCTATTTTAAGCCTTTTAGTTTAATAAAGCTTTTATAAAATATTATGACAATGAAAAACCATAGAAATACTTTTATTAGGAAGAGTGCATGAAATGAGTTTCAAAGCAGAGGAAAATTGTCTTTTCTGAAGATATATCTATGTACCACTATGGTGGCAAAGAGCACTAAATGGCTGCTGATTTTCAAAGCAGCCATTTCACCATCACCACAACGTAGGGTTCTGCCTTACATCAATCAGTTTTAGGTTGTGAATCCTGGAGCTCAGATGCTCATCAGAAGTACAACAGACTGCAATACTGGAATGGGTTGGAGGAACCCTCTGTCTGACCGTGGCATTCTGCAAGTGGGCAATGTAGCAACAGGAAATTGAGCGTCACTAAAAGAAGGAATGCAGTTTCCACATATTGCGAATGTCATCTGAGTTCCAAACATACTCTGAAAAAAAATCTTACCAAACAATTACTAATTTAAGTCTTGGCATTGTTGGGAAAAAAAAAAAAAGTAACAATAAAATAAAATAAATAAAAATCCACCTAGAAGCATATTACTGCATGTGAACTACAGTTAGCTTTAGGCTGTCTATGGACAGCCATATTTTAAAGAAAATCAAGGAATTTGCAGAAATAGCCAATGTGAAAAATATTGTCTCTTATGGAAGTCATAACCAACTCCACAGGTACAGAAGGGCTGGTTTCTCATTTTAAATGTCTGGATGTTATGAATAACGTCTGCCTGTGTAGCTAAATATGCACTACTGAAAATATTTACCATATATTCTTTGAAAGTTTCATACTAGGATTTCCATTAGGAAAGAAGTAATTTTGATGCAGCTTGTTTTTTCTTCTGTATTAAAAGGATATTACTAAAATTACTTCAGAAAAAAACACAGAATATTGCAATTTCAGTCAGGATGTTTGATGAATAGAAATTAATGTATTAGATATTCCATTACAGTTATTTTTGTTTACATTAATATCTAACATTTTATTGTTCTCTTCTCTCCTCTATATTGATGTAATTTGGTACATGGGAGGACAAAAAGGCTTACAGGCCACTTAGAAATTTACTTTCTATTGTCCTAGATGTTAAGTAATATTTAAATACCAATGCCTTACTGATTCATACAAAATATTTCCTTACTTTTGGAAATAAGACAGAGGTTTCCGCATCACTCAAAGATTTTGAAAATATTAATCTTTCTAAATATATTACCTTCAAATTACAGACATAAATTACAGCAAAATTATTTGCTTTATTGAATTATTTTATATAAGTAAATGCTTTTATTTGTTTTTGGCAGGTAAGAAATTGAGGCAAAGAGGCAAAATTAAGCCACACCTTACAGTGTGGTCATACAGTATACCAATGGCCTCCCCAGCAACACAGCTTACATCTTTTATCATCTTCTCCTTAAATTAGTCTAATGTTTTCTTTCTTGCTGTGAGTAGGTATTGGACTTGATTTGGCAATTACTGCACAGCATTTGTAATATTTGTATATTCAGACTTCCTTTAGATTGTAATTATTTCAATTTTATTACTTAACAAAAACCTTAAATTACTAAATGTTCCCAGTTTAATTTATTTTTTCTTCAGCTGTCAAACTAAAATTTGCTATAAATGTGATAAAACTAGTCATTCTGACCTTGAAAAAGTGTTTCATTTCAAAGAGTGATCTATTTCCCATAATTATTTTCAATTTAACTTCGGCTACTTTATGAAAGAGAAAAGGAAAATAAAAAATTGTACAAGGAGCTGAAGTCTAGACAGTGACGTTAAACAAACTATATTAGGAAATATTTAATAATACTTATTTACTGTCTGCAAGCAACGCATGCTTTGATGGAGAGAAAAAAGCATGGGGAAAAGGAAATGCTTCTTTGAAGAAATACTGGATATAAAAATTCATGAATTTATGTTTGAATGTGGCTGCTAATTGTGTAACAATGTGTGATGCAGTTTTGGTTGTTGGGTGAACAGAACACTCATTCTCAGTCTAATGCAATTATTGTCTTGTATTTCTATTTATATCTGTAACTATTTTGAAAGACAGATATATGAGGGTTATGAGTACAAATTGTGGTCTCTTACATGGTGAGAGCTCTTCAGACTGTAGAAGATACTTATCATCAGCATTGAAATATTTGGGATTTAGAAATGTGCTTCACCGTATATTCTGTAAGCCAGGGCATGGAATTTTGCAGGACAAAAGTCACACACACTGGTATCTCAGCAATAGATAGAAGCCATGGAAAGGTATGGAAGGAAACTGTTCTCTGCACACAGTTCTGTGTGACAAGACACCAACATATAAAAGATATTTGGTGTTCAAATGAAATGTATGCACTTAAAACCATAAACACTGCATAACAGTCTCAGAGGAAGGGAAAAGGAGGGGATTTGTAAATGGAAAGCAGAAATGCAGAACATTCAACATGCAAACTAAAGGCAAGTTACATCAAATACTGGTCCAAAAACTGACATCAAAGATATACGATTTTTTTTGTTTTTGTCATTAAAGTCAGTGTCAGAGCAATCCTAGAATTATATCATTATCTGTTTGCAAAGCATCAAAGAGCCAATGCATTTATAACACCCCAGCACGCATCAACAGCTCTGTGAAGTGTCATAGCAGAACCCCCAAGCAAATTAAGAAAACTGAAGAATATTTCTTAGATTAAAAGCTGACTTTGGAAATATTGTAAAGCCTTACCAAACCCTTTTGCCAAACTAAGAAGACTTAGGGTTTATATTGCAGCTAGGCAAACATCAGTGGTTTTATTCTGATGTTTTAATTGTCAAATAACTACCATTTATAAAAGCCTTCATGAAGCAGTGAGAAAAACCCCGCAAACCACTACCTACAACAGGACAGATCTGAAGTAAATCTCAGCTACTGCCTGCTAAATCCACACATGTAGATTACATAAGCAACAAGGCAAATCCCACTGTGGGAAGGGTTTTGTTCCATGCAAAAATTAGTATCTTAATCTATGTTCCTCTCAATGAATGAGAAGAAAGAAAAATAAAATTTTAAATTGGGAAGATTTTATTGAGGTCTTGGGGTTGTGATGGAGAAGAGTATTAAAAGCATTGGGAAATCTATTCACTAAAGAGACTGGTTATTCTGGGCTTTTTTAAAAGTACTGAAAGATTAAATTGCATTGTAAAGTGAGGTTGAAAGTATTAAGAACAAAACAGAAAGAAAGACAAAAATATTCAGGACTGCAAGCAAATCCAGTACTCTATAAAACATACTTCATAATTTTAAAAAATGAACTGATCATTATTTTGCCCATTTAATGTTTTTCAAGTTGGTAAAAAGTCCTTCATGAGGAGAGATGCAGGATTAGAGGACTCAATTGCTTCAGAAGCACAGTTGGAGTAAGGAAGCCACCAAGAAACAGAGGAGACTGCAGATATCCTCCCCAGATGTGAGTTAAATCTTTCTATGCCAAGGAAATCAAATATCGTCTACTTATTTTAATGTGATTAATATATCAAGATATTGATCTAAATTGCTGATAAATCTAAAATTGCATATCTATGGTTTATTAATATTTAAAAAATATAGAAACTGTGGTTTGTGTCAGCTTGCATGGCTTTTGAAACATACTGACTATGATTTCTGCATCTACCTCAGAAACTTATGTCTTAATTTCTTCCCTTATTAATTTATTCCATTATCATTTTTTAAATTATCACATCTCTACTTACACCGTGATTATGAGTGTGATCCCCACAAATTACCATTTTAATGAATAGAAGGTCAAGAAAAGAGTATTTCCATAGTAAGCTCTATCAGAGGCAAGGAAAGAATTCCAAATTTCTCCTAAATCTGACAAGATTTTACAGGGAGATAGAGAATTGCCAGTAGCACTGCTCCCTTCACAGGGAGCACTGCAGACCATGCAAATAATAAAGCAGCAAATAGCACTGAAGAGCAGCACCAGTCACGCACCTGCTCCACGGAGATATTTTTATAAATGACTGTCTGATTCCACTCGGGATTCAAGCTTTTCTGTATGTACTTAGTTCTCCTCTTGTACTCAGCACTGAATTTGAACAAAAGAACAAAACATTACATTAACAATCTTGTGTTTCTTTCAGCTCTAATAAAAAGACAACAACAACAACAAAAAATCAAAAACACAGAAACAAAAATCCAAAGCATCCACAAACCAAAAACCAGAAAAATAAAAGAGTTGTATCTTCCATTTCTGCAACAATTCAGGGTTATGAGAGGACAGTGACAGCCTTTGGGATGTTTTCTTTGGTATGCTTTTCTGAGATAGTCTTTTAAAACACCTCCTGACTCTTCAGCACGCTTCCTCTGCCTAAAACCATTTCAAGATAAAGCATCAGTCAGCACATGCACATAGACTTTGTCCTCTCATTGTAGGTATTGGGTTCTGATTCTAAACTGAGGTGATAATGCATTGATTCCTTTTCCAAGACCATCCCATTAGCACATTAAAGTAGCACAAATTCATTATATTTATAGTTGCAATCTCTAATTACAGGAATCCCATCTCAAAAACACTTTTAATGAATGCCATAAAGTAACTAATATCCTGTTAATGATTGAAACACTAATTTCTTATTGATCACGTTCTCTGCCTATGCCTCTAACTGCATTAGAAAGAAACATAAAAGTGCATCAGGTTCACAATTTATTCTTTTATTTTTTTGGTCAATAACCAAGATCAAAGGTTTGGCAGCATAATCTGTTTTTAAAAAGATTCACTAATGCTTTATATTGTACTTTACGTTTCCTGAGTGTGGAGAAAGCAATCCATTAATCTTAAACAGAACATGGATTCATCTTGATCTGTGAGTTTTGATGTTAGATTTGCTTTCATTCAAATTTTAATTTAACATAAATTTTAGCAGACAACTCAAAAAAGCTGGGTAGGAGAATGGGAGAATCTTTTAATATTTTGAAAAACCCACAAGATTTAAGGTTAAGAAACTCTTTTTGTCAATCTGCAAGTATATACCTGCTATATTATTACTAAACAAAATGTTCCCAGGACTGCTCTCCTTCACTAAGACAAAATGGCACAAAATAACTTGTGTGTGCCACGTTAGACTCTGTCATGGTTCCCCTATAATAACTTTTGGTAATGCACTATTCTCACTTCTGATTTAACTGTTTTGGTTCACACTGTAGCATGGCCCCAGACCCAATGTACTAATACCTCTCATATGAGATTAACTGACAAGGATCACTCAGGAGCACATTTAATCATCCAGTCACTAAAGGGTTACCGTACCAGGTTGGAACAGTGGAAATATACGTGTGCTTTACTGGCACACATATGTCAATATTGGGACTTTAGCAGCAGCAGTTTCACTCTTTAAACTCAATTCTGCGTTGCAGTTATCCCATCTAATTAATCTGGACTGCAGTGGCTTTATGGCTTTATTCTCCAAAATGAGGCGGCTCTGTCCAAGCTGCCTACCACCCTGATATCTCAAAGTGAAAGGGATTTGCAGCTATATTTCCTCTCATTTTTTTTTTCTCTAGTCATTCTATGTATTTCCACTTATTTTATTGGAAATCCTGCTATCCACTGTCTTTCAGTTTATTGAAAAATGTGAAGGTTTTTGGGACCTGTGAAACAAAGTATCTGTTCACCTCCGCTTATGAGAAGAAAGCAGTTCTATCAACCCAGAATGGCAAGGGTGATTTAAAATCTAGAGCATATGAAAAAGAAACTCACACCAAGCTATTTCTTTGCATATCTTGGAAAGAAAGCTGAAATACAAAATCTGAATCCATTTCAAAATGAGATTTTTGAGTATTAAGTAATTCAGTTAAAATTTTAAAACACCTCAGTAGCCTTCTTTTCCCACTCTCTGCTATGATAAAAGCATCCCCTGCCTAGAACATCCTGTTTAGATGTCCTGTGACCTACTGGTTTTAGGGAACTGATATACTTTCATTTCTTGAAGGAAGTGGAAAGAATCCTTTGCATACTCAGCCAAGAAAATGACATAACATTCCCTTTCCTTTCTTGGATCTCCTTTTGCAATAGCAGAACTTCATCACCTTTTCAAGTTTCTGATTCTTTTTTGAAGTATGTGAGAAGGTGATTCATGCTATGTTGAGTTCCAGAGCTTTCAAAAGATGAAATTGTTGTTAACATGGCAGCTCTGAAATATTTCCAGTGAAGTCCATGGAATATTTGGGTCTAATTTGTAAGGGTGAGCTGAGACCACATCCATACAATCTATGGTCTGTATCTGTTGCAGACGGAGGCAGGACACCTTGACCTCTTCTAGGGAAGTGCAGAACCAGGCTAAGCTGGATGCCAGATGAAGGCTTCCAGGCCTCTGAAGGGAAGGATCTGTCAAACACATTAAATTCATGCCCCCGATGCACCTTCTCCCCAACAATTAACAGATTAATTATTAACAGATTGACAGATGAAGATGCTTTAATAAAGTGCATTAAGCCAGTCATTGGTATGTCACTTAATATGAAATAATTTGCATATCACTGTGTGAAAAGATGCAAATTGCATATCTCTTTTATTTATATTTTCTGTCTGATTCCTTAATTATAGTTTATTAATATATAAAACAATGTATTAAGCACAATTTAAAAAGAACAATAGAAAAAGTGTTTAAAATGTAATAGAATACACATATGAAATGTGTAAATTTAACAAATGCATTAAGTAATTTTAGTAATTATAAAAGAGACAGATGATAGAAATCTATTTATTGGAATTAATCTGCTCACTTGTTTAGTCAGGGTCTTACTTTTAAAAAAATTTAAAATTGAGGTTGGAATATTTCTTACGTGCTTAGCCAGGACTGATATTAGCATATCTTGAGAATTGATCTTTGCCTTATATTTCCAGGACAAACAAAGCATTCCTAATTTCAATTATTAATTTTAAGTTTGTTTACCACAAATAACCACTTATGTGGTCAAGCAGATTTAATTGTCCATGTGGACAATTATCTAGAATTATACCTGGCTTTAATGTCTATACACTGTGCAAGATAATAGAAAAAAAAAAATATTCCATTTCTTTATGAAACAGAGGCTGTTTCATTTGGTAGCAATACCATTCAAAATCTTGATACAGGTTCACAGATAATTATTTTTTTTTTTACTTTCACTGAGTGGAAATGAAGTTTTAGATATCTCTCAACTAAATTCTTCCAGACTTCAAAAGACATTTTGCTTGTTGTCAGAGTTTCTCCTCAGAATAATACTGTACCAAGGAGCATTAACTACTTGCTTCTAGCTCCTGGAAATTACTTAATTAATAAATGAAAAACAAAACTATACCACAGTTTCATGCCATCACAACTCAAGAGAAATCTGTAGTTCAATGTACAGGCTCATTGTCTCACTCATGCACACAAAAAATAAAAGAGTGAAGTTGGAAGATAAAACACTCTACCTGGCATTTTGGACAACCATGACTTGTCTGCATATCCAGGATTTACAGAGTTAGGAACACAGAGGAGGCAGTTTAAGAGAAAATGAGAACAGAGATGGAAGAAAACATGAATAATGGTAGTTTTTAGTATCATAATCAAAGGAAATAGAGGCATTAGGAAGAATAAGAAGTCTAGCATGGACTGAACTACAAATAAAAGTTACTCAGTGGCAACCCAAGTTTCCACTTTCTGAAACAAGTCTGGGACTCTTAAGAAGCTCTTCATTTTCATTATTCATGTATTCTTATGCATTCTCCATATACATATGACATTCTGTAACATTAAGGCAAAAAATATAATATTGCTGATAAAGAAACATATATTTTAAAGGAAGTAATAATGATCTATTTGTAATTACAGAGTCAAAATAATCAGTGATCTGTGAAAAAGTGATTAGTGACTTGTATAGTCATTAGATACAAAATTAGCAGTATTTCTAAAACCATATCTTCACTCTTAAAAAAAAGCTCCATAAAATACATATGGAGACATTTGTTTCTGACCAGTATTTCTTGGATTTTGTATTATACTGCAACTTATCTCTGCAATCTATCTCTGGTACTTTATGCTTGTTTGCAAATCAATCCTAAATTCAGATTGTATTGAGCAGAAGCAACCATTCTGTGCTAGACTTAATATGCAGCTTTCTGTATTACAGAAAATATTGCATCTATTTAGTACATTTCCATTGAGACTGTTGCTATTTAAAATATTTTTTTCATATACTGTAATTTGTTAAAAGGAAACACACACAAAAAAAATCTCCATATATCTACAGGAACGATCATAAAGTTGGTAAGGTCATTAGCAAAGTATTCATATTCTCCTGGGAATAGGATCTGACTCTATTAAAAATCCACCATTTTTGCTGGCGTTGCACCTGGATTTTTCTATAGGGATAAGTCTGTTCTGTTTATTAATGACACGTAGCAAACGTAAACTAAAAGAAATCTCAGGTTAAAATTTGTCCTACACTTACCCTCTCCCTGGAAGAAGATAAACTTTAACAAAGGGGTCCGAATAGCCATTGTTGTCTCTTGGAGCAAGGTTTCTTGCCTGAAGGATGTGGATGATAAGGTTGCCAAGGTGTTTGTCATAGTTGACTTGAAGCTAGTGAATGCATTAAAACACAGTACAGTTATTTGTTACTTTTACTTTCAGAGTGATTCAATAACTCCTAAACCCTTTGAATAAAATGAGTTTTAGACCTCTATGTTCCCTCCAAATAAACACATTTCAGAAGTTTCTGTCTCTCTCTCCTGACTAGAATGAGATGCTAGATCATCACACTGAACCTTGAAAAAAGGGAAACGCCCACATTCCAGTCAGAAAAAAGCAAAGGACATTTGAACCCTTGATATTATTCTGAGCAATAGCCAGATTATTGAGTGTTAATTACACACATCCTATCTACCCGGAGGCCAAGTCTGACAAGGATGCTATAATACTATGGAAAGACTCTTAGTACTAGTATAAAAGAGAGAGGTTAACCAAGGGGGAAAAAAAACCCCAGAAATCTATAGGAAGTTAGACTTCAGTTGTTCTGCTGTCCTCTTTTTGAGTGTTTAAAAAGGCTAAAATCAATTTACATAAGGGATAAATATGAAATTGGCATGGCATGGAAATAAATACAGTGCATTATAAGAAACCCACAGCAGTTCTTGATTCAGTGTAAACAGACTGGGAATTTCTAAGGAAAACCACAATAGGTGGCCAAAGATTAAGGATTAGAATGAATTTAACTATGCTTTTAATCCCTTTGGGAACAACACTATTTTCCATTCTTCTGGTTGCATTTAATAATCCAGCATTAAAGACAGGTGCAGAAAACAAGCAGTGACTTACATAAGTAATTTTAAGTCATTTACTAATAGGACATTTTAAGGGATTGGAGTTGAATAAGAAAAAAAAAATGATGGAGATAGTTTTCTGCAAAATTATTTCATGGAAAACACAGCCAGTATCAACAATTTACACAGCAAAAACCACATATTTACCTGTATTTCTCCAGTGATTGGATGAGAAGCAGACTTTGTAGTTTCCGTGGGCTGCCAGATTAAGAATATATAGATTTTCAAAGTTAACTTTTTTAACAGGTGTGGATTATGCTGCTGGATTGCCACAAAGTTTTAAAAACTGTCTCCAGTTGTTACAGTCAAAACTAATGGTTATGTATTTCAACACTTGAAGTCCAGCTCAGCCATTTTGATCAGCCTATATGCAGAGGTACAGATTCAAACAACTTCAACACCAAAGCTTTACAGTCTGAGCAGATAAGGAGGCATAGGGAGAAAAAAACCACATAGCATTAACCCTGTCTAACAAACATCAATGCTGCCAAGAGAAAGAAAAGAACACGCCAAATAAGCACAGTTGTATATTTCTGTCAATATGAGAAAGGCAGAGAGAGGCAAAAGTTCTTCTAATTTAAACTCCACTGAGTTTAAGTGAAAGTGGGTAGAAAGAGTGGAAATGGTACTAAAACTAAGTGATGTGTGCAAGTGGATTACAGAATTGCAAGCCACCTCTTATAGTCTTTACTCTGTGTTTTCTGATAGTCAATTCTACTACAACACTTCAAATTCCTCCCCACACTTTCTGTGACACGAAATCTAAATTTTCCGTCCTCACTTTCCTCTCTCCTTTATCATTAAACTTGTCTTGACTTTTGACAAAAAGCAATAAATGTTTCTCTCTGTCTTTTCTTTTTCCTCCTATTTGTTGGTAGAAAATAATACTGCCATTTGATTAGAACCCCGAACTCACAAAAATGTGCTGTTCTGTTAAATGCCTTGAGCCACTCTGGAACAGCCTCTAATGTGCAAGCCATCAGTCAAGCAAGAAAGCTCTGTTTCAGTAGTAGGATTTAAATATTTTTGCATTCCCTCCATATCTTCTTCCTTGGTTGATGCAGCAGAAAACAAAAGGTGCAAACAAGGACAAACTTACTGTTCTCTGGAGACTGGTCTGGAATTCTTCATTTCCTATTCCTCCAGATGCAAGCAGCTGCCTGACATTATTACATGTCATTTGTATTTCTATCACTTTCTGAGAAGAGTAAAACTCACCTGCTTCTTTTGTGCTGTACTACACTCCAAGAAAACCCTTCAAGGATCTTTTAGGACGTTGGACATCAACTGCTTTAAATTAGGCCAATGAAGTGCCCACACTCGCTGCACTACAGCATGAAGTTAAGGTGATGCATTACCCATTTTGGGTTTGTGTCGCAGGAAACCTTTACAAACCACCACAAACATCCTCTCCGTCAGTCAGATCCACAGATGAGAACTAGCCAGAAAATTCCCAGCTAAACACTATCACAATGGAAACACGAGAGAAAACTAGCCCCAGTCTGCCTGTTATATGGATATATTCACTGTCTTGTGTTGCCTTATTCTTGTTTGGTTTACAGCTTTACCTTGCCTTCCAGATTGTGTTTCTTTATGAGCGAGCACAAGCTTTACCAGAAAAACAAACAAACAAACAAATAAACAAAACCAAAAAAAATAAAAACAAACAAAAAAAAAACCCTCCCCAAAAAAGAGCCAAATCAAACTTGATTTGTCTGCAAATGCCTTTGCATCCAAAAAATAATTTGCATGAAAAATTTTATAATCAGATTCTCTTGGTACCTTACAAAGCTTTAAAAGAAGTTTAATCTATCCAACAGCTAAAATAAGTCATCAATAGTCTATAAAATGTTCTGAACCTGAAACAAAATTTTAGATTGATAGCAAAATACTCCTAAAACTTATAAGGTCCTTGACAAGACTGTTCAGAGACTGAATTTCACTTCTTTTGCCAAAGACAGGGAGCTACTTGAGCATCTGCAGTCTTTCAAAATAGGGCCTAAATGGCTTATATTTCTCAAACTTTATCTCTACAAATGGATTTTATTATACTTAATAGTTCTGATCTCAGGCTATACTAGCACTGACAATACTGACAACACCAAAATCAACATGGAGCTACAAAATCACTACCAGACAGTCTAAATTCTCTCATTTTGCATGAGTTGGAATAGCAAGAATAGGGAGTTTGTTCATTCTGAATACCAGGCAATGTGGAATGTATGAGTGTGGATAATGTAGGAAGAGTTCATAGAGAAGGGAATGGGCATGATGAATTTGTATTGAGACTTCCAAAGGTGATTAAATTGTAGTTTTTTAAAGTGCAGTGTGTAAAAATAAATGCACACTTTAATGTTTCTATATCATCATTGAATCTCTGTATCATTTGCAAGGCTGTATTTCAATACATTAAATATTCTGTTTTCTCTAATGTCAGCAGATCTAAAACTGATCGTGAAGAATTACCCATATATTTTAAATAAACATGAATAATTTAGGCTGAAGGAGACCTCTCAAGGCCATCTGGTCTAACCCCCAGCTCAGAGCTGGGCCAACTTCGAAGTTGGTTCTGTATTGAGAGGTAGAGATGCAAATTACTATCTTTCTTTATCTTGGCCTCAGTGAGGATTAATTTGTAAGGGCGGAAAATATTTCACTGTTGACTTTTAGGAGCTAAAGCATCTGCGGATTTAGAAGAAAAAACAACCCATTCTTCATATTGAATGTTTCTATAGGTCATTTATATCTTGGATGTAATCTTCACCGTAGAATGTTCATGCAGTTACACATGAAAGAAACAGGTCTGCACAAGATATTGTCAGCTCAAGGCTATATCTCTCCTGTGATGGCTAAGCTAATTTCAGTCTAATTACTTTTGATACTTCCACATACACTCACACAGTCTGTGTAAGAGATGGTGTTTTGTAAAGCCATCACACCTGCTCCAGCAGGCTGTGATGACCATGAGGTGAAACTGGTTAATGCCAGGTTTCGATGCACTATCTACTATTACCTTCTGTAGTAACATTAAATATGAGTAAATTGGCACTGCAGAACATGGCAGGGACTACAACATTAGAGTGCATATTCTATACAAAAATATTTTAAAAAGTACTTTCTAAAAATAAAAACAGTTGCAAAAACAAGACCTAGGCAGTCTGGATATTTATTTTGTTGTGATACTTTGGCAGGGCTGCAGCCTGCCTAGAAATGCAGTCAGCCCAAGGCAAAGAGCAGTTCCAGAAAGGATAAGCTTTCTCTTCTAACAGAGCTCAACACCATTATAAACTTGGCCTGAAGTCAATGAACAGAAACTATACAAGTCAACAAGAGCTATGCTTGTTGTGAAAGAAATGCCTCTGAACATGATTTTCACAAATAAGCAGTGTTTAATATATTTACCTGACTAGTTCTGACTTTTGTATCTCCTACATAAAGGAATTAGTTCTAATATTTTTATTTGATCTTTATAAGCCTACAGCTGAATTTTCATAAAAGAATCCTAAGTCCTCTGTGAAGCAGGAAATGAAATTTATGCATCTAACTTTAGGTGACCTGCTACAGTGCCAAAGCTGGGACCCCAGTCTCCTCAAGTGGACAGAATGGGGTAC
The DNA here is from genome assembly GCF_963662255.1 of Cinclus cinclus. Classification (NCBI taxonomy): domain Eukaryota; kingdom Metazoa; phylum Chordata; class Aves; order Passeriformes; family Cinclidae; genus Cinclus; species Cinclus cinclus. The sequence goes on from NC_085049.1 coordinate 12,783,565, forward strand.
CTCTGCAGGATATACTGCACAGCAAGGACTTACGGATCTCCATACACTATGAATTTAGGAGTGTGATTCGTGTCACCAAATGTGAGAGCTACATTTCAGTGTAGATGGTGGCATGTGCATTAAGAGCCCTGCTCTCTGCATGCAGTGTCTGCACTGTGACGGCAGGTTCTACCCAGTCTCAGGAACTGTACTTCAGTATTCTCAGTGGCAAAAAATCATGCACATGGCAAACTAGTTTATATGTAAATGTATACAATATCCAGAGTATACTGTAGCAAATCTAACTACTGACCTAAGTGTTAAGCAACTCTGCAACATCCCTGAAGTTAGATCCAGTAAATACTGGTATACGGATTTAACTTCTGCATCACAGACCTGAATTAGCTTGCCGAAAGTCTACGGGCATTGTGACAAACCAGAATTACTATACGAACCAAACTGATCAATAAATATCTTCCCAGTTTGTACTAAATTGCTGGATGAAAATTATTTTTGTGTTTCCTCTCACATGAAGGTTATGTTGGCTTATTGAAGAACTGTCTGAAATGAGCAGATACCGCTTGCTGGTTCTGGTTTATGCAGTACCTAACTCATCTGTTCAAATCACAGTTCCAACAGCAAAAAATAACGGACACAGCTGTAACACAGTAGGAATCTGAGAGTCCCAAAAAGGAATAAAAGTGCAGAGTAACAATGTTTAGGAAGCACTTTGCAATGTGAAGCATTGTGTGTCAGAAGCTGGATATTCAGGGTAGCAATCCATGCTCTTGCACATTGCTTAAGCAAATGCAGTCTTCACAGAACTGAGTTTCTTTTCAGCTCTTGACTTTTTTTGACACAAAACGAAAAAATATGACAGATGACTTTATGATCTAGTTCTCAGTTTCGACTGTAAAAAAATGCTACTAAATTCCCACTCTCCCCTTTTTAGGTATGCAGATGCACAAGAACTTCAGCTGAGGAATGGACAGGATGCGGCAAAAAAATGAGAAATTATGCTTGGCAAGTTCACAGGAATTAGCCAGTGACAAAACACATTTTAATGGTAAATTTTGTTTCAATCTTTCCCTGGCTTTCAGAGACTTACTTACTTACTTTTTAAATGATTATTCATAGCTTGTAGTACTTCAAGCAATAGTTTAGTACAGAGAGGGAAATTTTGATCTTAGTACTATCAGCTTCTTTAGTGAAAATAGTACCACATCACCATGTAGGATGCTCTTTAAAAGCAAGAGCAACAAAGAGTGCAAAGGGCAGTTATTTTGTTTAAAAGAAAAAATATTAAGTATATTTTTTTTTAGAGAGGATAAATCTCTTAGATGAATCATGTAATCTTTCTTTATGTCCATATTTAATAGTTTAACAGTAATAATGTTATCCAGGAAATGACTTTTCCAAAATGTGCTGGGATTTCTTGCTACACTAAAGAAGGTAAACAGGCAGTTTCTTCCTGTCATCAAAATATTCTTGCTCCATAACTTGGGAATTTCTTACCTTGCTGCTGTGCCGCTTTTTGCTCACTGAGGGAGAACCAGGCTGACCAGGGCTAGGAACAGCACTGGAGGTGGCAGAAGTGGTTCCAGAGTGGACATGAGATCCCTTTTCTGCTCCTGAAGAAGCCACCAGAGGTGACTGCTGTAGAGAAACCTTTTGGAGCTCTGCAGCCAGCTGCTTGGGATCAACCCCTGGGGACTTCGCTTTATCTACTGGATTAAAGCAAGAGAGCTTTGTTTTGATAATTGCCAGCACACCCAAATCCATCTTGCCATGGTACAGGGACAGCATAAATCCTTACAAGTATTCATTTCATCTGCCTGTATACTTTGAAGTTGCAAATGCCAGCTATGAGAAATAGACATCTCTGCCACAATATCGACATCTCAATTCCAATCTTTCTGTGCTAGTGCTACTTACTAGTGCTCTTTACCTAGAAAGGTTTCTGAGGAGGTACTTCCAGGTGAAGAAAAACTGGTTTTGTTGATCATGTTGAATCAAACTGGAGTAAATTACAGTTTTAAAGACTGGCCTGTGCTATCAGTATTTGTTTGAAACTAGTCCAGTTTCACTAAGTAGCTGAACTTTCCTGTAAAAGGTTTAAATCTCATTTCAACTTTAAAATCAACTTGACATTGAACAGAACTGTTCTTGAGCTAATTTATACTACAAAAAAAAAAAGAGAAAAATTCCCCAAAAATTTACTACCACAAATTAAGCAAAGAAAAAATGTAAACAAATGAAGGCTAGAAGCCCTGATTCATCTTTCCTATTACTCACACCTTTAGGAAGCATCTGTAGCAGGAGTCTGATTGCCCTCCCTGCTGCCCAGGAATGAGTGGGAGGAATTTACCCTTTGGAGATAGCAATTTCTATTTAACACAGAAAAGTCAAATAAGTTTCATATATGCTAGACTGAATAGAGTAAAAGGATGGTAGGCACAGCTTGGTTCCCAGGTTCTCAGAAGTCTGAGAGGTTTAAAACAAACTTCAGCCTTATCCTCCCTGCTTGGCTAATTCATTTAGCTCTCAGAGAAAATGGTGATTGCTCCTTTCTAAAGCACAAACAGTCTTCCAAACCTCAGAGGTAATGGCAAGAACTCTACAGAATTCCAACTTAGAAACCGCTAGAAGATTGCCAGACTAGGAGAAAGCATGCCTGCAAGAATGGAACAATTTTCTTTTATTTCTGTTCCTTCTCATTTTGAGTTTTCTTTATTAATAAAAGGCTGTTTTATTCTACTTTTTGTCCTTCTCAAAACTTTCCAAAACTTCAGTGTCTTTCAATGCTTTTGGAGTTTTATCAGCTCACAAATTAAAAAAAATGTGGGTAGTTCTGCTTCAAAGCACTGTCATACTTTGTCTTTGCTTTCAATTATTATCAGTAACATCAATTTTCAACTAAAGGTAGGTTGATGGTATATTAATAGCTAGGAAATGATACATGATTAGAAAATGGAGAATTCAATCCAGATAATTTAGGTATTGATTGATAATAGATCAGCCACAAAACCACAGAACCCAGAGTAGAGCCACAGAATGGTGAGTGAAGCAATCTTAATCTTCACTGAGCTTGCTGAGGGAATACATTACTAGTAAGATTTTGGATGTTGATTCAAAGTTAGCTTAGATACAACTGATACAGTGACTGAAGCCTGCAGTTGTGGTATTGATTGAACAGCAGGAAATCCCTCCAAAAAAACTACGATCTTAGAACTCAAAACAAAACTGACTACTTACTATTGCATCCCTGCATCCAGTAAATACTGTTTTTTTCATCATTTATAGCAGGCAACAAACCTTGTATTAAGCTAACAGGTATTTGCATCGAGGTCTTTTCCAACACTGACAATTCTATGGCTCTATGTACATAGGCCTTAGGAGCTGTGTGTTATCTGGACTTGCTGCAGTTTGCTGGGAGCTTTGTTTTAGCCTCTCTGGCTGCAACAGCAACTAATGCCTAATGACCAGATGGCTACAACCAAAATTTGTCTGAGTTACACTTCACTTTGTATAGTGTTGTGGTATAGTGCCATTCTTAATTACTTTGATATAGAAAGGCACAGCTGAAATTGCATCGTGCAAACTGAAGTATTTATGACTCCAGATTAATAATGCAGTTTATAGGAGCAGAGGCCTGGGGTGACAGCAGAGTGATGCAAGGTTTGGACACAGGATGGCAGATGAGGCTGTGGGGACACCAGCAACTCACTGGCCAGGTGATGACAAAGGTGCAAACCCAGGGGCTGGGCAAATTAAAATTAGGGGCAACAGAAGGGAAAAGGACAACAACATATCACATAGAGTTTTCAGTACCCAGCATCCACAGGTACTTTTCCTCTGGGCAGCTTTCCAGCCCCTCTGCCCCAGTCTGTAGGGCTGCTCGGGGTTGCTGTGACCCAGGTGCAGGACCTGACATTTTGTCTTGATGAATCTTATACAACTGGCCTTGGCCCATCAACCCAACCTGCCCAGATTCCTCTGCAGAGCCTTCCTACCCTCCAGCAGACCAACACTCCTGACCCAATTGGTGCTGTCTGCAAACTCACTGAGGGTGCATTTGATCCCCTTGTCTTGCCTTTTTATAAAAGGCATGGTCCCCTTTCTACTCATGGCAATATTTGGGATGTAACACCAGAGCTTACAATACTAATGTGCTAGCTTATATCACATCCAATTTTCAGTTGCTATCCACTTCTACAACATCAAAGCAGCTTCTTGTCTCTCACCTGCCCTTACTGGCTCATGAAGCTCCAGGTGCTGGGGATTCTCAGAGTCCGAGAGCATGTTCAGGTCCCTAAAGAAAGCAATTAGAAGCCTGAGACAAAAGACACTCTTTCCTCATACCCTCATTATTGTATTAAGTAGGTAAATGAATAGTGGTTCATGACAGAAAGCAGCTCCCAAGCATGGTCCCTTCTTAGCTGATATATATTTGCAATGTTGTTAAAGAGCTGAGAAGAAAAGCTTCCTTTAAGGTGAAATCTTTAATGGATTGAATGCAAGTGTATGCATTTCTTGAGATGCTTAAATGAATTTCATCTAAAGGATACAGATTTCACTAAAAGTCAAGTTATTACTAAATTACCTTATTTTTCTAACACCAGTAAATTCAGTGAACTGTATGTTTGTCATGAGAGGAGATTGTGGCCTGACAATGGAGTTATCATTGTTTATAAATGCACAATTACTAGCATCTAATTCAGTTTATTTCTCTTCTTACTTTAAGAGAAAAACAGAACAAAAAGATCTCCCACAGTCCCAATGAACTCTTGTTTATTATTACATTGATGCTTTGTGCTAACAAACGTTCCACCTTAACAATTGTAAATTAAAATTAAAAGAAAAAAGCCATGAAAAGCCAAAAAGAAATGGAAACAGAAAGATGGGGAAAAACTCACAGTCTTACACATATTTCTGCTTCCCCACTCTGTTGAATAATAATGCTCTGGACCTCTTCATAAGTCTTCCCGGTTAAGGGGATGCCATTCCATTCCAGCACCTGCATTCCTAAGAAGGCAAAACAGCAAGAGGCCAAGGGCTCAGATTTTGACAAACGCATCAGTTAGATCCTTCTTGCCTTGTTTTGACAAGACAATTTGATGTGACATTCAGTGAATGCTGTTCAAGGGGCACAAGACATTAGCAAAGCCCTTTCACTTCACACAGATTAGATTGTTGAATGTTATTGTCCCTTCAGCTATAACATACCTGCTGAAACAAGACAGGAGATTAATTGTCTCTGATTCAAAGCATACATGCACTCTCCACAGCCTGGGTTGCATGATATTGAAAAATTTTTCCAATATCAAAAACATGCACACCTACCAGCATGGCAAGAAACCAAAACATTCTGTATATCAGACATTTCCTGGCCAGCCATGGTCTTGGAAGATAACCATTTCCTACAGTGACAAATTGCTGCTAAGAAGTTGAGCCTCAAAATTGTGAATGTGATTAGATAATTCAAATACATTTTTTTTACTTTGTCACTTACAAAAATACAAAAAAAAAAAAAAAAAGAAGCTGTTGGATTAACCAATTTTAATGGAATAAATGTGCCTCCACATTTCAAACATCAGCCTGGTAGTATTCAGGTTTAAATTTCTCTTCCATATCTTTTGTCATAAAAACAGATTAACATAATTAATTGTGTAGGATATAAACAGAACTATATTAATCAGGCTGAAAATACTGAATACTGATCTAATCTACTCTGTCTTCCAAGTGTCCCAGGACTGAGTCAGGAAACTCAGTAGGGTTCAATGTATCTGTATAAGGAAGTTTTATGCTCAGTATTTGCAGAGTCAATCTCTCTATAAATCATGTGAGGTATATTTGTATAAGATGAGAAATCTTTTGGTTAAGGTGAAATGCTACACAAAGCAAACCCTAGATTCATATCTGGGACTTACAACTGAGGTTCTGAGAATTCATATTCTGAATTAATTAGTCATAAGGATGAATCCAAACAGATTAACTTCTCACCAATGTACAAGTGTCAAAATCCAAGCCTCTGGCTCTAGTGGGAAAAAATTGCTTAATGGGACAAGATGCTGAATTATTAATAGTCCACTAAAAGCATTGCATTAGAAAACATTTGAAAATCACATCACTCACACAGCAAAGAAAAACACAAACACTTAGCTTGCTACCACTTACACAGATAAAACCAAGTCTTCACCTGGGTCATATTTTAATCTCAAAATCCTGTGCTGTTGCATATGACAAATGGAAAAAAATAATGAAGTGAAATGTGGAGATAAACTCATAGAAAATAATGCTGCTAAATAAAATATAATGAAAAACTTTCATGGAATAAATCAGACCAAATTATTTTACAATGAAAGAATATGAGAAAGAAATATACACATTTATATTCCAACATTTTCCATAGGATTCCATGATTAGGAGTTGAAATATCAGAATTGCTCGTAACTGTTGTCAGCCAGAATTTATCATTTTGTTTGTAGAAGTTTACAGAAAAACAAACTGTGAAGAATGAATAAAAAGTGATGCTCAGAAGGCAGTAATGCCAGCTGCCGAATGTCAAAATAGATTTGACTTATCCTAAAATTTAGCCTCTTTCATTTTCCAGCCATGATTCAAAAACACGATCTTGCTTGTTAAAGCAGATCTGATTTTAAGCTCAGTTCCTCTGGAATAAAGCAACAGAAATTATGAGCAAATTAATTTCCCCCTGATTTTCAGTCATACAAATGTAACAGCCTGAGCTTGGTCTCTAGGCTTTGAGAAAGGAAGGAACTGAAGTTGTTTTTGCAATTTTTTTTTTTAATGTGTGCCCTCATAAAGCTATCATGGCATAGGATGTAATGTATGAATGTATGATACTATGAACCTCATGATTAAGACAAGCAAAACCACTACTTCCATGTAGTGGCAAGGAGCAAGAAAAAAGTTGAAAGATTTAGATATTTGAGAGAGCAGTTAACATCCTTTTATTTAGAAGAAGGAGGAAAAAAACAAACAAACAAAAAAGCTTTATTGACAAAATACTATCTGCTTCTTGAGCGACTGTCCTGGGTTAATCACAGCCTGCTGGTATGGCTTCAGAAGAAAATTTACCAAGGGAGCAGTAAGGCTATCATCAACAACTCACTTTAATTTAAAAGACTAGCAGGAAGAGCTTAGCTGAGCACCACTGCAGTGCCAGGATTTGGAAACTAAGTCTGATTTCCACTGGTGAGATGTTCAACAGTGTGCACATCAACACTGCAGTCGCTCACTTGGTCAGAAGGGCCACAAACACATGAACAAAGCAACAGACTGAAAGGAAATGGAACTTCAAAACCCTTAGCTAATACCGAGATCCATTTAGGCTGTCAGTACAGGGGTATTTTCTTTTTATTGTGTGCCCTGTGGACCCATGAATGTTTATAATCAAGCAATTTAAACATGACTGAACTGATCAGACTGATAGCCCTGGGGTCTTAGAAAAAAAAAAAATATGCTGGCAAAAAGCTGATTTCTCTTTTCTCAATATGTAACTGCTACACACATTTTGTTACAAAAAAAAAGGGTTATGTTACAAATAAAACCTTTAGAAGGAATGCAAGTCTAATTAACAAAATCAGAAAAAAGTGTTAGGAGTCACAAGAGATTTGTGATCAATTTTTGTTTTCCTAAAACCAGTAACATACTGTTGCTGGTCTTTTGTAGTCAGGTTATGACAGTCACATTTCCAAAAGTTTGTATGTTTCAAGTCACTGGTTTAGTAGGTTAAAAAAAAAACAAAAAACAAAAAAAAACCTAAAAGGAAAATGAGAATACTTGCATTGCTCTATGGAAACTGCTGCTGACTGACGAAGTACTAGTAATTGCCCCGATAATCAAATACATAATTTCTTCTAGCATCTTTCATTATTATTTTATTGGGTGAGCAACAACTTATTTTTAGCAATATCAGCTCCCCACACTGTCAATAAATATATCTTTCATTCCATCACCTGGGCGATAAATTTGTACTGTTTAACTGAACGTGGTTATAGATGCAACATTTCTACAGATAAAACAGCAGAAAACAAACTATAAAATTTGCAGATAGAATAGGTCTTTGTAATAGTGTTTTTGTCCACTGGAAGGCACAATATTTTTCTCAATTTTCATCCATCTTATATGATTTTCAATATTTTCTCTCCTCTTCAGACTCATCTTTCATAGATAAGCTAGCTGTACGATTAAAGTTGAAATTGAAAGGAATCTGAAAATCATCCAAGGGTTTCATTTCTCTAAATGTAAGTTTTGACACAGTTGTTTCAAATACAGAAATATTAAACTGAACCACTGAACACCTCTTGAATTTTACTCCCCTGTGTAACATAATGTACACTATTATAAAGTTAATCTCAGTCACTTTGAAAACACTATTGTACTGCAGCATCCCTTATTATCAGCACCCAAGAAGTGGAAAAACTGTTGTTTGCTGTGTCATTAAGAGTTCGAAATTATTTCCAACTCTACTTGTGTATAAAACCTATTAGCTTTCCCTTAATTTTAAGTCTCAGAACTGCTGCCCTACTGGAATGTAAAAATATCTAAACATTACAGCCCTAGAATACAACCTCTGATTTTGGTTGCCCCATGGTTGTACCCATGGATTGCTGGGGTTAATTCTCTACTTCTTCATTGTTTGTATTGTTTATTGTTATGCATAATAAACATGTCAGTTTGAATTGCATTTTTCACTGATCTAAGAGACTAGCAACTTCAATCAGTAAAATGTGAATATTAGTATCTTTCTAGATCATGTAAGAATTTAAATTCAGAAACATTACTTTGAAATCTCAGAAAGTGCTGTAAAAGTTAAATGTGCACTTGGACTAAGGAGAAACAATATAAATTTGCAGTCTGACATTCAAAACTACATTACTTTATGGCCTATGCTCTCCAGTTATTTTTCTTTTATTTCTAAACCTTTTTGATGGTTCAAAATAGGTTGATGAAAGTCAATGTGTTAATGTGTTTACTCAAACTGCTGGGCATGAATCACACCAAAACTCATCATTTTCTGTTGACACCTTAACTTACTCTTCCATTTGTCATTCACACTCAGGCTGAATATTTTCCACTTATTCCAATAATTATTATATAGACAACACTCATGATTCTTGGAAATGGATATGTTGTTCATTTAGTAGAAATTATACAGTTGACCCTCCTATGCCTAATGGCTGCTATACTACTATAAAATGACATTTATAAAAGTATGGCCAGAGCAAATCAACCTTGTATTTGAGGTGCACTTGGCATTTTTGGCAGCTATACACACCACCACTGCCTTCAGATTTAGATATGTACTGGCCCGTGATTCCACAGATCATCCTTCAGTCTGAACTATGCTAGAGCAACAAGTGATGATCTGCTTGTATTTGTGTGACCAAACTGAAATTTTGGCAAGTTAAATGAAGCTTAGATTTACTGTTTGTACAAATAAGTATGGTATAAATTATAAGTTTATAGTGCTTTCACCATTACTATATACTCAAAGATTAGTTTACATTACAGTTGCAGAGAGATGATCAGTTATATCATGCTGAACAAAATGTTGTGGCGCACTTCAATTATTCAGTGCTTTAGAAAAGCAAGTGTTTTTTTTTTTTTTGTTTTTTTTTTTGGTTTTTTTTTGCAGCATAGTGTTCACTGAATCCATACAGCAGAGTTTATTTACTTTGCTTTCAGTAACATCATGTAAGAGATTATCATGATTTTGCCACAGAAATGAGTTTCCTGTAAAATGCTCTGACTTGGAAGTCTAAACATTTCATTATTAGGCTGTGCTCAAAAAAAAAAAAAAAAAAAAAGAAAAAAAAAGAAAAAGACTCTACTTTTAAAAGTAGTTGACTATGAATTCAGACTTTTTACAAATTATGTAATAATATATGGTAGAATGAAAAAGTCTGTTAATTCCAAGTCACCGTAAGATTCCCCTAAAGATCAGTGAACAACGAGGCTGCAGGAATTTCTCTTAGCTATCTTTTTCATGAACGGTAAATAGCTAAAACTATTATTTTCCTGGCAGTGTATAGCCAGATATGAATTTAGACTAGTATATTCCTGACTGCATTATATATTTATATTTATGGATTCCAAATGCAAGGAACTTTATTTCAATTTCCCTTTTTTAGGAATAATTTATTTTTATTTACACAAATGCAGTTATGCAGTTTTGTTACTCTTACTTCTCTCAGTTACATCTGTGATCAGAGTGATAGCTGAGTTTGAAATTTTCCTTTGCAGGGGCAAGAATCACATGTCATGAGATGCAAACAAACAGTTCTGTGGAAGTTACAGTGTATGCCTAAAGAATCATTCTCTCTTTATTAGTTTGTTTCTATTCTGCCTAAGAATATAAATTGTGACAGTAAACATGTCAGACAAAGTCTATATAAAACACTGTTCTTTTGCCATCATGAGACTTCTCTCAAAGATTTCCAATGGTCTTGGGAGTCTGAGGTCACTTGGTTTGTTCTGCCTACAGAAGAGGTGACTGAGGGGAGCTCCAGTCATGGTCTCCAGCTTCCTCAAAAGGAGAAGTGGAGGGGCAGGTACTGATCTCTTGGTGACCAGTGATAGCAAACCACATGAAGCCCTGTCAGGGGAGTTAGGATATTAGGAAAAGGAACAGGCTTCTCATGGAAGTGGTTACAGCAGAAAGATTGCCAGGAGCACTTGGACAAGGCTCTGAGGCACACAGTGTGATGCTTTGGACTGCCCTGTGCAGGGGCAGGCATCTGACTTGATCCTTCTGTGCCCCTTCCAGCTCAGGATGTTTTATGATTATATTATATAATTCTATGAATGAAATATGAGGGGGAATTTAAGTATGTAGAACTTACAGAAGAATTTTGCTGGAAGAAAAGAGCGATTCATGGCACATAGGTTAGTATGTCATCAAGATCCTAAATCATTAAAATGAGGTTTCACAAGAGACTTTGCTCAGGTAAGGAAAAGCAGCTTTAAAAACACAAAGCAGAACCAAACTTTAGCAAAGCACTGACTAAATCAAAGTGCAGCCTGAAACCATGAAAAGACTGGCAGGAAGATAAAGAGCAGGGCAAAGACCCTGAGATAAGGAGGAAAGGACAAAGAGTAACCCAGAAACATTTTCTAGTGTCTCAAGGGGGTATGAGGTAGAGAAAAGATAGCTATCAGCTTCTGAAAGTGTGAAAAAGGCACATCTCTGAGACCATCACACAATTGTCAACTTAGAAACCCAGAGGGTGAGAAGTAGACTCAGCAGTTGGCATCCCTTGCTCTCTGGACATACCACTTGCATATACAGGTCCTGGTGCTTGGGAGAGAATGGGTATATTTGAAAAGTACATCAGAGAAAGAACAAATGCCAAAGAAAAGTTGTTCTTAAATGAGGACCCCAGCATGCTGAGTTTCTTGGGGCTTCTTGAAGAGGGTCTCCTCACACAGACCTGGGGGTCTAACCCTTGCTCAGTGAATCCCAGGCTGGGCTCCAGCAATGCCACCACTAAGGGACTACAGAGACCAATTCAGAAAATAATGGAATTATTAGGATAATTTAAATACTGAAAGCATGCTAGGAATGAGCAAAGGCCATGGTCATGCTTCGCATTCCAATGCTACTTAAGGTCATAGAGGAACAAGAACAGAAAGTTTTTGTGATTCACAGTAAGCAAACACCACAGTTTAAGCAAAAAGTCAAGTCTTAATGAGAATGGCTGAAGACCTTAAAATGCCAGTCTGTCACATGGAATACAGTGAGATCTTTACTTGATGTGTTCTAATAGGAGTCACTCTGTCGATAACCATCCTCTGTACCCTGGGAGTAATTTTACAGTTCTGACACTGTGTGATTATTCAAATATAAAGTAGAATTTATTCACTATTATCTCATTTGTGATAGTCATGTAACCTGAAAGCTAAGGGAAGTGAATACAAATTTCTGGCCAAAGCTACGCAGTTCTCCACTCTTATAAGTATCTATTTTCATATAGTGCATATAATTTTCCTTTTAAGAAAAGGGGTTTTTTTGAAATTATGCTCTTCATAATACATGACAAGGTAAATCCATTATATTGTCTCTGAATCAACTTGTGTTCTAAATCAAGTTGAGCTAAATTTTTCCGTCATTGGAATGACTTTATTTAAATGAACATGTTTTATGTTTCTCTTGTAGAAGCTAAATGCGTTTGCACACATTCCTGACACGTACATGTCCATAGATGTAGAAAGTATGCAGAAAAAAAAAATATTTTATTATTGTCTGGTTTCAACAGACCACAGGTGAAACTACAACTGAACCACAAGTGAAAAGGCATTAAATTATTATTTTTGTAATTCTTCATCTAATTTTCAACAGATTTAGAACAAAAAAGAAAAGAGCATGGAAAGCAGTATGTATGTCTGCAGGAACCACTGTAATGCATACATGCATAAGGCTGCTTTGGTTTTACCTTCTTTTGAGCTTCGAGTCAATGTACCAAATTTTGGCTGTACAAAGGTGGGTCTTGCCTCAGTAGCTGTCTAGGAATTTTGAGTAGTTAATGAATGAAGAGAGGCGGGTTCCTCTGAGGATGGCTCATCTCAACTGGCACCTATTTAGAATGATGAATCACATCTCTTACAATCTAAGGGTATCCTTAGAAAAAGAGCCCATAATAAAAGGTGAGGTAAGATATTTACTTTTCAGACACCTAAAAATATGTGTATTGATTGTCTCCTTTGTCACCTAAAATGATAAATCTGTCCTAGAAAATCAAAACAAGGGTTTTTTTTCTGAGTTTAGCAAACTGACAGCTGTACCTTATCAACAAGAAGGAATTGAAAGCTAGTGAACCTCAGGTGAAGGGAATTAATGGGGCACCATCAGAGACTGAGCTGTTCTGCTTCTGCTACAACCAGCCAGGGGAGCAGCACAAGCACACCAATTAGTCTCCTTGTGCCTCAGTTTCTTTATGTGTTAAAAGGCACAGAGAAGGTTATGATACATTAAAAGATGTTACTGTACATTAACTTTGAGATGTCCAAATGACAAATGGTATTAGAAAAGCTAAGTGTATCAGAAATCTTACTAACAATAGAGTTGTAGGTCGTAGTACTTGTGAAGTACTAAGGGCTGGGTATTAACTCTCCAATTTCTGTATCCCTGTAAGTCATTAAGGAAGGAATTTAGTGATAAATGTTAGGATTATTCAACTTTAAGGAGTACAGGTTCCATATGTGCTAGAAAAATGAGAGACAGTAATAATCACCTGTTAGAACTAACTGTCATTTTAACAGAAAGTTGAAAAACTGCAGGATTTCAGTTTTCAATAATTACTTGTTCTTCCAAGTTTAGTGGTAAATGTAGGCACAAAGCTCATTTTTAGGAACATCTGATTAGCAAAATTAATGATAGTCCAATTTCACTGCTGGGTTCAGAACAAAAAAGTTCATTCATGATGCTAAGGCTGCTTGGCTCAGCCAAGATTAGAGATCCCAAAGTAGCTTTTCCTGGAAGCTTAAGCACTGTCTTGCACAATCTGAGTTAGGAGCTAAGAATTAAAAAAAAAAAAAAAAAAATCTGATTTGGTTAAATGTGGTTTTCAAGTAGATTTTATGAGTAGAATCAGAGAGATCTAATCAATCTAGGTATGAGAACTTGTGCATGGTCATATTTAAGAGTGCAGTTCAACTGGCTGTACTGGTTTTAATGTGATAGAGTGATCTCTTCCCACCTCACTGCAGGGGAGTGGGAGAGAGGCTGTGTGGGGCATGGCTGCCTACCAGGGTAAAACCACACTTAGAGAACTGCAACATGAATTAGAGAAAGGAAAATGAGCCCCTGCAATGACTGTCATACATCTCAGTGAGAATGGTCCGTGATACAAAACTAAAATTGTCTTTAAAATAATAATATAAAATATTTAAATTTAATTTAAAGTTAAATAATTTTAAATAATTATTCTTCTCACTACCTTAGAATGTAATTCTGTTGATCTTTACACATCTTCAACATACTTGTTACTGTCAGCTGAATTTTTTTATTAACATCTCAATACAAATTTGATCTGCAGTACTTGATCAAAGAAGTAGCATTATCCTTACAGATGGGCTCATTGTAATAAATGTAGAATTCATTCATGATGAATAAGCATTGCAAATAAATGATGCAGGATTACACCTATAGTTTTGTCATTCTCTGCAGGGTTCTTTAAAATAAATTTGAATGCACAATTAGTGAAACTATTCTGTACATACAAGATCAGATGATTATTATCTGGTAGCTATATACCTAATCAACTTTTATGAATGCTCACATGCATACTGATTAGCAGCAGCTGCTATTTCCTCTCATTATCTACACTAAAACAAATGACCACCAGCCAGTCACTCTGTATTTATGTGTTTCTTACGATCATAATTAATGTACTGAATTCTCTGTGTAAGCACCCAGGGACATGCAAAACAAACTTGTGATACCACATTCCTTGGCTGATAGCTATAGTTGTAGAAATTAAATTTGTGCCACTCCAGGGAAAGCAGTTTCGTCATGGGAGAAGTCGCTGTTACCTCAAGCATGACAACCAACACAAGGATGCCCTGCAAGGCCCTGCTTGCAGCTGGTGACCACCAAAAGGAGGACAGGGCTGGTAGTTCAGGGCTCACTTTGAAGCCTCCTCAAGGCACACAGGAGCTTTTCTGCCAAAGCAACGACATCAAAACTCACAAGACAGCCTATGAAATGTTGCTTATGGTTTTGAAATGGGTCAAAATATGAGAGTTGGGCTTGATGGAGCTGTGGCAGGTACAGGTAGGAAAGGTGCTGGGAAGATGTGCCCCCAACCCAAGTGCTCTGTGACAATGGTGTGGTGCAGGTACTCGACCCACTGCTCCTGCTGCTGCACAGCAACCAGAAAGTGCCTCCCAAGCAGGCAACCCCTTGTCCTGTAACAACAGCAGCAATAATGCATTCATAGCCTCCACTCAACAACTAGCCCTAAGATAAACTCTGCCCCTATTTCTTCAAACTAGTGTGTTTTAATTACATATCAAAACAATTTAAACATTGAACTGGGACCAAATTCCCAGAACAGTATCCTCACATTGACTTCACTGGCTACTGCAGCAGCTTATTCTCCTTCAAATATATGCCCAATGAGATAGTGAGCATTATTTTTTAAACCACCAAATATTAATGTTAAACTGACATTTCATCTGTAGACTCAAGCTCAAATGGATACTATGGGTCAACAAGGACAAAGGAGTTTGATCACTTCACTGCTTAATCTTTTAAGAATTCTTTTAAGACATTTTACCAAAGCTATTGAACATGTCCAAACCTTTTTCCCAGGTGCCAATATTAAAACTATTAGTGTCAAACAGTGTACAAGAGTAAAACAATCTTCTCTGGTTTTTTTACATCAAACCATTAAATATTCTTTCCCAGGCAAAAGGAAGAAAAAATAACTGCTGTATTTAACAGAATAAAAATTACATATATTCTTTATTCTACAGAAAATTTAAGTAAAAGGATCCTCCACTCAAGCTGAGCAACTGCAAATGTGAAATACTGGGAATCAGTTACACAACAATAGGTAAAAATAAGGCAAAAATATATGCAAGAAGTAAAAAAATGCCAACTGAAACTGCAGATCCCCCAAACACGCTGAAGACAATAAAAGAATGAGTCACAAATGATATAGTATCCTTTAGAGATGAAAGTCTCTGAGCAATTCTTCTTTGGTGAAAAGTATCCACAGAATTGCTAAACTGCCTATGAACTCATTCCATTTCAACGGCATTTCTTTATCTTCATCAAAACTAATAATTACTTTCTCTAAAAGTAGCAAAACAGATTTACCTAATTTGTTTTTTTAATAGATGAAAATAAATATTGTATTGAATTATTAAATCATAATGTCATAGAGTGGTTTGGGTTGGAAGGGACTGTTAAGATAACTTAGTTCCTAACCCCCTGCATGGGCAGGTATACCTTCCATTGGGCCAGGTTGCTCAAAGCCCCATAGCTCCTTATATATATATATAAAATATATATATATAATATATTATATATATATATATCTCACATATATATATAATATATATATATATACACACTATATATCATATATATACTATATATATATAGTATTGACTATATTGATATATATGCATTAAATTTTAAAGAAAATAATAAATGTCCGATCCCTTTTCCCCAGTTCATTCCAGTGAATGGAAGCTATAGAAATACAATTTCCAATTTTTGTTCCTTCTTTGTCCTTTTCTTGGAGGCCTTCAGGAATTCTACTATATCTTGCTTCACAGGCAAATGAAAATAATCAAACTCATAATGCGTCCTGAAAATCCATAAATGTAAACTGCAGGTGGAAAATTGATTTTATTTAGAGATGCTTTTTTTTTCAAAGCATGTACTTTCACAAATTGAATTCATCAAACTGACCATGATTTTACTTGTACCACTGAATTCAGTGACAGCTGAGAACAAAGTATGGCATTTAAACTGAAATTCTAACACTAGTGTTCATGTTCCAGCTAGGGATGATACTACTGGGAAGGCAGGCTCAAAAAAGCAGGAGGAGATATTGCATCTTGCAACGTATATAAACATAATATGTCTATACAGATATCACAGATGGATATGTTTAATTTCTGATATCTGGTGGCTCATCTGGTCAAAGAGATATGTTTTCTTATGTGTTCTTACCTGTTTGACTTCCCAAAGTGCATGACATGCAATCAGGTCACCACTAACAGCTTTTTCAGGAATAGCAATTGTTTGCAGTATTACTCCTTGTGGCAGTCATTGTAATAGTCTATAGCCCAACTCCTTTTGGCTAATATACTCTGCAAGTGTACATATGCTGATATAAGCCCCATGGGCTAAATATTTTATTGTCACAGTCATGATTTCTACTGAAAGAGGTAGCTATGTCCATGCAGCTGTAGCAGTAAAGTTGCTTTAGGATGGTCTAGAATAATTTATGTGACTGACAGAATAGCTAGTTAAATTTCACCCATAAACAGATCAGAACATTTAGGTGCAGTAATTTAGTTTTATGTGTTGCTGTATTGCTGCAATTGAGGAACCTGTGAGATGACCTCAGTTCATAAATTTAAAGCCAGCAAATACAGAAATCTATGTATTACCCATGGGGCTTATTAAGTCATCACCTTTAAAAAAACGTATATTGCATCCAAATATATGTGATTAAGGATGCTGAATGAGAAATTCTTCGTGTGAAGCATTAACAAATATAGGTAAAATCCCTTTTTAGATCCCTTGCAACAGCATTCCTGTAAAACACATTCAGAATTCAGGAGCTAGGGGTTGTCCATTAGGTGGCACCAAATTTTACCATATCTATGGAAAGTTTAGGCAACAGAGAAGCGTTCATCTGCTGTAGCTGTCAGGTGCTCTCCTAGCTAGTTTCCATTCAGAGACAGAACCTCTGAGGCAGCATTGCAGCCCATCCGTGTGCACCACTTAAGGGTATTCATCCAGACAGAGCAGTGTGTGCTTCATGCTCATCTGCTGTAAAGATTTTATCATATCTACCAGTCTGCCTACATCATATTCATCAAGGATCACTGTCATGCTTGAAGGTATTTTCAGTTCCTTCTTTGGATCTTCACTCCTTCCAAAACAGTGGGGAGTGTTTTCCTTGTCTCATGCTCTCTACAGCTATTTAATCAGAAGAAAACCCCTGCTTTGCAATTAATCAGTCAGCTTCTACTGTGTGAATTACAGAGGTATTACTATCACTGAGATAGGTTGATACTTCTAAGAACACTACAGTCATCTGTGAATAAGATGATGAAAGATTTATCCTCTCTTTAGTACTGTCTAAGACTAAAACTGTTTCTATTTCCCTATTAGCACCAGTAATGAAAGTACCATCGTAGAATTTTGATTCCTTTTATCCTTTCTTTCACACACTCAGGAACTCTTCAGTTCTCTTTATTCGGACCCATCTGAAAAGTATAATCAGTTAATGTAATACATAATTTTGCTTTAGTTAGATGTAAGTCAATGCTTATTTCTACTTAGCTGTTTCAAAACTGTCTGTATGAGCAGAAAGTGTAAGAATTACATGGATTGATTCCACTTCACCCACATTATGACAGAACTAATTTAGCAAGTGTAGTGCTCACACCATGATGAGCATTGCCTGGAATGACTCATTTCCTTTTACTGTCATCTTAAAGGTTAATTTCATGGGGTGCTGTTCAGCACATTATCTAGTAACTAAGAAATAATGAAACCTGTTCATTGGGGTGACTGGTCAGCACCTGCAAATGGCCCTGTCACTGCATGTGGGCAGGTAAATGGCTTTCATCTTCCCCATGAAAATAGATTCTAATATTAAACACATTTCATGAGTATAAATGATGAATACGGGAGTTTGTTTTTCACCACACTGCTTTCCTGTTTTCACCTTTCCTTTCCTCTAAGCAGATCATGCTAATGTCCTTTTTTTGTCCTTCCTGCTCTATTTCACCTTGTGCCTGCTATAAAGTGCAGCCAACACAGACCTGCCCCGTATTTATTGAGCATTTGTAATGCAGGCTGACTGCACATGAGTGGTATACATGTTCACATGCCTGGGTTAAAGCAACTTGGGTGCTGCTGTACAATACAGCAGCTGTTAGAATTCTTCTGGCTCTGATGAGAAGTGCTCAGAAGGAGGAATTGCCTCTGAAAATTGAACCCCCTAGAACATAGAACAGAGCTTGAGGGCAGTACCAAAACTAACCCTACTTGTCTGGGTATCTTAAAGGCTGTTCCAGACATGCTTCCTCCTGACATGAGCTGTTTGGGATTGGGAAGGAAGCAGAAAGCTAGCACATGAGCAAGAAAAAGATTCCAAATCTTTTCCCTGTGTAGAGTTTCTTTTTGTAGATGTGTATCACTGTGTCTCTACTCTGTCCTTACTGACCTTTTAGCAATAAATTTATGAAAATGAAAGAAAAACAAATCAAGCCAACTGAAAATCCTTTACTGTTCCAAGGACTAAGGAACCACTCTAGCACCAGCACTACTGCAAGATGATTGTTCTTTATCATCAAATTGTCTGTATCATCTTTAAGGCCTTATGGACTTTTTAAGGTTCAATTCTTCTTGGTTACTAGCATGCCCTTTTGGTTTGGCAGCAATGAGTCTCCAGGGAAAGGTCCCTTATAGTCAAAATTCAGAGGTATATGCATAATATATAGGTAAGTGGATCTTCGGTGGAATTCTTGGCATTCAGACACAAACACAGAGCTGTAACATCAATATTCTGTATCTTTGTACAAACCTCACTAAATTTGCAAATAACGTTTTTCTTTACTTCCATAGTATCAGAAGGCAGACACTTTTCTCCCATCTTTTTTCATGTCAGGTTTTAGTATTACTCAAAAAAATCCAGTTAAGATCTGAATGAAAGTATAGAGTTCTATACACTTTATTTTGGCTGACATTCAAAAAGAAGAAAGATTAACATGTTATAAACATAGGCATAAGGTACTTCCTAGACATAACAGATTTGTGACACAGCAATACATTAATGAACAGTCCCTTTTGTTAAAGTCAATATAATACACCAAAAAAAGAAAAATCAGTTGGAATGAGGATCACAGTGCTATGACTGGAGCATTTAATGATTTCATTGGAAATTATTAAATAATTCTTAAGAAAGCTCCTGTTTCATAACTACAAGGTTTGGGGAATAACAGGAACATGTGCAATAAAGCCAAGAGAAAATGTACATGAGATCAAGAAAAAGTAAATGTGTTGCAATTTTACAATCTATTAAGACACTAAAAGTACAGTTTTCCCAGAAAGTACCTGAATTACCACACTAAATAATAACTTAGGCCTTATAATTTGGAAGGTGGACAAGCTGAAAATCAGAAAGCAAGATCCAAGTAAAAATGAAATGGTCCCAACCACTTTTTTAAAAATGAAGTTCAATAGTACAGACAATTTCAGACACAGCTCTCCTTAAAAGCAGAAATATCTAAGCAACTCAGCATCATCTGTATTGGGGAAAGCCCAGAACTGAGATTTCTTGTTCCCTTGGCAGGTACTGAACCACTGTATTTTCACATAAAAGCAGTCAGGATCAGCTACACCACATATATGGTGATTTGGAAATATTCTACATGTTTCAAATGCAGTGTGAACCACTTCACAGATGCTGTGTCCCGTCAGAGACTTCAGCAGAGCTCAGACCCTGGAGAACATAGCTGCTACCTGTCTGCCAGACACCAAGGTTGGCTATCTGAAATCTCTTTGCCTTCAAGTGTTCTACATTTCATATTCTAGTTTGATTCTGTGAAAGAAAATGTCAGTACATGCTGACCTAAAAATGCTCATTCTGCCACATATCATTCATGAAATCTGATCTCCAGTATGTAGAGGAAATAGCTATAAGATTATTTCCATTTTACTGAATTGAATGTAACTGTCTGCAAATCCTTGCATTTTCTATTCAGTTAGATCCCCCACAATCACCCAAATAATGACTAATTCAGTTTTTCCACTAAGTTATAATATTTAAGTACCTAAAAAATAGTTTGAAAAGTTGCCTAGAATATAATAATGTACCTTTAATGTAATTTCATGAGTTATCAAGTGGACCATAAAATCCAAAGATCTTAATAGAATTCCACTTGCTGTTGTATTTAGAGAGATATCAAGCAGTTCTATGTCTATTTTGTATCTGAATGACTCCATTACAATCAAGGAGAAATAATACAGATCCAAATGACTTTTGGCTCAAACACTGTAGGGTTTGTACAGGGAAAAAAAAAAGCCACAACACATCTTCCTAATTTTCAAGCAATATTTCAGGTAACTAATTATTGCCGTTCTTTAATTAGAAACAGTTCAAACAGGTCTTTTATCAGTTACTTTTACCAAGGTTTAAAGGAATGCCCCAAAATTGTGATTCTTTAATAGAGTTTTTTTTTCCAAAAAGGTTTTTATTTTGTTGGAATGTGGAGCAAAGATAAGGCTTTAAAACCCAATTTCTGCTTCATTAAATGTTTTCAAGCTTCAGTTAATAATAAATTAGATAATTTGCAATTCAATATCTTCAAATTCAGTTGAATTTTAAGTTGCAGTTTTAAGCTTTGACAGTACAAGTACAGTTAATGTAGCTTTTTTTAGACTTTTCATACAGAAATATGAAGTCATATTTACCTAATTTTACATGATAATCCTCAAACATCAGAATTATAAACCTGTATAAAGTCTAATCATTTTTAATCAACATATTTCACTGTTTAATGTCAAATTATACAACCACCTGTTTATTTTTTTTCTCAGAGAAACCTGAATATTCCCACACAAGATTTTCCCAGTCATACCTTATGCATGATCTAATTATGTTTTTGGAATAGAACATGCTTTATGCAATTTTTTGAGAGTGCTCATAGTGTTTTTCTTTCCTTAGGCTGACATCTAAAGCTTTTTCTGTATTAATTTACATAATATTTCTATATTTTGATGTGCTATGTTTTAGAACCAATAGCAGACAATTATTGTTTTGTTCTTTGAATTCCTTTACTCTTTCAATTGATTAAGAAAGGTGTCAGGTCAGATCAGGTCAGAGCAAAGTACAACGAAGTTCAGCATCTTCTCTGTAAACAATTGATACCAGATGCTTCAGAGGTCTTTAGAAAGCCTTGGAAATCTGGAATACTTTGATTACACAACTATATTTTTTACCTACCTACCTCAAGTAGTAACTAACTAACTACCTGATTGATTTAAGTAATTTAGGAAATATTTGGTTACTCTATTTTTTCTTCCTGTGTTACTCAATATTTGGAGAAAAAAGAGGCTTTATCTAGGTGCCCATGTCACTTTTTAAACCACTGCAGTGAAGCTCTGTGACAAACCATTTCAAATTTGTGTCCAAGCCATCTAAAAGACAGATAAAGTTCTACTGTGAGAAAACCCACTTCCTTCAGTTCATCTTTTTTAACAGTAAATTATTAACAACTGTTCATAATGATTCTTATGGTCTTGGAAGAATTTGCACACACCAATCTAGAAAGTACTTTGAAATAAATGACTAAAGAAATCCTGCTTGCTGCAGTACCCAGTTTCACAGGCAGAAAAATGTGCTGTGTGTAATCCTCTTTGCTGCTGAGAACTGTGGCTTGCAAACAACCCAGAGCCTGCCCCTGAAAGTCACTGACAGGGGATATCTGTTCACCTGACTTTCAGAAAAACAAAGAAAAAAGTGGGGACAATTCACTTTGGGCCCTGAATCTTTGCTGTTTTACATCAATATAGCATTCCAGAGTGGCCAGGCTGGCCTAATATTCCTGAAGACCCAGATTTGAGGAATGGGATTGAAGGCTAAAATTGCTACAGGTAAATACAACATGTTTTAATACACTTTTTTGAACCCAGTGGCAGTAAAAACTGTCAATAAGGACATAGCTTTATTTAACTTCTACTTCAAGATGACCCTCACTTTGATTTCACTTGATTTTTTTCACTACAATCACATCAATCTGCTAGTCTGCAAGTTTGAGCCCACAATAGGAAATGGAACTGGAGTATTTTTAGCTTCCCAGATCACTGGGAAGTCACTATCAAACAACACAGTTCAGTGGTTACGCAAAAGGCTTTTTCACACTGTAGTAAGATGTTTTCCTGGAATGCCCACGTCTGTGAACCCAAATAGTAAAGACATCAGACAAAAATGTCCTGATTTTGTTTCATGAGATATGGCCCAGCATGCCTAAGGTAAGCTTGCAGCATCTGAATTTTAGGTTGTTAGTGAGACAGTTCACCTAAAAGAAATACCTAAGCTCTCTATACAGTGAATGGAGACAGGAGGGTGCGTTTGATGACTCCCACTGGTGAGAAAAACTGGCCTCAGTTTAGGCACTGAAAGATTTATATTTGTCTGGTGTCTTCATAAATCTGCCGTACAGAAGCTGGTTGTGAAAAAAAAGAAAAAAAAGAAAATAAAAGAACCAGAGCAATAGAGGCATGTATCTTTGATGCTCTAGGCTGAAATTCAAGTCCCTCTCATCAGCCTCAGCAAGCAGCTAGGCAAAGGGGGCAGGTGCAGTGTTTGTGTGTCCCTGCTTGTGCTATTGACCTGTGTATCAGCTATAACATGATCTAGAGAATGTCTCTGACAATCCCGGACACACTGCCTGTGTTTGACTAAAGATGTAGCTTTATTTTTACTGCTTGGAAGCAGTAACTAAACCCATCTTCTCTCCAGCACTGCCCAAAACGAAAAAGTCACAGACCTCCTGCCACCTCTGCCAGTGTGCACTGGGGGTACTGACACAGGAAACTCACCTGCATCTTTTGAGAAAAACACATCCATTTGATTTTAATACGGTATCTTAAAAATAGTGAAAGAAGGAATTAAACTCCTCTATGGAGACAAATGAGCCTTAAAAGTACTCAGAGTATCAGGATATAGCAGAAGCAAACTATGCAGGACAGGAAGACTGGGAGCACATGGATAGGTTGCATCTGTCAATGTCAGAGGAAGAACCACAAAGCCACCTGTGATGTGTGTGATCCCAGAGGAGCCAAGAAAGCTTTGTGGGCATCCTGATGACAACACTGCCTGCTGCTGAGCCTGCTGTGCTCAGAGAAACAGGGCTTCAGACACATTCTCTGGAAACACGGAGGGTTCTTTCCAAGAAGTACCTGAATATGCTTTCTAATAGGAACTGTTCAAGGTCCTGAAAAATAACTGCTGCCAAAAGCTGTGCATCTGAAAATCACTAATTGCATAATTCCACCTAAGTACTTTACAATAGTTAGTAGTTGTTGCATATAGGAAATATCTTGCAAAAGAAAGGCCTTATAAAATTAGACTTTGCTCTGCTGAATTACCAGCTAGCCTGTCAGTTCTCATAAGCAGCAATCAGAGGAATGAGAAGCAGTTAGCACAACATACTATTCTTGTAGAGAAAAACAATCTGCTCCTGTAAAAAACAATAAATCTGTCCAATGGGAATCAGTGAACAAAATATGCAAACTATCTAGGAATAGAGAGATTTGATGGACATGTAAAATACCATTTACTAACTAATTAATTGAGTGGCAAAAAGTTATGAACCAATTAGTTATACACGAGGTCTTGAAAACTGTATAAAAATGGGCTGTAACCTTAAAGATTGGCTTTTCTGCATGAAGAAAGCGAGTCCTGTCTGTTTGCATTGTGACAAGTACTAGTTTCTAACATGATCTTCGTGGAGTGCTACTGAAAGCTGCTTATGACACCAACAAAATTTACCAGTGATCTTCCATAATTTGGATCATAAACCATCTGACTAATGTTTTTCTCATGACCTTTGTGATAGTTCTTTGCTTCATTATCTGCAGAATATCTGGTGACTTTTGGCCTCTTCCCTCTGATTGAAGCATACAGGTTATTTTTCTTTCCATAAATCAGACTTATCTACTTAAAACGTAAAAAAAAAAACCCTCCCCATAAGGATGTTTTGATAAAATTATTTCTTTCTTTTTAAGAATCCAAGTTCTTTGTGCAATTTTTATAATATGCTTTTTCCAGCAAAATTTATTTTCACAATAATTAACTACTCAAGATATATTCAGAGTTGTTGGTAATAAAGAAGGCATAAACTATAGTAGTTTAGGTGGTACATAACAAGACTAAATGCAGGAGTGAAAAAATCAGCAGCTGGCATTATAAAAGGAGGCATATGTTTACATTTGATGCTTCTTTCCCATAGCTTTACAAAATTTGTAAGTGTACCTTAAGTTTTCCCTTCTGCTTTAGATTAAATTAAAAAAAAAAAAAGATCAACTACTTCCCTTCCTAGATGCAAATTACTCTCTAAAATTTCTTTTAAGTCCTCAGTTTTGTTGCAGAAAAATTAAATATACAGCAATTACATTCTGGGCAGAAATATTACAAACTCATTTTACCTGGCTTATCTCATTGAAACTGATATTTTAAGAATACAAGATGTTTTCTAATTAAGTGTCCTTGTAAAACCCCAGTTACATCATTCTGAAACCATAAGATTAAACTAAAACTCCTTAAACTATATATTCTATGTTTTCTGAAGCACGGAAAAGTGCTGTTTTCCAAGTGTGTTTCAACCACCAGAAAAGAGATTCAGTAAATAAAGCTGTGCACAGTGTTACAGATCTCAGTAAGTTTCCAAGTCAATTATTTATACTGCAATTATTTATCTTTCACTTCTTTCTGTAAGTGCCACACAAATACCGAAACAATTCTCATTCCTACTGATAATCCTTTTATCTCTCGTATCTTAGCAAAAGGCCAAACAAAACTCTCAGAACAACTCAACTCCTGCCACATTAAGAAAGGAATTGACACCACTGTCAGTGGGACAGCATAGGGAACAGCTAAACCAGAGTGATGAAGATTTCTGTCTTTCTTTTTTTCATTCTAGAAAATATTAGGGTAATTCCAAAATGTTAAGTGATACACTTTGGCAGGGTGTCCTTTCTACTAATTTAATTTCCTTTAAAAATAAATAAAAATAATTTAAAAATATATAAAGACTTTTTTTATATATATTGAATGTCCATTGCCTTGTTTAACAAGAATAATCATATACCTTTGACTGTTACCTATGAAAAAGAAGTACAATGCAGAAAAAAATACATGGATGCATTTTGGAGCACAACTGTGTAACTTCAGGTTTACAGCTGAAGGGGGGTTTCTAGGACATTTTTTTTTTTTTAGACTAAGTACTTTCTAAAGAGCTTTAGGGCAAAGCCTACAACCAAAGAATGGCAATGCCTGTTATTCTGTGCACATTATCTTTGATAAAGCCAGTTTCTGCTGTGACAGAGAAACCTGTGCCTGTAGCCCAGAGGATATGTTAAGAGCAAGGTCTCTTCTCTTCTGACCCAGAAGAATAAGCATGGACAGCAAAATAAATCATGAAGGCTAACACTTAGAGACAAAGATAAAGTTAATACTTTTTCTCCAGCGCAGTAAAAAATTAAAGCAGCCAAACTGCACAATGGAAGTTTAGGATGGAAAGATGATTACTGTTCATTTAAGACTGATCCACAGTTCTTTTGAGAATTTTTCCTTCCCTTCCTGTACTCCTCTTAATTTTTTTTCATCGTTTTCCAGCTTCATCATGCTATCTACTTTCTGCCAGAAATGTAATTATCACAGGGACTCAAGAAGGGATGCTGGCTCTTCACTATCTTTGCTTTGTGGAGACTAGAAAATCTCTTTTCATTGTGATGCTCCAATCAATGTTTCCAATTTTAGCTGTCTAAAACAGCAAGCAGTGCTCACTACAGTATTTTAAAACTCAGGAAGATCCGGTGCCTGTTGCACTTCCCACCAATAAATGACCAGCCAGTGACTGATAAAAGATCAGCCAGAGTTACACTTGTGCCCATCTATAACTCAGGGATAAGAGGGAAGTGTGACAAGAGTAGAGAGTAGGATAGTGACCCATTGCTTCTGTTCTGCTTTTCCAGTTATTTAGATGCCCATGACCATTCCAGTCACACTGCATTTTCCAAGGAACATGCAAAGCACGTCTGCAATATGACAAGATAGCTTTGTTAAGATGGACAGCCATCACACCTGTACTGCCTTTGCAAAAGACCTGGAACAGTCTGGCCTTGTTTTTCAGCACTTGGTGCTATTCAAAGTAGCCCAAAATGTATTGAACAACTTATAGAAAAACTGTTAACATTTTCTTTATAAATCCTTTCATGGACTCATCAGTAATCTAGTTTCATCTCGCTGTCCTTCTGAGAGTGCTTGAAAGAAACTGTGTGTTTCCAATACCGGTAAATAACATACTTTACGATGACAAGGATTTAAGACCTTGAAAATTGAAAATTTATGATTGAAAATTTATGATTTGAAAACACATGAAGGGACACATTCCCAGGGCATGGCTGAAGTGAAACAGATTCTGGAAGCTACCTAGTTGGCACCTTTAACTGGAAGAGTGAGAAAGCCACCTGTATTCAAAGATGTCATTGCTCAGAACTCAAGAAAATCTTTAAAGAATAAACAATGATCCTAATATTCCAATTGCCTCTACCCGATATTGATTATGGCCAGATTCATCTCATTTATACTAGACAACCAAAGTACAGTTAATCATCTCTCCACACTGGCCATCTCCTCTCTAGTTTGTTCATTAGCCTTATTTACATTCTCCTCGGAGGAAGAACTGAAGAATGTATAAATATTCTTTTTCTCCACTTAATGCAGATTTCTTTGTGCATGAGGGATTGCTTAAACACCATGAACATGTTGGCTGTCTCCTAGCTTTCATTTGCTGCCTTCCCCAGATGCAAAATTGCTACCAAGGGCTCTCACATTTCTTAGTCTCTCATGTTTTACTCTGGTTTCTGAGTGCTCAACTTATTGTTATTTTGTAGTAGATTTTCACCTAGCAATGAAGCTGTTTTCTTTATCATCACATATCAGTCCTTATGCCTTTATCATAATTTTCCTTTTAACTCCCAGTTGTGGAAATAGTGAAAAGCTGTGTTAACCATACTCGGACACATATATAGATAAGAGTCCCACCTAACCCTGACTTTTTCTTCTCTGCTTTTGAAGAATCTCTCAGAATACATTCTTTCATTATGAAGCCTGATGGATGCTTGAACAGAATTAGGGTCAGAAGCCAAAGTCCACACCACGGGTGGGAGCTGTAGAGCATTCTGGTTAAGGCAGGCATCTGACAGGGCTTCCTGGGTCTACCTTCTTCTGTGAACTGAAAGGTGAAGAGCTAGGCTACTCTCTGATGGAGGGTATCCAAGTAGCTCTTTTCTCCTTTCCCCTATCATACATTGCTTTGGGTGGAAATCACTTCCCACTGGTCTAGATGTGGCCCTCTTTTGCCAGTAACAGAATGTGGTTTGGCACACCCTGCTCATCTCGTATCAGTTTGGTGTGGAAAGTTGCTTGGTGACAAGCAATGAAAATATTCTCTCTACTAGCTCCAGATTTGTGAAAAAGTATTCTTGTTGACACTAGCTATGGTCTGTGGATCCAAGAGGTCATAAGCTCTGCCATACCATGAAAGTCCAAAGGAAGGCTCTAAGTCTCAATCTGAGGAATAATTCTAGTGTTATTTTACCCCATATTGGGGCATCAGAGAGAATGACCTCTGTATCAAAAGTCTTATTGTAGAAGAAAATTGTGACAATTGAATGTTAAGAATACGTAAGACTTTTTATGTGAAGGGAAAAGAAACATGAATAAACAGGGATCAGAAAAAATAGGAAGACCTCAATTTCATTTCCTGAAAGCACCTTAAAGTTCTGAGATTGCAGCTTTCTAAAGATGAAAGAGATCTCTGGCATTCCCAAAGACCCCCTAATTTAAAATACTTTCCTGAGGGGAACTGGCCATGTGTCCTGGGGAGCTTTCAGCACAACTAAAGGCAATCAATGAATTTAGAAAAACTGACCATCCCTTACTTAGCAAGGTACTGAGTACATTTAAGGTGCTGAAAAGGTACTAAAAGGTACTGAGTATATTTAAGAAGTTATTGTCCATATTTAGACCTTGATGCTGAGGACACTGGATGTGTTTTTACCCAGTCTTGAAGGCAGGTGGCCCTGAGAGGACCCTCGGTGTTTTCATGAGCAACATTTCCTGCATCCTGAGAAGAGTAATTATCAATCTAGATCAAAACAAGAGCTAAAGGATTGGACTGAGGGGAAAGCAACAATAATTAAGATCACATCTAAGATGGAACTCTACAACAGCAGTGGAGTTTCTCTCATCAGACCTACTTAACAGCTTTAACAAGTGTCATTATCTTTCATTATCAGTATGTCTATCAGGTAGTTTTTCTTTTAGGAAGTTCTATTCCAGTATCTTTTATTATAAGAGTTTTTGTCTTCACTATATATGATTTTCCTGTTTTTAAGCTTGGGAAGATATAATTTAAATGATCCATACATATTAAAAATAGACATGCACACAGAAGGGCTCAGGACAGGTTAACAGAAGTTTGACTACTGTCAGAGTTGCTGCTGAGTAAGGTATAAGCAAAGGCAGTAAGATCACCACAAATCAAATTCACCATTAGATTTTTACCATGCTAGTTTACCAGAATTTCTTGGAGACTGGAAATTCAGGGAATATCTTCATCTCAGTGAACATTAGATGACCTAACCATTGCAACACAGCTTGATTGAAAACTTAGAATAAAGACACCTGTTCATCAATTCCCAGGCTCTCCACTCAGCCTATTGAAATGGTCCAATAAGAAAACTGGAATGCTGAGGGCACCCAGCCAATTTGTAAGACTAGGTAACACACATAAACTTTTTATTTCTGCTCTTTAGTCTATGTTCTTCTGCTTCTGAAGAATTCTGGCTGAAATGCCACTCACTTGGTAAATTCACTAGGTGGAATGTAACTGAACTGTTTCTGTCAACACGAGGGGGAGCACAGACACATCTATCAAATTGACACAGTCCTTGCACTTGATGCGCTCGGTGGAATGAGTCTTCCACCTCCAGTTTTTGCTACGCCAATGAGTGATGAATCAGAGATATTTTTGACATTTGAAAGCAATTCAAGGTGAGAGGACTGAGAAGCCTGGTATTTGCCAGTCAGAACTATAAATAAATTTTTCAGCACTAAGACTCCTCCAAAGTTTTTAAATAGGCTAAAATTTTATGTTATTCCCTAGGGATAGGCATGCTATCTCTGTGTCATTTCTTTATATGCGGTCATACAGAGAACAGGTAGGAGTTTGTCTTCCTTCACAACCACAGTATATCCATCCTTGTTTCTTATGCTACTGGTAGGATTTTCAGACCTAACCCAGTGTTTATAAAATTAGAGGAATTAATTAAGTTGATGGGATTTTTCACAGTGATTCATGTTCTTAGAAAGGCTAATAAGTCAAGGCATTAACTTGTAATGACATTAGTATATGTTTACTTGATGATTCAGTTTATACTCTAACTTGCAGTCGCATAGCATTTTATCAGGAAAAGTGACTCATGATTACTGGGAAAAAAAGTAATTGCATTTACAGATAATGACATACATAAGTTTTCTTTATGTTTTCCCTCTGTGGTGTGAGAGACAGCAAATAACTTGAAAAAGGAAAGAAGGTCAGCCTCTATTTTTAGAGATAACAATATCAGCCCTGTGGGTAAGATTAGCAGCCTGGCTGGATTTACCCAGATCAATATGAGAATGATTGAAGACCTCAGTGGATTTTAGCACTTCTGAAGGGTAGAGGTTAAATGGGCACCAGCCGTATTTCCACTAAGCCAACCACAACTCACAGTGAAGTAGAAAATATTCTTTGTTGATCTCTCATAGCCATCTAAAATAACATAAAAAGTAAACTAGATATAAAGGCAAGACCTAAAGGTAAATGACAGTGAGAGGAAATGTTTGTCTTGTGTGTCATAGTCAAAATGCATTCTGCAGGAAACACTTTTTCTCTCTGAGACAACATTTAACATATCAATACTGAAACATATTCTGAGACATTTTGTGGACAAAATCTACAGATGAAATATAGGGATTTTGATGGAGTTGATTTATGCCAACTTATACAAGTCTAGGATACTTTTATAAAGGTTGGATCAGAAACATGACCGAACATATGATGAGAGAATGAAACAAAGGAATAAATATTTTACTGTCATATTCATCTTCCTACAAAATAGGAATGAACTTCCAAAATATGCGAACAGATTAAAAAGTAAATTTCTGTGTCAGATTTCTCCTGTAGTTATTGTAAATCCAAGATGTTCTTGATCACTGATGTAATTAATCTATATGGTGAGTAAAGAACTGCTTTCAACTTCAATTTCCAGAAAAAATCCTGGTAAAATAAACCAAAAGACCACAGATAATTCCAATCTGTAACTGCTCATTCTCTTTCTTGAAATGTCCAGTCTTGGGGAAATGTTGAATAACCACATTTTCCTCTTTACTAGCTCAGTACAGAAACAATGTATGCGTGATCTAGCACAGTTATGAAAGACCTACTTATTTTATGGAGGGAGCCAAAACAAATACTTGCTTCAAAATACATAAAATTTAGGTCAATTCTTTCATCATTTATGCACTAAAAAATAACACAATTCTATCATTTGATGAGTGTGATACTACCCATTAAAATTAATATTAGAATCAATTCTATAGGCCAAAATTAAATATATTTATTTTAATTTTCTATTAATTTTCATTGACATTGGAGGTTTTGTGCCTTTTTTTGATTTTATATCATTAAAATATTAGCAAAAAACCACCAAGGATTTAGAAAGCTGCAGGGTATGTGCAGGTGACACTGTTTTGCAATACCTACAGAAAAAAATAAACTGTTCCTTGTAAATACATTCTTTAATCAATTTACTCAGTTTTTCTGCCTGCAAAGTGCTTTTGACTTAATAATGACTTACCATTCAGAAAAATTATGTGAATTGAATTCTGCCTGGAAGAACTATTCTTCTTACTTATTTTTTTATTTTTTCCTGTATACATGCTTTTATTTAAAAAAAAAAAAAAGTTGAGTGAATTAGAAACAAATGCATTCTATTTTTGTCCATGCATAGATTGGCACTTCAGGTGCATACAGATATGTAAAAGAGAACTAGAAAATAGCTATAAAAAGGAAAAAGTTATAAAAATAAGGTGGCATTCATGTCATCAGAAATATGTCAGAAATATTTCATGTCAGAAATAAATTATTAGACAGAATGATCACATTGCAATAATCCTAGAAAATGTATAAATAATGAAGTCAAATTCATTCCACCTAGCTTTGGTAGCCTAAAGGATGATGTGAAGTTTAATGCAGTTTTCTTAAAGCCAATTAAAGGAGGAAGAGTCTTTCAATTCTTGAAACAAGAGATCTAAGGTAGATGAAATAGCTGCTTTTCTGTGAATACCTCTTTTTCTCTGTTGCCTGTTGGGGCAGGTTGGATGGTTACCTTAAATTGAGCAACTAATATTAGGTATGACTTGAGAGAGCTAGGAAAAAAGGTAGTGCATGTAACTGGGAGACAACTGGATCTGTTTTACCTGTGCAACTAAGAAATATAATTTCAAACATGGATACTTAGATGATCATGAGAGGTTCAAGATCTTCCAAAACTGTGCCCATGGTACATGCTGATGATATGTGACCATGCAGACAGCATGTTGATACATATTACTGAAGACGTGCCCTAATAAAGCTCATTGTGGCACCTCTCTTTGGCCATAGAAGTCATAAAAACACTTTCTATCAGGTGCTTTCTGCTTTAAGCATCATGGAGGTTTATTTCTCATTCCTTGCACAAGATTGCATTCCATTGCACGAGAGAAAATGCATGTGATAAGTAATTGTAACAAACTCCCAGCAGTCCCATGGCTCCATTTTTTAATAATGCATTTATCTTACCTTCTATAAGCTTCCCCGTCTGCTCTGCATTGCCCCCAGGCAAGATCTTGGCAATGTAAGCTCCAATTTCCCCGCTGCTTCCTGGAATTTCTTTCCCACCTACAACTCGGATTCCCAGTCCCTTGCCTGTGATCAAAAGAAAGAGAAAACTTTGAACAGAAATGAAGCAATGAATAATTCACTGGAAAGAAAGCAATGGAACAAGTCATCAGAGGTTACTGAAAATGTCCCAAATAACTTCTGTCTGTGGCTGGAAGATCAGGGTTAACTGCAGTCACAACTGATGCTCTTCTAAAGACTTAACTTTGGGAAGATCTTCTTGAGCAGCTACCGCAGGACCGACATAACAAAAACTACTGAGTCACTAACAATTTCATTGAAGATAATCCTATCTTCTGACATTCTATTTGCAGTATTAATACATTTAATTAAATTGCTAGAAATTCATGGGAAGTGTGGATTCAAAGACTATCTTATCATAAGCCTCCAACATGCATGCAATTTAGCTGAGAAATTATAATATCTGAGGTTTTAGAATCACATAATTATGGAGATATCGACAGAGATCCTTGAGTTTGCCCTTTTGACCAGCAAAGTGTGTACATTTACATGAACATATACTTGGCAGATGCTATTATTTTTCTTAAATATTTGCTTTTAATTGACATCTTTCATATCAAAGGATGTGCAAATTAATGATGGGGAAAGCACACAATAATTCTTTGTAAAGGATCATTAAATCACATATTTTCTTCCTTTTTAAAAATATGCAGGCATAAAAACATTTTCATCACTGTTTACGTTGGCTGGAGAGAAGCAGATCACTAACCTCCTTTATGTACAAAATAAAAAGAGAGCAAAAACAAAAGGTTAAAATACAAAGTAATAAAATAAAAAAAAATCTTATGCATTGCAATTTTTTTTCATGTTATTTTGCTTTTAAAAACCAAACAAGCCAACCTTTCTATACTAGTTAAACATATCTTTTTCTTTGAAGAAAATTCCATATGAGATGATTCACACCTTGGTCCAGGAACTAAAAGGTTGATTTACCCACCTTTATTATAATGGCTAAATAATTATTTTTCAATGTATTGATTTCATAAACCCAACCTGCTGAGTGATTAGATTAACCAGCTGTAGAAAGGTCACCACACCACCTCTTTGCAAAGCTTTATCTTTTTAGATTAAGGCTTTTCCTCATAATGCTATTAGTGTTTCATAAGTCAGCCCTGTGTTTGTTTCAGTGCAAAGATTGCCACATTGCATTTCTGACCAAAAAAAGTTTCCACTGTTTTTTCTATCCCAGTTTAGCTAAATCTCTCTACTTTTTTACTCAGCTTTCCTCATAATTAGAGGTTTTTCAAATATATTTTTTTTTTGGAGGAGAGTGATTTTTCAGTGTAATTGGAACAAACTGCATTAATATTTTAAGTTAATTACCTTATTTCAGTGCAAATTTGAAATTTTGCACTGTTAGGTAAAGTTTATTTTTCCTAACGTGGTAGGGAAAGCAAAATCACCATTCCAAGGATGAGTCTAAATGTCCTTTAAAAATTAGACAATATAGCTTTTATAAAAAAAGTACCTCATTGCATAAAGTGTATGCATACACCTATAGACATTTCAGCATAAGTCCATCCTGAGGACTTAGAAATTCATGTGGGCTGCTCTGCACAGAGAACTTCTGATCAAGCAGTATGCAAAGAGTCATTAGTATGTTTACAGGTCTGGAGCTCTCAACTGGGAACTATTAAGTTCAGCACATGCAAGAAACAATCTTCGTAAACAGCAAACACAAGGACACAGTATCTTAACTCACACAGTCAACACATGGAATTTTCAATAAATCTGTAGGACTGGCTGCTTTCCATCACAGAGGGGAGGAACTCCTCACAGTCAGGATTTAAACATGATACACAGGATTAGTATTTCTACCTCTCACAGCTTATTTGTGACAGAATGGCAGAAATATAGTTTGCCATATAAATGAGTGCACACTTGATTTCAGAGGCATACAGATGGATACCTATGCTAGGGAACTGAAAATCTTGACTGATAAAATTGGTGTTTTTTTGAGGGTTTTGTCCTTATTAGTCAGAATAAAAGAAAGTACTTGCCATGCGAATATATGATGATTTTTTTATTCCTAGACACTTTGAAAGGACTTGTAGTTTTATGTTTGCAGGTTTTAGAGTCAAATGTATGACTACTAAGGGACAATCATAGGATTTGGTGAGTGTGTGAATGCGCACGTCTTTGTTGCAAAAACACTACTAGAAAAATATTTAAATTGCAATTTAAATTTAAATTAAGGTTAATTACAAAACCTTCATTCTTGGTAGTCAGAATGAATGAGCTATTTTTCACCCAAAGAGCTCTAAATGCTCTGTTATGGCTGACAAAGAAATATTGCTTGGGTCTTGCTGTATTTTCTTGTGTAAAGATGGGATTTCAAACCTTTTGATATTTTATCTATTGAAAATATTGAGCTTACTACTTCTGTTTGAAATTACATTGGCCAGTTGGTAACCTTGAATGCAGATAGATTAAAAATACCCATCATGTACTTTCTCAGATCTCTTTTCCCCTTGTTTTTGTTGTCTTTTTTTAAAAAAATTTTGAGTCTTAATTTCCATCTCTTAGGCCGTTTTGATGTAACCATACATTCATATTCCTCATTTAAATTTTCAGATTAATGAACTTTAGTTTCCTTTAGAAGGCACAGGACCAGTAAACCATCAGAAAGCAAATCACTGTGATTTGAATAAGAGAAGGTACTTTTCTGAATTATGTGTATTGATTTCCATGGAAAGTATATTCAGGGAAACATCTCTTCAAAGGGAATTTCCCACCTAGAAATCCCATCCTTTTTAGGATGCTTCAAAGCGAAAAGAGTGGTAATTAATTAAAATTGTTTTTACTGATCTCCTGAGGCAGTGATCCTATTCTTCCATCTAATCTTTAACTAAAGCTTTAAGATGGAGCATGCTAAGCTAAAAAAAAACACCCCAAAACCCTACCCCACCCAAACCACAATATCTAATAAAATATGTAATGCTAAACTTTGAGAAGGTTGATCATGCAACTAAATTGCTTTTATACTTTGATAAACAAACAACAAGAAAATAATACTAAATCACTACAATTAGCTTGTAAGCCACTGATTTAGATGGCTGTATATATGAACAATCAGGATTTGCGTCTGCCCAGTGGATCATGGGAAGATGTTGGATGCAGTTTTTCTGG
The DNA here is from genome assembly GCF_963662255.1 of Cinclus cinclus. NCBI lineage: Eukaryota > Metazoa > Chordata > Aves > Passeriformes > Cinclidae > Cinclus > Cinclus cinclus. The sequence goes on from NC_085049.1 coordinate 12,819,190, forward strand.
ATTTTACTATGCCTTTTGATGCTGACTCTCACATCATCCTTTATGGATGAGCTGTCCAGCTGTGGGATGAGCGGGTTCACATTGTACTCGGTGAAGAACTGGCTGAAGGGAAGAGGTGAAAAGATTGTAGTGAATGGAATGACATCTGGCTGGGTACTGGACACCAGCAGTGCCCCTCAGGGATTGATTCTAGGGCCAGATTTGTTCAAATATGTGTGGAAAATATTTTCTCCTGGATGCAGGAGTTGAATGCACCACTAGCACGTTTGCTCATGACAAAAACTGGGAGGTGCAGTTGACTCCCTTGTTGAACAAGAGGCCTTTCAGAGGAATCTGGGTAGACTGGAGCATTGGGCTATGATTAATGGGATGAAACTTAACAGGTGGAAAGTCTGGATCCTGGACCGATGACACTGGGCACAGGTGTAAGTGGGGAGAGCAATGGCTGTAGATCAGAGAGGGATCTGGGGGTGCTGCTCAGCAGCAGCTCCATGTGAGTCAACAGTGTCAGCCAAGGGGACAAACCCTGTCCTGGGTGGCATCAAACACAGCATCACCAGACAGTCAAAAGAGCTGATCATCCACTGTGTCCAGCACTGGTTCAGCCTCACCTTGAGTACCATGTACTGGTCTGGGCCCCACGATTTGGAAAGGATTGTCAAGGTCCTTGAATATGTCTGAAGGATGGCAACAAGACTGGTGAAAGGGCTGGAAGGAATGTTCTGTGAGGAGAGTCTGAGGGCTTTGAGTTTGTCAGATTTGGAGAAAGGGCTGTGAGAGTCAACCTCATTGCTCTCTATAGCATCCTGAGGAGGGGAAGTGGAGAGGAAAGTGCTGAGCTCTTCTCCCTGGTCTCTAGTAATTGACCTTGTGGGAATAGTTTAAAGCTGTACCAGGAGAGGTTTAGACTGAGAGGTGGTCAAAGACTTGAACAGGCTTCTGCAAGAGGTGGTCAATGCTCCATGCCTGTCAGGGCTTAAGAGGCTTTTGAACAATGCCCTTAACTACTTCTACTTTTCTTCCACCCTGAATTGGTCAGTTTTAAGTTTTTTGTAGGTATCTTCTGACTGAAATACTGTATTTTGTATTGCACTGTGTTCTATTCTATTCCATTCCATTCCATCCATTCCATTCCATTCCATTCCATTCCATTCCATTCCATTCCATTCCATTCCATGCTAGCAAAGACTTCAAGTGCTTAATAACTGAAGAGTTATTTTTGTGAGAAAGCCATATGTGGAGGAAAAATATTGAATTGCCTTTTTTGCTTTTTGGCAATTAACCAACTCTATGACTTTCAAAAGGATATTTCACTTGTCATTTCACATCCTTCCAGACACCATGAACTGTTTCAGTGATGCATATTCATTACATGTATACACGTATACATATATATATTATATATTATCACAACCAGCAACCTGACACTAACAAATTCTGTCACTGGTGACCTGGTAAGCATTATGGAAAATGTATTTTCAAAATTTATCACTCTTTTTTCCTTATTTCCATCACTCAAAAGGTACTTTCTGTCCTTTTGGATACATTTAGTCTGATCTTCTGTAGCTGAATTTATCTCAGACACAATGAAATCCTACCTCTTTGTATACTTCATTGTGTCACAGCAGCAACAGGACAGAAAGAGTGCAATTTACTTTGCTGGAATATGCCGACTATAACCTGAGCTCTGCAATTACAATTTAGTCTTTTTTTGTCCCTTATGGTGATAATAAAGATCGGGGTGTTGCCAATTTGTTGCTGTTGCTCTCAGGTCACAGGGAAGATCATGAAATCTTCCCATCTTTCCACTGCTTTGCTGAGCAGCGCCATTATAGCCATTAGAGTATAAACAGGCTAGATTTCCTGGAACCAGTTCAGCATACAAGCAATTATTAGACTTGCCTTTTCAAACAAATGCTGATAACCCCTTACATAAGTTAAAGGTTAAAAGAATGAAAAAAAAAAAAAAAAAGAGCAGCGAAAAACTGAACAACTCAAGTCCCAGCAGTGTTTGCTGGTGTTGATGGTCCTGATTTTACACAAAAGTGAAAATTAATTTTCCAGGGATGTTTTCTTTCATGAAAGTCAATAGCATTCCAGCAGTAAATGCAAGGACTGATTATGTTTAATCATCATATAGGTCCTATGCAGTACCAACAACTTCAACACATGCAGGGGAATGCTGGCAGAAGCTCTGTGCAAACACTGTTCATGTTAACTCCAGAAAATATTTCCTCTGGGCTGATTTTTGAAAGTATGAAATCATTTGTCTGTCTAATTATATGAACAAGGAAGGTAATTAGAATGTACAACAGATTTTTAGTAATCACATGTGTTTGTGTGAATTGGCATAGGAAACTGCAAGTCAGCAGCAATGTGACTTTTGTTACAGCTAGAAATAAAGCTGCAAGAATTTTTAATAGACTTTTAAGACACTGAACTTTAAGAAAGTTATTTTTTAAATTCTATTGATTTTGATTTCTAAGAGCCTTCAAGAGTTATCTTAAGCTTTCAAGATGGTAGCTGAAACTCACTATTTCTGTAAACCCATGGTCATTTTAACACCTATGGATATTGTGCTTGAAATGGGAGATATGGTTAAATCTCAAAATAAAGTGTTGTGCTTCAGATCCAGAAGCCCATGCACAAACTTGCCCAAATATGTTTTTCATCACTTTCTAATAACATTAAAAATCCCCCAAACCAGAACAAAACCATAATGGTGAATTATGGCAAGGAAGCACAAGGATGATCTTTTTTTGGTCAAGGTCCAATGGTAGCAAATGCATGAGAGTAAAGCATGCAAATGAGACATTAGGCATGAAAGACTTTGTAATGTGACAACCTACCACGTTATAGCAATGAGAGAATATCCATCAAATTAAACAATATGAAGCCTTTCAACAGCATTTGGCTGTGAATGGAGACAGAACATGCCTTCCTCCTGTGTTCATTTACTAGACATTATCTCCTCATTTCTCCTCCAGCTTTATCTAGACCAGGCATATGCTAGGGTGCTGGTAGGCCCTTATCTGCCAGAACAATTTTACACCCTATTCCATTGTCTTTATGGAACAGAAGGCTCAAACACATTAAAAACTTCAATGACTTCTCTTGGGGAGATCACAGTTAAAAGTACCATGAAGAAATGCAAGCTATTTATTTAGACATTGCAGTTGTGAAAAAGCAATGTCTAAAGTCTGAAGAGACAGAGACAGGAAAGGAACATGACAAAGCAAATAAAAAGAAGTTAAACAAATAACTCAAAAACAGCAGGAAAAAATAATGTGTATTATAAAATCCAGGCTAAATTTTTATTTGCATTGTTATTCTTATGCAATTCTCTGGAATACATAACATGATGACCCATATCAGAGGTTGATTGTCTATATTGGTATATTTTCAAGAGTGTCCTCAGGAGAATTGTTTTGGTGCTTCTAACAAAATTAGCTTAAATGAAGTTGTTTCCTAGAAACATGATTATATCTACTCAGCTATTGCATTTCTTGGCCATTGGCAATTAAGGCATAAAATACACATGAAGTCAAATCACGAGCCGATGAAATTCAAATATATTGAAGTTGTTTAATAGCACAGCATTGATTTATATCAGCTGCAAATCTGCTTCATGCTGATGTGCATGTTGCTTATCATCCTGAAGGATCATAAAATGTTTTATAAATAAGTGTCTTGAAGCATTTATCACATCTACTTGAAAACAAGATAAAAGTTGCTTCTTTTTGGACAATCTGTCACATCATAATCTACCGTGCCATCTATGGTAGACTGTAGCTTTAAATCTATAAAATCCCTTGTAGGTACTGAATTTCATCTGTGTTTACTGATAGACACCAATGGCTCAATAGGTGCCACTGTCTGACAGATGAACCTCCATGGAAATCTGGAGGACTGACTGAACTCTAACATTCAGTGTTGCAGTGATCTGTTTATGCAGCCTTTTCTGTGTGACAGCTATGAAAGCAATTGGAACCTTTATAGCCACATTGCCCTCTCAATTACATCCACTCAAGATCTTCAACAAGTGTTCATATACTGAAAAATGCATAAGCAACTGAGCTGCTAAAAAGATTTCATGGAAAGTATTATAAATACACACACTAGTGCTTTTCAAATTAAAATAATTTGGAGACAAGAGACATAAACATGGAATATATGGTCAGTGCCTCTACAAAATGTTTCTAACACAGAGAAGAATTTGTTTGTTGGTTAGTTTTTATTTAGAAAAGTTTAATGGTACTGAGTTCTTTCAAAAATTGATATTAAGATAAAACCAGACATCTCTCCTTTTATTTCCCGTCCTGTCCTCACTTACTACCCTGTGACTTCCCAGGAAAACCTGTGATGTAGCCTGACTGTAACAGTTCAGTCCCTTTCTGTTTATGGGTTTTACCTTCTGTGCCATGTCTCTGATAAGGAGTTAGTGTTTGAGGGAATGATGGCCACTAAAAAGGGATTAAGCCCTTCTCCAGTGCAAAGGTATGTTAGAGGAGGATATTGCTTTTTTGTGTAAAGTATTATCTCAGCTCTTCACAACATTAAATGAAAGAAGTAGGATAAGTAATCCTCTAAGATCATGAGGACAGGAGGTGTGCTGCAGTTCTCACACTGAGTTCTCACATTGAACACAGACCATGGCTATATTTAACATGTTTTTAATTGATTACTAATCACATATTCATTGCAGTCTAGTATTTTGCTGTAAGAACTAATTTTGCTGAACTTTCAGGTGAAAGAATCCTAAATATATAGGGTTGTTTATTTAGAGACTGACTATAGCAGTGAGGTCCTGATATAGGAAAATGCTGAATTCCTTTTGCCTCCATCTGGGCAAACAGTGCATGAGCTGGCATGCTGCAGAGTGTAGTGTTGTTTGCAGGAATCAACAATCCTTATGGAGAGTATGAGGCATGTCTGACGTGTGTCCAGCATTACAGCTCCCCTGTAATTCTATTCACAGTTTCACTGACATCACTGCTGAGGTGGAGATTAAGGATGCAGTCATTTGTCCACCATCTAATTAACTTTGTTCCACTACAATGTTTGCATATTTTTCTGAATCATCTCTGCCTCTTTTTTTTTTTTTTTTTAACCAGAATTGAAGAGGATGTTCCCCAGCATGGACAGTCTGGCTGTCCAAAGGTATTTTTTTTCCTGGAAACACAGAACACCTCTCTTCTCATAAGGAAGAATTACTTCTGACTCAGCCTATGTGAGGTAAATGAGTAAAAATTACCTTTGACTGAGTGCACTCATTGTGCCTATAGACCTACTGAGATTGTTGGATTTCTCCCCCAAGTGTGCCTAAACAGCTTCCTGATGAGGAATATAACATAATGTAAGTTATCTTTGCAACATTTCCAAAGGTATTGCCAGTGCTTTCATTGCTTTCAATAGCCATATCCTTAATTCAAATATATTTTAAATATAATGATGGCACGATAAAAAACAGAAGAGAAAATTCTGGCAGTACAAAACCGTGCTTATCCTGCTCTGCTAAGGATCCAAAAGGAACAAGGGACTCTGAGTGAATACAAACACTGAGTTTCTGGAGCATTAAACACTGCTATATTGTCATTCACTGATTGCTGCTGTCATTGCTTTGGAACCTTATCACAATGCTATTTTTTTTTAATTGCAAGTTATTAATCAGGCTTTACAAAGTAAATTCTTGGAAATTCCTTCACACCTCTCAGTACTGTCTGAGGAGGGGACACTGCACATCTCAAAAAGTAGATCTGTATGCACTAGATTACGGCACATAGTGAAGAAACAAGAGCCTTCAAGGGACCAGCCAGTGAGCACGTATACATTTATTTTTCATTCAAAACTACCGTTCTCTTGCCATTGCAATTTTGGCTCAGTTCCTCAATCCTCAAACACCTCATTCACATGCCAAAATTCACATTATATGCTTCTGTGTACAAAATTATGCCAGGTTATGTAAGAGGCATCAAAGGCATCTGTACCTCAGAGTCAGTTTTCATTAATCAAGAAAGCAAATAAACCAAGTATATGTGCACATAATATGTAGTGAAAAAGCCTGAATTTTAAAATATTTGGAACTAGTCTTATTATTGATATTCAGAATGTGACAATATTTGGATTCATTCAGGCAGTAACATCTACTGTGGTAAGATTATGGTGAGACCTGTGGAATTCAATTTATAATGGTGATGTTAGGATGAAATCTTGTGGTAGAGTTGGTTTTCTGGGCTAACCCAGCACACTGAACAATTAATGCCCAGGTTGGCCCAAGAACTCCAATGAGATGAGATAATCAGCTGAAACACTGTCCAGTTTCCCAGCAAGCAGCTGGTCAACAGTTACAGGAATTGTCCAAGTGAGAATTTTGTACAGTTTAGGACATTTCCCTATGTAACTCCTGCTGCGCACTCTCCAGTTAAGATACACTAATTGTACATTGAAGGTGTGCTCATGAATCTCCTGAGGAGAATCTGTCAGTCTCAGGCATCTCCCCAGGCAGCTTCTGTTTCCCAATTGACCAAATTGCACAGAGATCATTTAAGTATAAACTTAAAGATCTTAAGTATAAACTGCTCTTGCATGTGCAGAAATGATCACATAGGAGAGGCTTTTGTGCACAGCTGTGACAGAGGATGTTTTGTACGTACTGTGAGGAAATTGGAGACAATGGATGATGTATCTGCTGTTGTGGTCACCCAGGACCACAGGCCAGCTGGCTTCTAAGACTCCAGCAGCACAAAAGTTCAGCTGAAGATGCTACTGAAAGGGTGGTTTCAACAGTGACTGTTCTCTTGGAAAGATTTGACTCCCCATATGAGCTTTACTGAGGATTGTGGTTTTTAACACGCACATTTCCTGTGTTTATGCAACAAGTATAAATGCAGACAAAATGAGTCAACACCTCATTTTGATACTTTTAATAAGAAAGAAGGGTAGGGAGAAAGGAAGAGCAAAAAGAGACAAAGGGAACAAATAAAAACAAAGAGAAAGAAACCAGCTGGGGAAACAATCAGACATCTAGATAAATATCCAAAATTCTCACAGTGAGATAACTGTGATGATATAAAAGTAAATATTTTTAATTTCTCTGCTATATTAAATAACTTCTGCTGCATAATAGACTTCCTCTGGTTCATAGTCATTGTCTGGTGAATAATCACAGATGTTTACTATTAGTTTGCAGATAATGTTTAATAAAACATACTTTTAAAACCATGTGCCTATCTCTGGTACAGATCATTTGGAAAGCTGAAGGCGAAGCATAACACACTGCATAATTGAAGAGAGTTTTCATGTACTTAAGTCATTCAGACACTTGGGATGAGGGAAGGAAGGAAGGTGCATAGTCAAGGAGTTATGGTACTTCAAAGATGTTTAAGGAGTGAAAACTACAATTAATTCTTCTGTTTCAAGGCCAACCTATTCTGCCTTTGTATCTTTTCTGTACAATTTGCATTTAGCCCTTTAAATATTTCTAGGGAAATCTATGTATGCTTCATACAGAAATGTATCTGTGCAGGTATCCAAGCATGTGTCTGGACTAAAACACAAAATTATGGCTGCAGAGTGTAGACAGAGCCAAGCTTGCTGTCTCCAATTGGAATTTAAGCACAATATTATACAGCTATAACAGTGAGCAATCCCAGTGTGGGCTATATAACCTTAGCAGGACCCTGAGTACATTTTTGATCCTGTGTGACCCCATTTGTGCATAGGCATGAGATGTCAATATCTACACCTTGGGTTTGCCCATCACTGCTCACAAGGCATTTTCCCTGAGGCACAATGTGTTGCTGTTATTGCCAGCAGGAGAGTTAGTAGAGAATTTGGAATAGGCATTTCCCACAGCATAAGGGTAATTAATTTTACATAGGAGAGCAGGCTTCAGCAACACTAAATCACGAGCTTTACAGCTGTGTGGTTGTAATTCCTCTTATTTTTGAGTAAGAGAGCAGCTTGGATCACAGCATTACTCATCAGCCTGCAGGGCAAAGATCCCTAGAAGGATGCCAAGGAGTTCCTGTGGACTGGGAGGGCCTGGAGCAGCACAGGCTGACACACAGCAGAGCTGGCAGCTCCTTTCAGACTGGGCTGTGTGGGTGGAGGGGTCTTTCTGCAGCCTGAAATCATCAGTGGGTGTTACGCTGACTAACAAGAAAATACCTCATAATGCATACAGAACTTTCATTTAACACCCTAAATATGAGGTGGGTACTGAGGATGGAAATTATCAAGACTTTACTGCCAGAAACCCTGTGAAAACAATATTTAGCAATTCAAGTAAGTTCATGCCACTTTCTACTTAATGCTCGAGGGAACACCAGGGTTGGCAGTCAGTAATTACTTCTGTGCAGAAACAGAGTTTGACACACACTATTAGAATTTTTTAAGCAAGCTAAAAGAAAGTCTGATGGTTTCACAACACAGTGCTTAAAGCATCTACATATGAAAAAGTAAACAACAACAAAACAATGTATTGAAATAACTTTGAGTTCCGTAACAGTATTAAATGTGAGAAAGGGTGCAATTCCAGAAGCTCAGACAGAGACCTTACCCGTGCCAGGTCCTGTAATACATGAAAATATCACACTGGGTTCCAGTTCTCAGCCTGGGAGGTGAATGAATATCACCTCTGCCACTTCCATCTCCTTGGCAAGCAGACTCGGACTTACATGAACATTTGTGTCAGTGTCAGGGAAAGAGAATGAATCTGAAGTCCTGTGATAAATGCATCCATGTAAAGATATCACAGAAAAATGGGATTTGATTGTTCTGCTAACCTCCTCTATGGGGGTAGTGGGGAGGGATGGTAGTGTTCCAGAACAGAAAGAATAAAATTGTCAGTTCTGTACATGTTTAACAACTACACAAGCTTATTTTATAAGGACTCATGCAGAGAATATAGAGTTACATAAAAAGCAACAGCAAAACAGACTGTTCATACGGATAACACAACAGATTTTCCTCTGCTTTTAATGTCTGTACAGCTTACATATCTTGAACAGATGTCGTGACCTTTTTTATGCACTGCTGTTTTCTGTTATAGCCAATGAACAAGATTTAAAATGACCACTGAATTTCCTGCTGCATAGACACAGGACGTATTTGTAATACTGGAAATCTTTTGTATAATTCAAGCTAATCAAATTAATTATCATGTCTGATAGAGGGTTTTTTACCTGAAACTGTGTGATCCTTTGGGTCTCTCAGTAGTTTGAGCCTTGTATGAGGGAAAATGTACTGCAGGGGCTTCCCATTTATCTGAGGAACACAAATATGCATGTCATTAAAAGATAAACCAACAACAATAGCTTCAATAAATTTAGCTTCAATAATTTCAGACAGTTGAAACAGAAACAAGCAAAGAAACGTATTTCTTCCAGGGAAATATCACAACTTCTCAATTCAAAAACTCTCCCAAGTTTGAAACAAAACATGATTCCTGCATTTTTTATAAAATTATTTTCTTAGACAAATTAAAAAAAAAATGTTTACTTTATTACCATCCATGATTTTCAGCTTTAGTTTCAGCAAAACCACATGGTCCAATGTACCTCTTGTCTTCAAATTTCAAAAGCCATTTGAAAGACCCAAATTAAAACTCACAGGACTACATTCTGTATGAAAATGTGCAACATTTACCTGGGCTGATTCTAGACCACGTCTAGGATTTGAAAGCAATGCACCCTACAACATACTCTGAAGCACCAGTTTTCCTGTTGGAATGATCCCACCTGCCCCACAGTTTAGGCATAGTAGGGCCAAGCTTTAGGGGCTAACCCAACATCCAGGGATGATCACCCTGAGCCTGCACCAAAATGCCTCTGCAGAGAGCTGGTTGCAACACTGCCCTCATTGCCATCACAGCCCCCCTTTGCCTGCAGTTTTGATCTTTTGGTAGCAGAGATGAACCCATCACTTTTGTGCCTCAGCATGTTGGTTCCAAGCTTAGGTGACCAAGCTTAGGTGACCCTTGGACGAAGAGGAGGGAGCATGACTGTGCCTGGCCCAGGATGGGACCTCAGGTAGCAGCCTCAAGAAGCCAAAGTGACAATATTATGCAGCAGCTTGAGCTCATCAGCAGCCTGCTGCCAGGAGTTTATTACTATTATTTATATTTAAGTAGCATTTAAAGGGATTAAGCTCCTCCTGAGCCGAGCACTTTAAACCTAGTTCTGCCCTAGAGAGTTTATGAAGTTAATGGATAGCACACATAAATGATGGGAAGGGAAACAGAGAAGCCAAGGGACTTGCTTAGCTCAATCCCACAGTAAGCAGAAGAGTTTATACATGTGTTGTCATAAGTCAGTTATTCATCCAGTGAATGATGTTGCATCTAGAAGACTCAAATCCTCCCATAATACAGTGAGAGTAATATTGACTGTGATTAATATCAGACATAAAGGATATAATGGATTTGGTAGCAGACATGTACTCCAGAATACATCAGAATGTGAGATCAGACAGACATTTGAATTTATCATAGGACTTTGTCAGAATATAGAGTCTAATGCTACCAGGAGTGTAAAAAGTTCCATGTGGTTTCCACACTCATTAATGGATAGGGACACTGTTATGATGACTGTCAGAAATTCAACAAGTTCTAGATAACAATAAAAGTGATGCATTTGTCACAAGTAGCTTACATAAAATTGTATAAAATCTAAAATAATGCATCTAAATTTATTTTGAATTAAATACAAAAATATGAAATATTGCTGCTTACAAGAAGTGTACAGAACACATTTGAATAGATCCTTAGCTGGGATCCATTTGGGTGGGAGCAATTCAATTTTATTGAGGAATGCTGCAACTCCTAAACTTAAATTCATATTGTTTTACTTGCTCTATCTTCTTTCATTTTTTAAATAAAAAACAAGAAACAATCGAGGAATATTCAGTGCTATATTGTACATGACTGCTAACAAATATATCAGAAAATATAGACTGTCTCCTTTAGTCTATTACTTCCTCATTACTTCCAGAATTTTATGAGAAGAATAAATCTTTGTGATTTATATAGGTCTAAATAAAAGCATTGAATTTTATTAGTGTCCAGGGTAGTATATTATTACTATTATTATTATTATTATTTTATTGTTGGTGGGAATCAGTACTTAAAGGGAACATGTCATTAGGCTTTTCCATTCAGACCAGTACATTTCTGAAAGTGACAGAATAAATAAAAAAAAACAGTAGTTGCTGTAAACAGATAATACTGAGAACAATTACATTGTTCTTGATGTTTTGCTTTAATCATTAGCAAGCATATTTATCTGAAATTTACTGGAATATTTGAAAACCTGGAATACACACATTATTCTGAAATTTATCTGAAAATTTATCTGAAAATTTTCTAGAATATTTCAAAACCTGTAGAACATAAATTATTATGTGTTTCCAGTTGTTCACATCATACTTCCACTAAAGTTGTTTTCCCTTCACCAGAATATATGCCATGAATATTTTCTGGCTGACTCTTCCCCCATTTTCCTCAGTGAAGACAGAGAAGAACCCCACTGAAGCCACACAAATGTGACAGTGGAAATCCAAACTGGTGCAGAGGGGCCATCCTTCCCCTGCACAGCTGCAGGACTGGAGAGCATGTGAGTTAACAAGCCCAGATTTAAGTCACAGGGCAAAAGTTGACTTGATCCCACTTATCTTTTACAAACCCCAGAGATTTCTGCCATCTATCCCTGTCATGAAGATCATTCCTCACCTTTTGGGAGCATTCAGTACACTTGATTTGTAGTTCAGAACTGGCGTATCATCCTCTTCCTCAGGAAATGTGAGCTTGGGTCATGTGTTTCATGTTATTAGTCAGCTCAAAGGCTGTCCAAAAATGGAATGAATGAGAAATAATTTTGCAGAGAGTTTTTAAGACTGCTACAGAAGATGAGTTTAAAAATGCCTTTAATTTCCCATTGTCTTTAAGTGTTTTGTCTGATAAACAAACACTATGGAAGCCTCATAAAAGGGAATATTATAAGGTAAAGATGATAAGCAAGAAGAAAAATCTCCCATTCCACTGGTGTTAGACAGGGCCTGATAAGATGACTCTCAGCAGCTAGAGCTGGTTGTTGTCCTCCAGGAAATACCATTTCCAAGGGAAACTTTACCTGAGGGAGGTATCCGAGAACAAGATGCTGGATGCTCCAGGTGGTGGGTTAGGCAGTATCCATCCTAATTTCTGAATACCAAGTACTTGCATGAGCACACAAGGCCTGTGCAAGCTGGTACTAAGAATTTCTCCAGCTGTGGTAAATCTGCCCCTTTGAACCTCTAAATTCCCTCTGTGCAGAGCACAAATGTCGAGCTGTCTAGAAATCCTCAAGGCAGAAATTCCTTTCTGCTGATAGATCCCCAGTGATGGAGATAATTTGGAGAAGGTGCACTGAATTAAAACTTATCAAATACAATGCTCCTGCTCATTAATAAATTGCAAAGTGAGTTGAATTTTCTTCTGCAGTTAGGTAAATTCAACACTGACCTTTGCTCCAGAAGTCATTCTGGCATGCAGAGAGAAAAACATTTCTGAGTGACTAAGAAATGAGGCACTGCCAGTGAAATTCCTTCATGAATTACAGTGAGGGGGTGGCTAACAATCCACTCTTTAGATTAAATATTTTAACAATTACACTAAAGTCGGAAATGTCCCATTTCTCATCATATTTCCAGAGAATCTCAGTCACAAAATGCCTCCCCTCCCCGCAAGTCTCTAAGAGAAAACAGTTTACTACAATTTAAAAGAAATTGTCCTCGCTACTTGGAAAACAATCAAAACTAAGTAGATGCACTCCAAAAATGTGGAACAAAAGTTTTCAGGTAGCCTTCTGCATCTCTGTCACAAATGGTATTTTCTTATTTTAGCTCCAATGCTCACCTTATGATCAATTTTTTCATAATTTCTAAATATCCAAGTGCCCCTAAAAAGGCTTGACTTAAATTTCAAGAGAATGGTAGTGACCCATGAATGAAGACAAAAGCATACAATTTTTAAGGGTGTGTAGAGATAGGGTATTGCATTCAAAAGGTTTCTTTGCCTTTTTTTTTTTTTGTGATTAGAAAACTGTTGCCTAAGTGAACTGACAGCAATAGATTGGTATTAGGATGAGTTTAGGATATTGTTATTCACTTAGGTCTTAAAAAGACCCATCTATGATGACTGAAAGTATTTAAAACCCCTCACTGGGAAACTACTTATAGTCTCTTAATAGACTTGCACTGACCATGCCCTTGTCATGATTTTTTACTGCCCTGGCTCCTCCTCCTACTGTTCTTTCCTAAACCGTTTGTAACAGCCAATTTATCTCAGGATATGCAAATAATTTTTAAAGAAAGTAATAAGAAAAAAGCCTCTTGATGTCTGGAGGTTTAAAGAAGTTGCTGGTGAACTGGCAGTGACTAAGTAAACTGTTGAGCTCAACAGCAATCAGTGGGAATTCTACAATAGATTATGAATTGATCAGGTTTTACCCTCCTCAGGGAAGCAGTCCAGAATCAATACATTGGGAAATGGCTATTAAGATATTCAACTGAACTGCAATTTAATGTGGTTTCAGAATACTAAATAGCACCACATAAGTTGCTATAGAAACAAATGTATTTTAATATTTATAATACAGTGTGTGAGCTTAAACTGCTAGGTTCTAAGAAATCCATAGAAGTGTGGAGGTTCAGGCTGTCACTTTGCTGTATTCTTGCTTCAAAAGATCAGGGTTGTGCTTTATTTATCCCCTTTGGTTGTACAGTCTCTGTGGGATGTAATCAAGCAGTTCTGATTTCATCTAGTAAGAAAACTGATGCTTCATATGTGTGAATCAAAATCTTCTGAAATGCACATGTTGTAGCGGTCATTAAAATATTTTAATTTTTTGGCACAGAAGATCATAAAAATAGCAAATTTAGAGCTAATAAGTGTATTTGGAAACACTGATACATTACAAGCAGTAATGCAGTATTGCAGCAGTTGCAGTGCTATTGATGCAAATTTATTCTTTCTGTGGCTGGTTTGAGCTCAGTAAGGGATATTAAGGGAGTTGTAATCGATTAATTCCTGTGCTAACCAGGAAACTTCCCTCCTAACTGATTTCAGGAAATCATTTGCAGCAAAGGAAGCTCTGGGTGAGGGTGGATATGTTCAGATGACATTGAATGGAGAACGACTTGCCATTTTTCTGTCTAGAGTACATTTACTTGAACAATACAGGTTCCTGTGCAGGACTGAGGGGTGGATACAGGAGACAGACAGCATGGTACAATGAATTCAGTGAATCTTTTGTTACGCAAAGGGCTGAAAAAGCCCTTAGGGAGGCACTCTCATTGGCCTGATATGGTTTATTTGCCTTCATTGCTTGAAAATATAATATTAATTCTAAAGAAAGAGAGATGTTAATACTGATTCACTTTATTCTATTGCTAAGTATTTCCCAACTCAGTGTGGAGCTAATGAAACTTTTAAAAAATATCTCCGGCCCTTTTTATTTTGTCACAAAACAGTTTAATTTCTGGATGTGTCTGAAAATATATTTGTTTTTAAGTTTTCTTAAACAAATGTTAACAGAAGACACTTGATACACACAAGCTCTGAGTAACATTTTGATTAGGTAGATGATGTGGAGTTGGTGAGACCTGGCATTTCTCCCTTCTGCAGAATCATTGATACTATTTTGTACTGGCATGTGACTGGCAGTAGCTAACCTGGATGGAAACAGAAGGAACTGCTGTAAAGCTTCTCCTCACACATCATTTCCCTTCTGCTGAGGCTTTACATGGCAACAGACAGAATTATTTAGAACGTGTTCAATCTTCAATTTACACCCCATATTTCACAAAACCTTAAAAAATGTGTTTAGCAAGATTTTAATGCTGTACCCGTATTTCCATACAAGCATGGGGATATTGCAACAGCTTGAGGTAGGGGAAAAAAAAACAAACAAAACATATTGCTTTCCTGGAAATATCCAGGAAAATAAAAACTCTTAGGCCCTTTAACCTTCCTGCTGAAATATTTTGAACAAATTTTTTACCAGTCCTAGAGTAGTGCTATTTATAAGAGAGAAAACAGCAAAGATCACATCTCTGTGACCAAGATCTTGCTTTGGAATTGCATCCCAGGAAAAAAGTTCTGAAGCTCTAGAACTTAAGTGCCTCTTACTAACCACCTCCTTATCACACACCTCAGGGTTAGCAGTAATTCTTTTGGAAAAACCTAGTTTTCAAGGAAAATTTTCAATTTTAACTCCAGAAGCTATAGTGGTAAAATACAATTATGTATGCTTCGAATAATAATTTTTTATTGTGAGGATTAAAGTGCTCAGAAAAATATTTTTTTAACTATTGCCAGTGATATTAAGAGCTGTTAAGACCATACCCATCTTTTATCTTGCAATTCAGTTGATTAATAGAATCATAGATCTATTGGAATAGATTTCTATAAGAATTATATCATGTAAACCCCTTTTTCTCAAGAAGAAATGAGTAGGCTCAGTACAACCAAGGGTGGGTAAAGCTCAATACATGCTGGGGATAGAAAAGGAGGGTGAAAATAAATGACAGCTTGTATTGTGAGACATTTTAACATTTACTTCATAAAATCTACATTGTTACTTAATAAAACCTACATTTGATTGACAAATGCCAGTGAAAATGCTCACCAGCATAAAACTTTAAAAGCTTTTTTTAAAATATCCCATGACAGTGGGATAGTCCTGTTTTGCATGTAATGGAGGAATTAACGTGAGCAATATAAACTATTAAGTATCACAAAGGGGCTATGCAATACCTTCTGTTAGAATCACAGAATTGTTAAAAGTTGGAAAAGACATCGAAGACGATCAAGTCCAGCTGTCAACCCAGTACAACCGCCATGTTCACCACAAACCATGTCCTCAAGTGCCATATCCACATGTTTCTTGAACACTTCCTGGGATGATGACTCCAGCAGTTCCCTGGGCAGCCTATTCCAATGCTTGATTACCTTTTCCATGAAGACATTTTTCCTAATATCTAATCTAAACCTTCCCGGATGCAATTTGAGGTTATTTCCTCTTGTCTTGACGAAATGCACTCATTGCTTTAATTTGACCTCGTGTAAAAATGTAATCTAAATCAAAACATAAGAATATATACAGATATAACCTAAAACGATCAGTAAAAATAACAACTGAAACAAGCTACTGAAGATCTTAGAGATTTGAAATACATAAACTTTGCTAATAGTGGAAATGGGATGGTACACTAAGGTAAACTAGATTTCCAAGTTGGCAAGCTTGAAAAGCAGACTATGGTATTTTTCTTTCCCTCTCTAAAAAATGAAATACTCGAAGTATTAGACTGATAAAGTCTTGCTGATTTATTCAATAATTAATCACAGACTGCTGGGATTATACTTACCAACTGAAAATAGAAAAAATGTCAACAGGATAAAGGAATTATTTTCCTTCAACTATAAAAAGAAGGGACTTGAATTTGGGTGGGATAAAGCTGGTAAGGGAAAATTAGATTAATTTTTTTTTTAAACAAATAGGAATACTTCAGGTATAGATATTTTCAGTTATATTTCAAAAGTCAAAAGACAACCTGCAAAATTAATACCGAATTGTAGAGGAAAGTCAATCACATGTTGATGATGAATACAGGTTCAACAGCACTACAGCTGGATTTTGAGTGATCCTGTAGGTCCCATGGGAACCTCTGGACTCTATGATTAAATTATCAATCATTTATAAAACTAGAGGCACATCTTATTTGACAGCTTACTTGATCTTGGTGTTGACTTAGTGGTCGAGAATGTGACAACTTCTCTGGCAGCCTTCTGTCAAGGATGTGTCCATTCTCCAAACGAGGCTCTCTGGGCTTGTCAAACCAATCTGTTTCTTCCCGACGGAGATGATAGGCTTTGAAAACCAAGGACAGGTCAAATGCTCTGATCCAGTGCTGGGCAAAGGGCAAGAATGTGCATTGTGCATAGCAAACATGCAGAGTGGTTACTAACTGGCCATGCAGCTAAAGCAAAGTTAGAGGTGAGACTTGAGACATTGAACTTGAGCGTTATTTAGCTGTGAGACACTAAAGGGAGAAGATTCTGTTTATGTCAGAAATGTGGATATTAAATACAGAAGAAATCCACCAGGGCTATAGACACTTCCTCCTTCTGGCAGCTAAGAAACACACTGCAGATTTCATATATCTCTAAAATGTTTGTTGAGAAAAATTTAGTCATATTAGTTATTTTGAAGCAGACTAAGAAAAAAAAAATCCAAACAAACTCATAAAATTCAAATTAAAACCCAAAATAACCAACCCTCAAAATGCAAACTTCACTAATTCCCAATTTTCTGAACTGAATATTGTTCAAAATATTTTGGAAATAACCTAGAACTACATATAAAAAAAATACAACCTCTTTATGGAATCAATATCAAACCAATCAAAGAAGATAGGAACCAATCTATGTAACTGAAATTCTAAGCAGAAATATTATAGGTATTCTCATTTTAAATTCCATCCCCCGATTTTGCAGTATGAACCTTTGCATGTGGATTTTTAACGTTTATTCTGCAAAAAATCCTACAAGACTAATATTCTTATGGTTTATGGACAATAATAGCTAATAGCTTATGGATATAATATTCTGTTTGCAACAGTAAAAGCTGTATTAGGCATCTTTTGAGGATCAAATAACATCATTTCACTGAAATCAGTTTAGCAAATGCATATATTTATGCTTACTGAATGGTCAACTGATATAGGTGTCACTCCATTGGGATCAGTATCATCTCTTGTTTTCTTCTATGTTGCAAATCAGTGCAAACCAATTCATTGTTCAGGTAATGCAGTGTAGCATGTAAGGCAAGTTTGAATTTTATGCTTTATTAAGCAAGGTAAATTTGGAAATCGAAGACAACCTTTGTTTCAGCAAAACCACAAGTAATTGCAAACCTTAAGTAAGATCAGTTTTTGCTATAGTAACAAAAGTGAATGCACATGACACGGAAAATAATTTAAAAGGAAAAATAATAGTGTTAATAACCTTTCTTATTTAGTTATGAAAGTAAACATTATCTGTTTGGTTTAAGGAATAATTGGAAAAAAAAATAATGGGAAAAAAGTAAATTGTGTTTTTTCATTACAAATTTCCTAAAATTTTCCAAAAAAGAGGAATAATATATATGCGTAATTTTTTTTAAGAAAATGTTGTATGTGGCAAAACCAACATTCTATATTAAATCAAGCCTTCAGAAAAATTTTAGTCTTGATTCAGATATTTATGCAGTCTCCTCCTTTATGACTGTGCACAAACTTATTTAACATTGAATGCTTTATTTAATATTATTTAGATAAGCATATATGAATAACCAGGAAAATTATTAGAAGCTGATGCTTATCTCACTACTGATTAGTTATTGATTAACTGCCTGCAATAAACCGTTATGATCTAGCATGCACACATTTCATGCTTTACACATTTTTGCTGGTTGACCAGTACCTGCACAAAGCAGGCTCATTCATACTGATCCTGACCTAACTTCTTTCTGAAGCTTGCATGAAGAACCTCATATATATTCCTGACCCCAGATGCTAATGCTGGCTATCACAATCTGTATCATCATCTGAGCAGATGAAAATAAGATTTTTTTTTTCCTCGTGCCTCAGTTGAAATATTTTTTCCTGTATTACTTCTCTTGAAAATGCAGAATTCCATATGTTCAGACTACTTTTTTTTTCAAACTTCGATTAATGTGTATGTTTTATTGAAATTGAAGAAGTTAGAAATGTATGTGTACACACACACACACACACACACACACACACACACACACACACATTCACGTATACATACATGCCCCATTGGTTTTGGCTTGCACAGCTGGGATTTGACAGAGCTGGGAACCTGACAACAGCCAAGATGAACCACTGACAGTCTTAGAGAAGTCATCCTTTTATTCTAAGGCTAACAGAATGCAGGCAGAATGTTCCACCCAAACAATTAACCAGTTGAGATTGAACTCCAGGCCATGGGATCCAAAATACTCAATCAGAGAAGAAACAGTGATCACTCACAGATGAAAAATTCACAAGGAACAGGCTGTGTTGATATCTTGATGTCTTGATATCTCAATTTTAAACTTCTAAACACTGTTGGAGAATTGCCAAATTAGCATATAAAAGAAAAAAATAATACTTGAGGTGACAAAAGGTACATTTTATACCTTCTGAATAGCAAGGGCTAATAACGTGTGGAAAGTGACAGCTGTGGGATTGACAGAGATCTGTTTGCTGGATCAGAGTTTTCATGGTACTGGGAACCCTGAGAAAATTCCAGGTGCTTCAAGATCTCAAAATGCTGTTGATTTTCATTGGGCAGTTCTGGACATTGTGCTCTTTTAACACTAAGGCTACTTTTTTAACCTGTTCGAAGTTTGGAATCCCAATGTAAGCACTACTTATGTCCTGAAGCATGGTTTTAAGATTTGTTCCAGTATGTACTTAGTGAAAAATAGAAGGTTTGGACTCAAAGTCCTATTTGCATTTGTATTTGTATTTGTTATGGAATGTCGCTCATAAATATGAACAGAAAGTCAAGCATGTCTCCAAATTTGAACTGAAGAAAAATAATTTCAATTTGACACTTATTTTTTAAAGTCTCTTAAAATGATAAATCTAGCTGTAGCACAGGAAGAGTTTTCCTAAGACAGTGCATAAGACTGATTTCTTTTAATGAAATCTCATCAAAACCATGCAGCAGTTGCTTAAAATAAAGAGAAGCTGCAAAGCAAATTGTACTAAAAGACTGGATTAAACATGCTAGAATAGCTGTCCACTGTCAGGGCAGCAGATCACTACAGAGAAGAGTGCAGTCCCTGAAAAAAAAAAGGCCTTAACTTTCTATAGAAATGTAATTGGTTCTTTTGAACACTTTTTATCTTACATCCAAATGATATGTATTATTTTCAGTACAGATTACTTGCTATTAGACTGCATATTTGAAAATAATGTAATGAAGTGTTTTGCTTTCCCAAGAAATAGGCTATTTGTGAAGACAAAATTTGATTAAAAATTAGGAAAAGACTGCTGAAATGGGAAGCCCTGAGTGACATATCAATCTAATACAGAATATGTGAATTGAATTATAATACTGCTGAAAGGGTCTAACTAATCAGAGACTGATTTAAAACTGAAATGTGTTCAACTAGAAGTGTTACATGTATGTCTTCTACAAATACAGATGAGAAATGTAATGCACTGTAGGGTAGATACATCATTCCCTATGACCTGTTCATATGAGGCAGAATAGCAACAATTGGATTTTTTGGTCCAGGTTGGTCCTCCTTAGTTTCCAGGAGGAAAAGTCCTGTATCTTTCACAATGTGACTCTAGAATGACCTGTAAAAATCAAAAGTTGAGAGGAGACAAGATAGCATCTGCTTATTTAGGAAGAATGATATGAGTTGCAACTTTGGGAGTTCCTCTTAACTGCTTTCAGATTTAATTATAGGACTCTGTGTGCTAAGAATTGAAGGACAATAAAAAGCAGTTAAACTTCTGATAAATATCAAAAAAGCTGATGACCCTGAGTGTCTCCTGAAACACAGAGTTCATGAGGGGGTTATAAATATCTAAGAAATATGAAGAAAAACCTACAGGACAAATCCCTTAGTATGAAGTAAGAGAAAGGCAAATAGATTTTTTTTTTCAAATGCTTATGAAAGATTCAGCATGTGTAAAAAACCAATAATGTGATAATGAATGGAGGTTAGTAGAAATGTTAAAAATAAACCATACTACTTCATAATCATGCAAATGTGTCTTTTGAGACAATCATTGCCATTTACAGACAATAGAGCGCATGCAAAGTCTCTTTTATTGTGCAGTAAATACACATAAGAAAAAGTTAAGGGAGCGCATACAATTTTGAACATATTCATTTCATTTGCCTTCAAACTGTTTTTAGGTTTTTTAAACAATTTTGATTATATTAAGTCTGAACTGACTCAAACAAAACTGATACATAATTTGCAATTATTAAGTACTCAACATTAGTTTTAACATTCTGCTGTACTTATTCAGAAGCAGCATTTTTAATTGCACTATTTATAATACATCAGAAAGGTTCCTTTCATGAACTTCAGTGAGATAAACTCTTGTGCTTATTTGGCAGATGTGTATGGGGTGCATATAAAACCAGCTACGCTGCATAATCCATCAACAGAAGTAAAATACTTTATGTAAGTTTATTGAAGGATGAGATTGTCTTGCACCATTCAAATGACAAATTATCTTACATAATCACAATTCTGAATGCACAGAAGTCCACATGACAGGATGCTTTCAACAAACCATATGTAGAATGTATATTGCTATCATGTTAAGCTCTGTATGGTTCTAACATATAATATGTACTTCATGAACAGACTATTTCTATATAAACACGGATCTAAATTGGTGCATCGGGAGATGGAATTATCATTTTTTGAGTTCTATCATGAGATTTCATGCACATAAAATTACTGGAGTTTTTTAGAGATTTGGGAGATTATTTCCAAATCCCAACAAAAACTATTGCAAGTTCAATGATTCACAGTCACTGGAGAGAGCTGCACATAAAGACTGATGGCAGAGTCTGTATTGTACATGGAATGTTCTACAGAGTATCACTGAAAAGTAGACGTAAACAAGCGAAAAGGAAAATGCACAAGCAAACCAAAAGGAAAGCAAATCAACAATATAGTAGCATGCTATAGTAGCTTAACACCATCCAGAAACTGTTAGGGAAAAATAAAAAATATCAAATAAGACAAAACAAATCAACCCCCAAAAATTTAGATACACAGAAGATGCACCAAGGAACAGAAAAGGAACAAGTCTTTGAAGTGTAACAAAAATCAGACACATGCATAGAAATGAGGATTTGCGTTGTGATAGTAAGATACCAGTCTGAGGCCTAATTTACCTTCACTGTCTGACATGGCATGCTGGAAGTCATCCATGATGAAGGCTATATCTCGATCATAGCCTCGAGTCCGTGACTCTTCCCTCATATGCTGCTGGACCTCAGGTAATGAATGGCTCGATCCAAACTGGTCCCTGGTATCTGCAGATATTGGTGGCAAGGGTCCAGCTGCTGCTCTTGCCATTCCCATTGGCTGTCCAACAGGACTTAGTGGGCTCTCCTCCTCTGAGTTCTGTGCTACTATAGGGATCCTTCCCCTGCTTTGGCTAATAGGTAGACTGGTGGGTTTAGTTCTTCCAGAAGGTGCTGCATGGCTAAAGGAAACATCTAAAGGTTCAGCTTCTTGGGCTTTCAGTCTTAAAGAAGAACTAGAAGAATCCCTTTTCAGTGACAAATCAAGCCCATACACTGAGGAGGGCCTAGATGAGGGCCTAGATCTACTACCACTGCTATAAGACTTGTCTGCTTCATCTTGGAGTGCAGATCTCATTGTTGGACCTAGTGCAGTCCCAAGGCCTGCTCCAATGGATGACGTCAGTGGTGGCCCCATGTACTTCTGTTGGTCACTGATGTTTTTTCTAAGGCCATAAGTTATATCATCCTGAAGAAGCCTTGCCCTGGTAGTAATTCCCCCAAGTGTTGAAGTGCTAGAAGTCATATAGCTTGAATAGTCAGGCTCAAGGTCTCTGCTTTCTTGGATAGGTGAAAACTTTGTTAGTTTGGGGTCTATCAAGGCTTTCTTGTGTTTTGACTGCTTCTGGTAAAGGAGGGCTGCTGGGAGCTGCTTAGCAGCTTGTTTCTCAAGAGTAAGCCTACCTATGCTGTATTTCTCAGATTTTGGAAAATGCCTGTAGCTGCCCTCTCCATGGTAATACTGTGACAGGCCAGCCAGATGATCGAGACTTTCTGCACCTCTACGGAACTCTTGCTTTATCTGGTGTTTCAGAAGTTTGAGCTCATAAGGGTCCTCCATTGGGTCTTCATCAGCTTTAACATAGGAATGTAACCTAGAAGAAGTCTGCAGTGGTGCTAGGAAGTCTGACACTTCTTGTGCTCTCCTGGCCTCAGTTGTGCGAAGAAGTCGATCTGTTTTGGTCAGATCTTTCTCATGGAGACTAAAACTGGAACCAAGAGCTCCTGTTCCTTTAGTAAGTTCTCCTATATCATCAATCAGCACATAATTTCGGGATGTATGGTGATGGTCTATATCTGCATAGAACGAATCTGCAGATATGCTTGATATAGGGCTGCTTGCTATGCTGTTTCTCTCGTCTAGTCCTATCCTTAAGTCCAAGGTAGAGTATTTACTGCCCAGCTGGGAAACTGCATAACTATTGTCAGTTGAAACTGGTGCTATCATGAGAGGCTGATTGCGAATCACATCATAGTTTGTTGTTATCTTAGGCTCCAAATATAATGTGGTCTGTCTTGGCTTTGGCTGTATGACCATCATCTGTGATGGGAGTTGATATGATGGCTGCTGAGATGGTGGAGGTTGAGCCTGTGGGGTAAAGGACATGGTAGCTCCTGTTTGGAATGCTGTCTGGGTCTGATAAGGTGAAACCTGCTGGTGATACAAAGGCTGCTGCTGTTGGTAATGTGACTGCTGTGTGAACTGAGTTGGTGCTTGAGTTGGCAGGGCAGGAGATGAATATTGATATTGAGCATATGGGCTTGTAGCAGGGGCAAACTGTGTTTCTGGCTGAGTTTGTGGTGGCATAAACTGGTTAAATTCTGTCTGGGGTGCAGTACGTGGTCTTTCCAAGCCATGCTGAGTTTCTATTCTGGTTGACCTGGTATTATTAACTTCACTGTCTGACATATAATCACGTTCTTCTGCTACTCCTTGGAGATAGGCACGCTCTCTCTTTTCTCTTTCTTTTAGTAGGGCTTCCTTCCTCCTATTAATGCCCATTTCCAAGTATCTCAACTTGGCATCTATTTCTTTTTCCTCCTCATCTAGCTCTGCTTGCTTCTTCCTAAGCTTGGCTGATTCACGTTCGACCAGATCCAATTCCCTGTCTATATCCTGAAGAATTTTGGCTCTGGCCATAGTGGTGGTCCTACAAATCCTTCTGCGTGAAACTGATCCCACAGAAGTATATGGGGACTGAGTTCCTGCTGTTGCTTCCTCTGGAGGTGGATTGGGCAGAGTCCTCTTCACCTTCTTTTGAGTGCTGGATGGAGTCATGCTTGAAGAACCTTTTGACTGCAATAGAAGAAAGAAGACTGAATCACTATTCTGGAAGGAAATTAATCACAATTTATTTAAATTTTTTCAGGGTATGGGTTTTTAACTTAACCACATACTTTCCTTAAGACAGGAAATTTTGTATCTGTGATTAAGCAGAAGAAAATAGAAAGGAAAATCAGTCTGCTAAAGATGAGCAGTCTAATGCAAAAATAAGGGTGACACTCACTAGGACTTTTTATAGCCTAAGATTAAGAAATCTACCTTATATTCTTAAAATTGAATCAATGGTAATTTAAAAGTTTGGTTTTTGTTTTGGTTTGGTTTGTTTCTTAATTTTTGCATACTTAAACATATTCAATGCATATGTGTGTGCAAGGTGAATATATATACATGTACACCTCCCTTTTATATAACAATTAATTTAATAAAAATCTTCATAATTATAAATTTACCTATATACACATTCATATTTCAATTCATATATAATCTGTAAAGTTGAATAGATGACTCTGAGCCAGACATTGAATGCTTATAGTTTATGGATATAAGCTATAACTTGTACTGAAATCCAGACAATAAAGCAGAACTTTCTAGTAACAAGACATGTAGTTCTTATCTGATGCTATATATATTTAGGAGATTTTCTCATCCCTTACAAAACTGGTATAAGCTTCCTTCAGTTCACTGAAGATTTTCGTAAACAAAATTTGTTCAAATTAGAAAGCTAACGTTTAAAATGTAAAAAAATTTAAGCACTCTAAAATTATGGTGATTTAATTCTGTCCAGGTGTCCAGACTTCCTCACAGTTAATGACAGAAAAGTGATTCATCCTGATGTAGAGCTATCTACCTTAGGCTGATAAGCTTTTTT
The DNA here is from genome assembly GCF_963662255.1 of Cinclus cinclus. Taxonomy (NCBI): domain Eukaryota; kingdom Metazoa; phylum Chordata; class Aves; order Passeriformes; family Cinclidae; genus Cinclus; species Cinclus cinclus. Next base: position 12,844,219 of record NC_085049.1, read on the forward strand.
TTTTTTTTTTTTTTTTTTTACGTGCCAATCTCTCTTCATCAGCTGGAAAGTAGACAATGCAACTGGTTAGATACTATTCAATTTGCACACTAAAGTTCTAATGTTTTAGACTATTTTTTTTTTTTAGTTTTCAAGTTTAGGCTCCCATGCAATATATACAGATTAAGAAGCAAGACCTGAATGATTTTGCAGTTTTATCGTATCTCCCTAATAGATTATTACAATTTTTGCCTTAGCAAAGGAAAAGAGATTGATCTACACACATACACTGAAGGAAAAGAAAAATCAGCTTAGCCATTACAGAATGCAGACATGTTAATACCAACATATGGAAACATTTTAGCCCAGTTTAAAAAGGGAAGAATAAAAACAATATTGATCAAATTGACTCTCCTGCCACTGCAGGCAAGGACAGCATTTCTGCAAGGATTAATTGCTTTAAATTAAAAATGGCATTTCTTTTGAAATAAATACTACCTCATTCAGGTAATAGATGATGTAGGAGTTTATAAATCAGTATTTTCTCAGTTTATTTTAATATGGCATCAACCAACTGTACAAGTTTTTAAGATGTATTGACAATTCTCTTTTGCTGGTCCTCTGTTACCTATCTTTAAAAAATTATAATAATCAACACATTGTTTGCCATGGATCTTTGAGGAAACATTCACCACCTTTTCAAGTGGCATTTAAGTTTTTATTCTCTTCATCTAAAGTCCATCAACTTTTGCATTTTTCAGATTTCAATAAAAGCAATTTAATCTTTTCAGCTTCCCATGACCATTTCACAATCCCATGTTGTGCCAACAAATCAAAGGAGCTAATTTTATCTTGCTCAGTGTGCACTTATAAGACAAATTAATAATCTACAGTAGGTCTAGTTGGCTAATGTTTAATATTGTAAAATCAGTGTAATACCACTGCTATTTCCCCCTCCTGAACTGAAATAGGAATCACAGATGGTGAAGCAGTCACAGATGGTCACTGGTATTGGGAAGCTCTATTAATAAAACAGCCATAAAAGGTCTACAATACTTTATGGAATTAATATTTTCAGATGATAGTGAAGTTGGCGATGCATACATCTAAGTGTCAGATTACTATGCATTTTAACAAAAAAAAAATTGCTTTTAGATTTCTCTGTGTATGAATAAACTTAGACTAACAGATATTATAGGAAGATGTTGCACTTGCTTTTGAAAAAGTATTGAATACCTGTAGTTTTTAGCTACTATTCTCACAAAAGGAAGACCTCATTACTTTTCCTTGAGATTTATACTGGGACAAGAAAAATAAAATTAGTACTGTGACAAAATGTGTGCCTGTTTCTTGTTACTAGATATTTCCATCATCATGTTTCTCCATGCATCATGTTAGCATTCTCCCTGGGAACTGTCTTTGTACATCGAAGGGAAGTTCAACTGCACTATTTTGACAGACAACTTTAAAGTGGCTGTTATTAGTTTTTGCATTTCCTTTGAATTTGTTAAATAGCATGGGGAATAAAAAGGCAAGTTAGGGCTGATCTTTGCCAAATTCTAATCTCTTTATCAAAAAGAATTGGAGTGGAAAGGAGTAATTGTGCTGTCTAGTCCTATCTCTGCATTTTTGGTCATTGTCTCACATTTATAATGTTACACTCATTTTACATTTGAAGTACCCAAATGAAAGATGGGGCAGAGACCTTCATGAGATCACTCTGGAGCCACACAAACCTATCAAATACAAGCAGGCATTCTTAGACCTTAAAATCACTGGTTAAAGGTTAAGTGATATCTCAGAGAGGTCACCTTAGCAAGCTCTCTGACTGAATAAACAATGATGTTTCCTACTGTATTTTACCTTGTTTTCCATCCTAATTTTAGTCAGTTTACTTTTAGCTAACAATTAGCATCCTCACTAATTTTTAAAAATATTATATTGTTTACCAAATGATCTCTCTAAATGTTGAGTGTAACTTCCAAAAACTAGAAGTAAATTATTGTTTTTTATTTTACAATTATGCTCATATAAATGTTAATACTTTATTGCTGACCCCTGTAGAATTTTGCACGAGTCTGGGATATCCCTTCATGGTGGACTTAGTGGCAATCAGATCTGCTTCTGAGGCAAAGCTGACCTTGTTAAAATAAGGCCAAAGCCCACGCTTGAAATAAAAGTTACAGAGATGTTCCCCCCAGTACTACAAACTAAAGAACTGAGGAACAAACTATCTTCGCCTTCCACCACCACTCCTTAAGCCTAGCAAAGTTCTGAAAAAAACATAGGAGGAAGTCTTTTCAGTCTTGCAGTTCAGTGACAAGATAACATCACAGTAAGGAAGTCAAAAGACTGAGCTGAGGGTTGCATGCAAACAGATTTAGCAAAATCTTGCTCTTCTGCCTTGCCAATACACATTACTCTTGATGTGAGTTATCATCTGAGTTTGAATTTATAGAGGTCATCCAGACAAAGGCTTGTGAACTCTGTTAAATTGTGTGGTGACTTTGGAATAACTCCTTTGCAATGACCGCCCTGTTCCTTAGAAATCTTTCTAAAAATACCTTTTTCTACTTATTTTTGTCTCTTTTAATTTGATGTCATTGTTGACAAAGCCAGCAAGACTCTGACCCACTACAAGAATCAGTCAAGTACTAGGAAATACTAATATGTTCTGCTGCTTTTAATCTGTTTTAAAGAGATAGGTTACTTTGGGGGACTGAATGGCTCAGGATAGCTGTGATGAATTTCTACCTCTAAAAACTGTGTGTGATTCTAGCTATGCAATCTTTCTTGTCCTCTTCTCAAATGAGTTTTTGAACATGATATGCTGCTCTCCATTCAGGTAGCCATGTTTGGATATTAGTTTCATTTTCAGAACCTCAGATTTCACACTTGAGCATACAACCCTTGAATACTTCTTGCATCTTTTGAATTTTACTAGTAAAAGTGTATTATTATTCATTCCTCTTTTAAAATTTTCTGTGATCACAACACAAACCTCAACTTCTTCTCTGATCGTCTTTAGAGCTGACAAAACAGACCTGCACTTATATAAATATTTTTTGCATGAGTAGGGAAAAATTCTGAAAATAATGTACACAATATGTAAACATATAAGCATTTGCAGAAGCCAATTACAATTGTGATGACAGCATCTTATTAGTGATCACCAGACTCTCTATATAATAGACACAGTCATGTCAGAATATTACAGCCTGTGGTGTTGTGAAAAGCAAAGATAAATTGGATTATAGATGAGACTACTCCTCAGAAGATTCAGCAGCATGGCAAAATGTTCTATACTGCAGAAGAACAAACCTCACCTCCTGCAGGGCTAGGCTCGCTGAGACTAATCCTAACTACTTGACACTAACTTGTAACAGACTTGAAATGTCAGCAGAAAGTTGACTGTATTCTGTTTTTTTCTGCTACCAGAAAAACAATGCAAATAATATTTTTTGTGTTCAAACAAGGACCGTGTAGTCAATAAATTCGCTCAGAAAACTTATGACTAGCATCAGATTGAGAGATGAATGCTGATGTGTTAATGAAACTACTGGGAATAAAGTCTTTTTGCCAGATAAGATGTCAGGTAGTGGAGGGATAGAAATTACTCTCCCATTCAGAAAAAAATCACCTAGGTTTGGGACTAATGCAGATTGTTAAGGTGAAGCCTGTGCTGTAGCTCACTTTCCAGATCTCACATCTTGAATTTTTCATGTAACAAAAACCTTCCCAAATGCAACCCTTCCACAGTCCCAAAATACACAGTTGAAATTGCAATTGTAAGGTAGCTGTTCTGCTTATAACGGGCTGGAATGTGTTACTCAGTATTACAGGATGTGCTCTTCATTGTCAGAAATTTATCAGAACAATCAGAAATTTTGGCAATTCATTACTTTAAATATTTAGTTTACTACAAAAAATCCATGAAAATCTGTTATAATTCATTAAGGGTTTTTCGGTAATTTAACAGTATCTTTAAAAATGCTTGCAAATGAGACCCAACTCCTAAAGATACTAACATAATACACTAGTATTAGATTACTTCATTTTAAGTATGGAAACCTTAACTACATTTTCTTACAGTTGCAGATGTCCTAAACAATGTTTCGTAACTTGTCCTGCACAAAGAAAGTTTCTCTTGTAAGTTTTTATGGACATTTCTGAAGTTAGTATCTATTATGTGGTAACTGCTGATGAGAAGGGACCACCTTTGTTAACCCCTGGTTAACAAACATTAGACCAAGAATATTGAGAAGCTTCTCTCCACTGGCGAAGGGTGACATAGGGGCATTTCTACAGCATGAAGAACCACAGAAGGTGGGAACCCTCCAAAGAAGTCATCAGGTTAAGGGAAGCAGATGAGTTGAGTATGGTAAGGAAAATATATAGAAATATGTATTTAATAAAAGCTGGTCTCATCAGCAGTGCTGAGAATGGAGTAATACATACTCTGAACAAATTCTAACCAACAGTAAAACCTTATCATACAAGCAGCACTGCCTTGGCTTGTGTGCCATTGTTGGCAAGAATAGTGGAAGATTAATTTAATGAGTTGAATTTGGCTGAGTATTGGGGAGTGAAATACCCTGCTACATGAGTAATATACCAGAGCTTTCCTTCAATGTAACTCCTGTCTTTTTCTTTTCTGCAAGTACGTTGCTCTGGGGACTGAGCAGTCAGGCAGAAAACTAGTTTCTAAATCATTACACAGCAGCACCAAGATGTCAGTCAGTTTGATTTCCTCTTGTTTTTGTGGGCTTTCTTTTTGTTTTGTTCTTTTTTTTTTTTTTTCACTCCTTTGGAAGTCTCCAAAGAGAAATTTATTTTCTGTTAACACCAATACACAATTTTTAGAAATAGTCTATTACAAAACAATAAATATTTTTCAATTTTTTTGCTTTCCTTCATATCAGTCAGAGTCACTCATTCCTCAGATAAACACTTTTGTTATTTCCATCCCCTTACTACTTTCATTTTCTCTGTGAAATTGTTTGAAATTGCCATTTTTCACTGCAAATGCAAGGGGGACAGCACAGTGCACTTCCTAACAGCTGATGTGATGTGAGATATCAGCTTCTATCCTCAGTTAAACACATAAAAGCCCACATGCTTCTTTGGATCTTGAGGGGAGAAGGGAGAAATTCAAAGGAAATTTGATATGCAAACTGCAGTCAGATGTGGCCCCTACGCTGTGATTTTCAAAGGGTGCTAAATCTACATTTCATCCGTGTTATGAGAGCAGAAGTAATAGTTGTTCTTAGTTGTTTACACAGCTGACAGTTTTACACAGACTAACTGATTTGTGATTAATTTGGAACAGGACTGAAAAATTTGCTAATAAAGGGTAATGGGGCAATTCCCTTCTCAACTTCTAAAAACTGGAAATAGCAGTTTAAATTAGCAGTAATACATCACTGAAAAATCAGCTTATAAGAAAAAATGAAATCCATTGTTTTGAAACTTTGATTTAAATAGTGCAATTGGAACAATATTCCATGTGCATTCAAAGGAATTTAGAAAACATACACATTATTCACAAGCTTACATTTTAATTCCCTTACCTTACATCTACAGATCATATCTATACTGTTTGCTTTTTATGATCACTGAAGACAGTATTTTTTCCCAGTTGCCTGAGTCCAATTCACTACTTTTTTTTTTTTTTCTTTCATAGCTTAAGTCTTATGCAAAAAAGAAACATTTCTGGTTAACTTACAGAAACATTACCTTCAAAACTCATTATTTTCTTTTTTATTCCTAATTTCTTTTCCCAGTCTGCTATCCTTTGCTATTTATTTTTGCACCCATATTACCTGGCTTTGCAAGGTGCACTGTGATAGCAGTTTATATGAAAGATTAACTGTTCAATTATATTAAATGTATACAGAATTACAGGTATCTCAGTTACTTTGCAATGGGGAAAAATCTCTTGCAGATTGATTCAGACAATGATTATCTGTCAAGCTAATAGAAAGAATCAAATTGTCAGAGTTGAGTACTGCTTCTGCATTGAAATGTCCTTACCAAATGGACTCAATATTTGCCTCATCATTCAATCTCTGAGAAAATAGAGAAGGAAAATAAGGAAGTGAAAGGGGGAAAGGAGAGGAGAAGGGGGAAAGCCTGTCCTCAAACCAGAAGAACATGATCAGAATTTATTTTCTGAATGTCAAATACAGATTTCATACTTTGCTATGAAAGGCTTGAAAACATCACAGGAAATACAGAGCTGCTATGTAGGCAATACCTACTGATGCTTCCTAAATGCCTGTCTTTATATGCTTTGTATTAAGATGTTAAATATTCTCAAGTATTTTATTTATATTTCAGTATACTAAAATCTACTGAGGAACTTCACAGAAAGAAAATGCTATTCTGCCCTTGTTGCAGTACTATGTTTCCAGTAGCAACTCCAGCTCATACTCTGAGAGCTAAAGTACTACAGCCCTAGTCTAGAGCCAAAGCCTGACAAAGAATTTAAAACAAGTCCCTCTGTCTGTGAATTAAAATCTATCCTTATTTGCTAACTACTTTTAAGAATATATCCAATTTTTTGCTTAAAATAAAAAAGGAACAAAATGAATGGATTTTTTCTATACATTGCCCTCCACACGACTCAGGGATGTTTCTGAAGAGGAGAATTGTTAAGCATATTTTACTTTGACAACCCAAAAGATTTAAGATATAAATGACAAAACAGAGGACAAAGAGTCTGCGTAGGAGTCCACGTATTGAATAACAAGAACCTGAACCAGAGAAAAATTCACTATATGGAGAAATAAAAATGGCAAAGCTAGAATTCCTCTGAGGTAGGTGCTTAATATGATTAAGACAAAGCCTGTAGATTCATGGTGACTATGTACCATACTACAACATTGTACATTATACTACGACATAATTAGTGTTTCTTTATCAGTTACAATTTTTTTTCTCCACTCTGTTGTTTCACTGAAATTTTTAAATGAATTTTACATAAATACAGAACTGAAAATACTCAGAACTTCTCTGTCTTATCTGTTGTCAACCAAAAATTATCAAAAGATATAAAAAGTTATCAAAAGTTCTATGATGTGGATGGACAATTTGATGCCTGTGATAGATTAAGATACAGATATTGTTTACACATGATGAACCCTGTCTCCAACACAACCCATTTTTGGATTTAGCTAACTAATACCAGAGAACTGTACCTTAGTAATGTGTTTCAATACAGAGGCAATGTGATTCTGCCACTGGTAATTTAAACAAGCTATATTAAAGGATATTGCATCAAAATATTAACTGTTAGTTTTGGGATTTGTTGACTGCAAAGCTACTTGGGGCAGAAGAGATAGGTATCAGTCAATTTTACCTTCCAATAACAAAATCCTTGGAGTAAGTCTTTCTGCATCTAATGAAATCGCCTTAGCATGGGCTCATTCACTAATAGCAATCAATAATACAGCATTTTTCATCATGTAACATACAAATAATTATGTGTCATACCCCTCAGTCAGAATAATACATATTTGAAACTCAGATCCCATCTATGGAAAATTTTATAGGATTATAAAGAATATATTCCCAGTAATTGAGAATATATTTTATTTTATTTTCCTTTGCAATATAACTGGGAATCCTGGCCAGAAAATACTATGACAAAAGTTAAGAACAGTTTATACTTATCAGTATGATATTCATATAGTGAATTAGCACCATCTGTTTTCAACAGATATCAGGCTCCTTTGCAAACTTCCAGTAACAATTACAAAAAACTAAACAAAACAAAAACAAACCAAAAACAAAAAACCCAAAAACCTCCTAAAAATCCTGAAACAATAAACACTAACCCCCCCCTTCATCTTTCAAAGAAAGGAAATATCAACATTGTTTCACAAGGGAAAAGAAAACAAAACAAAACCAAACCAGACAAAAATGGTGTGAGAAAATCATGGCTTTTTCTGCCTTTCCTTCACTGCAGACTTCCTCCACAGGATGGTAGCTGAGGAGACACCACATGGTGTGCCACAGCCCTTGTTTGCTCACAAGAGTGACGATCATCTGCCCAAGCACAGGCATCATGTGCAGAGTTAGTATGAGCTGGTTCTCCAGACTACTGAACTGAAAGTGCAATTCCTCTTCAGCTCACTCCATAATCACACCTGTTTCTCTTGCCAGCCATGGAAACAGCCACATGTAACACAGATTCCATCTGTAAATGGTCTCAAGACAGGAGATCATTCCCACTCACCACAAGTAGAGCAGTTTCAATTCCTGCTTTTGGCTCCTCATGGGGTATCTGCTTGAAGCAGAGTTTTAATCCTTTTGTTTTCTGCAGGAATCTGACCACCTCTTCAGTTCCTCAGAAATTACACCTCTCTGCAGCAACAAAAGGTTCTGGGTTTGGCTCATTTTGATGATTCAAGCAATATTTACTTTATTCTGTATTTATGATGCTTTGCTTCCCTGGTCTAAGATTAAAGGTGGCAGAGTGAGCAGAGCCCTGATTAACCACTTTCTCTAAAATGTGGTTAATTTATGTGAAATGTGGGGAACAATAGCCATGTAGCTGCTGCTGTAAGGCACAGATTAGACAAACCCACCAAGTGCCCACCTGCCTAATTCAGGCCTTTCTACAGCCATCACAGCTACGCCTTCTTTTTGTCTTTTCTGCTCAGCCCTGGCTTCATCCATACAGCTGTGCACCTGCAGAACGGTCTGCATCAAATTTCCGCCCCTCTCTTTCTAAAAGTGCCCTAAAATTACCAATACAACATATTCTGCTGGTGGAAGGCATACTTCTTACTCAGTTCTGGTACTATATACCATGGTCCCAATATTACACACTGTTAGAATAGAATAGAAACTAAAAGAAGTTTGGGAAACTCTCCTTGATTGCTGAAACTTGTCTTCCAGGCTTCAATCCATTCCAAGAACTCACCAGCTTTCAGGTCTTGCAGCAGACTCTGCACAAGCCCCTCTACCTGAGATGGACAAGCTAATTTCTCCTACAGTTCATGTTGTGAGTATATTTTGCTCTCTTCTCTGCAGTTTCTCAGTTTCTTAAACTTCCTTCTGCCTGAAACTTTTCTTTCTTCTCTCCCTCATTTTCTGAAGCATATAAATTCCCCCTAAAATACGCTCAGTTGATCCCAGGGCAGGCGTAATCCTCACACCTTTTAAAGAAATGTAGTTGAACCTGACAACAAACACACAGAGTAGATCATCTGCCACAGATGGCTGAACTTAGGAGGTGTGAAAACCACTCACAGTATGTCCGGATTTTCCATTACACTTTTTCTAAAGTGGGAACATATACTAGCCAGACCACACAAAACTCCATATTCCTATTCTTATTCTCATATAAAAATGGCATTTCCAATTGATAGAAATCCATTTCCAAGTTACACAAATTAAACAAAACCAAATTAACCTCTCCTCCCAACCAACACCTAAACTTCAAAAAGCTAATTTTTAAAGAAAGCATTAACACTTGAATAAACACATACAGAAATCTGCTATGCTGATACAAAACAGAGTATCTTCTCATGGAATAAAAATAGCTTTCACTGTGTTATCAGTTTAAACAGATACCAAAGTGAAACAGATTACCTGTATTTCTTTGTGGTTTTTGTTTTTATATTTTAATATATAGGAAAATATAATTTTTCAGAGTTTACTTTTTTTTTGTCATTTGTTTGCTTACTTTTACATGTTTTCTACTCTCTGTGGATACTGCACCAGATTTAATCCATGGAGCTGGGAAAGAGAAGTGGCAAATCTTCATCATTTGTACTTAAAACTAGATCGGACATCAACTCCACCTCTTTACCAAAGAAATCCAGACAGGGCACTCAGCTTGGTCTTGATTAGCTCCACTGAATAAAACTGAATTTTTAGCACATTTTCCTATTTAAACACATACACGGAGATAACATTTATATTTTATTATTTTACTAATTATTAAATATAATTTCTATTACTAGCACTGTAATCTATATTAATTTTCAGAGGAGGAAGTATTCCACTCCTGGATAAATTATATCAGATGACAACCTATGCAATATAATATTTAATGCAACTATGTAGGGCAGAGGAAGAAGAAAGCAGTAACCTTTAATGAATTTTCTTCCTACTATTTTAATAGCAATTACACTATTTTAGAGTCATGACCTTCCTCTTCCCATTTCTGCTTATTGTGACAAGCAGGACAGGAAGACAGAAAGTTAGCAAAGACTACTTTTAAACACTAATGAAGCTAAAAATAAATATAAGACTGCAGAAAAAACAGAAATATGAAAGATGTGCCATTTGCAGTTTTGAAACTTACATATGTAACAAAAAACAAAACAAAACAAAGCAAACAAAAACAAAACAAAACAAAAAAAAACCCCAAAAAAAGGAAAATTCTTATTTGGCCTAGAATATAGTGGAATATAGGATATATATTTGCTGCACATACAAAAAAAAAAAAATACAAAACCAGATAAAAAAAATAGCTCTGATTATATGAATATGGACTATACCAATCACCTTGAACATGCAATATAACTTTTCTTATTACAGAAACAGGAAATCATTAAAAGATGTTCATAAGAAAACAACAGATTTGGGTTGGTTTCCTTTGGTGTTTTGTTTTTTTTTATGCGTTTTATTCACTGTTTTAAAATTTCTAGGAAACCCAGAGTTTACAAAGAAAAGAAAATTAATGAATCCTTGAAATGTATGTAATCATCCAAATGCACATTCTAGAGCAATGGAAGAGCAAGAGCTAAAAAATTAGTCCAAACCATTGAAAACTAATGGCTACTGAATATATTAGTGACATCTTATCTTCACAAAGTATCAGGCTTTGCCGTCATGTCATTGATATTTTTTAGTTCCAGAGATGTTAACAGAAAGTCAAATGATTGTTCTGAAGTCTCAAATAGTTCGATGCTCACTGGGACCTATAGCAGCTCGAGGCACAGAGTGATGATACATCCCCTTACAGATAAGAAATTACAGTATTTATGGGTTGAGAGCAGAACTGTTGCGTGTGAATGTGATTTGTTTGTTTCTGTCTTGGAAAAGACAGAAATAACTAATGGTTTTTAGCTGGTGAGGATGCCAGAAGAAAATGTTTCTGGAGACACAGATCCAGCACTATAAAAGCTTAAGAAAACAGTATTACCCAAAACAAGAACAGCTGAGGGCTGTATATTATCAGAATAAACATGACAAGAACAATTATTAGTTAATATTTAGTTAGAAAACAAGAAAAAATGGCTAACCATGAAAATGGTTCTTCTAAACAATCATTGCACAATGCAACCACTGAGAACTTTAGCCAGGATGGAAAGACAGGAACACAAACTTTAAACAGTTTAATTCTGAAAGTCATCGTCCAGTAACAGGCCACAATGGCACATTTAATGGCACTATAGAGATGAAGAATGCCTACTTGAAACACTAAATAACTGGATGTTAGACAGTGTCTGATGCAGAAAAATAGTTTTGGTCATTAGTTCACCTATATAAAATCAATGGGTACAGACATTTTGTTTCAGTTTGTCTCATTTTGGGTCAAATCTGAATTTCTGGGTATTCTAAGATTATTAGCAGTTTAGGAGCACCTAGATCTAAGTGAGAAAATTAAAGAAATATATTTTATATTTTGAAAATTTTGAATATTTTTTGCATTAATTTGTATTATTTAAAATATAAATATTGTATATTATTTAAGCAAAGCAACATCTCTTAGCTGAACTATTTTGATCCTGAAAAAAAAAAAATCATGTTTAAAGGGTCTCAGTTTTATTAGCCATGCATTTATTTGCCTCTTAATTTTTAGATTCCTCTTCTAAAAGCACAGCAATCATTCCAGTACCTTTCTGTACTTCGAGCAGCCAGGAATCAGGCTGCTGAATAGTGATGATCTCAAATAGTGAGGCACTGATGGCATTTCCCTCAGAATGCATCACCCAGGAGCTCTTTGTGTTAGTGTGCAATTCCTTACTGTGCTGTTTGAACCACATTTTACACAAAAACACTATGCAATGAATTCATTATGAAACACTTTTATCTACTCTGCTCTCTTTCTGGAAAACATAAAATCACTTTGTATCAGTTGATGATCTCACTTTTTAATGAAAAGGTATGACTTAGTCAACGTCATGGGGGAAGGGCTGAATTAGATGGATTTTGACCTGAAATTTTGTTGTGGATTCAATCATCATGAAATTGATTTCCAGTTGCTGAACTGCATGTGAAAAACCAAAACACTTGAAAACCTCCAACTTGTCCTTTAGTCTATTCTTCCTTCTGCATAACCAGCTCAGGAGAAATTATAAAGCACAAATTTCAATTTGCTCATTCTCAGTGGGCTGCTAGATTTCCAAACTGCAATTAAAGGTTTAATACTCTGAACTGCAGGAAAAGTATTTGTAACATGCTTTTTAAAAAATTCTTTGAAGATAAATACCAAATTAATGGAAATCCTACACTTTCAGCCAGAAAACTCACAACTCATGACAAAGACTTTGAGAAATAAGGATCAGAAATACACAGAAATATTTGAAAGCATTTACATGTTTCTTCCCATTACATAATTACAAAATGCTTAGGACACTGAAGTTAGAACATACTTTATTTCAAATTCCTGCTCACTTTTTGTGAGCAGGACACCTTTCCTTATTCACTTTATTTATTACTTTATTACTAATTTGTCTGCGTAATATAGCATATCAACACGGTCAAGATACACATAAAAATCACTAAAATAAAAATAAGAATCAAAAATTTGATGCAAAAATGAGACTTCCAGAGTCACAGCTACTCTACTGATATCTCCAGCTCAATGCACACATTCAGAACTTCCCTATATATCGAACTCCTTCTGGGCTTTGAAGCAAATGGAGCTGATTATCACTGTCTGTCACTTTCCCCATTCCACCATTTACTTTATTGACTGTATTGTCCATACTTCCAGAACAAGTCAGACAGAAAATCCTTCTCCATTAATATAAACATTCTTTATTTGTTGTTATTTATAAAATATTTGCAGTAGGAATGGGTAGTAGAGGAAAAAACAACCCATGGTTGTCTGGTTTTGGTGGGGTACTGTTTCAATAGGTTTTTTTTTGTTGTTTTTTTTTCTCTTAAATGAGACAGGAAAAAATGTGTTTCAGGAGAATCACTATCTATTTTTTCAACTTGAAAATGACCAGGCTCATTTATTTTATCTCTCCATAGGCAGCTGAAAAACTATCACTGTATTTATTTTTTCTCTACTCTACAAAACTCTTCTTTCTTCCTGTGCCAACTTTGAACTTCTTCAATATAAAATTCAGATTTAAAGGTTATTTTCTATTAGAAAATTTCCAGCGCTAATATTTCAGTCATTCAAATGAATAGCCTTCCTTCCTGCTCCCCACATTCTGTCAATTTAGGGGACATTTTTTACAATAATCAGAACTGAGAAATTTTGTTTTAAAGAAAGTGCAAAAAGTTCTTCACATTTTAAATAGTAGAATTACCAGTTCAAAGAAAAAAAAATAATTTCCTCAGGACATGATCCACAGCTGATTGAATTAATGGAGTGTATTGATAACTTCAGAGGATTTTATATGAGCCATCAGATTAGTGATTCTACAACACATGCACAAGCATCCATGGTTTCAAAAGTCAACGGGAATACTCTGATCTGAACATCACAGTAGATTCATCATAATAGATCACAAAGGGTTCAGCAGTAATGCTGTAAACACTTATGGAAACATATGTAACATAAATGTAAGCATTTTTTAATCTTCCCAAATACAGCAAAATTTTACAACATTAAGGTAGCAAAAGTCACATTCTAAGAAACTCCAATCTCATTAATGAGTGTCAACTAGAATTTGGGATTCTGATGTAACTGATAAGTGTTTTGGCAGTGCTACGTCACTTATCCTTCGATTGTAGCTTTTTTTTTATAGTGTAATAAAACAGAAATGTTTTTATGTCATATTTTCTAAAGATGTATTTCAGAGAGAGGATTTACAAAATACTATCACTGTACTTCAATGCATTTCTTTTTCAAGTCTAGCTACCCATAACATCAGAAGGAAAGAGACATTTTCTGAGTTAAGAATCTAACATACATTTATGAAAGACTTTCTATGTATAATGATGACAAACATTGAGATACTAGTATCTTAGAATGTATATATCACCTATGAATTACATGCACCCAAAAAAACACTATTTTCTATGAAATGATGATTTCTTAAAACTTAAGTTTATTTTAAAAAATCTAGAAAAAATCGATGAAGTTCTAGCAGAAACAAACCAACCCAACAACTCAAAACCCCAAACCCAGCAATTTCCCAAATTACTCTAAAGTAATTACAAGGTTTGAGAGGTTAATGGGGGGCATGGACAAGTGTTTCCTGAACTGTACTGTGTATTTCTTTATAAAGGTGCATAGGAAGTGCTTTAGGAAATGAAATTTGATTCTGAAGTGAAACAGCACAGCAGTTCGAGTGTGACTGCACTTCAGCTAATGAGAACAACATTAACTGGAAGAGAAGGACTCAGATAGGAGAATCCCCCAACTCTTTCTACCCTGTTCTATATCCACAAAAAGCATTAAAAATGTCCTTTAGAGATCCCAGTGTAGGCCCAATAAGATGGTAAGGGTTGAGGGAGAGTGTCTGTTCAAAGAACAGAGGTTAAGGGAAATAAGCTTAAAAAAACCACCTAATTGCTGTCTTCAACTCTGAAATGAAGCAGTACTGAGAAGACAGAGAGACTCTTCTAAGGGATGCACAATGAAGGACAAAAGGCACAAGTTGCACAAGGGAAGTGAAGCAGAGCAGGGAATTCTCAGAACAGAACGCACAGAGGGACAGTAAAATCTCCATCCTTAGAGATTTTCAAAATTCAACTTGGCAAGTCCTCTAGACGTCTGATCTAACTCAGAAATTAGCCTAGCTTTGAGGTCAAGGTGGGACCATAAGACCTCCACAGCACTTTTCTGACCTGATTTTTTGGTGATCTGTGATGACTGAAGAGTTTAGATAGGAAATATTTTCAAAATATTACAGAGACACCAACATCTTAATGGATATACTGCTACAATTCTGTGTAAGGAGTGAAAGATTAGGGACTTCAACATTTATTTAAATTAAAGCTTTGATGTTCCATAACTGCAGAGTGTCTGAGAAAAAACACCCTCCAGAAAAGCTATTTGCTTTTTGATATATATATATATATATATATATATATATATATATATGTGTGTGTGTGTGTGTGTGTGTGTGTGTGTGTGTTTGTGTGTGTGTCTGTTTGTAACACATATGGTAAAAATGCTTCTTCTCTAACATTGTCAAAGCTTCTTATTTTCCATCATGAGGTTTTGGGCCAAATGATGAATAAACAGGAAGAAAAGAGAAAATATGTTCCTCTTCCTAGGTTATCATTCCTCAGACAAGCAATGCACAAACAAGCTGTAAGAACAGAGCAGCCTACATTACCACTGTCAAATCACTTTTAGATGCCCAAAGAATCGTTTTAACTGCCTAAAGAAATATCTAAAGGCATTGCAATAAAATTCTCTATGCTACAGTGCGCCTGATCAAATGAGCAAAGGACAAACTCACTCATTCCATTCCATTTGTCCTAGAAGACCATGATATTTCTGCTGTTGGTTATAACTAAGGAATCATAAAAGGAACATCAATATGATATAAGTGATTAACCCAGACAGTAACCTTTCTAAAAAAAAGGCAGTAATTGCTTCTAACATCAACTCAGACAAGAAGCATAATTTTATTTCACTGTTGCCCCCTTCCATCATATATATACAGCAAAAACACAGCTATGAAGGAATTACAGAAAATGTGTTCCACTAACTAATGAAGTAAATATTATCTCTGAACTACATTATGACTTCCTGAGTCTTATGTCATTGTGTTTTAGTAATGCTATACAGCAGCTGAAACAAAAGAGCCAGTCTTGAAATAATCTTCCCTACATTAAACTTAAATTTTAGGTGGGCAACCCTTATTTTGATTCATTCCATCCATCACCTTTCCTAACTATCTTTTCACCTCTGGCAACTGCTGACTGTCTAAATCAAGGAATTATCCAGATTTAGAGAAATCAAATCTGTTAAAGTTCTCATCCCACACATATACTAAAGAAATCCTCAGCATATAATATTCCTTCAGACCTTCCTCCATACTAGTTATTAAATTTCAAACCCTGCCTCCACTCTTAGTTAATGGCTGGCCTGCTTGGCCATAATGCCCCAGGGAAAAGGCTACCCAGGCAGTGTAAGAGCACCTGCACACTAGATGCTTTGAGCTGGATTTGGCATCAGCAAACAGCTTGTGAAGTGAGTAAGGTGAGATAATCAAAGCTGTATTTTGATAGGAACCACTTAGATTGAATGAGAGAGAGTGTCAAAGAAAGACCAGCTGGGAAACAGAAGTAGGGTTTAGCAAGGAGATTAGAGGGAAGATATGGACAGATGGAGAATGTGAACAGAAATTGAACCAAGACCCAAATTCATGATGTACAAAATGCATGAAGTTCTGAAGGAGAGCCAAAAGGCAGGCTTCCTCTGCAGTCTCACACCAAGGGAGAAATTTCAGGCTCTGCATCAAAATTTCACAGGGATGTCTAAACCATATCTTGTGATAGACTAACCCCTGTATTTAGAGTTTCTAAAGAGTTGACTTAGGCAGCACAGCACTAACCACCCTGGCTACTGTTAATTCCTCTATCATAGCTTCATTTTAAATGCAGGCACCGCAAGCACTTTCCATGCCGTTATGAATTCCATTCCCTGAGCTGAACATTGCAGCAGGTAAACCACTTTTTTTTACCAGAGTTCAGCTCTTTCTTGGTAGTAAAAGTGAAAATTATTTTGAGAAATTGAACTGAGAAGATAAGCACAAATGAAAAACTTGCTCTCTCAAAGTGAGCTTTGAGAACTGTTGACAGGATAGCTTCTGGAATTCTGAATTGGTGTCAGCAGAGCCAAACTTGTCCTGTAAATAAGAAATGTTTCTGCACTATGATTCCCATCTGTCAGTAGCCATTCATCTTATAAGCATGCTGAAGAGACCAGAAAATAGTGGAAATATTTTTTATAAAGACATTTCAGTGAATTAAATGAAAGTTATTTTAAATTAATATTTTTTTATTATTTTTCTATAATTGAGCTTTAGCACTCAGAAAACAATTTATAAACCTAGCTTTAACAAAATCATACCTTTTTCTATGCAGAACTGATAAAAGGAAACTAGTACATAATTAAGAAATTCACTGTTTTGAGAGAAAATAAAAACAAGAAAAAACACAGGAGACTCAGAAGACAGGCTTTTTTGAGTGACCATGGGATGAAAACAGTCTCAGTCATCCAGAACCTTACTGTGGTCATTTGAGAAATGAGTGGGATTAATCTCATTCTAAAATAAAACCACAAAATACTGGATTAACTACTGTTCCCTTGGAATACTTCTGCCTGCAGATTATAACAAGAATATACAGTGACTAGATCAGGTGGGATTTTTCACCACCAATATCTAATATTAAACATTTTATTTCTAGTCCTTCATACCTTAGCTAGGTAGGCTATGTTGTGTCAGCCAAGGAAGACAAGAGACTTCCAGGCTTCAGAAGAGAACTGGAATGGGAAAAGCAAAATAGGGAGTAAATGTCACTTCAGCTAAGGAAAGGAAGGAACAAAACATTTAGGCTATTTGATTATGCTTGTCTCAGCTTCCCATCTTTTAAATGAAGACTGCATCACTACAGACACTCATATTATAGAAAAGGCTATATATATATCTGAGTGGTTTGTTTACTCAGCACTCTGTATTGATGTACAAATGCTATATTGATACAAATTAACAAAAATGATGTGCATGATACTGTGTAAGAGGAGCCATGATACTAAAGAAAGTTGTAATTATTTTTAGAATTTAATTTTTAAGCATAATTCTATTACACATAGTGTTCCAGATATCCTTGCCTTGGAAAGGAAATCAGTCATATAGGCTTCTATCCCTTCACGTTATTCCTGATATTCAAATGTAATACATTTTCACTAAAATATATCATCTCCAAGACATCTGTGCTATTGCAGTTATAAAGTTCCTATCTACTAAATATCCCAGGCCACAGATTGAGATAATCTATTCTGTGCATCTACAGGATGTGAAGAGCGATTAATATCTGTTCTATTTAAAATCATGTATAACACAGTGGAAGACATCCTGTCCAGCTTTGGTCTTCTTTCTACATCAACACAGCCAGATCCTTCAGACATCAAACCAACATTGTCTAAATCTTTTATTCTTTATCTTATGTTCAGCTTTGAAACATCTCATCCTCTAACTCTTCAGTGGTGCTGAGCTAAACTGCATTTAGTATTAAATCTGAAGTCTCACCAGCCACTAAGCAGGGTAGAACAACTGCAATACATATCCTGCACAGGCACTACTTGCCAGTATTTCCCAAGAACACCACTACCTTTCATGTGAGCACTTGATATTTTTAAGTCATGTTAAGTCTCAGCATTTGCTACTATGCTGGACCATTTTCATACTGCTATTGCCTAATCAGCAGTATTCCTCTTTTGTTTTGTTTCCTTCTGTACCTGTAGTGTCTGTATCATTACTGAAATTTTGGAACACTGCTCTGAATTACAATTCTGCTTTCCAAAGTAATTGTGATTCCTATATCAATACAAAAATGCTATATGAGTAATTTTTCCATTCTTTAAATTGCACTTGAATTATTAAAGAGTAAAGCCTAGAACAAGCACCTGTTTGATGCACTTAAAATTGCTTTCCTTTTTGACAGCGACCATATTGACCTAAGATATTCCCTTCCACCTGGCAGATGGAAAGAAAACTTCCATTTAAAAATCACAATTGAAAAAAAATTAGCTTAGCAATAATTTTGTGTTGGAGTAAGAATGTAAAGAAGTGCAGCAGAAGAGACTACTGTCCTTAATATTTAATAATGAAATTTGGTCTTGAAGCAATAATATGCAAAACCATATATCTATCTTAACAAATTACTTTTAATATGGAATCACTGTCTCACAAAAGCAAAGCCTGATTGGAATCATTCTGAGAATCAAACCAAAGCAAAGTTAGTTCCAACATAGGCAAGCCTTATTAATTTAAAAACTTAGAAACAAGCAAGCAAACAAACTGCTAGATGCTATTAGCACACATTGCATCTTGAAACACTGATAGCACAAGAGGATTTGACCTAGCCAGTATTTCTACAGATAAGAAAACGTTCAGAGATCTGGTATGAATTCATGGAGCTAATAATGCTGTGAAGAGTATTACAAACACAAACACAGCTAGTTCAAAGATTACTGGGCTACCTTCATGCATTCCTTTCATATTTTTTTTTACTTTTGGGGGTGATTATATGGGTATATCTAGCTCAGCAAATATTTTTTCATATTTTTCCTAAGAGAATAATGTAGAGTTTTGAAATTTTTAGTATCTCATATGCTAAAAATAAATTAGGAATTATTAAAAACAAATTAACCTTCTTCAGGAGAAAACTCAGTAGGAAGCTCTGTCCTAAGTGTAAACAAAGCCTTAAACAGGCTCAAATCCCAGTAGGGAAAACGAGTCCAAACCAATGACTGGCTCCTTTTGGACAAAAACGCAGTACAGCAGATAATTTACATCACCTAATTTGTTCTATTGTTCAGCTTTTACTGCACCAAACAACTTGCTAATAAAGCACAGACAGTGCTTTCTTTCTAACAGAGATTTTATAGACATTGCTCTTCTGTTCTTTTGGAGAATGTACATTTCTTTTTTCAGTACAGCTTTCAGAGCTTCAGTCAAAGATGCTCATAATGCTTCACACAGAATAAAATGCAGGAAGCCAGAATTATCAGGAGAACATGTGAAAGAAATCCCCCTTTTTACTTCAGCCAGACAATTCCACTGGCAGAATTTTTACTCTCTATTCATGCTAAATACAGTAATCTGTGGCTTGAGAGGAGATGAAGATCTGAAGCAAAACAAAACTGAAGTAGGCCAAAATTTGTTCATGGGTACATGCCCCTCCTTCTGTCTGTCTTCTGTGCCTGGTTCCACTGTATAAATTTATACATGGCATTTATTATTTTAAAACAAGGAACGTGATATTTACCTATTTCCACACCAAATATTCCAAGTATTCTTAAAATAGATAACCACAGTAATGAAGTCAGGCAGAAATGAACATAAAGACACTATTGTAGTTCTGTTTTTCTTTGTCTTTACGGAATATAAAAGACTGAGGGATGGGATTCATGGCCAGGGATGGTTTTCTTATTGTCTGTATAAGAGCTGGCTTGAGAGGAAGATGGATAAGCTGAAAGCAGGTGAAAAAAGGCCCAAGTGACACAAAACCAAGGCTCTTTGTCAACTTTGCCATAGATCTCATGTTTTATAAAAGATTGGTAAGGAAAAAGAGTGAACACTGTAATAATTTTCTGTTATACATGAATGCCCCTTGGTTGAATAGAGAAGGTGTGAAACCAATGAATACAAAAGCATCAGGCAGAAAAGACTGACCCAGTTAAAATGTGCTTTAGAAAATAATGTTAATATGATATGTTGCCCAAATGTGGGGTATGCTGTCTCTTTGGAAGATCTGACAGATAGAAAAAAGGTGATTGACTTCAGTCACATAAATGTTATTCTAAAGGATTTCAAATACTTCATGGGAAACCGTAGCTTGAAATGTTAATAGGACTTTAATCGTAAATAATTTAGACCACTAGTGGGAAAAAATAACCTTAAATCTAGCTAAAACCACATGGTTAAAGGAAAAGATAGATAGGTCCCATTTCATTAGTTACACAAGGATAAGATTTTGAGAATTGTTTCTAAATGTGACAGACTGTCTTTGTAACTCAGTTCCCAGCAAATTTGTTTGAAGCACACAAAAAGCATGTGACAATATTCAAGCATGAAAGGAAATTGGTGGGGAACATCTACACCTGGATTGCTCACCTGAATTCAATCTCAAGATTTCCCATCCATAAGCAATGAACCAGAATTCTTCAGCCTAGTGACTTAGCCTGTTGCTAAGTGTATTAACACACTCTCAGGCAACCCTGCATGTGCAGTTCACAAACTGCATGAAAACCATATGAATTATACAAATCAGACTTCTCCCAGATCATTATTTAGGACTGGTTAATGCATACTCAAAATGAAGGACCAGTTACCACCAGTGACTGCAGAATTTTCATTAAACCACAGACCAGCAATGTCACTTAGAAGTAACGATAAAAAAACTTTTGCAGATTAAATCTAGTTACTATCAAATATGGTTCTTCATTCAACACCCATCTGTACTAAAATCCAAACAGAAGCTGTCTCTGCAAAAGGTAATTCCTCCTTTATATGGAAGTATAGCTTTTACAGAAATCAAAATGCCATTCCCTTTTACTGGGCTGAATCACAGAACTAAAATGGAAAATTAAAGTCACTGAATCAAGCCTTCTGAAATCCAGTGATGCGACCACCCACGTCTCAGACCAAAAATCACTTCTGAATATTTCACAGTAACTAAAAATTTATAACAAACGTAGCTGGAATTAAGCTCAGATAACAAGAAACCAAGGGAAACACCTGTGTCTTGTGCTTCAACAGTAGAAGAATTATGTTATATGACATTCTGACATGACATTAAGAAATGAACCCACTCCCTGCTTCTGAGAAACCTAAGCAAATAAAAACATCCACTTTCAAGCAGAATAATTATCCCTGCCTTATTTTTTGTCTATTCATTGTCCAGGGAGAACACTTGCTGAACTACAAGTCTGGGGATCAGCTTAGTCCTGAATAAACAAGCAAAACATCATGGATATGACTGATGGAAGGTCTTAATTCTACTGGGGAGAACTACCTTGTTTTCTTTTTACAGTGCTCAGATGTACAGCATGTCTGACACTGTAAAGGTCAGCTGTGGATGCCCCATCTCTCTTGAAATATTTAAGGCCAGGTGGGATGGGGATTGGAGCAACCTGGTGTAGTGAAAGGTGTCCCTGGTGGCAGGGTAAGTTGGAACTAGATGAATTTTAAAGTCCATTCCAACACAAAATATATGTGATACATACCAGTATGTATCTGTGATTCTGTGAAATCAAGAGGTTTTAACCTTTTAGTTTTAAAGTTGAAAAATTCAGAATACCACAAAAGATTATATACATTAATGTGTTAATAAAGCCATCTAAAAGAAATTCCACTCTTAAAATCAATATAAATCTTCTCTCAATATAGCAAGAGCAGAAATCTTACATTTCTTTTGCAAATAAAGACACATTTGGGGAAGGGGGGGTTGCTTGAAATAATTACATTCTTTTTTTACTGCATTTTGAAGACTTGATTTATTTTGCCTTACAAGTATGGTAAATCACACCAGATAAAAATGTCAAGAAAAGTCTCTCTTAATAAACATATTGATAGGATTTACTCTAAGTGTTAAAGCTTAAATGTACAGTTTCTACCCAAAAGCTGACAGGCTGTTGACAGATGTGTCTTTGCATTAGTTTCACGAATACAAACACTTCTGCTGAGTCTATGCATTGCTTAGCTGTAGATGTTTTATTTGTGTGACAGGTCACGTGCAAGATCCTCTGAAATTTGATTCAGTTTAGCTGAACAGACATTTTGCATCCAAAGGCAAAAGAAAGAAACTCCCATCTTTGATTACACACATGCAACCTGTACAAGTGCCAAAAATGACTGTGACAGGCGTGTGACTTGATTCTGTGGTGCACTGGTGTAAAGCTGTTTCTTTATTATGTTAGACAGGTACTCACAATTTTTTATTGCTGCTGAATGGATTAATTTGAACCTTCACTTCCAGACTTTACTGACAGTTCCTGGTGCTCCTATGGAAACCACTCCTATGGCTATTCATTCTCCATGCTGGACTACTAGACAGTCTAATAAAATCAGTGCTGGGGAGCTCACTGCCACGGGGAGTGCAAAGGACACAAAGCTTACAAAACAGCAAAACTGGGCATCTTTGCAAAATGTCAGTTCCAATGGGTAACTTTCACAACATTTTTTTGTGCTGACAAGATACAATTCCTAATTTTTTCTTGACTCAGCTATACTTGATTACTATTATGTATCGCATATATTTTGTATATATATACAAAATATGTAGCTTATAGTGGCAAGAAATACTTTATGTTTGGATGAATAGGAAGCCACCATCTATATTCTTTCTGGTGTTCACATAGAGATGATGACTATTAAAGAAAAGCAAGTGCAATTATAATGTAATCACACAGCTTGTTGTTGAAAAATTTAATGTGCAACCACTGAAAATAATATTACCTGGATTTTTTTATTATGTGATTAGCTACCAGGTTACTTTTCAGCCTTTCACTTATACTAGATTAGATAAAATGTCGCAACAATTTCCTTTACAAGCTGCATTAAAGAAGAAAATTATATTTAAACAACAGTTCAAAGATATAGAGAGATAATTTAATCTTAGTCATAATATCTTTCTCTGAAATGCTGTAAAAACCCCATTTTCCATTGGAAGAAGTGCATGACTGATGAAAGGGCATTGTCTGAAGGACAAGTTATCATTTAATTGTAAATCCTAGAAAGAGACAAGTTTTATTCTTATTTTTTTAGTCCCACCAGTTGTATTAGGATCAACCTTTTTTCTCAGCTGTCATGAAAATTAGCACCTGTGAATTATATATACATGAATACACGAACACCCTTTTCACCTGCAATGTTTATGAATGCAGACAAAGACATAACCCCAATTCATGAGCTAATAAAAAAGTGATGGGATATTCATTCATGCAAAAAATATTCATATACACATTCCATTTCCTTAAGGTAGTGAAAGATCAATCTTTCATTTTCATTTTATTCTTTTATGTTCAGCTCTAGTAAATCCTCTTTTTCAGAGTGAGTGGTTTTGTAAGTTTTTCTGTATTGAACTTCACTCTTTTAAATGGCATAACTGTCCCCTTCTACCTTTCCTTTTTTTTTTTTTTAACTAGGAAATTAGGAACTCTACAGTCAGGAGACAGAAAAGTGTACACAGAGAATTAACAAAGACTTGAGATGTTGTGGGCAATGCACATATACATAATGAATAAAGAACAGTCCGAGTGCCAAAAGTATTTCAAAGTTAAGGCAGCATCTTGCTTTCACACTTAGAAGGATAGTCCAAAAGTGATCCTATACTTAAGTATAACAACATCATGTGGCTCTAACAAAAAAGATGTACAGTTGAAAAAATGTCAGCAGGGTTTACACTTTGCTGACGATAACACTGTGTGCATGCTTTCATGGAACTTTTGAATGTGACAAAATGTACAAAATAAATCACTGTCCAGTCTTTACTGTGCTTCAAGATGAAACAGACTTAAAACCACAGTATAAACAAATGGACATGCTGGAGGGAATACTGTAAGTCTTGTGGAAATTAGATAATTTAGATTTTGTACTGTAGAACTCTCCTTCGTAACATAACTGGACTGATTAATTGAGAACTGAAACTGATATAGAAACTGCTAAAGCAATTTATGCCCCTATTTCCAGATGCTGAGTAAGTCAGTCAATTACATTCTTCAAGGATCACTGTAAATATTTTATTTCTTGTCGGCCATGTGCCTTTCCCTCCTTTAAATTTCATGTACCTGATCTCAGCATAAGCTAACTGAACCTCAGACACATAATGAACAAAATTCTATCAGAAACTATAACCAACTTAAAGCTAAACATAGCATTAAAGCTGAAGTTAGCCATGATGGTCATGGGAAGTTTACAGAGAAGTTTCCTCACCCTCTGCTGCATGACCAAGTTAGTGTAGTCCACTTTATATCCATGGAAGTTTTTAAAATTTCCTTGTGCTTGTCTATTTGCACCCTACCTTCCATAAAAATGTCCCACTCATTTATTTAGGTTGCAACTACTTTGAGACGTGGGCTATTTGCTGCCTGATAGCTGGCTGCCCATTAGTGAAAACCATATAGCTCATTGCTGTTTGGGTTCAAGGCAAAACTGCAGGGAACATGTTGGTATAAAAAGAAACAATGGTGTACAAGCTCTTTGCTTTCATGTCTCATTAAAGAATAAATGTATGTGTTCAAATGCTACTGTAAAGACCCTTAAACAGTTATTTGCTTATAGAATCAATCATCCATCATAGGATACAATTTATATCAAATATATATACCTGTGAAATAGGTGAACTGAATATCTGTTCTCAGAAATAGTTTTACTGTACTTTTACAATTATATAATATTTTACAATATTATACCTACTATCCAATATTAAATAGAACCCAACATTTACAATCCATGAGCACTTCAAGATGCTGTTCCAAATCCTCTACATGAAACTTTAATGCTCATGGTAGTTTCCCCCATTGGGCTTATCATTCATTAGTGAATGATGCTTATACAGAGTGCCAATGCCATAACTATGGCTTTCCCTTCAAACTTCCAAGTACTTTTTTCTAAGCACTAACTGCATGGGAAACATTTAATACTGCACAAATACATGAAGCTGCATGAACTACTTATAATGGGAGCCTTGGAGGGTATAACCAGATAATGTTGTATTTGAAAACCACCACAAATTATTAAACAAAGAGAACAAATCCTCTTTATCCTATGCAGTCTGTACTAATCACTTGTATTCACAATAATTGAACATAAAAGACAAATATTGCTGAATGGCAACTCTTCCAGACCTCAGAAAAAATACTGACACATCAACTGACAGAAGGGAATGGTCTCAGATAAAAGGAAAGCCAAGAACATATAATATTATAAAAGTACTATTTTACCAAATGTATTATAAAGGTACTTTTTATTCCTCTTATTCATAAATATCAATCTGATTTGCAATATGAAATCTTACTTCTCAAGGAAAAGAAACACTGCAGAAATGAAAATTTTGATCCTACTGATGTCAGTCTCCTCTGACCCCTATAAGAAACAGCCCTCAAAACTTGCATAACTTCCTGATAATCCTCCTTATCCAAAACAAATTAAAAATGGATTTTTGATATGAGACCTTTTGGTCTGGGAAAGATAAAAGATGTACACACTGGGACACAAGATTATCCCCAGAATCACACATGGCTAAGAAACCTCATGGGGGTCAAAAAGGACAGCTAACTAAGGCACATGCAGTAATTTCCAGGTAAATGCACTACAGACTGTGCCACAAGAGCTGGATGTTGTATGATTAGAAAGGAAATGCCTTCAATTTTCTGAAGCACTGTCAGTAACTCCTATACTGGCAATGAATTGCTATATAAAACACAAAGTATTGTGTTACTTCCTGAATATTTGTAGGGCTGAAATATGGGCTTCTTTGTTTCCTGGCAAAGCAGTGAAGGAAATAACCAATGCTTTGGACAGCAGACACTTTGCTGGACTTTTCAGCAAGGTGTGAAAAAGACTACATACACAGGTATTGGAAATGAGTGTGTCTGTCCTCATGTTGTACTGATAGCTGGAGAACTGCATATTATATATAAAAAAAAAAAAAAGAAAAAAAGCAAGCAAATACTTCTTACCATAAAACCCTCAGTGTACTGAAACTGAGTTCTGGAACTGTCTTCTGCTGTGGGACTCAGGGGCTTAGGATCAGACATAGAGCGTTGCATCATCTTTGCTGCCTTTGGGCTTGATGGAGGAACCTTGGCCATGTCAGCATGCAGCATCTTCTGAGGGCTGAGGTCATCAGTCATGGGTTTTTCATAAGGTACAAATGCTGACTCTATAACTTTGCTTGGTGAAACGGGTGAAATTGGTGAATAGAGAACTTTGGGAGATTTGGGAGGGGAAGGGACTACCTGTAATGTGGAGTCAGGACGAAGGTGGGATGAGTATCCTATCTCTAATGGTGTTGGACGTTTTTTGTCTTTCTGAGGAGATGAAGCTGACAGATATTGGGAACTTTGAGTGTCTGATGCTGTCTCTGTTTGACATCCCAGACTTTCTCCTTTATACGTCTTTTCTGGAGCTGAAATATGTTTTATGATCTCAACCTTAGCATCCCATCGGGCCCTGATTGAAGGTGTTCTTATTGTTCCTACAGGTTCTGTTTGCACAGAAATCTCTGCCACTGTCTGAACTGCAATACTAGATACCTTGGAGAATGATTTAGCTTTGTCTGCCTCAGCAGTGCTCTCGCTGTATTTCCCTACACGAGGCTTCCTTCGTGATCTGCTGGAAAGATCCCATTCATCTTGATCTTCATCATCTGTCTGAACACTTGTATCAACACTCTTCTTAGCTCTCCGTCTCCTGTTGGTGTAACCTCTTTCTGCTCCATCTTCATCATCAGTTTGCACTCCACTGTCCACTATTTTTTTGAAACACCGAGGCTCTTCTTCCAGGGTCTCCTCAAATTCTTCATAGGGGCCACGTAATTTTGGCATAGAACTTCTCTTTTTCAATTGTTTCTCCTCTCTAACATCAATATCCTTAAGAGACATTTCTGAAACTGAGCTTAGAATACCAGACCTGGGTATGTATTGGGTAATGCCATCAGACTGAACTGTATACCATGCTTGACTTTGTGGAATTTCAATACCCAGCACCCCTGAAGCTGTAGTTGTTGTGTCATCAGTAGGCCAAAATTGGCCATTTTCTGTGCTTGTGTACTGTCCTTCCAAAAGTGTTTGATCTGTGGTAGTTTGGGGTGAGCCAGTTCCTGCGGGGTCATAACCATACTGATATATTTGACGAAGTTTTTGCTCCTCTAACTGTTGATGGAGCTGCTGTTGAAGTTGTTGGAATTGTTCAAGCTGCAACTGCTGCTGGGCTAATGTCTCTTGTCTCATCATAAACTGAGCTTGTCGTTCCTCCTCCTGCTGAAATAAGAGATGATGTTTCATGGATTGCAACTCCTCAAGCTTTTTTTGCACCATAAACTTTTCTTGTTCCCTAAATCTTTGAATTTCCTGACGTTCCCATTCCAGCTCTTCTGCAAAGCGCTGCTGCTTAATTTTCTCAAGCTCAAGAAGTTCCCGTTCCAAATCAAGCTGCTGCTGTTTGCCTTCTTCAGGGGCAATGAGAAGGGCAACCTCATCATCAATTACATCTGTATAAACTTCAGATGCTGTAGTTAAAGCAGGTATCAAGCCGGTTGGCTCAGTGGTAATAGTTTCTATAGAATGAGGTGGTAACCCTGTCTCCATACCAATGGCAGTAATTGCTTTATCTTTTTCAGCTGCAACAGTTGTCAAGAAACTGTATGATCTTGGGAGTGGTTGAGTCTGTTGCAAAGTTGATAAAGAGGGCACTGAGTCAATTGTTTGGAGAGTAGGTAGATCTCTGACACTTGTACTGAAAATAGAACCAGGTTGTGTGGTGATGGCAAATGTGGATGGGATTGGAGTTGCTACTGAAGAATAAACAACACCATTGGATGATCTTAAAACACTTCCAACGCCAAACTGGGAACCCACAGAAGACACCATTCTTGCTTGGGAATACTGTGGTGTACTGAGCCCGAGGCCAGAAATCTGCCGAGTCTCTGGATATGGACCTGTAGTCTTGCTTGAGTAATCCATAACCTCACCTGAAATTACAGGGCAAAGTTACAGTCCAGTCCCACAAAAGAATGCTGCTTTGCGGATTCTGAAAGTCATCCCATCTTGATGAAATAAATGGGAAGGGGAAACCGCATGCAAATCTTCAGGTTAATGATCTACTTTAGATGTGAAGGAAACAGCATTTTTGAACATGCAGGCACATGCAGGCACCTCTGTGCAAACACATACGTAAAATGAAGAAATGAAACACGTGTAATCCGGAATAATTTGTCACACTGTCCAAAAGAAAACAAAACGACAGAAGGAGGGGAAAAACAATAAAAAAATTATCCTGAAATGAGGTGAGGAACATCAAAATTATATTTCAAAGAAAGATCTGCTGCTGTGTCATACTGACCTGTCGTTACTCTTCCAGAAGTAAGATCTACTGCTGTATCAGTTGCCCCAACTTGATAATCAAAACTATTCTTGCTTCTGTATGCAAATAGTCCAGCTTCTGATAAATTTGTGTCAGACATAGATGGTTTCATACCTCCAATTCCTCGGTAGCCATACGACCCTGAACGATCATACTGATAATGGTCATCTCTGTAGCCAAAGCGATCTTCAGGAAGTGTAGTAGAAGGCTGCTGTGCTGTACAGCTTCTACCAAATGGCAGCTTATAAACCATATCACAGCAGACAGCTCTTCTCCCCGCAGTCAGATCTACAGGCTTTTCATCATCCTCTATTACTGTTGTTATCATACCAGAAGCAGTTTCATCCATTGTTACTACTGTTCTGTGGGATTTTGTAGTGCTAAGGTCAACTGCTCCACTCTCTGCTGGCTCCTGAGAAGTGGAGAGATCAGTCCAACCATTTGTAACACCAACAGGTGGTACAGTAACAGGCTTTGTAGTAGCCCATGTCACTGCCTGTGTTGAAGTACCTAGTGATAAATTTATTGGCACTTCATCTCTACCTACAGAGAAAGCCTGGCTGCCTGCTACTCTGTATGCAGGCTCAAAATGTTTTGAAGTTGTTAGCTGAAGCGGCGTTGTCATCGCGTGTCCCAGATCCACAAGGCTATCTGTGCTGGTGGTGTAGCTCACAGTAGCAGTGCAGGTCATTACAGTTACTGTCTCAGTGACTACAGGCAGAGAAGTATCAGCAACACATGCAGTGCTAAGATTTATTATGGATGGCTGGACTGTACTTACTGGCCGTCCACCTGTGTCACTTGCTGGCATTTGCCTTCTTACATCCATGGAAACAGCAGAGAGATCCATACAGCTGTCTCTCATTTCAATGTCCATCTTAGTCAAAGTGCGAAGATCTATGACATCGCCCAAAGGATGGAATCTTCCATTCTCCCTGTATCTGGGTTGGTCTACAATATGTAGGGGCTCTGGAGGTATAGTAACAGCAACACTACCTAAACCATAACCAGGCATGGGACCCTTAATCACAGACACTGTGGTCTTGGTTATATCTGTTGTTACTACTTCTGATTTTGAACTAGGTATTTTTTCAAAAGTCGCTTGTGTTGTCACAGGAATAGCTTGCAGTGCACCTGAAATATACATACTCTGACCTGCCATACTTTGAATATCCATTGTTTTCATGGATGTGGTAAAAACTGGTTGCATAGGTTGGGGAATTTGTTCTTTAGAAGGTGCTTCTAAAGGCCAGCTAGTAACAGCCTGGCTAGTTATAGCTTCAGTAGGAGTTCCAGGCTCAGATGGCAATGTGATGACAACATAGGTTTCCTGTGAGGGTTTTGTCAACCTTGGTGAAGATTTGTTAGAGTGTGGAGACAAAGGGGAAGTGGGAGATGGTATTTTGTATTCAGCTGTGGATACCAAATTCAGAGTCATACTTGAAGTCAATGACAAGCTTACTGGTTTAGGCTGTGTTTCTGCTGGCTTATGAACAGATATTGGGAGTGGAGGAACTGCTGGTTTAGGAGCAATTGGAGGTTTAGTTACTTCAGGGGGCCTGTGACTGAAAACAAGCCCTGCTGGAATGGAGGATGGTTTGGGTGGTACAGGAGGTGGTGTTGGGGTATATGTTTTACTGATAGGTACCACATGATCCTTTAATACAGCTGTGGACTCTAGTGTTGGAACACTTGTGACTGAAGGTACCACTGTGGGAGCTGCTGCTGCTGCTGCTGGAGCCTTAATCTGTGACTTCTTTTTGGGATAAATGGCTGGCTTGGGTAGAATAGGTGGTGGTGGTAATGGTGGCGGAGGAGGTGGTGGAGGAGGAGGAGGTGGGGGTGGAGAAGGAAGTGCAGGAGAATCCAAAGAAGAGCTTCTAAAAAGAGAGAATATTTTGGCTGAAACAGCAGGAGCTGAGGAAGGCACAGAGACCATGATGGTCTTACTTACAACACTGGGAGTGAGTATAGAAGATGTTTCTGATGCAGGCTCTGTAACTGGTAGTGGTGCTATACATACAGGTGGTTGCTCAGATGCAGCATTAGTCAAATCAATCCTTGTCATATCAACACCCAATTCTTTGTGTGGCTCTTCATGGTGAATTTTGACACTGCCAGCCTCTACTGTACTTATAATTTTTCTAGCTGCTTCCTTTTCTGATTTGGAGGTATCAAAGATAATGGTATCAGCTGCATATTCCTTGGATTTTGTAACTGTAGATGCCACTACTAAAGGTAAAGTTTCAGGCAAACAAACTGCAGTCTGCTCCACACTCTCTGCATCTGATTCAAGAGATGTTTTTTTAGTAGCTCCGGCAACAGATTCATAAGGCATGCTCACTTCAGAGTACTCTTTTGCAGATGTTAAGGGAACCTGTGTTACTATCCTGACACCTTCAGAATCTGCTGGCTTACTTATACCTTCTGCAGGACCTACAAAACCTGTGGTTGTACTATCTACAGGTGAAGAACTATCTGTGGTACAAACTGAAGATGTAGATGATGTTAAGGAAGCTGTATCAGAAGGCAAAACTGATGCAACACCTTCTGATGTCTCAGAGTATGTCAATATTGATGTTTCATGAGAAATGATTTCTTGAATTTCTCTGGCATAATCTGTTAAGTATTCATCTTCAATTTCCTCTGCTGTAAAATGCTGTGTTATTTTGACATCTGGAATAGAAAGTGTTGTGCTACTGACAGGCGATACATCTGAGATTGCTGAAGTAGTGCTTGATGTTAAAGATGTACTATCCACTACTTCTCCACCACCAGATACTTTTGTATCAGTTGTGGGAATGAAATCTGAAACTGGCTGTGTTGGACTAGACCCTGGGGTTAGCTGCATTTTCTGTCTTTTCATAAGCTCTTCATAAGCAGCTTCTGCATCTAACAAATGCTTTTCCTCAATGGTGGAAGTAACTGTGCTGTCTAATACAACTATTTCATGACTTTCTGGGATAATGTAAGAACTAGAAACAATATCTTCTTGAGGCACAATAGTATGTAAAGTCTCAACACTATAGTAGTCTTTTTCTAGATCACTAATTTTCTGTGGTTCATCATAGACCTGTTCTGAAGCTCTTGGCTTTTTCTCTTTTCCTCTCTGTTGTATATATTCACTGCTCTCATCTTGTCTCAACACTAGATTAGTATCAATACTTCCATTGTAAGTATCCTCTATTAAAGATTCATAAATATAATCCTCTATTAGCATTCCACCATATAAAGACTCTTTTTCAAATACTTCATCTTTTTCATTTGACATTTGAAATGATTTGGACTTATGCATCATCTCCTCATATACCTCTTCGGCACTTTTCAGTGTCTTTTGACCACTCTCTCCTTTTGTGAGTCCAGCTGGTTGTTCATCTGTTGGTGAGTATAGAGAGACGGCAGTAGGCAATTTGTAAACTTTTTGCACTTCTATTATTTTTTCTGGGCTGATTTCAAAACCTTCAGGTTCTGACTCAATGCTGGGTGAATATTCAGAACAAGATGATCTGTGCAGCTCTTCCATTTCTGCAGCCTGTCGTAATTCTTCTGTTGGAGATGCATCTTCAATGGGAGAAAGATTACTCGGGGGAGTCTTTGGATGTTCCCTTCTTCTCTGGGCTCTGAGTTCATCCTTGTCCTTTTTAGATTTTTTGCTAGAACTTTTTCTTTGCTGCTGTTCTAATTCACGTTGTTTCTCTTGTTCCTTTAGCAATTCTTCCTCTTCCCGTAGTTCTTCTTCTTCTGAAGAATCTTCAATAGTAGGAAGAAGAGGACCATGTGTCCGATGCCTTGCTTTGCGCTGTTGTTTGCTCTCCCCTCCCAGTTTTTTGTGACTAGGACTACTGTCACTGTCTTCGTCGAGTGATGACACTGAAGTAGGAGATGTACCTGGTGTGAAACTAGAAGCATGTAAACTGGAAGATCCTTCTCCTCTGGATCTATCTTCTGGTGAATCTGTAAGGCTCTCCATCTCTAGCTCAGGCTCTTCATCAAAATACAAAATACCTTTCTGTTGTTCAGATACTTCAGAATATTTATTTGTTATTGTACTATTCAGTTCTATTGTTTTGAAACGTCGAAGGCCTCCCCCTCCAGATACTGCAAGTTCTTCACTGTCCTGACTTTTACTTTCCCTGTATTTTGGTTCTGGGCTTTCATCAAAAGTTTCATCATCATCATCGTGCCATGAATGTCTTCTTCCTGCATCCTCATCATAGCCTGCACTACTTTTCCGTGCCATTCTTCTGTGTTTTCCAGCTGTTCCTTTGGCTTTGCTTTTCACTTCTTCTTTCTTTTGGCTTTCAGCTGCACTGATCTCTTTGAGTTGATTTCTAATGAATTCATCATCTTCAGAACCTGAAGCATCTTCATCAGCACTCATCTCTATAATCTGTTTTCTAATGAAGTCTTCCTCATCACCTGATCCCTGACTGTCATCTCGTTTGTATTCATCACTGCTTGAAGAACCAACACTAGTTCTTCTTTTTCTCCTTGGAACAGGTGAGTTTTCACTCTCACTGCTGTCTTCCACAGAGTCATAGCGTTGTTGTCTTCTTGCTGATATGTCATCTCCTTCATGCTCATCCTTGTAATCTGTCTGGGAGGAAGCAGTTCCTTTGCCCTCTTCTGCAATGGTTCCTTCACCTTTGCTGGCTTTTAAGTCTTCCTCATCTGAACTGTAAGATTCTGGAGTGACAGGCAAAGGCTTTGTTTTAAGTTGATCCTTTGTCTGTTCACCATATGTTTCAGAAAGCTCTTTGCCTTTTGAAGATTTTTCATCAGAAAGAGTGCTTGCCTGAGCTTCTAAAATTGAGAGTACAGTACTTTCCAATTTAGCTAGATCTGAGGGGCTTGGTGGACTTTCTTGTGAAATAGTGTCTTTTTTATTAGATTCCTTGAGTAAATCCTTTTCATCAATGGGGATATGACTTGGAATTTCACCAAGTGAACTTGATATCCCGTCAGAAGAATACCCGGTGTCACTCAGACCTTGCGGACTTTTCTGTTGCTGAGAGCTTGATGTGTCTGATTTGTCATCCTCCTTTTCCTAAAAAAATAAATACATAACGCGTGTGTATATATTTTTATAGAAATTCTTAATGCCTCCTGGCAATTAAAAAATGTGGTATTTTTTTCCTAAAGGATGAGTTAATGCCTCAGATGAAGACTGAACACTAATTTTGCTATTCAAAGCTATTAGAATAATACAAAAACATTTCTTGAATTTTGGTTTTTTGAACTGACTCTAACTAAGCTTTGCATGGCAACTGATTTTACTAGTTTTAAGATGAACTTCTATTTTTTCAATATAAAATTTAATTGTTTTAAGAACACTTACTAATGATAGCCTACCCTTTGATTGCATATGCATGGGACAAGTTGCCCAGGGGTTTATTTATTTGAAGTTTTTATTTACTGTGTTGTAAAGCTGTCTACAGGGTTTTTGATACAAAGCAATATAGCTTAACAAATGCCTGCAGAATTTCTAGAGCCTGCCTCTTTCTTTGCCTGTTCGACATTTTATAATGGTCTATAAATACGTCAATCTTCTCAAATTTAGCACACATGGTTTCATTTTGTTGATTGAAGTATTGCACATTTCAACATGCAACAGAATACAGAGTTCTGAAGCATGATTTAATGACATTAGGAATGCCCCCACATATTGGAATGTGCCCTACAGCTGGGCACTGTACAAATATTTTTTGAGTACCTCATAAAAAAGAAGTTTCTTGGTAAATTGGAAGTGCAGAGTAAGTTACTGGTAGGGCAGTGTAATTGCAGGGAGGAAAGCACGATGGTCAGGCATTGATTAAAGGAAGCAAACAAGGCAGGCATTCCTGACTGAGCATCAGAACCAATGTTTTCCTCCTCATCCCTAAATACCCTCAGTCATCCTACCTTCCAGATCCTTCTACCTCATTCTGACCAACACGCATCTCTATCTCCTTCTATAAATAACAAAAATACTAAAAATATCCTCCAGCAAGTATTTCTGCACCCGTTTCACTCCTGCTTCTCGCAGCTGTGAAATGCTCTGTACTAAGTGGAAATACCTCATTGTTCAGCTGAAACACGGTTCACCCTCCAAAATACAGGTCACCTTATCTATACTCTGGCTGACAGTTTTAGGAAGTTGTCCCCACATCCACTGGCAATTTGAGAACAAGCATCCTAAAGTTTCACAATTTTAATAATATGATGTTATCTTTATTTTTGTTAGGGCTCTCAGTAATAGAAGTAGGTAGTATCTAACAGCTTTGCTAATCTAAGTCAGAGATTTCTGAAGTAGAGAAAACCATTTATTTAAAGATTTAATTTATCAACTTCATTGGTAGCATAATTATTTGAAAAGTAGTTAAAAATATTGCAGAATAAATATACTAGGAGAATTATCATGAATGTTATTTATAATTTAAAATTACACTTACACTAAAGTTGCTATCAACTACAAGTATTTTCAAAGTTTATTCACACTAAAGTTATATTTAGGGTCAAAATATCAAAATCCATTTTTTTTTTTTTAGTCAGTCGTATTACTTTTTAAACCCAGCCAGGTTTACATTTCATTTACATTTAAATTACATGTTCTTACTTGTAGACATATCACTTGAAACATAACCTTACATTCAAACACTAATATTTATATTAGTATTAAAGTACTATTATTACTATTACTATTATTATTATTATTATTATTATTATTATTATTATTATTATTACAGCAATATACTAATTAACATTTTATTAATTAATCATCATTCACAGGAGTGATATACTATATGGTTTGCAAAATCGGATACTACAGTGAATATAATCTACATTTGTTCTTACCAACATTATAACCAATACTGCAGATTCAAATATCTGTTATCACAGCAAAATCCATTGCAAACAAAAATCCAGTGTGAAAACAAATATTTCTAAGGACTTTTTGAATGATAAGGCTGTGATTAATATATAAACATGGAGAAACTTGCATTACTTAAAACAACTTTGGAAAGGCATCACCATTTGAAGCCTACCATTCTCAATATCCTGAGAAATCTACTCTTGGAAATTCTCCAGCCCTAAAGGATGGAATTATGTATGGTCTTTACAAAAAGTCAGCAATGAAGCATAATTAAACATTTCAGGTTTGTTATGCTATATTTACATTTATGTTCCCTTTATTAAAGAAGAAATTGTTTAAAGGAAATTTATTTTGCTATGTTTAAAAATAGCATATTTCTCACTAAAACTTCACCTATTACATTTGATTGCTATTTTTTCATTTATGACCATGTATATTCATATTTATGAAGACCTGCCCAACAAAACTCACTATGATCAATTTAGATGAGCTACTAGAAAATGTGAACATTGCTCAACTCAGGTTTCCCAGGAGCTGATGGACAGAATGCATCCATCTAGTGAGAGTGAACCTCTCAGACCTTGGTTCTCCAAGATACAGTTGGTTGCAAAGCAGAGATAGAAGGCATCAGCTGAACAGTTAAGCACAGAAAAAGATAGAGAACAGCTGGTCATGGAACAGCTTCAGCCATTTTCTTTGCAGCTGAGCTCAATGTCTAACACCTACTGTGAGCAGACCAGAGGAGATGGCAATGAATATTGGTGTTGCCCACCCTGGTGTTGAACCTCAGTGCATGACACAAATGACTGCTATGAATCGCAGGAAACTGAATATGAGAAAGTCTGCTGTTTGTACAATAAGGAGACGAAAAAGTTCTACAATAAGGACAGAAAATTCGTTCCTCACTAGAATTAAAGGGATGACAAAAATCCAACTGCCTTTTTAAAGTAACCAAAATATGAATATATTTTCTAAGATTTTTGTTTGTATCATTGCCTGCACCATGGTACATGCAAAAATTATCCTGCATATCATGTTTTGAGATCAATATACATGTAACTTACAATAAGCAAGACTTATAACAAAAACCTCCGGGCTTTCTTTTTTTCCCTATTTCTTGTAGTCTGAGATTTAGGATATTATCACTAGCTACATCTATTCTTAAAGGACTGCTATATTATTTTCTGCAGTGTTGACCATCACATCCACAAAAACAGCATCATTGTTAAACTTGCAAACATATCATAAATGTAAGATTTTTAGGTGAAAAACAAAATGTTGCAGAAATAATGTTGGTAAGGATCATATATATATATATTCCACAACTCTTTGAGAATGAAAAAAAAATGCATTTATATAAAAAATACACTTTTTTCGTTGAAAATTAGGAAGTACTGTGGTACATGTCAAATTACTGGGTTTTCCTGAGCATTTCAATGGCATTTCCTCTGAGTTTGCCTACTGTGTGTTTTTAATACTGGACAAATTTAGCTCTAATGCAGGCATTGATGAGAGAAACTTCTTGAGAAATGAGGAAGAAGGAGACTTATAAAAGATGCACTCTGGATAAGGCTTTAAAAACAGCAAATGCAACACCTTTAATGTCAAAAGGTTAATTTTTTTGTTACTTAAAAAGGGTAAAAATAATCTAATGTCAACTCTATTTGTGCTATTCCAGTGGCATTTCTGTGATGCCAGAGTCAATACATTATATATCTACTTTGTATAAGAAGTTCTAGCTTTATAAATATTGTTTGCTCATACTCTTCCTCACTTTTACTATTCTTATTTGAAAATATAAAACTTAGGGTTCAAGAAACATCTGGATGTGATACCTGTGGACATGTTTTAGTGGTGAAAGTGGTAGTGGTGAGCTAATGGTTGGGCTTCATGACCTTAGAGGTCTTTTTCAACCTTAACTATTCTATGATCTTATGAAAAAGTCCCATCAGTCACTAAATCAAACCAGAAATTCATTAGAAGAAAAATATGGCTTAAAAAAAGTCCTTTTTTTTTTTTTTTTTTTTTTTTCTTTTAGAGTACATATAGCTGGCAAGATCATATTCTGCTGTAGAGGACAGAAATTTTATTTTGCAAAGGAACTCATAATTTTTAAAAAGTCAGTTTGTTTATAGAAAAGAAAAAGACATCTACATTACTAAAAAAAAAGGTTTCACAAAGTGGAAAAGAAACACAGTTGACTAAATTCCATAATGTGCATTTCAATTTTATATTTTCAAAATGAAACATTTTATTTCTATCCAGAAAAATTGCTTATGGACAAGTTTTATCCTCCTTCTTCTATATATCTGAACTGTGTTTTGTGGCATGTGTTAGAATAAGGATGCCAATCAACAAAATATTAATATTTACCCAGTCACTCAACTGAAGCCCACAATCATTCCTCTAATCATAAGAAGGTAGTAATAAGTGTACATATATAATATATTCAATATGTAATAAATGTATGGCAATTGACAACATGATAATGGGTTCATACAGACGTGCTGAACTGCCTCTCTGAGTTCCAAGATGGCAATTAGATCCTGACAAAATGCTTGTGTTAAACCTCCAAGATTTCTAGGTTTCTTATTAGAACAGCTAACTGCTACTGCACATGTCAACAGTCAATATTACAAGTAAGTTTCTCAGGAAAATGATCTGTAAAACATGAGCAGTCAGTTTATTCTTTAAAATAATTTTGAAGATATTTCAAAATATTACTAAGAAAAATGTTTTGAAGTAAAAAAAGGCTTTATGATTCCTTTAATAACACTTTGAGACTCAAATATTTTAAATTAAAACCACTTTTTTTTTTTTTTTAAAGCTTACAAGATCTCTAAATTCATTTGATATCTGTGATTTCTTCTGAAACTGAAGAGAGCCTAGAAAAAGGATAGAGTGAGAATATTTACAAGAATACGGACAGGATAAGGCAAAATGCGGCAAATTTATTGAGGGCAAGTTTAGACTAGATATTAAGAAGAAATTCTTTATTATGAAGGTGGTGAATCATTGGCCCAGCTTGCCCAGAGAAGATGTGGATGTTCTATCCTGGGAAGTGCACAAGGCCAGGCAGGATGGAGCTTTGAGCCACCAGGTCTAGTGGAAGGTGTCCCTGCCCAGGACAGAGGGGTTGGAATGAGATCATCTTTAAGGTTCTTTACAATGCAAACCATTCTATGATCCCACGATTTTCCTGGATTATTCTACTGTTTGTACTGAATCAGAACTTTAACCTTTTCAAGTCTTCAGGGAGTGATTGGGATATTGCTGCTTTCTTTTAAAATGTTTTCTTTTTTCTCTTTTAGTGAAAAATAACAGCAATAATTGCTTATCTCTTATTGGAAAGTTAGAAGAGTTAGTAACTACCATTTCCACAGAACTGAATATAAAATGACAGCAGTTTGTCAGGTGCAGAAAGGTTTTCCTAGCATCCCTAATTAAAAAAATATCTGGCTGAAATCCTCCATATGATTCTACTCTGAAATACATGTAAATTATATTCTTCAATGTGTACATGTTGTCTCTTACCTAGTGAAATGGAAGCAATATCTAAATATCTAAATTGTGATATCTAAATTGGTATCACCTCTTCCACTTTTATCACATGCTCTCTTGGGAAGAGCTGCAACTAGCAATGTTTGATGAACAGCACAGACAACACTGAAGTACTTTGATAAAGAAAAATTAAAAATAAATCAGAGTTAATTTTACTAAGCATAAGCTAGGTGAGGCAGCTTTTTGATTTCTAATGTTGAACAAATTGAAATAGGATTTTCCCAGATCTCCTCTTTTTTTGGTCCAAAAGGTAGAATTTCTGGCTATATTACTCTAAGTGTAATTCAGAGATTCCCTCAGTACAATCATACACCATAACTCTTGATGGGAACAAGAGCAGTAAACAGAACATGTGACAGGAGGTTAATTTCAGACAGGAGAGTTGGTTTATAAAAATAGCATGTTCCAAAGCAAAATTTCTGAATTAGAATATTTTTCTATCCAGGTATCTTAATTACCACCAGGAAATACATAAAACAAAAATCAGGCAAACCCTTAATCTTTTTGACTTGGATTATTTGAAAACATAATTCTGGCAAAGGTTAAACACCTTCCCTAAGCCTACTCCTACTGTCACAACGTAATAATCAGCATCTAATTTGTAGTGCTGATACAAAACTGCCTAATTTTTCATTTCTCAATGCATTGTGCATGTTATTGTCTTAAGCTGATAAAGTCACTTTAATGCAAACCTCTAGTACATGCTATCATAAACTCACCCATTCTTCTCACTTGAGAGCCCACAGGAACCCTACCTGAATGTACTTGTCTATACGAGATAAACCAATTAAATAGTAAAAAGAAGTAAAGATTGCATAATTTCATGTACCATGTTCAGGCATCACAAAGTATTCCTGAAATTTATATTATATTTTGGTATTGCAAAGCACTGTACACGTTACTCTCTCAGATTATTCCCTTTTGGGATTGAGAACTATAAAAACACTCCAATTTCAACAATTAATCTTTGCAGTCTGAAGAGTCTAGAGATCAAAGTAAATAAATCTGAAGTATTGGAAAAATTATTAAATATTAAAAATTATTAAATAGTTTTAAATGCTTAATTGATTGAAATTTAAAATCAGGCAAGTAATCTTGAAATGTGCATGTAGAGCATAGGACTGACTGGTGAAACTTCCACTCAGTGGGAGTCTTTGATTTTTGTCATTTAGAATCATTTTGTAAAGAGAAAACAGTATAGCAAGAAGGAGGGTCTTTAAGGATCAGATTCTAAACTGGAGAAAGGGAAGTGCGTGGGAGAAAAACACTTACTATTTTTTCTCGCACTGGTTCCACATGGTCGGTTCCTGGCAAAGGTGCTGTTTGAACAGGAGTTTCTTCTTCCTGAGCTTTTTCAGCCTTCAAAACCTCTTTTGAAACCCCAGTTGTCATATCCTCTTTCTTAACATCTTCTTGCTCCTTAGCCTGCAGTCCCTTATAAGGTGCTTCAACTTCTGCTTTCTGCTCAGCAACATGGTCTTTAATCTCAGCTGTAATTTCTTCCTTTTTGTCTTCTGGATGTGGTGCACTCTTTTCTGGAAGTACAGTTTCTTTACCTTCTTCCAAAATGCTTAGTGGTTTCTTTTGGTCTGCAGTTGTTGCAGGAATTTTATCTGCTGAAGGTGTCTTTGACAGTTTCCCTCGCTGAAGTTTTGTTTCTTCTTTTTGACCTTCCTCTTGGATTCTATCCACCGATGAAGTTTTCTTAATCTTTTCATGTTGAAGTTTTGTATCTTTCTGAATTCCGTGTTGGATTTTATCAACTGAAGCTGCCTTTGGCAATTTTACCTCCTGAAGTTTTGTATCTTCCCTCTGAGCTGCAGGTTGGATTTTGTCAGCTGACAGTGCCTTTGCCATTTTCATCTGTTGGAGTTTTGGGTCTTCTTTCTGAATTCCCTGTAAAATTTTGTCAGCTGAAGGTATCTTTGCCAGTTTTGCCTCTTGAGGTTTTATGTCTTCCTTCTGAACTCTATGCAATATTTTATCAGCCGAGGATGTTTTTGCCAGCTTTGCTTCTTGTAGTTTTTCATCCTCCTTCTGAACTTCATGCAAAACTCTGTCATAGGAGGCCGTCTTTGTCAGTTTTGTTTGCTGAATCCTTGGGTCTTCCTTCTGAGAAGAATGCTGGATTTTATCAGCTGAGGGTGCCTTGACAAGTTTTCCTTGCTTAGGTTTTGCATCTTCCTTTTGAACTCCTTGCTGGATTTTATCAGCTGACAATGTTTTTTCCAATCTCCCCTGCTGAAGTTTTGGAGCTTCCTTCTGAACGCCTGGTTCTTCTTTGGGCTTTGCTGCTGCTGGAGTAGGCGGTGTGGAAGTCTTCTGAGGGGAATGTGAGACAGCAGGCAGAGGCCGTTTTTGAGGAGGAGCAGGTGGTTTGGATGTTGCTTGTGAAGGACCTGTTTTCAGAAGTGGCACCTTGCCCATATCTCCAAGTTGTCCTGACATTGCCCTTTGGGTCTGGCAGTTCAAGCAGAGCCATTCCTGCACCTGTGATACAACAAACATACGAAGTTACTTATTTGAAAAAAGTAACAATAAAATCACACAGTGTTTTCAGCTGATACAGTTGAATGCTATGCATACTGATAAGTTATTTCTTTTCTTTCCTGCTCTTCCAGGAGGATCCATAGCACCATTCCAGAAATGGACCATATCAGGTTCCAGAAAGCCAAGATAAACAAATATAAAAAGTCACTGGGAAAACTAACAGCAACAACATTTTTCCAAAGTGTTGATGACCTATATGTATAAAGTTTGCTTACGTATTTCTAACATATATTTCTTTCTAAAACTTCTATAATCTATCAATAGGTTCCTATAATTTTGCAAGCCTGAGAAAAAGGGGACCAACTGGCCCTCATGGCTGTCTGTATTTCTCTTAGGAAACCCTCTCTTGAGGTTTTGTATAGGCGCCTGTATAAATTTATTAATGCTGTAATGCAACAGAAGATCACCTCTCTGCTCACTTTACTGCCAAATCCCTGCTGCACATTGGCGCCTTTTGCTCTTTTTCCCAGAAAATCAGAAAAAGGACAAGTGCTTCTATCTGTGCAAAAGATCTCGTTGCCAGTTGCCTAGCTACTACATGAGAAGAGTAATCACACTGTTTCCAGGGGGATTTAATTTATAGTTATTTTAAAACAGCAAAAGAAAATTTTAAGCACAAAAAGGCACTGAAAGGAAAGAAAAAAAACAGACTCTTCTGGATACCAGAATAGCTAATGTGGGTTTACTTCACTAGTGCAAAATGAGCTTCACTGGTGGATGTGGTGTATACTGTACAATAAAATCTACATTTAAAAATAGCTGATCAGCTATTTTTATAAGTGGGATATAAATTACAAGAAACACAGACGATATGACAAAAGTCTGAAGTAAGAACAGCTCACATGGGCTAGTTTTATGGAAATGCAACTTAAGGAGAAGTTATTTAATGTATAAAGTTGTCTGAAAAAAATTGTTTCAGGCACAAGCAAAGCAAGAATGTAAGCTTATCATTCAGGTCATCAAACAAGTGTCTTGTGTATTTATTATTCTACTTTTATAGAAATTACCAAACAAGTGAGCATCCCAGTAATTGACACAAAAAAATATTTAACAATAGTACCTGATAATACTGACTCAATAAATGTAGTTCATCAGCTGAATCAGCTGTCTCTCCTAACACTTACTATATCCCTTGCCAATTGAAACTGAATGTGGCTCTGTATCAGACTATTAAATATAACTTAAACTTAGTTTTAATGTTGAAAAA
This sequence comes from Cinclus cinclus, assembly GCF_963662255.1. NCBI lineage: Eukaryota > Metazoa > Chordata > Aves > Passeriformes > Cinclidae > Cinclus > Cinclus cinclus. Next base: position 12,887,339 of record NC_085049.1, read on the forward strand.
AGCATTTAAACATAGTCTCCAGGATCTATTATTCTCCTCCTTAGGACTTAAATTGTTCCAGCTACACATTATTTGTTTGGGAAGCACTAATTTAGAAATAGAAATACATTTTCTTTTTTAATGAATGTGCAAAATATAACCCATTTTTCCTGAAAATATTTTATTTAGATGGGGTTATCTTGAATTCTTACCATAGTTTCATCTCTTTTCCTAGAAAACATATTGGAAGCCATAAGTATGTTCTGTACTGTCTTTTATAAACTGAAAATAGAAACAATGCTCCAGGAAACAAATTTGCCCCACAGAAAATCACGATATTATTATTATAAGTCTGCAATGGACTAAACATACTACATGACATTTAGCATAAAAAGACTACTGAAAAAAAATCCAATTTCACATTAGCTTTGATTGTTTTCTCATATAGTTTGCATTGAAAAGTTGGCAAAATAATTATCATAGTTATTTATTTAAATTTATTGGAGGGCAAAAAGATTTTAAAATCACAAAAAGATTTTAAAGCAGATTTTGCTTTATCCATTGGGCCTCAAAAATGCTCATTTCCCAGTGTAATCAGAAATAATGCCATTATTATTTGTACTAATGTAGCTTCAGTTAGCACAGGGTAAGAGAATAAGACAGTATTTAAACGAATTAAGCTTCTCAGAATCTAGCCTTAGCCATCTTTAATTATATAAAAACATAATGAAGTGGCTTCTGTCATGAAATAATCCATGGTTCAAGAAATTACTGCTATATAGATATGCTTTATGAACATGTTGATTTATACTTTAAATTCACATGTTCTTTTCACAGTACCATTTCTTTGACCTATTTTATTTTTATTTCCTTATACCCATATCCAGTTCCTAGGGTCTCTGTGTTTGTTTCTTTCCTGCCTACATTTGGTAGTAGATTTACAGTTGGCTCTTCTCCTAGCTCTGCTGATTATGCAGATTCCATCTAGCACCTCTCAGCTGCAGCCTACTCACTGCTCACACACTTGCTCCTCCTCAGATTCATCGTCACTTCCCTTTCCCTCATTTAAATCCTTCCCAGACTCAGTGCTTTGAGTGTCTGTGAGAACTTTAGCAACTTTAGTAACAGCATTAAGTGTTTAAGACCCAAAACAGTTACCCAGTCACTGTTTCCACTACTTGCTGTCCACATTTAGTGACTTTTCCCTGGGGTAAATTTCTGCAACTCAAGGACTATGCTTCGTGCTGAGCACATGGTAGAACTCTTAAAAATTAAAATAATGACAATTAACATGAGGAAAGGAATTTGATGATTAGCCAATTGGTAAAATGCTCCAAATTTTGTCAGAAGATAGAACTTCCAGACTTTCCTCTCTCATGATGAATGGTGATAGTAGGGAAATAATCTGGAATTGTCCAGATATCCAGATTTAATGAACGTTGTCATTGTCCTCTTGAAATTTTTCTATATCTGCATCTATTTACCCCTTTATTTTTCTGTGTTGCTTTTTAAGCATTGTATATACTATCCCCAAAACTATGTGTTTCATATAAAGGTTTTTCATTAGCATGCAGATATTTGGTCACAAAAGAGCCTAAAAAATCATCTTACAGCACCAGGCCTCAAGCTCCTGATTCTCTGTCAGAATGGTTCTCTGTAAAATCCAATTTTGTACCATGAATTCATATGCCTCAGTCTTAGACTTGTCTTTTCCTCAGTTAACCTCATGCCCTGAACGCAAGCATTTCCCTCAGGCTATCTCTTCACTTAGCCTGTCAACCCAAATTTATTAGGACTTGGGAAGTGGACATCATCTTCTTTTAGCAGTCTTCACTAGATAAATCTTCTTAATTCTTTACAGAATTCTTCACACTCTTTGGTTTCTGAATTGGCTGTGGACATTATGATTGGCACTACAAGTGATACAAGTGCTTTAATACCCTGAATCCACAGCTCTCTCCCAATGTCTTCAACAACCCTTACAACCCAATAGTGCTGGACAGAACAAAGTAGCTCTGTCACAATGTTCTTCTCACTCCGTCTTGTAATTAAAAAATGCCATTATGAAAAAGGGCATACATCTAACATTCACTGTGAATGTCTGTTTTTCAGTCATCAAGTAAGAGCCCTGCCCTGCTTGTTACAGAATGGTCTTTTCTGCAAACAAAATGAGAGAAGGAACTCTTGAAAGGCTCAGCTCAGAGTTACAGGTGTGTGATTCAAGGCCTAGGCTGGTACAGCACAGCTGAGAGTCCTCAGCTCAGTTATATTGAGAAAAAGGCTGCTGAGATGGTATATTAGAGAAAGCCAGGTAATGTAAGAAAATTTAAAAAAACAAAACAAAAACAAAAACAAAACAAAAAAAAGTAAGTAAGTGTAGAACTGTCCTGGTTTAAAAAACAAGACATATATTCTATTACCATCTGAGAAGGGTGATCATCCTTATCTCTGTGGGAAGTATCTTCTGTTAATGGGCCACTGAGTCCTACTGCATAACTGATAAGATTACATCAACCCATTGGGAGATGAAATGGGAGAAGCCAGGAGGACAAGCCAAGCCTTTCCTACCTAGATAAAAACTGAGGTTTTAGAACATCAAAGGCAGCCTTTTTCCACTGGATTGCAGAGGAAGAACTGGGCTTTTCCACATCATCGCTGGACCCTTTGGAGGAAAACTGCACCAACACCCTGACTGACAGGGTATCAGGTTGTATTCTGACTGTCAGTGGTTTTATTTTTTTATTATTGCATGTATTTTGTTTTTCCTTTTTCTCTTCCCTATTAAAAATTGTATTACTGACTTGAAGTCTCACTGGTTTTGCTTTTCAAACCAGTACAAGAACCACATAGTGTCACAGGGAGAAAAATTCAGGAAAAAATATACTGACATGAAGAGATATAAAGCCAAAAGGAAAATACAGAGAAGTGGATGGTAAGAGCCCAGCAAGAGCAAAGGTTGGCTGGTATGTTCCAAGGAGGTGGAGAAGCTGGTGCTTGCAGACCTGACTGGTGACTGTCTGGCCAGCAGACACTATCCAGAGGCCTCACTGAGGTGGTGAGTGTGTTTATATCAACAGCTCCTCATTGGTATCTCTCTGCAGTGTGTACTCATCCACAAATTGCTCTGTACTCCTCAAGTCTGCACACCCTCCTTGCTGTGTCACTCTGCCTGTGGTAGACATTGCCTGAACAAAATGCAGAGAGGGAAGGCTACATTCCTATCTAGAATGGGAATGCTGGACTCAATCTACAAATTCAAATCCCACTCAAACTAAGGACTTAGATCTCCCACCTCTAGAAGAACTGTTCAAATTTCTAGACCAACATGCAAAAAAGTTCCCACCTATGCTGCATAAATTTATAGAGAAACATAAATATTCAAAGCATGACCACAAAATTAGACTGTAGATCTGGAAGAAGAAAAAAATACAAAAATAAAATACTAAATCTCACACTTGCTCTATCCAAACAGTGTTAGGCAGGCAGGAGGTAACAGAATGAAGCCAATTTGGCAGAGACAGGGTCCACAGTGGAGCCTCTATGGCATCCAGAATTAGAAAAAATGCAGAGAGGTTTTCACAGATACAGTGTCTATGGAGGTCACAGGCAGTTTCCCAGGCTCATTCTCCCAAATTTACACATATATTTCGTATAAAATGTCACTTAGGAACTTAAACTTATTTTTGGATTCCACCCCAAGCGGAGAAATGATGTGAAAACAAATGTTTAGTCAGATGGCTTATTTTTGGAGAAAAGGTTAGAAAAACGTGGCAAATTTAACCTAGGGAAATGAATCTCACAAATATGACTTATATGGAAGGAAAGGTATATTGGCTGCAAACCAAATGGATATTAACTGTCCATGGACAAATTTAGCTTTGAAATTAGAATACCTTCCTTGCCAGTAGTGATTTGGAGTATGACACAAAAGGAGTGTGGTACAGAGAAACACAGTTAATTTCAATATATAATGTGTTTGCCAACAAAATCACTCAATGATTCATGAAATGCTATCAATTTTAAAAAACATATTTCTGTAAAGTAGCCAGAAGCAGAATGCATTTTATCATTAGCATTAAATAGATTCATATAATTTAGTTGATTTTAAGCACCAAGGTGTCTTTTTGCCACTGGAGAGACCACAGAAATCCCCAAAAACTGGTTCAGATGAATTTAAAACATCACATTAGAAAAAACAACTGCAAAAATCCCTACAGAATAAAGAAGTTTGTCAACAGGATGAGGAAGAGATTATCTTTTCAGTTTAAGAATATTTTCTTAAAATTTCCTTAATTTACAACCAAGATGAAATTGTTATCTGAACAATACAAAACAAAATAGCATCTTTTATCTTTTTCTCTGATACAGTGTTTCAGTATATGATTGAGGAAGACTAAGTTATCTCAGCTTGTCATTATTGTTACTAATTGATATGTTTACTTGCAAGCCATCACAACTATGATATAAAATAAATGATTTTCAATGATCTCTTTTTCTTCCATACCAAGAGATAAAGGAAGAGATTTGTAAGTACTGCAGCAGACTGTACCAGAAAAGTACAGAGGAATTGTTGTTTCTCCTATGTGTCAGGAATTACCTGCTCCTTAATTTAATAGGGTTTGGACTGCTGCATATTTCACTCAATTCCGGACAGATGAAATACAGAGTATGACAACACAAAGATGACCTACTTCTTCAAGTGATGACAATTCTGAAATGTGTATACCCTTACCTTACTTCAAGATATATCTTAGCACCTTTAGAAGAAGCTCAAGTTTTATGTTGTCTCAGCAACTGCTCTGTTGTATGGGGATTTTTATTTTAGCAATTAAATTTAATAGATAACGGGATTTTTATATGCATAGGGTCTGTGTATACTTTAATTTCCCTTAGTTTTTTTGCTGAAATCCCTTAGAGGCTTAGAATTATGCTGTCATTGCACAAAAATGTATCCCAACTGTATATATACACCATCACAGATGCAAAAGAACTAAAAACTGTGGAAAAATAACTGCATTTTTATTGAGGAGGGGTGAACATCACTGTATTTGTTTTTACTCTGCATCTAACTGCACTGTAATATGTTTGTTGCATTTTTCATGCATCATTAGAACAAGATGGAAGTCCTCCTTTTTATTGACAGGTTTAGCTGTAGGGGTGCTGTTGCCCAAAACAAAGGCATGATCCTTCCTCCTCAGTCTTACACAGAGACATTCCCATAAAGCACTTTAGTACCCCTCGTGACCACTTCTGTTACCATGGCAAAAACAACCCCAGTGCAGGAAAAAGCAATAAATTGGATATGGGCATCATTCAAAGGCCAACCTTATGTTTATTTAACATTTAAGATACTTTTGAATAGTAACTTTTACAGTGAAGTGCTCATGAAAATCAGCTTTCTGCCCCTAAACATCAATGAGTATACAATTGTCTGACTAAGAGGTCTTCTAATCTACTAAGTCCATCTCAGAATGGTTTCTGTATTATTTTACTATTTTATTTCACTCAGAAAAGCCACCGCGGATAGAGAATTTACTGACAGGATAGGAAGATAATAGTTACATTCATAAATATATTTCAGTGTATATCTGATGATCAGAGTCAGATAAAAATTGTTGCAGCAGCATTCTCTTTCACAGGTTCTTTTAGGGAAATTCCCAATTAGATGACTAAAACAATTTCTGTTTGCTTGCATACGTGACGAATGGCCACGCTGTGGTGCATTAATGAATAGCAGCATATGATCTCTATTAAGGCTATTCTTAACTTGCTTTGATAGAATTGTAGATCTTAAAGATTTCTGTAGATCCTATAGACCAAAGAAATCTAATGCTGTGTTAGTATCTGAAGTAATAATTTTATGGTAAAAATAAAGTTTTACTAAATAGTCATTTTATGAAGCAGTTTAGTCAGGGCTTTAAAAATGTTAGGCTATTGTAATCCTTCTTGGCTATATGTAGATGTAGAGAAGCCTCACTATGCTCCTTTGTACCCTTCATTACAACAGTCTCAAAGAATAACTGGTTTCTGTGCTTTCTTGCAGCTGAATCATGATTTACCACAAACTGGTCAGCAGAGTACATGAGTATTCCCATCCCACCAACGCTATTATTTGTTCTGAACTGACAAAATGTCTAGTGTCACAGATGGCACTAAACAACAAACAACACCATCCCCTGAAGAATTTGTGGTCTGTTCAACTTTGTGTTCAACGCTGACCTTTTACAGATAGTCTAGGGAAAATTGTTTTTTGTTCAAAAACTCGATCTTAGCTATGGAACTGGGTTCTGTAGCAAAAAGGTGAACTGTAATTTTTAATTACATCTCAGATTTAGTTATAAACTACAAATATAATATTTCTATCTGAACCTTAATGGATCATATATACAAATACCTTAACCATTCTTTGTAAAAACTTTTTAATTTGGTCATCCCCAATAGAAATACAGATACAACTGATACACATCACTGCTCTGAAAATTCATTTTGCATTTTGTTTGCTCTTGCAAATCAGATAATCCTAAAACTAACATGTACAGTTCACCCAAGAATATGCTTTGAAAAACCAAAAATCTCTGCTAAAACAGATTGAAATGTGTCTTTTGTCTCCTTACCTATTAATGAATTAATTTTTTAATGAAGAGGGATTTGGATGCTTCAAGTGAAATGCTATCAACAAAGATATAAATACTGAAAGAAAAAAAGCTTATTCTTAAATTTCTTTTTTAACTACTAGGTCCATCCAGTCCCATCTAACGTAAATTTTAAACAGTTAACTGAGGACCTAAAGTTATGACCCTGGCTACTCAGATTCACTCAGCAGGCTATGGGATGTTCTCTCCAGATGTGAACAGTGTTGGTGGTCTGACTACTGTATCTGCTCCTGATTAGGGAGAGAGCCTGCAGCAAACCATGCTCCACACAGACCTCACTTCAAGGACAAATATGAGATTTGTTCAGAGCCTACACTAAAGTTCAAACCTTTCTTAAAATAGTAGCCTGAAGAAAAGACCTAAATCTGTTACCTGATTCTTAAATAAATGGTCTGATATTCAAAAGCTCTAAATACCTGAAGAGAGTTTCACTGACTCTTCTACATTTTAGTTTCCCTTCTGTTTGAATATTTTTAATCAGAATCATAGTTTATATATCTACTTTATCAGCTATTTTTATTTTACATGGCTTTATAATTTCAGTTTATTAGCAATGATTTATGTATAATGCTTCATTTCAGTGTCATGTGAAAGATATCTGAGTCCTTTAGGTGCCTGAAAATGAGGGGGAAGCAAAAAAAACAAGCAGACAAAAAAATGGGAGATAATTCATAGTCAAGGCAACACACTATTCTTGATGAAGAGAATGCAGGTCCAGCAGATAGGGAAGGAAGGCTCTTCACCTAGCTTTGGAAAATTATATTAAATATTAGCTAGAGAGGGAGGAAGAAGTTTGCATGTAACCACTTCGTGATAACACTGGCAGCTGTCATGGCAGTAAAGAGATAAAAAAAGTAAATAAAGGAAATAGATAAGACACCTGTGCAGAATGACATGGCTTTGTGTCATATGGCACATGCTGAGAGGCACACAGGCCTTCCAGCAGCTTCCTGAGCTCTTCCCAATGGACATGTCCCCCAAACACCCAAATTCAGGAGGTGAAAACCATACTGACCTCCCTGCCATGGGCAGCATGCAGAGATGGCAGAGCACAGAAATAGCCACTGCCTGGCTTTGTAACACCTGAGCAGAATAACACTTCATCATCAGGTGTGGCCATGGTCACTGATAAGAGGCAAATTCCCAAGCCTTGAGGCAACACAGTACAAAGTCTAGGGAAAGGCAAGGGGAGAGATGAGGTGCAGAAGGGAAAAAAAAAAGCTTTTCAGTCTCTTGGCTTCATCCTCCTTTGAGGTTGCTGCTGATCAGCTCTCAGGCAGACTGTGGTGACACATTTTAAGTGATAATAATATTTTCTGTATGTCCTGCCTATTGTTTTGACCTTGCACTTTCCCACCCACAATTGTATCTTTGTGCCACCACGTGATAGAAAATATTGAAAAGATTGTCTTAAAAAGGAATATGCCATTTAGCCAGCAAGAAAATCCTGTCAAAACTGTAACTGTTCTCCCATAGTTTGGCAAATATGTACAAGAAGAATTAAAAATAAAATAATTTTCTGGGAAACTTCAGACCAATATTCATTAAAAATTCTTCTCAATATTTTGTACAGAAACATGAGTGCAATCTCTTTAAAAGTATAACATACTGTAATGCTACAGTATGACTTAAAGCAGATGTTTTCTTGGTGTTTAATGTGCAAATAAGTCCTATATACTCCAGCAATCACACATAATAAGCTTGAGTTTACTTTCAAGGGGCACTATAAAATTATGCAAAGAAAATCCCAAATAATCTCAACCCATGTAAATTTGCCTAAAACAAAAGTATTGCTAACTCTCAATATAAATATTAAATATAAGAGGGGAAAAAAAACAGTTCTTAACTTGTAGGAAAAAAAAAACAAAATAAAAATTAAACAAAAAACAAAAACAAAAAAACAAAAACAAACCTCAAACCTGTGAAATCTGAGGACTTTATTTTTCAGTCTCATTAGTGTCAATAAATTTGTCATAGCTCCTTGGAAGTAAGGGGTATTGAATTGAACTACAATATTGAACTACAGTAGGAGTACTCCATTTCCCAGTGATCTTGCAATTGAAGTAATAGACTCATTATGCTTGAAAATTGTTTTATCCTTCTAAAATGAAGTTTTTCACATCTCAAAATACACAGTACTACGAAGTGGGGAAAAAAACCTACACATAGAGTGAAAAATGCAGTGCCTCCAAAATTACTTCCTTGCATTCCTTAGTTGCACTTTCACTCCTTTTTGCCATCTTCAGAAGGAGAAAGAATCCTCTCAAATCAACTGGTCAGCTCAGGTCTAGTACTAATTACACAATTACTTATATAGTTTAGCTAGTTCAGAATTTCTCCTTGAAAATAAGACAGAGGATCCTTCCATACATCTTCAAAAATATTTCATGGAAAGGGCAAATCCATAATTTTACAGTCCTATATGAATGAATGATACATAGACAGACATCCACACACATACAGACATATGCAGTACACAGGAAGCCAAACAAACTTCTATTCATAGTTTTATGTCCAGAAGGGGCCATTATTTTCAATACATTTGATTCTTTAATGCCAAAATCCTTTTAGTTTCACAAAGTTTTCTATTCTCAACCTTGCAACATTTTTAGAAAGATAATCAAATTTATGGGGGAACCTCTCTAGCTTCAAAGGTTATTGCTCCAATTATTTGTCTATCCATTTAATTTTTTACATGTTGGCTCTTAGATGGCATAAAAATACAAGAACAAAAGCTAGAGAAAATATGAATTTTAATTCTATTTTAAAAGAATCATATTAAAACTTTAAAAACGTAATCTCTAAAGGAAGTAATGCAAGACCAAGATGCATGTGATACAGGCACAGCACTTTCCCACACCATGTATCTGAACTGTAAATGGCTGTTATACTCATTTTGGCAAAAAGTATCACTGTTACTTTGTCATGAAAATAGCTTTTTGGTTTAAACTACATTAACACTCTACAACAATAACACTAAAAATATAATGCAGCTCTACTGTGAAATAACACATTTTTTATTTGCATTGATTGTGTTCTTATTCTTATTGTTATTATTATTATTATTACTCTACATAGTGTATTCATACTTAATAGTTTTGTACCTTATGTCAGGTTTGACAAACCTTATTCTTGTGTTTAATATGTGTATCATTCTTACAATGACAGCAGAAACTGCATAGAAGCCTAACTTTTATCTTGAAAGCATGACCCACCTTGAACCATGTTTTAAAAGAGTATTTGATGCTAGAGTGTCCTTAGTAAAACTTTTAGATAAGCTGAAAATTGTTGAAGAGTTTTAGAAATACTTTAAAATACTTTTAATACAAAGTGTGACTGGGTTCTAAAGTTAACTGTTCTTTCTACTCAGTCATTTCAGAAGCACACAGTTATCTTACTTTACTTCTAAACACAAAATAGTCACATCTGTCACAAAAACAAACAAAAAATTTAATTCTCCAAACCCTGGACTAAAGTCTGTATTTTGTTCCCTTATCAAAAAAACTCAAAATGGCAAAAAAATAACCCTTAACATAAATAGCAAATAAAGAAATAAGAGCAACATTCATTTGAAATTTTATGTTGAAAATTGTGTTGCTGTTATTCAAAATAGACTGATCGTATTTTATCATTAAAAGTCAATTTTCAAGTCTTAATTAATTTTGAAGCATTTGCTCAGTCCTTGAAACACTATTTTAAAGAACCTGTTTACACTATAAATAACATGATCTAATCCTCAGTCTTCCAGGATGAGTGATACTAATGTCAGCTTCTAATTAATTTAATTGTATGTTCTCTCATAAGTCAAGAACAAACATCTGGGAACAAATATGACAAAGTTAAGTCAATAGCTCTCAGTGGTTTGGTGAAAAGTAAAAATCCCAAAAAACACAAAATGAAAAAACTCCCAAAAAACCCACCCCAAAGCCCTTTCTCCTTATCTTTGTTCTCTAGGCTATGAAAGCCCCACATGGCCAATGGAACCTGATGATTAAAATGAAGCAAGGCTCTCACCCAGGCAGCAGCTCCACTTTTCTGTGCAACAATCCTGAGCAAAAATGTTACAACCACTTCTATTGTTCTTTTATTCTTCTTCAGAGACAGACCCACAGTTTCCTGTTACTTACAAGCTCTCCACTCACTTCAGGATACTCCTTAAGGAATGGTCAAAACCTAATGAAATAGCATTTTACAAAAAAAAAAATAAAAAAAAAAAGTCCTGAAACAAAACAGTGGGATGGATTTGGTTGGTGATCTCTAAATCTCCTTGTTCCCCTAAAATTATCAATTATCACAATTTCCACCAGAAAAACTCCAAAAATAATGAAGAAAGACAAACTAAAAAAATAAAATAAAAAAAAAAAAATAAAATCCCCAACCAAAGAAAGCAAGAAAGCAAAAAACCACACCAGCCTTTTGGAAAAACTGTTCAAAATAATTTTTTAGTTCTTGGTTTTGTGGCACCTGAACAACTTAGCTGCTTCCTTCTCAGCTCTCACCTCAGTTCATAATTTATAAAACCAGTATATAATTTATTTTTATTTATTTAAAAGAAAAATATCTTTAGAATAGAAACTTATTCATAATTTTATGAAACTATATACCTTAAATTAGGAATTTGCATTTACATTCTATTTTTTTCCCAAGCATATATGTCATGTAAGCCAATTACAAAACAAAACAAAACAAACTTTTAGTAAAATATGTGTCTGCCTGAGTAAAAACAAACAAAAAAATCAATTATACTGTAATTTGACAGAAATTTTAAATAACCTGAGAAAGCAAGAACCTTTGTCAACATGGGTTATGGAGAGCTGCAGATATGAAAGCCTGAAGAGTGTATTACAGAGATCATAACTCCAGATATATGGCACAGAGAATTCAAATCCCATCCTAAAACACAACAGAAGTTATCATATCTGTATTATAGTCCATGTAATCAATTCCCAAGCTTTTGACACCAGAATAATATGTAGTCTGCTTGTAAAATAAACCATTTATGGGGCTCTCTTCAAAAAAACATCTTTAGGCAATGAAGTGGAAAGTTCACATCTGTCTTCAAGGGCAGATCTGGAAGCACTTTCCAGTGTGCTGAAGTGAATTTCTTTTGTACATCAAAATGGTTAAAGTTATGTCCTGCAATCATATGCATTTAATATAAACCCAGTACTTCAGAAATCATATTTTTTTCTTTAAAGATGGAACTTGGATGCAATAATTTTAATTATTCTGGAAAAGCAACTAAACAGATATTTTTTTTCCAAAAAATCTTGAGTTTCTAACTGCTATGTTTTCAGATATGATGTGGTATAAATTTAGAATTGTGCAAGCCAATTTAAGAAATTTAATTGCCACAGAAAAGTGTTTATATTACGCTGGTATCTGGAATAAAAAAGAAGTGCAAATAAGAATTCAGCTGACTTGATTCCATAGTTATTTTTGGGAAGTGAAATCATACCCAAAATGCCTACCTAGATTAATAAAATTCATCATCTTAAGTTTTTTGTAAGAGGTCTTATTGTTGATTGAACATTTACCTCTGTAACCAATCTGACAGATTCATTTTATCTTGCTTCATTTATTTATTAAGATTTTGCTTCAATCTCCCTGATGACACTACACTGGCACTTAGAAAAAACATTATCCTTTAATGCTTCATTAGCTATTTCTCCATCATAGTTAAAAATGTACATTACAACCATAATGTATTATAGTAAGTGTGCAGAACACTCAGATACTACCAGCTCTTTTCAGTTCCCTCTTTCTAACAGAGTTTTGCCCAATAAATTCTTCATGGGACATTGCATCTTACAGAAGTAATTTGCAGATTATGCATAATATTGCCAAAACATTCTTTAGAAATGACTTACAGGAATAGTATTGCTGCTAATAATCATTAATGAATTTAATTGACAATGTTGATCGCAGAAGTACAAAAACAAAGCCATATCTGCAACAAAATTGAGTATTTTATGATAAAAGTTTACCTAAGAAATTGTAGCATAAACTATGCTGAACACATGAAGACAGAGAAGAAATAAGCCTGATTTTGTCTGGTTTTGCAGAAAAGCACTCCCTGAATTAAATCAACAAACCACATGGACTAATTTCAAAAGCAGACGCACCAATAAAAGTAGGAAACAGTTTAAGAGTTTAACAAAAACTGAAGAAAAGAAAAAAAAACAGAAAAAAGCCAATAATTACAAAAGTTGTGGAAAACAGACTGTACCACAGTGCAAGGCCTGACAGGATGAATGCTCACTAACAGGCATCACAAAAAGGAAACCCAGCTGCTGGAGGAAGAAGCACAGCAAAACCCAGAGGATTTGGGTGGCTACAAGTTTACAAAAAATACATTTAACTCTCATGCTGCCAACAATGATCCTTCTCAGAAAAAAATGATGATTCAAAAAGGAGGAAATGAGTGCTGCTCTATTTAGCATGGTTTGGTAACCACGCAAAGTTATATAACAGCAATAAGTATGGTAAAAACACACAAATAAAAATGCTTCTCTGTAGGACTGGCTAATTTGCCTTTAGTGCTTTGTCTCTGAAACCTGATGAAGTCTCTAGGAAGTTGTATGTTTGCTAGTTTGATTTGAAAAATATGTCACTTGGTCTATTGTAAAAGGATTCTGTTTGCAAAAGCAGAGCTTGAAAAGTTATCATGGAATCACAGGAGCTCAAATATAATTTTTAAAAGCTTATTTTTAATATGAATCTGATTTAATCAATGTCAGAAAATGAAACCTTTTTGCCAAAAGGACTATCCAGAAAATGTATGCTTGATAGAGTCTTTTGTACCACCAGTTAGAAAATTAACTCACCAAATTTCCAAAATTTCTGGAGATAAAAAAGTATGTCTTACTCAATCTTAACAATAATAATAATTTTAAAAAACTACAAATAGATAAAAGACATGAAGTTCTAGAAATTATTAAAATTTATATTAAACATAATGCAGCATTTCAGACTCAAGCTACTTTTCTTAAATCCCACTCAATACTGTGAATGCAGTTTATATTTGCTGCCCCAAACCACCCACAACCCTCCTCAAGCTGACCAGACTGAGTCTACTTGGTTTCAACTCTCCATGCTTAGCTGGAAAGTGTCATAATCTTACACTTTTCTTTTGCAATGATGAAAGGCATAAAATATTTCTAAAATGTCTTGTGAAAAAACTGCACGACCACATTACATTTTTATAATCTGCGCATATTTTTAATGAGCCACTTAGAAAGAGCTAAGGGAATAAAAAAAACACTGTAGAATGAGCAGACTAAAAGAACCTGGAAAATGCCATTTGAGGGCAACAGAAAGATGACATTTTAGGACGCTCAGAGTAGTGGTACATATTCGTGCTACTTTCTGTTCTCATTACAGCTTGATGATTTTAAAAAAAATATTTTGTGTTTTTTTTTTTTTCATTACAATCTATGACAAGAAGGCATTATGAATTTGCCATTTTCTACCCCTTTTACAATCATTTTTACAAGAATAAATTGTAGCAGCATTCATGGCTGACAGTTTATCACTGAGCACAGATCCACTAGGTAGGTAAGCAGTATCTGATTTTACTATCACATTTACCTGGTGAGATTTACGAGTGTTCTCAGTAAAACTGAGACCTTCGCCAATTTATGCAAATGTCATGTCGGATACAAGTAAACATGAGGCTAATATACAGAGTTCAGATGCAAAAAAAACCCCACTGAATCTGGTGCCACAATAGATGAGGTGCAAATAAATACTTCTCTCTCTTTTCTTTAGCTTTTCTGTCCGAGTTAGCCTATTTATTATAAGGTCAGTTTCTACAGACCTGTGTTATGTTTTCTAAAGTATTATTCGTTTTCCAGACTCCACCATTCTTTACACAGATGATGACAAGCTGCATTTAGACAGTTTGCTCATTTCAGGATGTCAGAGTCCTGCTCAGACATAAATTCACAATGCTTATAAGAAAAAGAACCATTACAGTACTCTGTGGAATAGTCAAAGTGTATTTGGAGAAGTTATGATTTATTTTAGACTGTTTAGTGAACCAGACAAAAGCCCCGCAACTGATCTTTGGTTTAGTGTCTGTATTTCTTTTTGCTCCCTGTTCATATTAATTTTGAGGAAATTAAATTTTATATTTGTAGGAAAAGAAATGTTCCAAAAGTTTGATGATAAATGTTATAAACTCCTGCTTTCTGTGGTATTCTAGAAAAGTAGCAGAAGAAAGGTATAGATAATTTCCCACTTATGAACAGGACTCCTTCTAAGGTATTTTAAAAATTCTACATAGGGACAATGTGGCCATTCTAAATATCAGGGTTATTTATATTTATTGACTTATGAAATAAACATCTAGAAGAGATGCACAGTGGTGACTGTTGCAACATTCAAAAATGTTAATGTGCTTCAATACACATCAATATTTGCCATTGGGAAAAGAAAAAAGCCAATAAATCCCAACAGGTGACTTGATAGCATGTTTCCCATAAAAAATACTTCTGAACTGTTAAAGATTCATTGTGATTTAAGATAGGTCTGTTGAAATTCATCCTAAACAGATGACTTAAAATTAAGATAGAAAATGTTTTTAAGGTAATCACATTTTTCCTGTGCAAAACCTGTGGAAAAAATATGATTATTTGAACTGCAGAAGGATTAACTATTCCTTGAATATAGCAGACTTCAGCTAAAGTTAATCATGTCTTTTCAACCCACAGTGGCTAAAGAGAATATTTTACATTCTTTGTGTAGGGGTATGCATGTTTGTTTACCTGCAAATTTAAAGATTCTAGGTGTGTAGTCTAGCAGTATTCACCACCCAACCTTAACAGAAAAACAAAACATTCTAATTTAATGCCAAGACTCACCATAATCTTAAGTGGAATCAACTCAATTTTATAAATCGTTAATTTGGCAGATCACACTTAAGCACTTAATAAAGAAGACTACAGTAAAATATAATTTGAAAGTGATAGAAGGATGACTTTTAAGGCTGCTCAGCATCTCTTCTGGAAAATACAGAAAAGAACAAAGAAGTACAGAACTGTAAATCTACCTCCCTCTCTTCAAATGTACAAATACCATCTGAGATAAAAGAGAACAGATGTCAGTGGGACATAATCTTACCTGACTTGAAGTACCTGACAATGTACATGAGTTAGGTACACCTAACTTTACAGGGTATGAAAGGAGAATGCTTCTCACGAACACAAGTCATTGTTTTATTTATCTATCTTAAAATTTTGTACAACATAGGCATGAAACATTTTAAGAGAGAAAATTAGACATTAAATCTGTACCCTGCTTAGCCATTACAGCATTTCCTCTCAAGGTGGGAGCTGTGCTGCTTTGGGCCATCAGTCTCCCTAATGGGCAGGGCCCCATGGCCACATCTTAAAAGAAACGTGTTGTTTTAAATGGTTTGTTCTCTAAAGCAGAGTTCAGGTGGCACAGCAGAGCTCCTGTCTGTACGTCTTTGCTAGCCCTTTCCCCTAAAAGCAATTTAGCCCCAACCAGAATGACTCCATCCAGAGTGGCTGTGATAGTATTTTGCAAGCTATTATGCAAATTTTGACCATTAACTGACCTGTATTATGATAAGTTGTGTGCCAAAAACATTCCAGGAAACATGCTGATCAACAGTACAAGCAGTTTCACTCTATAACTTGTTTCACAACTCATGATTAGTTTACTAATAGTTTATATTGCTCATGGTCTCATTATTTCCATTGTGTTGGGCAAGAACATAATTTCAATACAGCAGTAACACATTTTTTTTGCACTATTACATTAAATATTTCAATTTATTCAGGAGAAATCTATGTTTTAAAAGAGACTAAAGGGAATTGTTATATCTGACCAGTTTAAGCATTGTAGCTGAAAATAAAAATCGACAGATTCTTCCTTCTAACTAAGAACACAGTTTCATTCTGAATAAACACTAAGAATTAATTCACTCATATTTAATTGGATACAAATTAATGATTACCTCTAAAATAGCATAGCATAGATTATTTGCATTACAGATCAACTCTTAAAAGAACGTAGTTTGGCCATTACTACAATTTGCAAATTGGTATTTAATTGTACCTTCTTATACTGCAGTGTTGTTCAGTCCTGTTTAATTCTGCAATTTACTCTTAAGAACAACTTTTTGCAATTAACTAGAATCAAATTTTATGTCTGTGAGAGCTTTTCTGTGATTCTCTGACTCCATTTTCATGCAAGAGCTGTGATAAACTTTATTAAGTTCATTATTTTAAACACCCGTACTGAAAAGGATCAGAATGTTGAAATTGGTTCTTGCTGTAATAACCACTATTTGAAATCAGGATTCAGATTTTGTGGACTTATTCTGTCTCTAGCATATGTAAATTTAAACCAAATTCAGGAACACAAGTACATTATGAGAGAAGTACCAAATGTAAAAGACAAACAGTGTTGCTTAGCTGCTTAGTTTAGCTCTCTAATACATGATAGTATAGAAGAAATTCTAGACTTGCACAACTGGAGTTTCTATTAGAAACTCTGCTGTTCAGGAAAAAAAAAAAACCAAAACAAACCAATCCACAGCAATCAGCCAATCTGCCCCTCCCCCACACCCGGCAAACAAACAAACAAAAACCCAAAAAAACCCACAACCAAAACCAACTCACAATGAAGAACAATAAAGATGATAACCTTGGCTACCTGCCTGGAGAAATATACAAGAGGTAGAGGAAGTCTTCAGTAATACCTACATCTAATTTGGAAACTATTGACTATAAACAGTGAACAATTCAATAAACAGCAATTAAACACTTGACAGTGTCAACTATTGTACATGAGTGCCTAAAAGCAGGGAGAGAATGTGGAGCTGAACAAATAGATCAAAAGTTTCTAAAATTTCCAATTACAGATATTATTTTAAATTTATTTTTCCATTTTCTATTGATTCATTTTACTATCTCAAATTATCTTGAAAAATTAAGGCAAACAATATTTTAGAATCTCTTTTTTAGAAGCATTCATATATTATTACAAGGCCACAAGCCTTGAACCCCAGAACATAGGCCATTTCTCTAGATGGAAATTTTGCTTTATTTTCTTTTTATTCACTCTTCTAGGATAGCAACCTTCTTGATTACATGCTCTTTGGTCAGGTTAATCATGGCTTGTTGAAACGAAGTTCACTGAGAAGTTCAAAAGTCACTGAAGAGCAAAGAGTCAAATGTATTTTTTAAACAGAGTTGATTCTGACTGAAGGTAAATTCAAATCAGCTTTACAAGTATAATCAGAGATACAGAGACATCAGCTTGTATTTTATGTGGCTTTAGAAGAGATATATCTATGGTCATATACTTTAAAAATGAGTTCAAAACTACAATAAGAATGGCCAAATTTACTATTCTACATTGTCCTGTTCCCTTGTAGGGTATACCTTTAAGAGTATATCACTGGGGTTTTTTTTGTTTTGTTTTTTTAGGGTTTTTTGGCTATTTTTTTCTAAATAGAACAATAAATATAGAAAACATTTGAATATTTACCTTTGTTAATCTGTCTGCAAACAGCAGTGTGAATGCACAATTCCCATTACAAATCAGAGTTAAACTAGTATATTCTTATAGCACAAATCCTGCAGAATCCAGTAACACTCACAGCATTCATAATCAAAGATGTATCAAGCTGAATAGAAAGTGTGATTAGGCATCTTTGAAAACAGTTTGCACAGTGCATAGTGTCTTACTGAGAGGGTGCACTGAGTTTTTTACGTCTGACATGCCACAAAATACAATTTCCCAGTAATTCATACGAACAGAACACTTAGCTTCAACAGGAAACACTCCAAAGAAATAACTGGATTCTAGGGAGAGATTAAGGTTTAACATCTCCTGTGTTATTGCTCAGACAAGTTAAGGTTTTGGTTTTTTTACCCCTATAGAAAGTTACTGTCAGGAGCAGGATTTCACTATTTTAGCCATCTGCTGATATGCTTTTAATGAAGCCTGAAAGACTCATTCACACATATTTCTTGCTGTTGAGATAGTGTCAGAGGAAATCACTTCAGACTACAGAAATTTCTAATTCACTTCTGCAAGAGGTAAATTAAATCTAAGGTTTCTTTGGGGTACATCAGGACTGGAATCACTGCCCCATTCATGGAGATGCACAGGGCTTGAGCCACTCTCTGACATATTCCCACCTGAACAATTTAAGTGTTATGCCATGAACTGTTTGCTCATTGGCATGGCCAGTATTCTAAATGGGTAGAAAAAATAAATATGATAAACATGCCTCTAGTTCTGTGGTCTGAAGAAGGCAAACAGTCTGTGTGATACATTTTTAATAAATAATTCTGTCACCACTTGTTCTAAATGATCAAGAAATTACTACATATTAATGCAGCCTTCAGATATCAAAGAGCTAAATTTATATTTTTGAATGCAAATAGAATTTTTAACTCATTTTTATAATGTTTATTATGTATGAAAATTTAATCTTAAATAAATTTTAAATTAATCTACCCCAGACTTCATGGAAATTTGAAGAATAAACCTTCACTTGAATCAAGTAGAGATTAAATATGAAACTGTCTCTTCTAAAGCATTCCAGAACATCTAACTTAGAATATTTTGTAAAAGTCTAGAGATTAAGGTAGTAAAGGCTTCTTGCCCAGTTTCAAATTGATCTTTCTTCAAAGTTTTTGTCACATCTAAAGTTTGAAATAATTTTGTTACCATTAAGTATTTTTTATAATTACTGCCCAATTCTAATCTTACTTTTTGTTTAGCCAGAATTCAGAAAATATTAACTCATTTCCACTCTAGAGAACTTACTTGATGTTTATTTAAGCATTCAATTTAATTCAGCAACATTTCCCTTAAAGTCTTCACAGTTTCTCTCTCACTGACATGCACAGAAAGAAAGAAGAAGAAAACCGTGAGAGGAAAAGATAAGTGCACTAAGAACTTCCATTTCCAGAAGGGTGTTATGAAAGGCACTGATTAATCTTATTTGTCTGAAGTGACAGCTAGTGTGCAAAGAAATGATTACTTAACTCTGATAGAAACTGTCAACCAACATTTAAGGAATATTTTTGTGGTGCTCAGAGATTAACTGCTGCATAGGGATGGGAAATCTGTAGGTTCATGTAAAGAAGCAGCTTTTTTTTTTTTTTCCCTTGTGTTGAAACACCTGGATTGACTGATTCTTTTTGGGGAAAATACTTTGAAATAAATAATGATAATGTAATTTCTTTATATTGCCAGAATGTGAAAAAGCCACATATACAGAAATGCAAGACACAACCTTCTACTGAGAAGTCTTTTTCACTGAAAAATATGCCTTAACACTCTAAAACACAAAAAGGAGCTGAAGACACGAGCTAGTATCTAACAAAGACCTGTGCTTTCTGTATTGCAAACAAGCAAGCAAAGAATGATACTCTAACATCCTTGAAATGATGGTATTAGGTAGTTATGCTCAGCCACCTCAATCCCAGGCTAGAGCTCTCAGTCCACGTTATCAAGAGCTCAGGTTGAAGTGTATTCTTAGTGGTAAATCCAATTCCCTCTCTAGGCTCCATCAGGTGGTTTGACTGAATCTTCGCTTACTGTAATAGGAGGATGAACACCTATTAATAGTCAACCAAATTCAGTGAGTACCCAGAACAGAATGGGAAAACTCAGAATTTGATCCAAAAATCCGTGCCAATTCTTCATTGAACTTTGTGCTAAAAAAATGTACATCTAATGCAGTACAAGTTGTGACCTCAAATTCTTTTTAAGATATTAAATGAAAATCTTAATAATGCTGAGTTTAAACGTTCAAATATAATTCAAAATAAGAACCCCAGAAATGATCCTACAAACAATGACAGAAAATAAGTGAATAGAAAATAAAATCTAAAATGAAATCTCAAAGATCTTATTATTCTTTGATGCAAAAAGTAGTTACATTTCTACTTGAACTTCTGTTTATGAAGCAGTAGTGAAAAACTTGTTAGAAACACCCTAAGTTATAGAAGAAAACTCCTATAAGTATTTATATACAAGGATTCACACACAGAAGTGGACACAGTCATGATATGGTGCTTAATGAAGAATCTCTCGTTCGATAAGCTCATGTAACTACCAGCATGTGCACTTTCAGCCCACTGCAGTGCAAATTAAAACACAAGAGTTCCTTGTGATTACAGTACTTCTACCAATGTTTAGTCAAATGCATTTTAATACCAACTAAGGGTAAGCTGAGAATATTGTTATAAGCAATGAAGCTATTGATTGCTGAACTTAGCTTCCAGTGTAGCCACACCACATGACTAAATGTTCATTCCAATTCTGACTGAAATTTAAAACATGTTACAGTCATATATTGAGTCAGATTTCAACAAAGTTGTCTTATCATCAGTTGATGCTGTTATGATAACATAAGCTAACATTAAAATGCCATACTAATTTATTTGCAGTGATTTAACATCAGATATTCAAGGTAAAATCATAGAAAAGTTCAAGTTGAAAAATACCTTTAAGGTCATGGAATCCAACTGTTAAACCAACACTACAAGCCCACCACTAAATTATGTCCTCAAATGTCACATCTAAATGTCCTTTAGATACCTCCAGGCATGGTAACTCCAACACTTCCATGGACAGCCTGTTCCAATGTGTGACATACCTTTTGGTGAAGGAATTTTTCCTGATACCCAATCTAAACCTTCCCTACTGCAACTTGAAGCTGTTTCTTGTCATTTTATCACTTGCGACTCGGGAGAAGAGACCAACTCCATTACACTAAACATCCTTTCAAGGAGTTGTAGAGAGTGATTAGGCTCCTTTTGAGCCTCCTTTTCTCCAGCTTAAACACCTCCAGATTCCTCAACTGCTCCTCATTAGACTTTTGTTCCAGACCATTCCCCAGCTCTTTTCCTTTCTCTGAACTCTCTCTAGCACCTCAATGTCTTTCTTGTAGTGAGGGGCTCAGAACTAACCCTAGGATCTGCAATGTGACCTCTGCAGTGCTGAGTACAGGGGGATAATCACTGCCCTGGTCCTGCTGGCCACTGTTGTTCAGGATGTCATTGGCCTTCTTGGCCACCTGGGCACATGCTGGCTTATATTCAGATGACTCTCAACCAGCAGCCCTAAGTCCTTTTCCACAGGCCACCTTCCAGTGACTCACCTCCAAGCCTGGAATACTGCATGGAGTTCTTGTCACCCAAGGGCAGGACCTGGCACTTCACCCTGTTAAGCCTCAATATCACTGATGCCCATCTATCCAACTTTTCCAGATCCCTCCAGAGCCTTCCTACCCTCCAGCATATCAGCATTTCTACCCATCTTGGTGTCATCTGTTTATTTGCTGAGGATGCACTGATGAAGCAGGGTGGGTACTTGAGTACATGGATAGGTACCACAGCTCAGCTGATCTTTGGTTTTTCAGACTGCTACAATTCAACTCACATCTGATCCTGTGTTTGAGCACATTTTAGAACTTACTCTAAAAGAACATAATCCTTTACCAAGTAATTAGTTTGCATAAACTGATCAAGTAAAGGAACTGGCCAAGAGAAAAACTAAAATCAAATATGAGAAATATGGTATAATTCATCAAAAACACTATTCTGTGATGAAATTGTAACTAAAAAATGCCTGTTGATGATCAAGACTCAGTTATCAAGCTCTTTGAGGTTCATATGTCTTAATTAAAATAGCTACTGAGCCTAGGTGACTTAGTACCAATACAAACTTTCTTGAACCAATAGACTTACTGGCTGATATAAT
Source organism: Cinclus cinclus (assembly GCF_963662255.1). NCBI lineage: Eukaryota > Metazoa > Chordata > Aves > Passeriformes > Cinclidae > Cinclus > Cinclus cinclus. The sequence goes on from NC_085049.1 coordinate 12,909,730, forward strand.
GAGTCATAAAACTGCTTCAAAAACAACACTAAGGTGATTCTGTATTTGGAAAACGATGTGATCTCATGAAACATATCTGTTGCAATTACAATTTTTTGACTTATACAAACAACAGAAAGGTCCATTTTGTACTTACATAGGGGATTTTTGGCATTTCAGTATCAACAGATGTCATGAGGTGAGGAAGCATGTGGCACCAATGTGGCAATCCTATCTCAGAGCAGAGATAGCCTGCAGAAGAGCTTTTGTAAATGTCTAAACCCACACTCCCTTGGCACCTCTTATCTAGTGTAATGGTCTGACCAACTTCTAAGTAGGAATCGTGCCATGATAACAGATGGATAAAAGTGTAGGCAGGAATAGGAGCATGTACTAGCATCCAGTATATTTACTGAGACTTGGAAAACCTATCCGGGAATGACTCAAGTGACTGAAATAAAAATCTATGGTCACAATGGTTTGCCAATGGCAATTCATCTCTTGCCTCAGTTAACATTTCAAAGTACATACATTCTGCCCTTTCTAAGTTAGGGATAACACAGTAGGAAAATAGGCTTTCCAAAAAATATAAATCATGTTTTCAGTCTTATCTGACTTGAGGGTGTTGCATTCCGCTGGCAGATCTGGGACTGTTGCTGTAGCTACCCCACACAAGATTGGGACAGCCTTGGAGATCTTTATTTACAACACTCCTTAGGGTGAGTAGTGCTGTTTTATCAGCACTTTAGTCATCATATTAATTGCTGAGCTGGCCCCTACTGTGCTGCAGATGAGGAAGGAAGGTTGCTATTTCCAGAATTCTCTGAAGAGGTATTTGTGCCCTTTGACAAAGTGATTTTCCACCCCATTATGTAAAAGCTTTTCAGACTACCAGGAGGAAGCCTCTAATAGCACTTGAGAGACACAACTGGCTGGATTGTCAATAGGGTAAAGGGTTTTCTACTCAGATTTTCACACTCTGGTTACAGGAGACTGCTACAGGAAATTTTCCTGACTCTTGCATCCAAGGTTTCAACATTAAATTGAATAGGACTGTATCTAGGCAAAGATCAATTGATTAAGCCAAAAAAGAACCCATGCAAAAAAACCCTCCTCAGCAGTGTCTGCTCAGAGAGGGCAGGCAACTGTGATGTTATCTCTGCACAGGGAAAGTGCTTGCTTTTTTCTTGCCAAATGCAAGTTTGCAACTATTGCACTATTCCATTACATGAAGGAGACCAGAAAGGTTGTCTCCCTCCTTTTTATCACTCTGGCACCAGTATATGAAAAAAATAGAATGAACTCTGCCCTCAAAATAAGACTCAAAGAAATTAAATTTTTGTGTACCTTAGCATACAGTGTAGCTGAAATTCATTTTCAAATAAACCTTAACCAGAGCTCTAAAATAATATAAAACGGAGCAGCATGGGACAGAGGAAGGAAGAGCAAGAGTTATGAAAACTCTTGTGCCTAGTAGTGCTCTGAAAAAGCATACAGGACATTTCATTGCATTCCAGAAAGCTTTTATGCTACAGCACAGGCTCGCCAATTCTTGTAACAATAAAGATATGACACATGACATGATACAACCAAATAACTTTAGTTTCAAGACTAAAATGCACTCCTGTAAACTTGAAAAAAGCTCCTGTCTTCTAGTACATGAAAAAAAGAAAGAAAGAAAAAAAAAAGTAGCTTTATATAGCTCTTGTCTGTGAGTACTTAAATTAGAGACTTCAGTAAAATGAGACTGTAATTCTTTTAATGATCTAAAGCTTGCTTCTCTGAAATTGGTTAATACACATATATAATAAATAGAATATATACATGGTATATATTATCTATACATGGAAATCAGTTGTTTTCAAAATAATATTAGCATCATATGTTTGGTGCTTTCCCAAGGGTTAGATGGATTTAATTTGAAGAATATAATATTGATTATGCATGTGTTAGGTTAACAATTGTACTTGGTCCTAAGGGTCTTTTCCAACCTAAATAATTCTGTGAGTCTATAATATTGTCCCATATAATATTAGTCACCACCTTAAGTAATATTGCTTAAGAATATTATAATTCAGAGACCATAAGGAGCACTACCACTACCTGTGAAGTATCATTATAAGTGAACACATCATTTTAGAGACACGGACTCTTGACACCAGGTGATGAACTAGGGATCTAGCCTTGCAACTTTCTAGAAAAGCTACATATTTACTACAGATTGGAAAAGAGGGAGACTAGCACCACAGGGAGTACCTGTGGGAAAATTAAGAATGCTCCTGCTTTTCAGGGTGTTTCAAAGAATCACATAATGTTGAGTCAGAAGGGATCAAGGATCATTGAGTCCACCTCTTAAGTGATCCTATACAGGGATCAAACCCTCAGCCTTACTTGGCAAATTCAGGTTGATTGAACAGAAATTCCTTTACTCTGTGGAAAGGTTTAGAGAATACAGATTCACCAAGTGTGTCTGCCATGAACAGCAGTTTGCCATGTTCAGGTATTTGGTCGGTGTCTGCAGGATAATAGCCCCCACCAGGTGCTACAAGCCCATCTGTTAGCTGAAAGACTGCTGTGAGACCCAGTCCTCACATCAGGACACGTACAAAGGGGGATTTGGCAGGGAAGGACAGCAACAATGTTGTGCGGACTACGGGGTTATGGGTCCCAAGAAAGCTGCTACTGCAGCAAAACATGCAGAAATGGTGACTTTGGAGTTTCTTATAATGCAGGACTGTTTATGAAAATATATTCTGTTACTTAAATACAGCAATATGTTTGTAAAATCAACAAAGACTTGAAATGCTCCTTTCTATCCAGTGATTACATAAAGTAGAAAATTCAAAACCAAGCACATTTGTTTTGAGTAAAATATGTTGGTCAAATGCCAACAAGAAAAAATATTTTCAAATTCTGGCATTGTTCCACTTTTTTAACTCTGGGATTCTTCCCTAGATGTTTAATCTGATAGTGGCTCAGTGAATGCTTTCTTTCAATCACCTGATGACAGGTTTAGAAAGCTAGTGCCTGTGTCCTGAAGGGATCTCAAATGATGCTCTGAGAACACAGAAAATGACTAATCTCTGTTTAGATTCAAGCAGTTTTTGAGACCTGCAAAGGCAAGCAGCCCATCAAGCACCTTGATGTGTTCTGCAGTATGTCATAGAACACATGCTGTGAGACATGTCTAGTCATATGTGGCATGATTATTAAGTCTCCCTCTTCATGAACTTTTTTTGCATTCTCTAGATTCTGAAACACAGATGAGGTTGATGCATTAAAGACAAATTCATTTGACTCTTAAGGATCCCTTCAGAGCCCTGAGGAATAGGGCAGGCATACGTTATGTCATCAGTAGGAAACAGCTCAAAAATTTTGATTCACATGTTCTAGAGACTTGATCACTCATTGACTACATTGTCACAGTCACAGGATCATGAGAGATGGAAAATAACCTAGATCACCTAGTCCAGACAAGGTTTTCCTGACATTTATGATTCATATTCTTCACAGAGCTTCAGCTCACAAAAAGGTGAGACACCTTTAGACAATTGCTAAAACAAACACCATACTGGCTTTCACTGTCCCTTGAGTCCAAAACCTTTCCCTGGTTATGGTAAAAGCAGTATTTGTTGGACAATAAGGCATAGCTCTCTCCTGCTTCTGTTCTGAAATGACCATAGATGTTAATTATTTGGGAATTGAAAGAAAAATGGCTCTAACATTTATTCTATTAGTCTAAAATACTTTTAAAGAGGTCTCTCATTGCACTGTTTTGTATTAACACAGTCATCTCCCAAAGATGCACAGGATGAAGCCTGTCTCCATGCTGGATCTGTGAAGAGATGGAGGGAGACAGAGCTCTGGAGTATACAAATATGGGTGTTCATGGTATCACAAATAGTGGGCTGTAAAATTTTCAGTTTTGAAAGTAAAAAGGGGCTGACCCAGATGTCAGGGAACAGACCCAGTCTGTTCTTCCTAAATCTGTCACTGATTGGACGTAAAGAAAGGCATTTCTTGTGCCAAGAGAGAGGTTGTAGATTTTGGCCCCTATCCATATGCATTTAATGTAGATTATTTATGCAGCTGAAGCTGAGTTCTGTTTACTGTGTCCTTTTGCCCACATCACTGCTTAACATGACATTTGTCAATACTGAAAGGCCAGAAGAGCTCTACCATGGGCCCTTAAGATCACAAGAGAATCTGCTGTGTGAACAATACCCATTTCAAGCTAGGGACCAGGGACATTAGATAATACTCTTCGTCACACACTCTCCTCCTGCTTTCTAATTTGTGAGGAACCAACCTCACAGGGTCATCACAATCCCCTTACACTGCCACACGACCCACTCTAGGAATTGAGTGCACGTGTCAAGCTCTAACTTCATTCATCCTTTCACAGATGTTTCTCAGTCAGCTGGGGCTAAATGTTTGAGACACTTTAACAATCAAAGCTAGGCTATAAATAAACCCAAGTATTAGCACAGGCTTCTCTAATTCATTTCCAGCAGTATAATAAACATATGCATAACCTCTGAAGTCTTGTAGTAAATGCCTCAGGAATGCAGCAAGCATTACTTCTGACTTAAATCAGTCATGCTGCACACACAGGTTTTGGAGGGAAGAAAATATGCCAAATTTAGGGGAAAAAGGGAGTGATTTGGATTGTTTCCACAAGAATTCCCTACTTAATTTTAAAACAAAGATGGCCATTAAATGCGAATGCATGCTAATCCTTAGGTGAAGGAAAAACGAAATAACTTTCATTATCTGTGATGACACAAGATACTTTCTATTGATTTGTTTATATGCTTATAAGCTATTTTTTAGCTATTCAATATTCATTGCCTGCAAAGTTCCTACCAGAAAGGATATAGACATGAAGTTCAGTGTTCGTGTTCGTAATTTTTCAGGAAGGAATACTTTCTATGCATGGAAAAAAGAAGGAAAAATTTGGATTAATTAAATAAAATGGCTATGAGACTGTAATTCACTGGAATGGGTTATTATATTATTTTTCCGTATTAGGAGAAAAAAGAACCCAGACACAAAATAAGGGAACTATGAAGGAAAAGAAATAATAAATACAACAACACACAGCATTAGACCATCTTATTAACTTGAAAAGCTAAATTTGAAGAAACTCAAACTGTGGTTGCACTGCCTACAAACTACTTGGCTACAGCTCACAATTGTAATAAACCAAGAAACTATAGAATCATAAAATAATAGAATAATTCATGTTGGGAAAGACTATTTGAGTTCATGAAGTCCAACTGGTAATCTAGCACCAGTTGCAAGTCATCAAGGAGACCTCTAAATTTTTGTTGGCTTATGTTTGGCTCTTTCCTGACAGCAGATGGGATTAAGACCACTTTGCTCCTGTGACTTTGATTTGCTTTTAAGAGGTCATTTCTGTATCCTTAAATTTAGCCTTCTGGATACTGAAGCATATGCTACACTGCCCACAACACATAATTAATTTAAAATACACACAGCTCCTAATCACTGTTCACTTAGTCTTTCACTAGACAGAAATCATTATTGGATATTACATACAATTTTGAGAAAAGTACTGCTTCTGAAGAGGGATAGATGTTCTTTTCTACAGCTACTGCTTCAGTTTCACTGCATACAAATACCATAGACTCCCAAGGAATTATTTTAAAACCTAGTAAGAAAGAGCTGGAAAAATATGCATGGTATTTATGTCAGAAGTATATGGACGAGATAAAAACTACCTTGTGACCTGCTCTGGACCTCTGCAATAAATTTACTTCTGCTTAATGTAAGATCAAGAAAAGGTAGAAGTATATCCTGACACACACACACATCCCTTTTCTTGTGCTTAGAACACAAGGCAAAATTCCTAGGAATCAGCACTGTTCCTCATGCTGTCCCTATGTATGAGCGTTATTTAGTATGGCAGAACAGCCATATGTGTTATTGCATGCAAACAGAACAGAAAAAAGAAAAGGTCATAGTTTCTGCTGGTTTTTTTCCAGATTCTATCAATAAGTACAAAAAATTAAAAATACCATTGTGTATACCAAATAGATAAATCTATGTATAGACATAGAAATGCATATATGTATTTTTATATACAAGCATCAGCACCTATACATAGCTCTCTAATTTTTTAACCACAATAGGGAATACAAATTAAGGATAATATGAAATATGCTTGTATATATTTCTTGAATCAAAACAGCATGAGGACAATTTGCCTTTGTAGCTAAGCAAATGTAAATTTAGAGAAGTACTTCTTGAACTATTAGCTTTCACAAAGAGTTACACCAAGTGGTTTCCAGAATAGGAAGCCCTCTCAATTCCTGTGAGTCTTACGTGGCGTGGTCAGTGCTGAAATTACCCCCTGGTAAGAAGTTACTAAGGTCAGAGATTCTCTTACTTCATTTTAAAGAAGAAAGTGATAAAATCCTGAATGTCACTAGTATTATTTTCTACACCTGTGTAAATCTATTTGAGTTTTGTCTTTGATTCTACAGTATGTAACATGACAGGGGAGCTGGGAACAAAGAAATTATTTGGGTTTCTATCGCTATCTAAATCAAGATACTTGAATGGATTGCAAACTATCTGTTCATATTCTAGAAATGTCATGATTTGTGGTTTCCCATTTATTTCAAATAATTTGCTGTAAGATTTTATTATCTCAAATGTTATTTCAGTGCATTTATTAGATGTATTCAGCTAAAATGCATTAGAATGCTACACTATTCGGGGCTTGCATCTTTTCATATTTTGGCTCAAAATTTGCAGACAGATGTGTAATCTACAGTGGTTCCACTCATAATCTTTAGCGTGAAGTGTTTTTCAGCAGTTCTGAAACCTCTGAATTTAACATTTTGCACTGGTTCTGCTATTCCCACGATTTTTATTCTAAAACCCCTGCACTTTGTCATCTAATGTTGACAATATTCAGCCATTGCCTTCAGCTGATCCCACTCGAAGTTTAATTTTCTCTCTCTGCCACAAACTGTCACTAATTTATTCTAAACAGTATTCACATACTAGTTCCAATTCAAACTCGTAACATTGACATCGATGTAAATTGATGTAACACAGAGGTAAATCTTTAAATTCACATCTTGCTTCACAACCTTTAAGGCAGGATGCAAAATCCTTTGAGACTAATCCAACCCCTTATTCTTAGAAAATTTCCTTAAAAATGAACGCTAAAATAATTAGCTAAGGAAATTTGATAGCCTTCCAAACCCTGCTTTCCCACTATTTAAACATCTTTGCAAAGAGGTGAAATGTTTTCCTAAATACAGAAAATGTCCCATATTATCCTTTCCTATAGCAATAGATGGATTTCTCCAGAATGGTCTTCCACAGTTTGGATGACATCTCCCATATCTCCCTAAATCTTCTGTATTTTTGAGGAATTAAGCCTAATTATTTTTTTTTTTTATTTCAGAGGCCATTCTTGCTATTCACAACTGCACTATATTTCACTAGTCTATACCATTCTTAAAGCAGATTTGCACAAAAGAGGGACACAAAATTCTAGCTGAGATCTTAGCAGTGAATGCAGATGAAATAACAACCCTCTTATAAAGTGTCTGTTAATCTAGGGAAAAGATTTATCTCCTTTGAAACCATATCACACTGTTAATTTACACAGAACTTGTGTACATTTTAGCCTCAGATACTGTTCTGCCTTACTGATGCAAGGGGGGTTTTTTTGTCATGTATTTGTGATATTTCTTCCTACTAAAAGTAGAGTTTTGTTCCTGTCTTTACTAGATTTACCTTGTTGGTTTTACACAGCACATTTTTATCTGTATTAGGAATTCTAACTATGCTCCTCACAGTATTTGCAATTCTTCTTAGCCTTATTCCAATGCTCAGTTTCATACCTGTAGCCTCTCTATCAACATCAGTAAGGAAAATACTGGGATCCACAGAAAGTATCCCTCCCAGGCTACAAATTATACTGCTACTTCTTCAATCCTGCGGGATTTTTCCAGTCCTCTGCAGAGTCTCACAATAGCTAGCCATGCATAGGTTCAAAAACTGTGTTGGATGGATCTTTAAGTACTCTTATCAGATGTTTCACCATCATCCATTAAATGGAAATATTACTATTTTTCATACTGAAAATTAGTGTGTATTACTGTGTGGTTTTTTGTTTTGGTTTAGTTTTTTTTGTTTGTTTGGTTGGTTGGTTGGTTGGTTGGTTGGTTTTATTTTCTTTGTTTTTGGTTTTCTGTTTTGTTTTGTTTTGTTTTTTTAGTTAATGTGATTAAGCCTCTGTTTGCCACACTTGTACAAAGAACAGAGAGAATTAATGTGCCACAGAATACTCAATATATGTCAGTCAACAATGAAATAACTTTTAAGCCATTAAAAACCAATGCAACCTAAAATAATTTAATGCAAATGTTTGCAATTCCTTGTCACTCCATTTCTGTGATTTCCATGAAGGCTGAAGCTTTTTATTCTGAACTCCTTCCCCAGAAGAACGCATGATTATAAGCGTCTTGATCATGGTCTATGGTTTTACCTGTATTTCTCTGGCAAAAATACCAGCACAAAAAGATTCTGCTTTCTCATATGTTTACTTAAAATTTTCTGAAAACTGATGTGAACTTGACTAAGGAACTATTAAGGCAAAAAATCAAATATTTCTCAGGCTTAATTTTCATTAGGATTGAAGGAGCTTTCTCATCTCGTGGACACACAGGTAGTTGGACAGTACAATTAACAGAGTGGTTACAGGACAGGAATGAGCAAGAGGGAAGAAATGCCACTTAAATCACTGTAAATAACTCTTGGCATTGAATACAGACCCCTTCCTTGGATTAGCAGCGCAGTATTTAAAATGGGATATTTAAAAGAACTGGATTTGATTATGCCAGGTTCCCTTCAGAGACAGTGGAGAAAACCAGGCATTTCTAGGTCACCAGTTTTATCAGTGGAAAAAGGCACTTACATAGACGGTTTAACAACTTTTTCTTTAAAAGTACATCTTTCTTTCCATTTATATTATGATTCACCTGACAAAAAGTGGTTTTGCAGTAGGCATGCTCATGGGAGTGTCACCATTAGCAAAGGTACTTTGTGACTCTACCGATAACCTTAAAGTAATGTGATATTTGTATGCATGTGGTTCTAGAACTTTCCTAAGCTTACACATTTTTCTTCATCGTTTTGGGGTTTTAAACTTTTTCTCTGAAAAAACGATTTTCTAGAACGATTTTTGTTTTTTTCAGTCACCGGCTAAATTATTTCAAAACCTCACTATTTTATTCCATTATTCAGTTCTTAACAGTGATTTAACTGAACAATTTACTATTTATATAATCACATTTGTGCCAAACTACTGCATATAAACATAAGGCATTTAAGGTAATTAAATTCCAAACATTCAGTATGGTTCATTTCACTGGCCTCAGTGACTATTCAACTAATAGATTTCAGTGCATATAATTTTTTTTAAAAAATCATAGCTAAATCAGAGAGTAGAACATTGATTTTCAAATCTGAAATCATTTCAAAAGCTTTTTCCTAGCTACAGGACAAATTTAAACTTTTCAGGATCATACCCATGTCCACAGACAGAATAAAATAGTATTGCTTCCCCCCCTTCCCCCATTAAAAATTATTATTCATGCTTTTATCAATAACAAAATCCTGTAGTTGATATTCTTGGAAGTCTTAGAAAATAGACATGAAGGAACAAGCAGAGCTGGTAAAAAAATAAAATCAGTTAATTACTGTCCTTTAAAAATCTGAATTTCCTGCAAGGCAATTTTAAACTACACTGCTTTGAGTAGGAGTAGAAAAAAAAATATTTTTCCAAGTTAATTTATTTCTCTCTACTTAAGTTTATTTCTTTTCATATTATTTTTTCAGTCAGAGCCTGCCTGACTTAGGAAGAGTTTAGCATGAGAATTTCAGTTTCATGATGCTTGCAATTATATTCCTTCTCTTTGTCCCATATTTTGGAATCTGAGATAAGTGTAATTCTTCATGCAACATAATTTTTTTATTATTTTTATTCTGTTATGTCAACAGCTTTATTTTTAGTTTAACTTGCCATCAAGTAGTAACACTTGATCTAATACAGTCTCTTGGATGAATTATAATTAAAACAGATGCCTCCTTCCTAACCTCGATGAGCTGGTCCCATGGGATAACATTCCTTCATAATGCCAGTGCTTACTGCAGCTTCCCCTGAAAATCCCACTCCATGTACCTTACAGGAAATACATTCCAAAGGGAGATCATAATGTAGAGCTAATTTGCAAACTATTAGGAACTTCTTTGACAAGGTTGAATGACAGCTGAGAATAAAAGGAAAGTGCTAATAATCTGAACACCAAAATGAGACAGGATTCAGGGACCAAGTCATCTTTGTCTCTAGCTTCTCTAGTTCATACTAATGATTGCATGAGTTCCAGGCTTTACAATACATTTATTCTTCGATACAAATAGCACCCATACTGACTTCCCTTATCCAATCCAGCATACCTCACTGTGAAAACTACCCAGGAAGTCTGAGATCCTCCTCTCTTTCCTCTACAAATTTCAACACAGTAAAATAACTGCAGCATCACACAAAATCGATTAATCAGTTTTCAGTGTTGTTCTTGTGCTACACACTTAAATTACTTTTCCATATAGTGCATGTACTTTTTTTATGTTCAGCACTTCATGTACCATTTTGTCACATATAAGACATAGCACAGCATATTGTTTTAAGTAAAATGCATAGGAGAGAGGAGATTAATAAATGTTACATAGATAACAAGGCTGTTTATCTTCTTACTATAACTACCTGTTACAATGGTGTACACTTAATGTCCAAACCAACACTCACTCCCATAAAAAACAAGGGTTTTCTGGTTATTCTTAATGCCTCTAATGAAAGAAGAGGAATTTTCCAGAATCTAATAAGCTCTTTTTCACTAATTCATCATGTTTTTCTATGGGGAGGGAAAGGGTGAACTTTATGAATCTGAGCCTTAGACTCCAAGTTTCTAAGTTTTGGAAATGGCATGCAAGTTACCTAGGTGTCACTAATATATTTTATCTATCCTAATCTCATTGAAACACATCCATTCAATGCCTTAAATATTTTCAGAAACAGAAGCTGGAATAAATTTTATTTCTCCTTGGGATAGGTAGTAGAAAAAATATATGAAAGCAGCATGTATTAAAGCAGAGGGTTTGAGCTATACTGCACAAATACCTTACTGCCAGAAAAGGATTAAGGAAAACAAACAGGAACAAGAAAACACATTTACATTTTGTGTTTATATGCTTATGAACACTGCAGGGACTCACAGGTAGCAACTAATTGGAATGCAACATGATGTTTTCATAAACTGCCATCACAATAAATAGAATTTATAAAGCAGCAACTTCCCTGTGCCATTCCTGGCTCACAAGACTTTTATTAAGGATAATATTCTCTTGGTGATGAAGCCTGGACCAAGAGTGATAGATCAAGGGTCCCTTTTCAATGAAGGAGCTTGCTGAATGTTTGTAAAGCTTCATCTGTGCCATGATTTTTCAAAAGTTCATTAATGGAATAGATTTGTCAAATGTTAAAGGCCAACTGTTAAATTGTCAAATGTTAAATCCCTCATAATGCAATATACACGAGATTTTTTGCTTACTTTAAGCACTTCCAGACCTCTGTTAGGAAAAGGCAAAAAACAAGAGTATCTATGAACAAGATCATGAGCAAATACAGATCAACAGGGTCCAATCAAAGAGAAAACAAAACACTAATACTCCAATATGGATTTTAGGAAAGCTTTTGCATTTGCATTCATAAAAACTACTGCAGAGAAACAAAAAAAAAATATTTCTTAAATAACAAAAAAGATATGAAATTATATACAAATTTGGGAATCCAAGTTTAAAGTGATATAAATAAAAGCTGCCGGTCTGTGAATAACAGAATTTCTTTATTTCACAATAACAATAAAGGAACATGAGAAAGTTAAAAAATAGGGATCCATCTGTCTAACAGCTTTTATATCTTGGATGAGCTGAAATTATCAATGTTCTGATTTTATTCTGAGCTTATTCCTCATGTGCAGTTGGCAAATCATTTTGGCTGATGTATAGAAGAAGCTGAAGCAGATTTTAGAATACTTTTTTTCCAGCAGTGGGAGTGAACAATGCTGTGTTGTGTGTACCAATAGCTCTCAGATTTTTTTACGCTGATACTTTAATCACCGAATGTGTTCTGTCAATCACCTTAAATCTCCCTGTCAAATGTAAGCACAGTGCAAACAATGCAAAGAAGGAAAAAGACACAGGTCCTCTCTGTCCCCAATGTCTCTAGGTGGAGACTGGAAGCATTGGTTCAGAGACATGGAGTTGTGCAGTGCTTCATCCTCAATGGACCAGATCAGCTGGGTGGAGGCAGTCACTACCTGCCTCTGTTCTGCACAAAAGTGCACAAGCTACAGCACAGCTCCTGCCTGCCTGAGACTTGGAGATCTGACCAGTGTGGTTTGTTTATATCTGTTTGCTCATAGCTTGGCTTACTGTCATTTTCTGAGAAGGATGGTGCTAAGATCATACTGTTCCATATTATGGTTCCATATTATGAATCACAGATAAGCATATGACTATTTATTTTCCTGCTGTTCATATCTGTTTTGTTTCATGAGTAGGCAGAATAAGGACATTCACAGGCATGCTTCTGTAGAGACTGGAGGACACATCAGGGAAAAATGTTACATGTTCACACACTAAAGCTCATCACCAACTTCTTGAGCACCATAGCACTCAGCTTTACATCCTTTTTAATATTCTATATGGAACAATATAAAAGCAAGGCATTGGGAGCAGAGAGAAGATAGTTACTTTTTTTCTTTTTTTTGTCTAGCATAATTACAATTCTATTCAGAAAATGTTTATATCCTCTAGGATGCAGAAGAAGAGAAATTAATTTTCCTCCAAACTTGGAAAATTTAGAATTTTCCAATACATCATGGTGAAGCTTTGCAAGGTAACTAATATTTTACAGATAAAATATTTGCTGCCACTTTGCTTGTTTTCTTTTACATTCTTTGCCACATGGAGGTTATATGAGCCAAAAATGGACTAAATCTCCATGGAATACTGACAAACACTTCTGTCAATCCTTAGACAGCTGACAGTAAGAATTATTGTGCATGTGTCAGTTGTACAGAAGTCTCCCTGACCACCCATGTCTGCCTGGCATTGCTAGAAGAGACACCAACTCTGCGGGAGATAAAGGAAAACAAAGAGCTCTGGATTATTTAAGCAAATGAGTAAGATCACATGTATAGACTGCTGTGTTAATACACATTTTCATATGCTGCATCCCTTCTCTTTAAATGATTTATATCTTTGGAGAGGCTGACTTGTGCCAGTGTATTTACAGGTCATAGTTCCCAACATTAGGACTTGTAGGACAATCAAACCTATTCGGGACTATCATATGCCCAAAGTTTTTTCCTGATATGGCCCAGACTAAGAAATTGAAGTATTGGAGAGTTAGAGAAGGAGTAAGCTGCTAAGGAGTTCTGCATGTCTGGATTACCAATGCTGACTCAGATGGCTGAAGGTTTTCTGCAATACTAAGTCACATCTGCCAGCCCAATTATTTGCAGATAATTTGTATTCCTAAAGAACTTCAAAAATCACACAAGGTTTTTGTTGAGAAATCCTCATAAATAGAGTCCAGAAAAAAAAAAATCAGTTTTTATAGGATGGTAGGTATCCATCCTAAAATGGGCTAAAGAGTTTCTCAAAGTTTTCTGACCTGTGCTAACTAGATCTTTGTCTATACCATGAACTTAGAGATCTTTCCCATGTGTCAGCGAAACAGATACATTTTTAGATGAACATTCTAAACTGTTATCTAACACTGTACATCTGAATCTGGACATTGAATGATCTCACCCTATGCACCCCTAGTAAGATCACAACAGGGAAATGATGCACCCAACTGGTTCTTTGGCTCTGCAGAAACTGGCTTGCTTCCTGTTGTTTTCACAGTACATAGGGACTCAGAAAGTATAAATAAATTTAAAAAAAACACAAAACCAGAAAACAAACAAAGAAAGAAACAAACAAAAACCAACAAAAAAACCACCCTCCCCAAAAAAAAACCTGCCAAGCAATCAAAAAAAATCAGCAAAGTATTGCATTTTAATGCCTAATGAGAATCAGCCAATTTGAGCAATAAAAGCAAAAATAAGTTTTCAAAATAAAAAGCTCTCTGAAGCAAATTTTCCAGGGTAGTCAGTTGGAAAAATGCTCTCAGTTTATTTCTTGCTTATGAATATTACTAATCACAACGTGGATAAAAAGGAGAAATGGTATGTAACCATGAAGCCATTAACATAATAAATGGCAAGGTTTTATAGAACACCTGCCTTAAATCAGCATTTCATGATGAAGGACAGCATCAGTGGCCACTGCTCAGATTTCAAAAAGGATGGGCAGGACATTGACCTGGGTTAACTGACCCAGCTAAGAACGTGGCATAAATTACTGGCAAAAGTGGAATTAAAACGTTCCACTTTTGGTTCAGCACTCCAACGAACAAGGTTACTGTGCAGGATCCTCTGACTGTGTTCCATACTGACTGTTCCTGAAGCAAGACCTCATCTGGGACAAATAACTGAGAAAAGGAGTAAATTCTAAATGCATGAAGGTCAATGGAAGGCTGAACAGCAACTTTTTACTTTTGCCTGTGAAATATCTTACACAGAACAGAAGTTAAAAATATAATTAAATTTTCTTCTTAATACTTGCCTAACAATGATGAATTTAGTCCCTTTCATTTCCAAATTCCTTTGCAAGCGCTTACTAACTAGTAAAACAGGAAGATCAGTGTTTCAACAACTATGGGATGAAAATAAAACAAAACAAAACAAAAAAAATCCAAAGAAAAAGACACCTTTTTCTTCAGTCATCATATCTGACAAATAGAGGTGATTTTTAAGTACAAAATTGCCTAAGGATTGCAAATTACCATGCATCAGTGATCAAACACTTTGCTCTACTGGATCATAGCAGTTACTGGGAAAATATGGAGAGAAGACTTTTCACAGACAGTTCATGTGTATTCTAAAAGGTATTTGTGCCTGCTTGTTCCCTACCTCCTCAGTAACATTTAGGCACCTCAATTTATCATGTAATTGGTACATGTACATGTAATACATGTACCAGGTACTTAGAGGAAACATTTTACAGGTGATTGATACAGTATTAAAAATTATTTAAAACCATAAGGTCTAGAAGACCATAAAAAACAATTACATGAACATAATCTATTGAAATTTATGTATTACTGTATATTCACAAAGCCCAAAGACTGAACACACCAACAAGAAAGTAAGGGGTTTCAGCCATATTTTCTATATAGCACAGCAAATGTTCATAGAAATGAACATTAAATCATACATTGTAGCAAAAGCAATATTAAATTATATTTGAAATGTATTTTTAAATTAAATATTTTAGTCAAAATTCTACAGAAACAATTATTATATTATATTATATTATATTACTAACTATATTATATTATAACAAATATATTATTAACCATAATTTCCTCTTCTCAGTGAAAAAGAATGAGTTATTATTACACGTTATTGATAAAACCTTTCAGCCTCCAATCCCAATTACATACTTCTTTGCTAACTAAAATTTGAAATAAAACATAGCTTACAACACCTGAAGAACAGAATTGTTACTACCATCATGCTTTCATCACGTAACACAAGAATTTAAAAGCAGTTTCAAATTAATTATTCACATGTTTGTATTTCTGGTTTGATCTTGGTGCTCCAATACAAGATGTATTATAATGTACATTGCGTTCACACAATCCGTGGGTAATTTTTTGCATTATCATCTGTGCCATTTCACTAAAATTCTGTAATCTTATCAGTTTTCTGACATGTTTTAATTTGATTGTTTTCCCATTTTAGCAACTCATTAGAACATTGTGGATACAAAACTGTGGATCAGAATTTATTGTGCCAAAACTATATTGAAAATACTCATTAGGAAATAGACTGCTTTTCTGACTTGCCCCTAAAACTATTTCACCTCCACCCTACTTTTAGTAATCATTTTGGTTCCCACTTTAAGCACATGAAACCTCAGTTTCTTGAGTTTACCTCTAATGCACATTGCAATTTGGCACTCTCTAACTTGGCTGACCTGTGAGTTTCTTAAGACCACCCAGCTCTATTTTCTGAAAATGGTTTGTAGGAAAAGGCAAATAATTTTAATTACAACTACTTCAAAAATGCTGCCATACTAAGATGAAGCTTTAAAGTGTTGTAATTCTGGGAATTTAAGAGAGAGACAAAGAAGGAGTCAGGTGCTGAGGAATAAATAATCAGACCTCAGTGGCATTTCTTTTTAGGTCAGTAAAATCAGTCCTAGCTCCATAAACACCATGTCCTTCAGCTGCAGATATTACACAGCCAAAATGTGGGCATTAACTCATAAAACACAAAAACGTTTGAGTTATTGCCTGTATAACCCTGCATTTGTGTCTTAATAGAATTCCACAAAGTAAATGGAAGCCTATTGCTATTCCAGGATGAGTCCAGAAAGTAGAATAGACAAGAGGCAATGGCCACATGTTTAAAGTGCAGGAATTTCAATTTAATTATAAGCAAAAATCTTTTTACTGTGAGCGTTGTTGAACACTGGCACAAGTTGCCCAGAGAAGTTTTGCAGTCTCACTCCTTGGAGCTATTCAAAACCTTAATGGACATGGCCCAGAGCAACCTGCTCTAGTGATGCTGCTTCAGCAGAGGGATTGGACAAGATGACCTCCAGAGAGCCCATCCAGCCTCAACAACTCTGAGATTCTGTGTGAGAGATTTTGTGTGAGAAGGTGTCTTGCAAAATAAAAATAAAAAAATAAAAAAAAAGAGACTAAACAGAGCAGTCTCTTCTGCAATAAATGTTGGGTGTTTTTCAAACATAGGTGAATAAGGGGAATTAAAGGGAAGCACTCACAAAAAATTAATTACTTACAGGCATTAATTTTTTGGCAGGATGAAGATAGGTTTGGGACTTCTAGAAGGATATTGAAAATGGGATATTGACTTAAAAAATAACTTCTCTCAAGACAACCTGCAATGCCAAAAATGGAACAAATTAATAAGAAAACCATTCCACAAAAAGAAATTGGTCCCTTGTAACAGTGCAAATCAAAAATAACTTCAGACAAGTCAGGTAAGATATACAAATGTGGAACTGGGTTAGTGTCAAGCATCTTTCTACAGTGCACAAAGTTTCTCACTGCCACCTACTTCAGTGCCCAATGTAGCAAGTGGATCCTTCAAAACTATGGAGGAGTGACACATCTCTAAGAAAATGATACTCAGGCAGTGGGATCAGCTCAGGTAGTTGCTTTCCAGCTGGTGGAATGAAATGCATGTGCAGTCCAGACAAAAGGGAGAAGGCCAAATGCATGCCCTTAAAGACAGGATGCTCACAGAAGAACCAGCCTTCAGCATCTCAGCATCCTTCTGTAGAGACAGTTAAGGGATCACTGATGCTGAGTGACAGGAAGATAAAGTTATCCTGCTTTTGCAGTTTACTGCTTGGAGGGGCATGACTCTTTTGCTAGATGGGAAATGAGAATTTAATGGAGATTCCCCATTATGCAATTGACTGTCTGCCATGTCAGTAATTTGGAATAAAGAAAAAATATTTGAATTCATAAAGCATTGAGAGAAAAGCAGAAAACTCAGTGGTGTACTCTACAAAATATGCTTCATGTTTCTATGCAGATTTCAGTTTAGCTCTCAGTTATTTAGCACATGGAAGTCTTTAAAAAAAAAACATGGTGTAAGTAAGAGCCATGAGAACACTAAAAGGCTGAGGGCTACATTATATAAAAGTTGGCTATAACATGAAACAGCAGGTCTTTATGCCACTCAAGTACTTTTTATGACTTATATCTTGAGATTTTTAGACACCTGGACACTTTCTCTGCTTGTGGAATTGTAAGTGACCTAAAGCATGTCTAGTGTGTGCCCCTCTTGGCAAGGACCAAACTTCCAACTGTGAGGCATTCATAGGAAAAATGTCAGGTTATCCATGAGCAAATTCATGTCCCAAGAGGAAGATGAAGATTGTTGGTTTTTCTGGTGTTTCCTGTACCATCTCCCCACCCGCTCCAATTCTTTGCAAGAAATATTTGTCATGAATAAGTAGCAAATTAATTTTCTTAAGATTACAGAATTAACCAAAACTCATTGTATCAGCCAGACTCTACCAAATAGAGCAGTTTGGGCTAAACTCAAATTTAATTTTAAAAGGTCTTACTGATATAAGTGGATTGAGGTTTACACCTAACACATGAAGACACTGGTGAACTACTTTTCATTGTTTCTCACACACAATTTGCAGGTGAGATGTGAGAGCATGACAAGCAACTTTGCAATGCTAAAAATACAACATCTTGGCAGAACTGAGAGATTCCATGGTGGAATCCATGATTTACTAAATAGCTTGCACTTCCTTGTATTAACATTCCAAGGGGAATAGAGTGCCATAACAAAAATCCGTGTCTCATATAGTCAACATCACTCCCTACCAAGAACATTTCTTCTTTCAAGCTGATGTCTTCTGTAATTGGGAACATCAAAAGCGACAGCAGAAAGCATTTGCAAGACTGTATTTCCTCAATAAACTTTCTACAGACTTTATTCTGAAGCACAACAAGTCTGCATAAATCTCTTGTTTGATTCAACTCAACAAACTATTTTGCAGTTCTGCTGGTTTAAATGTGTGACTCATTCAGCATCAACAGAACAGTTCAGATCCTACCAAAATGAGAATCACAAGCCATGATTTATATATTTGTTTCTTTTTTGTTCTTTTATCAAATTTTATTTTCATTTCTATCACTGCAAAACTAAAAGGCACCCTTACTGTCAAATCTGTCTTTACATTCCACATCTCCCCACCCTGCCAAAAAGCAGTACTTCCCTGAGGCTGGGATAATTTTCTGCAAGCAGGTCTCAGCACCCTCTGGAGATACTCAAATCATCTGTATAAATGCAGCTGAAGAACTGACTCTTAGTTTATTCTTAACCTTGATGAAGTAGTGAGGACTTCAGCCACAGAAGATAAAAGGTTGTGATTTTTGTTACAGGCTTGCCAGGTTTCCCACAGGAAAAATATGCATGTAGCTCCCATCCTACACCGCTATGCTGAGACTCCATCATCCTGAGCCCACAGTCTGTCACTGTCCCTGTGCACTCATGGTGTCCCCTCATATTTTTGGATCAGCTGTGGCTCATCTCCTGCAGCACAGAGCATGAAACAGGCAGTGGTGGTCCACTGTAGCAAAAGGAATGTCCTATAAAAAAGCACATTCCATCCCCACCTCCCCAGAGTCAAACACTAAGGATGTCCAAGTGTCATCTGAGGATGTGCACTCCAAGTGAGACATGAGTCAGCTTTCACCCTCGTCCTGTGGCCAGATGAGAAACATTCAGGCATCAGATTACTCAAAGCTTGAAGGATCCACATACACCAGCTTTCTGCTCAGCAAAACCAGACCACTCACACTTTCCCACTGCAATAATGTACTGTGAAACCAACTCAGACTGCTTCCAAGACACTCAGATACTGTGTTCAGCACTGTGTAGAGTTTTTATATAAGTAAAATTAATATATCCAATAACACAGAATGAAGCCACTTGACACCAATGTCAAGGGAACTTCTTATGAATTACTAGATTTTGCAAATTAGAAAGGAATAAACTCATTAAAACATGAATATCACAAATCGTGCTGTATTTATTTGACAAGTCATAGCTCAGTAATATAGTAGATATGCTGTGCTAAATGCAATCAAGCTTTAGTGGTATGAAACCTCACTAAAGCATCTGCTATTAAGTCCTTACTGAGATCTTTAAAAGAGAGACAAGAATTTTTCTTTCCTCCCTCTTTTTTTTTGGAGATCATAAAGTGAACTGCTTAATGAAGTGCAGATTATCACTCTTGTACTGAACATAACTGTAACACAACATTTACATATAATTAACTTATCTCTGACTTTCCCATCCATAAAGAAGCTCAAAATGCAAGTGAAAAGGATGAAGACAAAGAAAAACAAAAAGAAAATTTGGATTTCTTTGCTATCTTTTATGGCAAAATGGAGGGAATCCTTTGGAAAAATACCCAAAGTTGTTTGCTGGTTGCACAGTGATCACAGTGTTGCTAAATATGGCTCTCAACAGCAGGCAGAGAAGTTAAAACTGTGCAACAAATCTGTACAACAGTGCACAGGGGGACCCCAGCTGACAAGGAAGCAATGTAGCCAGGCCTGGATCAAGCCAGCATGTTCCGCTGGCCAATTCCTTTGTCATTCCAGTCAGTCATCCCTATTTAGAAAATTGGTAATAGAAGAATGTATCTGGCTTTTGTCATTTCAGCATCTCCTATGCTGTCTGATCCACCTGTTGATTCTGACTGATTGTTGATCTACCCTCTGATTCTGATCAGAATCAAAAAACTACCTCATGGACATCCCCAACTCCAATTAAAAATTAAGAAAAGCAAAAATTGAATTAAAACTTCTGAATATCAAGAATGAATACTAAAAGAAACAAACACTTTTCTTATTTACATTCTTGATTTCCCACCATTAAACTGCAATTAGAAATCACATGAATAATACAAATAAGGAGGTTGCATTCAGTCTCTTGACCTTGGAAGCCAAATTTCCCTGAAGCTTCTGAGAACCTGCAAGATATCTTTACCATCCCCCAAAAATGTTGCTGTCCCAAATGTTTTTAATGACTGCTATTCCTGATTCTCTATTGAAAGCTAGTAGTAAATTAAAGTTCTTTTCCCCCTTTACACTATAAATACAGAGAGCAAATCAAAATCTGTATGTTTAAAGAGCTTCATGAGGTGCAAGCCTCATGTCATCAGACCTCATAAGAATATTCTCACAGCAGGCCATGCTAAATTATAATTAACTTAGTAAAATGTCTGTTAGGTGTTAAATTTTCTTTTCATAAAGAGGTTGTTCCATATCTGTCTAAATTCTCGTTAAAAACTAAGTTTTCTTGTCAGTGAGTTAAAAACATATTTCATGATTCAGTGACACATTTATGATCTACAGGACACAATTATGGGAAGGATGGATGTCTCATTGAATTTTCAGGGAGTAAATAGAAAAACAAAACCATATTTGCTATTAAATGAGCATCACTTCTCAGGGAGGAGGCAACATCAAGATGAGATTCATGGATCTCTGAGAACCAGCTGACACTGGGAGAGCTTTTTTAGCAGAATGAAACAGAAGAAAAATTACATGAAGCTAAACTTGAGAACAGTCAGGAGTCAGGTATGTTTGATCATGTCTCTAAGTACAGTAGCTATCCTATCAGATTTATCTTTTCAATAGAACATATTGTTTATATTTGCCATAAGTAATAGTGATGTCAGTGTTGTTGGAAAACAGTAGTCCATTCCTCGGTCAATCAATTTTAACCAGGGGAACCGGTCCACTCATTAGGGTCTCAATAACCCAGCCATAAGAATAAAGGTCTCCAAAATGCTGCAATGTATTCCTCCATTCATCTGCAAGGCATAGTTTAAAAGTCAGTAAATAGGATATTAGTTTTGAAGCTATGCATCTGAGTAGCAAGCATTAAACATTCTTCATTACATTTAGCAAGATGGCAGGAAAGCCACCTGCATAGATGAGGAAAATGCCTTCATAGCAGCTACTCCTGTGCTTCATCTTCCTGTCAAATCTCTCCTCCAGGGTGCTCCATTACCTTTTCTTGCCCTCTTTTTTTTGCTTCTCTTGGCCAGTTCTTTGTCCTTGCTGTAGATTGTGAGAAGGGTAACACCCAACAGCAGCAACACTGTTCTCCAGCTGGGCAAAGAAGGGCAGTTCCTGCACTCTTCGGTCCATCTCCAATTATGCAACATGGAGAACAGAGAAGAAACCAGAAAGAAAACTCTCAAACTCTCAAGGGAAAGAAGAAGTGAGTGGAGCTGCCACTGAGCTATTATACACCTGGTCCCCCATGCCTAGTCTTGGGAAAGGTGCAGGCTCACAGAAAGAAGGGCAAACAACACCAACTCCTTCACCTCCCAAAGCAACACTAATCCATTGCTACAGGCAAAAGGTTACCCAAGAAAGAAAAAAAAATTAAGGTGTGTACTTCCCTGAATTATCTTGTAATTGCTTTTATCCTAATAAACAAATAAATGTAAACAAGAAAAATATCCATCACAATAAAGGCTTTCTACAAAAGATGAAAACTAACTCTCCATCTGTTGATCTTCTTTAGCTTAACAGGAATATGAAGGCTTTTTGTGGTGCTAATTTGGTTTCTGTCTACATGTGCCCAGAAATTTATTTCTAGCCCTATACCTCTGAAAGTGGAATATTCACTATGTGAATTCCCAAGATAGTTCCAGGAACACAGAAGAGCAGGTCATCACACTGTTGTTGCACAGAATACTTAATAGAGCACAAATTAAAATATTATTGGAAAAAAGAAACTATGGAAACTTTTTTTGGAAAGGTTCTCCCATCTAAAGGCATGAAGATTGAATAGGAGGTATGAACTGTTAATTTCTAGTTTCCATCTGATTCTTGAATTTTGCAGACATAAGCAGTATAATAAAGGAGAGGATGAGACAATAATATAAGGTTCTAAAAACCACTTGGTTTTTATTGTCTTAAATTATCCAGAAAACTAAATATAATAATGTATGGATTCCCTTAATTGTAATTAGCAGGGCAGAGGTTGTGATTTATCAGGGTATAATTACTGCATTTTACCAGAAGAACACAAATGAGAACAACTTGGAAAGAACAGAAGAAAAGAAATATCACAAACAAAACTGATTAAAAAGAACGTAGAGTACTATTGCAGTTCAACAAAAAATGCAAATGTTAATTACAAATCACTCAATTGCATGGGAAAGTCCAGTTCACACTCATGCTAATTAAATGATGTCTTAGTGAAAAATCTAAAAAGTCAGCTGAAATTAAATTATCTTAAAAGATTAAAGTTGCAAAAGCAAAGGCAGTACTTAGACCAGAACTGCAAACTGCCAAAGGCACATAATGTTCCAAAGCAGTGCAGAAAAGAGGAACATGTCAGAAGCATTTATTTTTTAATTCTGTACAAACAAGCCAAATTGGAAGGCAAGATACCTTCCATTTACCCTAGCCCATGGTGTTCATAATCCTCTATTTTCACTCAAATACTATAAACCATTACTACTGAGTGAGTTAGACTGTTTCAGATAAATTAGCAAAGAAGTCAGGCATTAAAATTAGACTCACTTTTCAGCTGGAAGACTGCAACGAGACACCATAATGTGTTCTGTAAGCACTATTCCACTTTTCAATAATTAAATATTCATTGGGCTACAGATATAGACTGACTGTTTTGGCAAGCTTAAGGGTACAGAGATGGGAGATCAAAGCTCATACCTTTACTTCAAATAAAGCATAAAAGATATTGGAAGGTAGGTTTCCCTCTGTCCTAGGGAATGCCTTAGTGCTTGCTCTTTGGAACTATAGAGGCAACACTGCTATTTCAGCTCCGGATAGCAAATCAGCTTTCTCCTGAGGAACCGAATCTTTCAACAGTTAAATTTCCTACACATATATATATATATATAATTTACTGACTAATATTATTGACACTGCTTGTAGTCCAGTAAAACTAACAGGGTCATGGAACAGACTCAAGCCCACGTCTACCTATTTTGTTTTACAGTTAGCATGCATCCTGTGCATTACAGAGGTAATGAATATTACCTCTGAAGAAAATTGGTCAGGCTGGGGGACAGTGTCAGACAGAGTCCCATCACTACAAGGCTCCTTCCTGCAGGAGTGTGAGTAATTTTAGCTGTAGAGATGCAACTTGTGCCATGCAAGGGCAGACAACAGGCTTCAATAGAGATACTTCACAGGCCACAGCATCAGGCAGATTTTTTTCTGGAAGCACCAAAATCAGCAATGGGATTCTATCCCACAACTGGTATACTCACAAAGAAAGTATCACAGAACACTGGAAGGATTTTACTGCTGAAAGTTTGCTCCAGCACTAAAACTTGGAGAATTTGGAAGATGACAGCAACACAGATTTGACAAAAACAGTCTCTTTATTTGCATTGGTCACAGCCAGCACAGGTTCATGAGGGGAAGGTCCTGCTTGTCAAATTGGATTTCATTTTATGATAAGGTAACTCCCCTAGTTATCAAGGGGAGGCAGTTGATATAATCTCTTAGGATTGTAGTAAAGCTTTCAGTACCATCTCACAGTATCCTTCTGGAAAAGTTTTCCAGCACAGAGCTTAATAAACACATCATGGAATGGCTCACGAGTCAGGCACAAAGAATTATAGGTAATGGAGAAATATAATTAATTATCAGACTGGGGACCTGTCAAGTAATGGGGTTCCACAGTGCTCTGCCATGTGCTCTTCAACATCTTCATTAAATCTTGGATGCAGGTCTGGAAGGGATACTAAGTTTGCAGAGGACAGAAAATAAGGAGGAGATGTTGACTCCCTCCAAAGCAGAGAGGCCCTGCAAAGACACCTCAACAAATCAGAGATGGGCAATCACCAACCATATGAGGTTTAATAAGAGCAAGTGCCTGATTCTGCAGCTGCAATGGGGCAATCCAGGCTGTGTGTATAGGCGGAGCTATACACGAGAGGCTGGAGAGCAGCAGGGCAGTGGACCTGGGGGTCCTGGTCAGTGGCAAGTTGAACATGAGGCAGCAGAGCCCTGGAAGCCAGGAGGGCCAGCCCTGTGCTGGGGGATTCAGGGACAGCATCACAGCTGGGAAAGGGAGGGCATTGTCCCCTCTGATCTGGGCTGGGGCAGCCTCACCTCAAGTGCTGGGGGCAGTTTTGGGTGCCACAATATAAAAAACACATTCAACTATTAGTGAGTGTCCAAAGGAGGGGAATAAGGAATGTCAGGGATGTGGAGGGGAATTCTTCTGAGGATTGCCTGATGGGATTTGATCTGTGCAGCCTGGAGAAAAGGCATCTGAGGGGAGACCTCAGTGTGGTCTTCAGCTTCCTCACAACGGGAAGTGCAGAGACAGGCACTGATCTCTTCTGTGTGGTGGTAAGTGACAAGTGACACGGCCCACAACCAAGGAAATGGCCTGAAGCTGTGTCAGGAGAGGTTTAGGTTGGATATAAGGAAAAGGTTATTCACCCAGAGATGTTCAGGCAGAGGTCACAGCATCAAGCCTGCCTGAATTCCAGAAGCATTGGAAAAATGCTCTCAGGCACATGATGTGACTCTTGGGGCTGTCCTGTGCAGGGCCAGGAGCTGGACTTCCACGGTCCTAGCATGTTCCTTCCAGCTCAGGATATTCTGTGATTCTGTGAAGCAGTCATCTTCAGAAAAAAAAAAAGGGAGGACATCAGGAGAGCCTAATATCCCATAACTGCTGGTTCTGAGAAAAAAAGAAGGCCAAAGAAGAATTTGCAACTGATGAGGCATATGGTACCATACAAGGAATCTCATCCGAGTTAAAAAAACACAGTCTTGCAATTTGCAAGTGCTAGAGAAATTCCTAATAAAAAGGAGGCTATGATTTGGAACAGTAAGAATAAAAAGAGCAAGAAGAATTCTTAGAATCAACTCTTGAAAAAGCAAACTAAATTTTTCCAAGCAAAAAAAATTGTCTAATAAAATGAGGCTTATAACAAATGACAAAAGAATTGCATGAGATGGTATCCAAAATACTAAAGGAATATAAAACAAAAAACCTGCGGCAGTAAGGCAAAGAGAGTTCAAAGCAGTACCACAGCAAAAACAAAAAACACAGTTGCATACATTGTCAAAATGAAAATAAGATAAGAAAATGCCCAGGAGATACAAAACTTTTGCAAATGCAGCCAGCATATACATAGCAGAGATGGGGGAAAAAAAATGATTTTTTGATCAGTATTTTTGGAAGAGTAATACATGATGTTGTGAAGAAAGTGGGAAGAGACGTGAAAACAGACAAAAAGAGGATCTCAGCTGATATCTCAGGCATTTGTATCTGCCATGGTTTCATAAATATTTGATAGTATATATTTGTAATTTTGGAAGGTGCAGCAAACTTAGGTTTGACAAATTGGACAAAATGGCAACACTCCTCTTATAACCTCAGAGGAAGTGGAAGCCCGTTCCACCTACAGCTTTCATTTGGGAGATCTCACTAACCACAGCAAAGAAAATGGAGGTACCAGGATAAGAGGTTTCTTGAGCTCTTAATGTTTAATTTTCTAGAAAAGCCAGCACGCAAGAAAGACTGCTTTAAAAATTTATCAAGCACCATTTGTGAGCTGAAGTCAGGGAGCTGCTTGGATGCTCTTGAACCTGGACATTGCATTTATTTGATCTTTTCACTTAGTTTTGTATTTTTCTGGATTGACCTCACCAGAACCTATGAGAAGCATTTTGAGGCTCCTGTGGGCATATGCATGCACTGAAATGAGAAACAAATATGTGTCTGGGTTTTTGTTTTAAAGAAAAGAAGGAAACCTGAACAGAACTTATGTAAAAACAGCTTTAGGAGTTGCAGTAGTTCATACTCTGACTACACAGGGTTTGGGGCTTCCAAGGGCCACCTACTATCTCATTCCCTGCACAAGCAGTGTGAGACTCTAATTGCAAGAATGTTCTAAGGAAGTTTTTGCCTTTACTGAAAATAATTATTTAAAAATTAATTACAAAAAAAAACCAACCAACCAACCAACCAAACAAAAAAAAAACTAAAAAAACCCCCTTGCAAGTACTTTTCACCCACTTTAATGGAGTTTAGCAAAAACTGAAAAGCAATTATAACAAGGTGAATATTACTTGCAGAACAAAAATGTTTTGAGTTTCACCAGAAATGTATATGACTAACAGGTCTTACTTGGTTTTCAGCCTTCTTAAATTCAGGAATCGAGGCTAAATTCATAGCAGCCATATCCTAGGGAATAATGACTGTCTGGCCTGAGACATTCATATCTATAGTTATACAGATAGTGGCTTCTGTTTACTCAATTAGCATCTACCATGTTTTTTTCAAATAACAATTAGTAAAAGATAAGCAGAAGTCTGATGCAAGAAATCCAGACACCTACATCAAAAAAGTTCCAGTAAGAGGAAGAATCTTGGCTTTTCTGACTTTAGAAACATATGCATTGGAATAAAGAGTTGTGGTTTTTATTCATAGACAAGAACAGTTATTGAACCAGAATTCACTTATTTATGGTTAATAATAAAGATAAACTGATAATGTTTCAGTATTTGTGAATAATTCTTTAGTTTCTTTATTTACATGAGAAAGCAGTCTGTAATTGTAAAATCTCATTGTTCATTCCTGATTATGGAAGTAATTCCTGAATCAGGCTACAATGCATTAATTTCCCTTCATTTTTATAGCATATGACAGGCTGCAATGGATTAATTTCCCTTTATTTTTATAGCATATAAATGCTTTATATAATGTTACACAATATGACACTGAGTATTTGTTTCTTCATCCTCTGCCCTGGAGTTCAGTGGTGTGTTGTATGCCTCACACCACATACACAAGTGTGGTTGTATAAATATGCTAGAAAAAGTGGTACAATAGGAGGCAAGAGTTTAATCATTGTGGACAAGACTGCCCTGGCATCCACTCATAGCTTTAAAATGTGGAAGATTGTTCAGGCAGTACATAACTAATTATAGAACTAACTATTATATCACAGAAAAAAAAATAAGAGATGTTGCTATCAATCATCTCTGTTCTTTACTGATTACCAAAATATCCTTAAGCATAGCATATACAAGAATTTTCTCATGGAAGCATTACACCTTGCATGGTTTTATTGGTTCTTCGAGTATACTTACAGAAGGGCTTGTGAACAAAGCATACATGGCACTGAATTTTTACCTTTTGCAGAATTTTAACATAATACAGTCTGAATTCTACTAGCACTGATGTGAGGAAATTATTTCCAAAATTAGTCTTTAGTAACACCGTGACATCCCACTTGTATGCAAGTGAATTTCAAAAGAAATTTTGCTTTGTCACAAGAGAAATTTATACTAATATTACTATAAAATATGTTATAAAACTATCATAAATTTCAGTTCAGGAGATTATTAAAACAAAGCTACTGAATCATAACTTGCATTTTGAGCCCTCTTAGATTTTTCATTTTGGCTTAAAATTACTTTTTATTTAAGATAAAATTAAAGTACTTATTAATAATAAGAACAATGAACTATCTGTTATTCTGTATATGCTAATGTCAGTCTAGACTAAATTGTGGCTTCCTTAACTTTCCTATATCCCCCAAATTTCATCCCACTATAGTGTATTGAACTCACTATTATTAATTGTGAGCAGGAAACGCAGACATCAAACCTAGTGTCACACCATCATGGTCACACTCCACTCTTCCCGGACGTAAGATTTCATTTCGGCACTGGCCTTATCCCCTGCAAAAAAAAAGCTTAAAAAAAATAATTTCCCGCAGTGGCTTTATCTGCCCAAATGTGTAGCATCAGAGCTACATTTGATGCTCCTACAATCTCTGGAGAGGTGTAATTAACTCAACTGATTTTTGATGGCTGCCTCAGGGTGACTGAATATTACACTTCCTTGATGAAATAATGTGCAAAACTACCAACGTTCTGATTTATGTTGGCATGTGAAAGTTGATTAAAGTTATCAAACCTAATAATCATTTTACAGCAGTCCACCTGTAAAACAGAAGCATTTAATATTAGAGTTCACAGTGGAAAGGAAAATCCCAGCCAAACAGGGATAATCTGTGTTATGGAAGGTGAAGAGTTTGACCTTTTTATTTTTACTGACACTAGTAAGACCGCAGAAACAAGTTTTGACATAAGAGTTTAGTCTGCACAAGATTTTTATAGACCACAGCAACCTTAAATAACATTTTGTGAAAATAAATCTCATGCCATTCCAGTATTTTTTATGCCGAAATGAAATAATTTTCTATTATCCATAATTATTGACTATTTTTTATCTCCCTATACAAGTCTTTTCAATGATAAACAATGGAGAAGGGCTTTCTGGAGAAAGCACAGAGGCTTTATAATGACTTGTATTCGATGGATAGACTCCTAGTGAAGTCAGAGACAATTCCATACACAGGGCTCTGACATCACTAAAAGAATGGAAAAAAAAATAGGCTCATGCTTTTTTCTGTTTTTCTATGTGTAAATACAGTTTTGTAAACTTTTTACTGGAAAAATACTTGCACTGCTTTACGTATTTTGCTTAGCACCATAGAAAGCAATCTGATTCTTAAAGTGCATAATTAAAAGATGTGTACATCTTTGCAAACTAGGGCCATATACTAACTCATAATGCAATAAAGGAGTCTTCATCCCAGTAAAAATAAGCCTCACTGATTTTGCTTCTGTATGAAAGAACTGTTGAAACATAAGGGAGACAATAAAAAAATCCACTATTCAGAATGAGAAAGTGCTGCCAAACTTTCACAGAAGGTTGTAAGACTTTACAACATTTGGGCTCAGATGTACAATACTTCTAACAGTAGAATAGAAGTGGGTCAGCACCTGGGAAGCTGGACTGGAGTGGCTGCATCATCAAGAAAGAATAAAAGATGCCCACTTCATGATCTGAGAAGTGAAAGATATTCTAAAAATAAAAATAATATTTCAGGAATAATATGTATGCATATATTTGCGGGGAGCGATGGGGGAAAGAGAAACACTGAAATTTATGCATCAAAACAATACGCATAAAGTTTTTTTGGAAGGACCAGGAATACAATTTCATAAGCATTTTATGATTTTTTTTGTTTCTTAAAATAATTATGGAAATCAGAGAACTGAAGCTTTGGAAATAGTTTCCATTTCCTTATCTATTTTTGTATCGCAGATTCTTGCTGCAGCACAATAAAAAGTAACATCTTTGTTTACATAAACTGGCTTATTAAACCAGCAGGCCTCACAATTTTCACACAGCAACATATTCTTACATGTTAAATGTGATCTGCATGTTATTAAAATTCTAGTTTCCATATATCCAAATAGAAATAGATTGGGATTTTCGTCAATCTTCATGTCAAAACAATAAACCTTTCCAACACGCTGTGAAAAATTACAAAGTGATTTCAAAACAGAATTCAATAATGAAGTTCATTTTGAACTCTCTTCATTAAGCTTGAACAAGTAATGATTGCAACATCCACCTGCAAATATTTATTTCAGTGATATACTACAAGCTAAAAACCATCATTAGTATTTTTGTACCCTCTAGCTAGATATTTTTAAAGAGAGGCATCATAGGCCATCTGTAAAATAGAACATGAGAGTAAGGATAATTACCAAGAAGAAGAGAGCCACTGGAATAATTGAGTGTTCTTTGAGACATTAATATAGCAACAGACAATTAAAGTATTCCTTCTGGTTTCACACTGAAAGCACAGCTTTGCACATTAGCTGTGTGAGTAACCCTATGGACATTGGTGGCATAGAGCTCACTGAAGACAGCATATATATGTTCATGAAACTGTACCTCATTTTCTTAATTTCCATGAAAATTTCTCATCCTCATTTGCAAAGTTAAAAGCAAAACTCTGCTACATGAAGTATGAGATATTTTCAATAGGCTTTGAAATATCTCTAAATTAGCAAAAATATTCTCAAGTCTTCAATGGATAGTCATTTAAAACTATATTGTGCTGCTCCAGTAAGAAGTGTGACTTTTTCTGATTCTTCTTTGGAATGAAAGGAAATTATAGTATTTGTTTAGAAAGTTGTCATTATATGCGCCACAAAATGCCTATGGATCCGTATATCTGATATAAAAGAAGCAACGAACTCAATAAATTACCTTTGACAACTTTGGGATTTGCCCATAAAAATTCTCTTCCCCCAAGGGATAAGCACTAGCTGATCTAAAATGTCTTGAAAGCTAAAATGCGAATTTATTTTAAAATTCAGGCTTTCACACCGTTGTTCTGAATGGCTCATCACCTTGATTGCTTAAGGGGAGTATGGTGTCTAGGATAGTTTGGTGACAGTTTCTCCATTTAATCAGAGAAAAAAAAAAAGGCGTCAAACGATTAAAATTTAGGCCTTTAAAGAACTCCTTTGGATACACATGTGCATGCCTTACTAATAAAAACTGCTAGTGCTCACAGCCTGACGCTGTGCAATGTTAGGACACTGTGCCTAAGATGATGGAAATGCAGAGTAAAAGGAGAGAAAAAAAGAAACTCTTTGGATAGATATTGTCTTTCTTTTTTCACTTGTCTTTGACCTTCCCACTACTGGCCTTTCCACTGGTCTTTCTTTGTGTTTTCCATATTCCCTATTCTGCATTTTTCTCATTAGGTATGCACATGCTCAGGTGTGACACTCTCCTTAACAACTTTTTTCTTTCTTAAACTATTTTTAAATTTAAGAACCTTTATCCTCTATGGCTTCTCCTCACTTAAAATAAAATTATGCAATTGTTAATTATTTTTGCGTTGGTTTAAGAGTTTTTAATTTCATTTCTCTAGAGCCTTTTGTTTTCTGTATGCCTCTCTAAACACCATCTGCTCAACTAATTAGATTGAACACACAATCCTGGGGCCTGAGCCTCCACTTGTACCTTTACCACTCTTCTATATCTCTCAGATTCAATGGAGATACTTTCATTTGCAGTGGAATTATTGAGAGCACAACCCTAACACCTGAAACACTGATTTGTTAATCCATCCTGTTTGAAGATCTTCCACTTATGTATTCATGGGACTAGAAAATGACTCCAGCCTAGAAAGGCTCATACTATGTCACACCATAAGAGAGACTATATACCTTCACTTATCTGCCAGAGAACCACCAACACAGTCTTCACACTATATCAAGTACTTGGAAATTAACAGGAAGATAAGGATCTTAGTTTTGAAACAAAACTTTGAATGAGGTAAAATGGTAGAAATTATTGAACCAGAGGGTACAACCTAACACAGCAGAGAAAAACAGATAATGGAGAACTTGCGTGTAAACATGAAGAAAACATTGATATCAACTATCTACTTCTTTCCACTAACAAGCATACATTCATTACATTTAAATATATTATGTGCTATAGTAAAAGCTTTATATGTTTGCCAAAGTTTATACAGATACATCTAGTAAAGGCAAATAATTGCGAAGAGCATAATTGAAACAAGAGGCGATAGAAGTTGCCTAGAGATCTGCAGATAAGTCTCATTCTCTAAAGACAATCAAGGTTTTCATGTATACATCAATTAGCCTTTGATTGTGATGATAAATATTCAAAGAATTCCTGAAAGAAGGAACACCTTAATATAAATATTACAGAAAAATTCCATAATTCCATAAGGTGAGGCTAAGACAAGCTATCAACTATTCAAAACCTAAACAAAAGCTTTTGCTTTTCAGAAAAGTTAAAAAAATCTTCTTGATTTGAAGATTAAAGATGGTCAAAACAAATATTTGAATTCAAATAAAAATGGACAATCTACAAATGGACTAGCCTGAAATTCTCCCAGGAGGTACTTTGCAGAGAAATACTTGGATATTCATCTGTCCCTCTAGAATGAAATAATTTTGGTTTATTTTGGTTTTGCTTTCATCCATCTTCATCTTACCCTTTTACTGCTAACACTCCAAATGAAGCACTACTACTTCACCTTCACCTTCTCTCACACCTCTTTTCTGTAAGAAAATCTAATGATTTTTCTTGACCTTCTTGCCTGTCTGAAATTTCAATTAAATTGTCATTTTAAGTTTGATAGAACTGTTTTCCTATGGAAAACATATCTTTTTTTCCAAAACAGTTCTAAGGAAAACATAGAGAGAAATACTGACCAGTTATGAGAGAGCATCTCCACACGGGTTCTTCAACATGAAGCAAAAACTCTACCGTGAAATTCATGTCTGAAATGTTCTAATACATGTTATACCATGAGTTTTAAATATTCAGTATGAGTATTGCTATCAACATGTAAATCCTGTTATCTAGTTTGACCCTATACCTACCATTGAGTGTTCCAGAAATAAATTCCATGTTTCTTTCTCTTAACATATTTTTTAAAAACTAAGAAAGTAGTATAAATATGGAAAAAAATATTGCATAATAATTTTCAGAAGCATAAATTAGAGGACCAAACATTTTGAAGTAGAAAAAATCTAAGCATGTTATCTTCTTTAATCCTAATTTTAGTTTTAGTATGAACACACTGGTGGAAGAACAACTGAATATACAAAGAAACCTTTGCATAGGGACTCTCACTAGATTTCAAATCTAGGAAATAACATTTTATAAATTGAGAAGAAATAAAAAAGCAAGGCCTCTATTTTCTAAGTTGCATTAGGAAAAAAAAAATCTTTGGTGAAAATTGAATTACAGTTTATCTCACATGTCACTGAGTCCTCAAATGATTCACTGTTGTTGGAAGCATGTAAAAACTTGTGTGGCTTTCATACAAATGACATGCCACTACAACAGCTCTGGCCATGAAATACTTCCACCTTGGAACACAGGTGAAAACTTTTTCTTGATCAGATATCCAAGTGATAAGTACAGCCTATAACACAGTTATTGAGAAACAGCACATTGGAATCCATGCTACAAGCCAGACTTTAAATCCCAGTCAAGAAATGGTAACTTTTATAATGAAGTTGAGTGGTTATTGTTGTGCAGCTGCCAAAGCTTTTCTGGTTGGTGACTGAGGCTTCTCACCAGCAGATTCTCATCCTGGTCTTGCACTAAAATCACTGCCTGAAAATTTGTCAGTGAATTTGATGATATGAAACAATTTCTCCTTCCTACAGTTTAGCCAATGGAAAGTTTAGAAATATAAAACACTCCTATTCTGGGTATTTTCAAGCAAATTGCTACATAGGGAATAACAAAACAAACCACATTCAATTAATATTTTGCCTATAAAATAATGCTTATATTTTTATTATTTTTGGGGATGAGCTAGTCACAGTAGAAAGGCAGTTTGTTTTGTTTTGTTTTTTTTTTTTTGCCTTCAGTTATGTATTTATAATGTTAACATGTAAATATCTAGATTGCCATCTTGATGGAAATTAATGATACATTCTTGGTGCTGCTCCTTAAATTTATATCTAAGGTAATTAGAAACAAGATGTGCTTTCTATATTATCAAGAATCTGGGGAAGAGAAGTTGTACCAAAATTTTGTTGCATAAGATAAGAAATAGGAACAGCCAGATGAGGTGGTTCAGAGAAAGTCATGGAGTACTTGAAAACAAATTCCTTGTTTGTCTTTGCTTGCATGTGCAGCTTTTGCTTTATCTTTTTAACTGCTTTTTATCTCAACCCACGAATTTTCCCACTTGTACTCTTCAGACTCTCTCTCCCCAATACTGTTGGTGGAGGAGTGAGCAAGCAGTTATGTGGGGTTGAGTTGCCACAACAACCACCCTGATTTACCTGTTATGTGAAAATACTATAAGCTTTAAGTCTTATTCTTTTAATATTTGAGTCCAGCAGAAATCAAATTTTCATGCTAGAACCACAGTATCTACCAGTCCTGTATTCCTTCCTGTTGTCAGTGTATCAGTTTAAAAGTCAGTAGCCCAACCTCAACGAAAGGCTCATTGCCCTGAAAGGAAATGCATATCTTACAGAATAAGCATGGAAATATGCAGTCTCCATATTCTGCTAGAAGAAGGAAACTGCCCTTGCTGGTTTTTTTTTTTTGTTTTGGTTTTTTTTGTTGTTGTTGTTTTTGGTTCTTTTTTTTTTCCTAAAAGGTGGTCAGTTTTATATTGAGATGATGAACTTCAACTATTTCTCTCAGAGGAAGATCAAATTTCCTCTAATTTACTATATTCCATCAGGCCCTACCTCTGCTTTGTGTGTAAATCCAAGAAAGATGAGGCCCACTACTTTAAATAGCCTTCCATGCATAAGTTATCACAACAGCCTATTTTACCCAGAAGTGTAATTACAGAATCTCAGAGATGCTAACTAAGAGGAAAAAAGCTGCATAGCTAAACAGATGCTTGTGCATCTTGCTAAAAAATTTCCTCACGTCTGCAGAATCAAACAGGAGGGAGAGAAAGAAATCAAAGGAAAGCAGGTCATGTGCATGCATGTATGTGCATCCTTTGTATCCCAGAACTTTACTGTGCTGCTAAGGCAGCGCCCTGAGCCAAACAAAAACCTGCTGAGTATCACAGAGCCTTTTGCCTCCAGTAAGCAATGCCCTCAAATCTTCCAAGTGCTCCATCTTGAAAAGCTCAAGTGTCCACCAGTGCAGAATCTTATTTGTCCATGCTTTAGAATGTCCATGCAGTTAATGCTACACTGTGTTTCCTCTATTAAAAGTAGGATGGTGAGACAGCATCTGTCAGGACAGGATAAAATGTCACACTTACTATCATCTAACCAAACTTGATTCCTGACCAAGCCAAACCACAAGTGTAAACCTGCAATTAAAACACAAGTAGAGATAGCATGTCAGACGATTGCTAGTTTACACCAATTGTGTATTGGTGTACACATATCCTGCAATTCTGAAGGACCCAAGTAAAAATTGTGACCTAAACTCCCCTCGTAGAGTCTGTGATCCAGATTCTATGAAAATGTTCATTAAAAGCCTTACAAACCTGGTATTGTTACCATGGCATCCACCTCACTCACAGGTCTGAGCCACTGTGTTACTCAGTGATGTTGTCTGGTGGGGAAAGGATTTGAAAAATGTCTCTGGAGAAGGCTGAGAGGCACTCTTAAATTTGCATAAAGCAGTTTATCTTCTTGCTCTCCTAATTCATAATTTTAAACTAAAGGACTATCCCCTTACCCTAAATCATATTTTTTCCCAGAGCTGATACAAATTACTAGCCTCATTTTGACAGCATAGGTAGATACTCTTCACTTTCTTGTGAAGGAAAAGGTATTAGCAACTCTACAGGGTGGCACAGAGGAAGAGCTTACTTTTGATAGTCTGAATCTTCCTGTGTTGGATATCTAGAGTTGAGTAGTCATAATATCCTGAAAACAGGTGCTCCAGATACTCTATTAGAGCTCTGATTTCACATGATGAGGCAGGGGTATGTGAGAAAGCAGGCACCTACAATACACCACCCTTAACCTGTAATGCTCAGGATACAACATCAACAGGACATGCCACTGCAGTACAGAACTGATCAATCTTCTGCACTGCAAACCCACAAGTACTGAATACACTTCTTACCTATGGAGAAAAAATGTATTTGGAAAATATATCAATTTTTCCTCACAGTTTTCATCATATTTATTTTGGATAAGACTCAAACACAAAACACGGACAAATTTTCAGTTTCAGAATTTTTTTTTTTTTCAGATTTTTTTTTTTTCAGATTTTTCCTTTCTTCATTACTAAGTTTAAAATAAAGACACATAACAATAGTTAGAGAAATGAAGGACTGAGAGTATCTCTGACAGGAATCCTCATAACTGTTACTAACCTTTGGTAAGCCTTAAAAATAGAGGGAAATGGGCTGCAGCATGTAAGTCGCTCCATGGGAGTAGGATCTGAGCGTGTAAACACCAGATCGTAAAAATCTGCAATACAAAACTGACAGCTCATGTAAACAGTGAGCAATCTAAGCTTTCTTCTCAGTCGAAGTTTGGCTGCATGCACAAATCATTGCAGTATCCTTAACATATGAATGCTTCAGAAAGAACTGAGAAATATTAGAGGAATCTAGTAAGTCCCTTTCAGTAACAAGGAGGAAAAAAGCTGAACAATCACATCTTAAAAATAACTGTTTTCATCAGCAGTGCCGGCACTTATTTGTGTCTCTGTGGCTTCATTTTTCTCAGTGAATGTGAACTCGTTTCATACTTTGCAGATCTAAGCTTGTAAGATCATTCTAAATCAAGAGATTTGCACTTTATACAGACTCTTTACCAGGCATCAGTTCTGCTGACAGCAAAATACTTAATGCAGACTAATAGCATCTATGAAGCAAGAGAACAATTCCTATACCACCTGGATTTATCTATGGGCTTTGACACAGTCCCCCATTGTAGAGGAGATGAATCCCTCTGCAACATCCCCCTGGAACCTCCTTTGAGATAAGAAAAAATACTTGCTTAGAATGACTCATGTTAGAAAAATGTAAGCTCTTCTTATCTTTTTAGAATATTATTGGTTAGGTTTAGTTCTTTATAATTGCTTGTCCCAAACAAAGAAAGATAATGTAGTTGGTCAAAATGTGTTAACCCTGTTTTCCATTGGTTTACTTGTGATCCCCCATAACCCTATAAATGTACACGTGTGATCCCCCATCTTTGGATTTGTGGCTTGACCCCTTCACAGACGATAATAAAGCCTGTGGAAAAAGTCTGAGCTGCTCTCCTGGTCTTTTTATGCTGGCTGGAAACTGCAGGTTTGTGTGAGAAACCATGAAGCTGAGTGCCTGAAAGGCCAGCACTCACAAACCTTGGAACTTTCCCCTGCCCCACGACACCAGGGCAGGGGACACAACAAAAAGTTACACCCCATAACATCCTTTTCTAAACTAAAGAAAGATTAAGTTGATGGGTGGATTCCTCAATGGACAAGGAATTTGCTGGATGGTTGCATCCAGGCTGCAGAGGTTCAATGTCCCAGTGACAAATGGTGTCCCTCAGGGGTCTGTACTGGAACCAGTGTTCTTTAATGTCTTCATCAATGACAAGAGGGATTGAGTGCACCCTCAATCCATTTCCCAAAACTACCAACCTGAGTGATGCAGCTGACACACTGGAAGGATAGGATGCCATCCAGTGGGACCTGGACAAGCTCAAAGAGTAGGCCCATGTGAACCTCATGATGTTCAACGAGGTCAAGTGTAAGGTCCCACACATGGATCAGAGTGAATCTCTGATATCAACACATACTGGGGGATGAAGGGATTGAGAGCAGCCCTGCTGAGAAGGAATTTGGCAGTGCTGGTGGATGAAAGGCTGGATATGAGCCAGTAAGGTGTGATTACATCCAACTGTATCCTAGGCTGCATCCCAGGAAGCTTGGCCAGTCAGTAAAGAGAGGCGATTCTGCCCCTCTTCTGTTTTGATACCACACCTGTAAGACTACTCTGAAATCTTCAGCACAGAAAATACATGGACCCACTGCAGTCAGTCCAGTGTAGGACTCCAAAAATGATCAGAGGGTTGGAGCAGCTCTTCTGTGAAGAAAGGCTGAGAGAGTTGGTGCTGCTCAGCCTGGAGAAGAAAGGTTCCAGAGAGACCTTATAGCAGACTAGATGACCTTTAAAGGTCTGTTCCAGCCCACACTATTCTGTGACTCTATGATTCTGAACACTTGCACCTATTGCCAAATGGCACGGCTCTCCAGATGGCTACAACATCAGGGTTTGTGGTTAGGTCGTATCTACGTCATAAAAACAAACACCAGCTGACTCCTTATGAAGCAACCTGCAAACTGGTATCTGAGCGAGCATCACATGAACTATTCTTAGAGTTAGGATCAGTCAGGTATTATCCAATACTGTTGTTTAGCACTGCACCTTGTGATAGGTGGTTATTCAGGGGTGTCCAGTGCATGGCCCTTTACTGTGCTGTAGTCATGCCCTGAAGTGTCCACTCATGCAGGATTACATTTCTTGTCTCAGTTTTCAAGGTGATAATTTGGTCTGGTAAATCAGCTTACTCATAGGCTTGTGAGAATTAGCAACTATATTTTCATTCAGAGTTCTGCTTAAACAGAAGCCTTTTATGTCTTAAAAGGTTTTGTTTAGCCAGGGCAATTAACTTAATATTAATTCTAATATTGTCATGGGAATTCTGTTAACATTTCACACCTCCTGAAAACACTCAACTCCATTTTGAGTATTTTCCCATATTTCAGTGGAACTGAATATTTATTGCTTCCTTTTAAAAGTGTTTCTGGTTCCATTGTTCCACACTAAAGATGCTGCAACAATATGAATAAGAACATTTTCTTGTCTTTAAACATCATTACAGTTTTAAAATTTTAGTTATCTCTTGTGATGTGCATTAACAAGCTTCTCTCAATGACCTAGCAGTCACAGCTTCTCTTCATTCCAGAGAGGTATGTGAACAGAAGGACGACGAGCTCTATGACCACTAAACCTCAGCAATACAGCCAGATGGACCAGTTCAACTGGCTTCACAGCACGGTTCCTAACCCACAGCACTGACTGTGGACAATCCACCCACTAAAAACACAGTGACAGAGCAGTGTGGAAAGCAATTCAACCCACATCTCATCCCGTGTTCATCTCTGGCAGGGCTTAGACTTTCTTCACACTATTACTGTTTGCCAGGAAATTCCCTCTGTGGTTATCCTTTGTTATGTGGAATTTTCAGGAGCTTGTCCTTGGGCAGCCAGTCTTCTGTTCACCACCCGGAGCACGGCAGTGCCTTCGGCTGGTGGATAATCATTCACCTCCCAGAGGAGGACGCAGGGGCAGATGCAGTGGGAATTTGCACATCAAAGGGATTAAAGCACTTAGCAGAGGATTAGAAACCTGATTCTAGACTCTCCTGAGCCTACTGTCTCCAAATCCAGCAGAATGTACCAGCCACAGCCATAAAAGAGAAGGAAACCCTCTGATTCCTCTAGGCATTTCAGTCTGCCTTTGTTAGTGGTTTACTGTGCTTCTTCCAGGTTTCTTTCTCTGCAACTATTTACCATATTACTGTACCCTTCCTTTTCCCCAAAGTCATAAAAATGGAACACAGCTTTTAAGATTTTACTCAAAATCTTATTAGGGAAAAACAGAAAGACACTATATATAAAAATATAAGAATTTACCGTTAGTTCAAACAGTCACATCATCCAAATTATCTGATTAACACAACAAAAACCATTAACCATAGCTACACCAAACTCTTGCAGGATCTACTAATTTCATTGGACACATTTGTCTATTCAATATTCCTCTTTTTCCTAGGGTCAAGACCTACAGTCTTCCTCAAACAGAAAGAGGGTAAGTAGAACATGTTGTGAACACTTTGGGATCCTTGCTGGGAGTATGATGCTCACAGTTGTGGGAGTTTCTTCCTTTTCTATCCTGTGGTATACTTGGAGCTCTATTTATGTCTTCTTACCACACTCTGCCTCCTTCTAGCTGGTTCCCTGCTGAAGTCTGATCATTTCCCACCCTGGCCTCAGCTGACACCAAGGGCTGTTACTTGCATGGCAGTGCTGCCCCAGATGAGACAGAGTTTTACCTGATTCGCGGTGTTCACAGAGCTTCTGCTCACACAAAGGGGAGGCAAAAGTCACTCAGCCTCACTTAAAGCAATCTGAAACCATGCCAAGACAAACCCACACGTGCTGACACCCAGCACTGCCCACTCAGACCAGCACCTTCAGCCTCCTATTATGGGAAATTCATGTTATCAGAGCTACAGCAGCAAACGTTCTGACCTTCTGAACTGCCTCCTCCTTCTTCCTATTTAAAATACAACCTCCATTTATTAAATGCACTTGTCTCCATATGTGCATACCAGTTCTGGAAAAAAGATCCATTTATGCTATGCTGCTCCTCCTCACAATTTGTTCATTATGAATTTGGAGAAGACAGCCAGGGAAGCCTTGTCAATGTCAAGGAAATAAATAAGATATTTTTAAAAAAAACAAACCAGAGCTCTATCAGATCTTCCTTTATTCCTTCAACTGGATAGATGGGGTATAAAAGTGTGCAGACCATTTTAATTACAGTTGTACTTAAAATTTATTTCCCTCATTGCTATTCTGAGCTTGACAAAGAATAAAAAATTACCACAAGGAACTGGTTATTTATACTGTGTTGGAGGTTAGCTCTGTGAATTTACAACAATCCTCTCTGACTTAAATATTTAAATTTGGAAATATATCAATATATCTAATATTTCCAACTGTCTCTTTTCTCCTATTGAGATCGTTGATGAAAGAGAGTATAGAAACAATCTCTTTTATAGCATATTTTTGATAATACATTACCATATTTCTCTCTACATGCAGAGTAGGTAAGAATGATACTTTCCAGTAGGTTACAAATGCCTAAGACTTTTCTGCAACGTGGTAAGTACTCACTAATACAAATAAAATTGTTCTTGGATACAAAATAAATCACAGAATTCTTAGACTGCTATTCCTTTGTCCTCTCCATTCTTTTCAAAAACTGCAATTTGTTAAGTATTTTGATGCAGAATTGTCTCCAATTTTAATTTTATTCTAATTCTGTATGTAGAGGAATGCATCTCTCCCTGGAGATATCTACAACTACCATCTACTCTTATCAAAAATGTTCCATTAGGAGGAAAAAAGTGATAAAATGGTTCACTGATTTCACAAAATCAGTTTTATTACCCTTAAAGTAACAGGATGAAGGAAATACAAATTTAAAAACAGAATACAAAAGTAATTCTTTGTAATCTAAATGACCAGTTTAGGGGTTTGTTCATTATTCAAAAACTATCTGGAGTTTATAAAATTACTGTGCTCCAGAGGTCCTGGATACTTTATCATTAGGAATCAGAGAAGAGCTCAGGTAAATGTTAATCTTGTAATAGATACACAAGGACCTTATAAAATTAAAGGATTTTACAACAGTTAACTAGCTAGCTAACTTGTTATTACCAGAAAAAAATGACTTGCAGATATTTTCACTAAATATGATAGGAAGTGATATCATTGACCACACTCATATCTTAAAAATATTAACTGCACTTTGAAGAAAGGGAAACAAAATGAAAATCAGAACTAAAAGAACAGCACAACTCCAGCGTTCCTAAAAGAGACATTTGTCAGCTGTTGCCACTTTTCTTTGCTTAATTTAGCATGAATTGTTATTTCAGGATGTGATGATTACTGTAGAGTGGTTTATTATTTAAATCACTATTTGAATGAAATACTCAAAATCAGAAGACCATATATTCACTGAGTGTATACATGGTGTCAGATGTTTGTGAATCACAAACAAGCATCAGAGACTGACACTGACTTGTGAACAGATCCTGAATCCCTAAATGAACTGCTGAATATCTTTAAAACCCAAATTTAACTCTTACTCATCAAATTTCTTTCATATTCTGTGTAATCACCCAGTAAAATCTCATCAAGGGTAAACTGAAATTGTGCTTCCAGGACAAGGGTGGGGAAAAGGACCCTGACACCCCCTTGAAATACATCTGTAGGTGCTGGAACCTGCAGACATGTCCTGTTGCTGTCGATCTGCATGTAAAAACTTAACAGTAAAAATGTTTGCATTCCAATTAAAAATTAATAATACTCTAGGAAAGCTTGGAAATTATCTCGACTTTGGATAGTGAAAGATTAAACACAGGAACCTGTGCTATTTCAAAATAGTAATATATGCAATTTTTTCCCCCTTCTATTACATTGCTGAGACAAGCTCATTTTCCATTTGTCTTCCCTGCACTTGCATTATAAAAGTGTATTTGGTTCCTCATCCTCCCCCAGGAAATAAAAAAAAAAATTAATCACTATTTAAAGAATGCAGCCCATACGCCACATCTTAAGATTTTATATATATTTATCACTATTAATACTCCAAAACAATTCTAGTTGACTTTTCATGAGCATATGGTGTATTTAGAGCCACTCTTGAAGGGACAAAACGTCCCTGGACCCCAGGAGCAAGGGTAACTCTCCAGTGCATTGTCACAGCAGAGCTGATTCCCTGTCTGTCATCTTCCCCTGAAAGTTTTTTGGGTGCCAAGACTGAGCAACCCTCTCTGGATCCCACACACTCCACTCTGCATATCCTTCATGGTTTTCTCTTCTACACACTGGGGGCAAAACAAGGCTGGACACCCCAGCAGTGAGAGCCTGCTGCCTGAGACTGAGCCAAGGGACTGCTCAGTCCAGCTGCT
Source organism: Cinclus cinclus (assembly GCF_963662255.1). Taxonomy (NCBI): domain Eukaryota; kingdom Metazoa; phylum Chordata; class Aves; order Passeriformes; family Cinclidae; genus Cinclus; species Cinclus cinclus. The sequence continues at coordinate 12,952,583 of NC_085049.1, forward strand.
GAATGGATTTGTAAGTGATGTGACGTGGCTGAGCACTTCAGACACCTCTCTTGGAGTAGAAACCTCTCTTGCATAACACTAACATTTTTTTTTAATAATTTAAGCTACTGTTTACTTTTGTCATGCCTAAAACCATCCCTCCCCTTCATACTATCTTCAAGAGCATAACAAGGTTTCCTTAATGGCTAGGACTATTTCTATCTCATATTTATTCTAAATTCTGAATTGGGAGCACTGAAAACCTGTGTTTTGTGATTAGGCTTGAACATTTACAAGTTAATGGAACAACACCTTATGCTTTTCAAAATTATATATTAAACAGATTTTGAAGCTCAAGTTATATTTGAGCAATAACATCACAAGATGTGAGAAATTGCTAATATACTCAGACATTGGCTACCACTAGACAAAACTAATATGCCAAAGGTTTTATATGAAAAGAAAAAAATAAGTAACCTGATGTAACTTGTCACACATATATGTTTACATTTTTCAAAGACAGTTTACATGAGATGGGATATTTATGATTAATTTACAGTTATGACAACTGGAATCAGCCTCATCCTTTATAGATTATATTATTAACTTCCAGTTTGCTTAAAAAAATATTTTATCATAAACACTTCAGTCAATTACTCACCACTAGATATGACTTAAGCATGGGATCTTTAAATAATTATGAGATCTCTTGGACTTTATTTAGGCCATAATTTATAACACATAAACTGCCATACATTAATACTTGAGCATTACACTGCTTGTTTGGGACTATTACACCAAATATTTTCTGAAGTTACTTTTCTAAATCCAAAGGGATAAGGTTATCCATGGAGCACAGTGAAGAATCAAAATTTTGCCTGTTTGCATCACCATGTGTTCTAAATTCTGGCCTGTGAGTAAATTTGAAAGTGGTTCTCAGAAAGTGAGTACAGCAACCACTTTACCATTGTTGTTTGTGTTAAGAATTGACACAGAAATACACTATCTTGAACTATTTACAGCATGGACTGAGTCCAACATCTGATTGTTTTCTCTATTACCCATGATAGAAATTTAATTTCTGCTATTTTCAGTTTTACGTAATTCCCAGAATGAAGGAGCTGTATTGAAGAAACTCTGAATAAATGGAATGGCCGTGCTTGACCGTACTTCCTCAAAAAAGATTATCTTTATTTCTGAGAAAGGAAAAAAAGCAAAAAGCACAAACCTATCTGGCTGTTACCTAATGCCTACTTATCCAATTTCTTATGGAAAAGTAAAGTTCATGTTCAAAGAAATAAAGAAAATAAGAACCTGACAAGATGCATTAGAACTGTCCTCTATTCCACCAGAACAAAGAAGGAGTGCCATGAATGATGAGTACTGTCATTTGCAAAGGATAAATCCATTGATCACTTGGAACATGATTTAGTAAGTTTTCAGAACTTGAGAATTATACAATGCAGAAATGTCACATCGTGTTACTGTCATACAATAAAAAGAAATGGAGCATTTTGCTTAGACTATTATCTTTCAGTGAAGAACTACTTTTGGGCAGTAGAAGCCAGGAGATTTTAAAGACAGATATAATTAGTTCTGAAGAGAATCTTCTGGAGGATCTCTGAGCAGAGGATTTGCTATTTTTGTTTAAAAATTATTAAGGAGTCTAAGGCAAAAACTAAAAAAAAAATCTGAAAAAAAGGTAAAGACTACAGAAGACTATGCAACAGCTATTCTGAAAATATTTTCAAAACAATAACAGAGAAAATTAATAAGCTAGAACTGACAGCATTTTTATCAAAATGAACAGGCAAAAATACTATTTAATTTTTTAAGTGGAATTTCATAAAGCTATTACCCTTCCTTCAAAATACTCCAATCATATAAGCACATATTTCATTATTAATATCAATGGGTTTTTAAAGGCTAGAGATTTGTGTTTTGGTGGGGATATTTTATGGAAAATTTTGCAAATTTCTACTGAAGTATGTGAAGCAAACTTCCTCTAAAGGTAGTAAAACAACCAGGAAAGAGGTTGCAGCAAGCTGGGGGTTGATCCTACCTCCCCTGTGAGAAGTTCCAAGACAAGAGGAAATGGCCTCAAGTTACACCAGGGTATGGGATATAAAAAAAAAAAAAAAAATTCTTCAACAAAAGGGTTGACAAGCATTAAAACAGGGTATTCAGAGAACTGCCTGAGTTACTATCCCTGTTAATTATTTCAAAGACAGTAGATGTGGCAGCTGGGGACACTGGTTAGTGGAGAAATTGGCAGTGATGAGGTAACAGTTGGTTTCAATGAGCTCAGAAGTGTTTTCCAACCTGAGTGGATCTGTGTTCCTCTGATTCTGCATGGGAAGCCCAGCCCAAATTCTACTGTACCTCAGTCACTAATAGCCTGTCTTTCTTCATGCTGAACCAATATCCCCACTCGTTTCTATTAGTTTCTATTCTGATGAGGTTCATCAACTATGCTTTCACTGATACACAGCTCAGAGTCTTCTGCTTTCTTTTCAGTAGGGTCTACAAGCAAAACAGTTCTGACCAGGGAGAAGCAGCTGAGGGACAGGGCTTGTTCCACCTGGAGCAGAGGCTGCTTCTGGGGAAGCAAACAGCAATCCCCCAATACCTATAAGGAGATTATTGGGAAGATGCTTCCAGGCTCCTCACAGCAAGGACTGGTGAGACAGTAAGGTGCACAAGTTGAAATGGGAGGTGTGTTCAAAATGGGTGTAGGGAGAAAATTTTTCCTGACGACTGCCAGGGAGCAGCACAGATTTCTCAGAAAGGTTGTGTATGAAGATGTTCCAGACCGATTGGATAAAGCCTTTAAATAGCTGGTCTGATTTCAAGGCTAACCCTGCTTTAAGCAAGAGGCTGGACTAGGTGAAAATCTGAGGTTCTGTTCAATACAATTTATCTGATGATTTTAAGTGGTGAGTTCCATTGTGACATGTTTAACACATATTTCTGAATCCATACAGCTGAAGAAAGCAACCATCTTATAAAAAAAGTCAGTGAAATCTTATCTAGGATGTCTGTTTCTGAAGCAGATATTTCTGATATAAATTTGGACATGTTAGCCCAGAAATAGTTGACCTATCATCATGTGTATTTGCAACACATTATTACAAAGCCACACATTAAATATACAGGAAAAATAAGAAGGAAACCAAACCCCACGAGATTTAGCTTTTTTTGTTTATAGATACACAGAGAATGAACATCTCCTTAAGAATGATTTTTGGGTTTTGTATTTTAGAAAGGTTTATGATGGTTTATGGATTGCAAGACCAACTGGGTCTGTATATATAAGGAACTATTCCAGAGCCCCTGACCTATTTTGTATTAAAAGATTTCTTAAAATTAAACAAAACCAAAAACAAAACAATAAAACAAATTAAACAAAAAAAGCTCCACAACCAAAAAAAAAAAAAAGAACAAATACCCCCAGCACTTAAATTTTCACGTATTGCAGATCACTCACAGCAATTTTAAGAGCCTGGAAGTACCATTGGTCTAGACACTTGAGTTGCTCAGTGGATTACAGCATATTCAGAACTTAGGGATTCTCTTGTAGCAAATCCTCTTTCTTGATGCAAGGATGAGCAATTAGCCCATTAATTACAACCTTAAAAATAATGTTTTCCTCAATAGATATTCTTGCAAATATCTATAATTATGTATTGCAAACTTTAATTAAGTAAAGCTCCTGAAAGATGAAATCTAAATGAATGTCCCATGCGAGACTAAAATATGCAGTATAAAATCAGATATTCTGTGGAGGAGCTAGTGTTTTCAGCAAACAGACACAAGAACTCATAAGTAAAAGATGGTGAGAAAAATAAAATCAGTGAGCAAAATTTAATAGACCAGACTCTTTACTGCTTTATGCCTTGTAAAAAAATGGAAACATTCGGAAAAATCCACTGATTTGGCAGCACTTGCCATCTATTCTGCATTCCTGCCATACAGGTATAACTGATTAAACAGAGAGCAAGTGAACAGGCTCTAGCAGAAATCATTTTTTCACTTCACAGTGTATGTAGACAAGGTGCAAGAGGACTAACTTTCCAGAAAGCAATGCTAACAGAACTCTAGAAGTTTTGAAAGACTTTATTTTTTTACATTTTTGTACCAGCTTGAAAGACTAGCATTAAATTGACATAATAAAGATTCAGTAGTCCATGCAGGATTCAACTGCTTAATATATAAACTAATTCAGAAATGGTTTAGTTTCTTAAACTGAATTTATATTGTTGTGGAACTGTCTGTTTTTCAAAGTGGCTTCCAAAGTTGTTAGAAGCATCACCAAATTCAAAACTTCTACATCCAAGCTTTTAGAGCCAATATCCCCACAAGAAATTACACACAATTTTGTTTCACTCTGGCCAAGACACTTCTATTTATAGATGGTAAGAACGTGAGTCATTTCAGTGAGACCACCCGTAAGAAAATAATTGGAAATCCAGTATTTTGTGGGGGCAAAATAATTTCCGTTTTAATTGTCACTTATTTTTTTCAGCCATGGCATCTTTAAGGACTACAGTTTCACAATATATATAGTTTAACTATATCTACCCTTATATATTCTTCCCCCAAAAATCAAAAACTCCTACTGTAACTTATAATTTGTACTTTCTTCTCTTGAATTGTTTAATTTTCCATAGGGATAAATTTACAATTTGCAAATTATCAATTCCTAATTTTAATCTCATTTCATTGAAATGTTTGAAGAGTTAGGTGTGATTTAGAAAAAACGGGCCTTGACTACAAAGCTTGAGTAATATCTAAATCTGCTTTTGTCACTAGAATTATGGAAGGTAATAAATGTGTTATATACAAAAGCATATATACTGAAAAGAGCCATATACAAAATCATTTACAAAAGTCACTGTTCTAGGCTTATTTTCCTGCTATCTGGTTTCCTAGACATGCACTTAAATTTCTTATAGTGAAAGATGCTTCTACTGCTCCTAAATACTGTGACGGTAGCTTTTCTGAACCTGACACTAATCAGGAACAGTAAAGCAGATTCTGCTGCTCTCTCTCCACTGACAGTGGAAAAATTCACCTGCTTACATGAAGAGAGGCTTACCAGCCAGTATGGCAGACCCCTTATTTAAACTAATCACATTCATATGGCACCTGCTCCAGGAGTTGATTTGGCTTATTTTACTCCTGCTACCAAAAAAATTGTCATAAATTCCCAGCTAGAATTTTATCCAAAATGAATAAAATTAAGATACTTTAGGGCCATATTTTGCATGCCTGAATGCATAAAAATAAAGTGAAATTTGCAATTATTGTCAGGTCCTCCCCATGTAGTCTTATCTCTGAGGACATTTTAACAGGTTGTTTGCAATGCTCGAAACAAAAAACTTGACTAAAACCTCATTTTGAAGTGAATATCAGAGGATATAATCGATCTTATATGCTTCAGCATAGTACAAAGCCTCCACATGAGTTTAAATCTGATGCCATCTGGTAAATTTCAAAAAGGAATTACAAGACCAAGAAGCATATCTGACTTGAAAGATATAAAATGTTCCCTTTCTATATACCGCTAAAATATCTATACCAGAAATATCAGAGATGCACAAAAAGCTAATGCCAGCAAGGAAAGCTGATTAATGACAGAATTCATTAGTTACTTCATAATGCAAGCACTATACTGTCAAATCACTGTTTTGCTGGACTAGTCCCAGCAATAGATGGAAACGGACAATTTTTCCATTATATATAAGGAAGGTTATATAAGGAAGAGACCATAAGAAAATAGGAAGGAAGGAAAGGAAGGGAAGGAAGGGAAGGAAGGACATATTAGCTACCAAATTTTATGGAGTTAGCTGAGCATAATTTTCATTATGATCCCTCAGTTTAATTCACACACAGTAATATAGTCTTTCATACTAAGATAAGCAAATAAACTGCAGAGATTTTTGTCCTTGATCATGTCTCAAAGAAGCATCTCTGTTCCTCCAAAATAAATTAAAACAAGCTTTCTGACATTTTAGCTTTTAGGATGGGCAATTTATATTTGCAATTATGATCAAAGACTCCATTTCCTTCCTCATGAAGAGCAGACAATTGCTCTCTTACCACTCGAGCTCATTAACACTTCCTCAGAACTCAGAGCCAGACTCTGGAATTGATGCATAGATAATAGTGGAGCTCAAGAGGAAAGTGCTCCTCTGAAGGGTATATACAGCTTATTGGTATGACTTCCAAGCATCTCACACTCTTTGTTCTGAGTAAGAGAAGTGTCAATTTTCACATTTTCTTTGGACAGCACTTGAGCAGGCAGAGGTTATATAAGAATGCATTGATAAAGACTGGGATAAGAGAAGAGCTGAGGAGACCAAGTCTAACCAAACTGCACAAAATAACACCAGTAGGTGGTTACACTCCACTTCATCCTCTCATCAGGCAAGCACACAATGGAAGTTTTCACTGATTTTCATATTCTCAAGGCCAGGAAACAGGCAATTAATTTAACCCAATGCACTTTTACCTTCAGTGCTTCCTAACATCTCCTTAGAATGTAAGCTGTGCCAGTTACTGTACTCAAAACACTGGGTGAAAATAAGTAAACACTCAAATAGTCGAGAACTTAAGAGATCATAAAGAAATTGTCCTGGTTTGAAGGACAGGTGTTTGCTAAGAAAAGCAGAAGCTTCCCTTTGGACTGAAAAATGTGATCCTTCCTTCCTACAGATTATTATGATTTTGAAATTAAGGGAGCTCTCAGGCAAAGATATGGGGGTAGGAATAACAGTTCTTTACTAGTATATCTAACAAGACAAACAAGAACAACAACAGCTATGAAATTACCCACAAACAGAACAGTAACTCAGTCCCAGTGTTTTTTGGCTGCAGGCACCTTTTCCCTGAGCTGCAGTTCCCGGTGCTGGGGACGGGCAGGTCCCGCAGAGCTGCAGGAGGGCTGGGGGTGATGGCAGAGCTGTCCCAGGGGGAGAGAGAGATGGAGAGAGAGCTCTCCGCTCACGGTGTGGGTCCTGGTGCTCAGCAGAGTGCTGGATGGTGGCAGGTTACAGTGAGAAGGGAGCAGGGCAGGGTCTGACAGCAGTGAGGATGGCTCCTGGCGCTGGGATGGCAGGGATGGGACTGAGGCGGCAATCGTCCTTCTCGTCCAAACTCCGTGGGGGAAATGGGCCAAGCCAGAGCCTTCTGTCTGCTCTTCTGGCTGTTTGGATATCGAGGGGTTTCCCTCTTCTCTCCCCTCGCCTCCCCCTTGTCACCAGGGCCCAGTCAACAGGTATCTTAGCATGACAATGGGGAAAATTCCACAGAGGGAAAAGGGAAAGAACCAACCCCCAACAGAAATGCATAAAAAGACATCTGGATTACAACATCTGCTTTATCAAGACTCTCCTTTTTAAAGTTTATTTAATTCCCTTTTCAATCTCTGCTATTTCTCTGTTTAAGAGGCAATTAGTTGCAGCCAGAGGTTGTGCAGGCCTTGACAATTTTCTACACAAGGCTGGATAAAGCCATAAATGACCTGTGAACCGATCCTACTCTAAGCAGGAAGGTGGACAGCAAAATTTCTTGCAGTACCTTCCAGCCTTATGCATTCACATACAGAACTTTATAAGAGGTATTGTCTCTGCCTTTACTGAGAAAAAGTCATAAAATCAAACATTCATTACTGTTGCGTGGGTCAGACAGCTATTCAGTGAGTCAAGTTTATAATCTAAAATAAAGTGTGATTATGAAGAAGGCAGTGCTTTAATCACATTTTCAAAGAAATCATTATTCACTTACAGCACAAGTGAAAATGTTTATCACTAGAGGAAAAGTGATAGCACTCTTCAAAACAAGTTATCTATTGCTGAATGGAAGATATTCATAACAAAGAAGTGTTAATCACTGAAAATGCCTTTTTAAAAGTGGAGTTTCATGATGCGGAATCAAGGCTACTGCCACACAGGACTGCATTCAAATGACAGCAGGATTTTCGGAGGAAGATTCACAGCAGCCCACAGGAAAAGATAAAGCTGCTCAAAGAAGGCACCAGATCAAGCTAGGTTTTCCAGGAATCCCGCAGTCAAATACCTAATTCTAGCCTTTAGAAAGCAGGAACAGTTTGCCATAAGCAGCCAAAAATCAAGAGTGATATATATTAGGTCTAAATAAACACAGCAGAATTTGAGATAGCATGACAAGGGGCTAACAGATTTATGCTTGTGTTGCCTGTGCAATGAGCATGAGATGGCTTTAGTTCAGATGTCCAGAGCCATGTCATTATCCCAGTATGTCCCAGTAGGGAAACAGGTCAGACTTTCTCAGGCTTGGAGCAGCAGCTGAGAAGAATACTTGGCTTCAAGTCTGAAGGTGTCTAATCTCTGGACAGCTCAGGAAATGAGATAGCACAGCTGGTAGCTATTTCTACATGTTCCTGCAGCTACGTCCTTTGTGGTCTAGTGATTAGGAATATATTGCTCCTACAACACAGAGAAATTCTAGGAGTTTGGCTGTCATGCAGCACTTGTTGGCGAGTTATTGGTAGATCTCAGGTACCTTTTTTTTAAGTGGCTAGCAATATCTTTGACCAAGTACTTCTGTGTAACTTTTGCCACAGGCTTTATTATTGTCCATGAAGGGGTCAGGCCACAAATCCAAAGATGGGGGATCACACATGTACTGGGTTTGGGGAGATCACAAGTAAACCGATGGAAAACAGGGTTAACACATTTTGGCCAACTACATTATCTTTCTTTGTTTGGGACAAGCAATTATAAAGAACTAAACCTAACCAATAATATTCTAAAAAGATAAGAAGAGCTTACATTTTTCTAACATGAGTCATTCTAAGCAAGTAGTTTTTCTTATCTCAAAGGAGGTTCCAGGAGGCTGTCACAGGACTCTTTGCAGAGGGATTCATCTCCTCTACGCTTCTATCTCTACATACATAGAAAAACATTGAGTAAAACTCCTTTATGTGACTGTAAGCAAATAACTTTGTGAGACTGTCTTCTAAATGTTCAGGCAAAGGTCCCTTGCAACCTGTATCACCCTGTGGTACTATGAAGAGAGGTGAGGTATGCAGCTCTCCCCACACAAGGCAAGACAATTTCTTTGACTGTCTTGAGAGCTGCATCCATCCACAGATACACAGACTGGCACACCAAATGTTTTCTCTTGACCAAAGTCACATTTTGCCATGGTGTATAAGGTCTTGGCTGTGTCACAGAACAGCACAGCCCAAATATTTTCCCTTCTTTATAGAGAAAATAATTTTTCATGGATACTGTCAAAGCTACTTAAAAATTTAGTATTAAACATTTCAAAAGGGATTCCTGAGATCTGGATGTAAAATAGAAAAAAAAGAAATAGCATATGAAAAGAAATTGACTCCAGAACACTAGATGGGATCACCCTTCGGGAACATTTTCTGTTTAATGAATTTCTATGCTCCTATTGTCAAGTCAAAAATAGGCAGTGTGCTGATTTACTTCAGAATGTACTGACATGACAGCCAAAACACAACATACTATAACTAACAGCCATTACATCCCTCTGGAACATAATTACCAGGCATAATTTATAGCAAAACCCATAATCTGAGCCAGAACTTCAGTGTCAGAAGATGTAATGTGACAACTAGGACCCTTCAATTCCTCTTAGTATGCAGAACTTGAATCAAATGCAATACTGAGGTTATTGCTCTCCATTCCTACCAGAACAACAAACCCTCTCTGCTATAGTCCTCTCCAGCCTCTGAAGTTCTGTGCCTCCTTCTCATTAGTCCCATCCCTGCACAACTCCTACTACATTCTTCATCAGCTCTCCTTGGCAGCAGTGACACCTTCTCACCACATCTAACCACTATTTTATACCTGTATTCTGTAACTTATTCTGGGCACTGGGCCAAAGCATTTAATTCCTTGAACTGCTATGAATCCAATTTCTTTATGTATTCAGTTAGAAATCAGAGGTATGGGTCTGCTTTACCACTACTAAAATTACACTGAACTGGCTTCACCCTTTTTCCAAGAGGAAAACATGCAGCTTGCCCTATTCTAATTCCTTTTTAGTCAGCTACACATACATTGCCTTTAAAGCTTTCACAACACTGACTAATTGTTAAGGAAAATAAACAGAGAGTGCAGAATATGAAGTGTAGAACTAGCTAATTATAGCATTATATTTGACAAAGTAGGATGTGTTCATTTGTGAGGTGACCTGTACAGATTTCCTGTGAGCTACCCACAATGCTTCTTGCATACAACCTCATAACAGGTGAGCAGCAACAAGGAATGAAGATACCCTCCCAATAAATCAGTGATGCTGAGTCAGTATCAAGTATTTACTATTTAGCAGAAAGCAGACAGCTGTTTTACACCTTTGTTTACACCTTTTAGAAAGCAAAGAGGAAGCATCAGCAGAGGTGATATAGCCTAAGACAGCAAATGTAACATGGGTAGCACGATGTTGCTGGACTCATTCATTATGTGCATAAATTCAGAACAACGAAAAGAAGGTACCTTTACATGGAACCACAGAATGGCTTGGGTTGGAAGGGACCTTTGAAAGTCATCTCATCCAACATTCTCTGCAATGAGCAGGGACACCTTGAACATTTCTCAGTGCCCCATCCAACCTGACCCTAAATAGATTCAGAGCTGGGGTTCTTCTCTAGGGAATCTGTTCCAGTGTTTCACTGTTACAGTGCTTCCACCATAAAAACTTACTTCCTTATACCTAGTTTAAAGCCATGTTCTCTTAGTTTAAAAGATGTTATATTTAATTTAAATTCACTCTTTAGTTTAAAACCCTTTCCTAGCATAAAACCATTACCGTATCCTATCACAACAGACCCTATTAAAAACTTTGTGCCCATACTCCTTATGACCCCTCCCCCTTTTAAGCACTGAAAATCCACGTTCTAAGAGTCACATACAAGAGCTTTCTCTTCTCCAGGCTGAACAACCCCAACTCTCTCAGCCTGTTCTCACTGGAGAGCTGTTCTATGCCTGTGACCACTTTTGTGGCGCTCCTTGCTCCAACAGGTCCATGTCCTTTCTGTGCTGCAGACCCCAGAGCTGGATGCAGTATCCAAGGGGGGGTCTCACAAGAGCAGAGCAGAGGAGCAGCATCCCCTTCCTCAGCTGCTGGCCATGCTGCTGGTGATGTAGCTCAGGACTGGGCTGGCTTTCTGGGCTGTGAGTGTACATGCCCAGCCAGGCAGTGAGTCATTGATCACCACATCACTCTCTGGCTGCAACCATCCAGACAAGCACTTATCCACCAAACAATGCCCGGTGACACAGATCTGAACAAAACTCCCTAAGTCTATACCCCTGATTTGCTGCCTGTTTTTATTCATAGGGTGCTGTGTTTATTTGCTTTCCTTTGTTGTTATTTTGGTGGGGTTTTTTTGTTTGTTTGTTTGTTTGTTTTTTTTAAGATCTGTCTGTCCCCTTGTTTGACATGCTTCACTGTAAGTAAGGAGCATCCACTTTTCACCTACAGCAGGGCTCTGGGGCTCTTCAGTTCAAACAATCTGTCACAGTTTATTGTATTAAAGTCATGAGATACCTGCTAAGAAAATAAAGGTCACACTTCACCCTGAAAAATTTATATGAAGCATACTTGTAGCATAATCCTTGCACTGAATATGCACCCTAAAACTGGGACATGGCTTCCCCTAATAGGGTGCAGTGTGATCATTATAGGCTACCTCTCTCAGGACAGTTGTTTATAACCAACACAAAACACCTCAGAATGGATATGTACAGGGACTCCTCATAGCCACCACCATGGATGGGGACCACTGCCTAAAGTAAACCCAGTCCACAGCAAAGTGCCTGGCCTGCACTTGTGCACCTTTGGGGGGCTGTTTGAACAGTCTTTGGTGTAGGTTTGACCTGGGTCACCCTCAAACCTTTCCAAGGCAAAGCAGGGGGATGAGTCTCTGAACATACTGCAAACTTCACCACTGCATTTTAGAGGGTAAAGGATTTTTAATGGCAAAGACAGAAGCTCCTCTATGGATGAGCTCTGCTGCACACCACAGGTACAGGAGCAGTTAATGACAGCATAGCATAAGACATAACTGTCCTAGACCATTTTTTTCCTCACATAAAACATTTTGATCTTTTCTTGTTAGCTGAAGGAATCCCAGTTCACAGACCATTGAAGGCTATTGAGGGATGGGATCTAAATCTCTGAGAAAAGAATGTGACTAATACCCCTTTACCCATTTGGTGGCTCTGAAGTGCTATCTTGTAGTAGATACACTAAACACTGATGGTCTGATGTTTCTCCATTCAGCCTAGCAGAGGTTTTTGCTTTAATCATTATGTCATACTGCAAGAAAAATTTGACAGCTTTATGTTGACTCCACAATTTTTGATGCACAGTAAATAATGAACTGGGTCAAATATCCAAAATGAAAAAGAAAAAAATATTATAACTAGTCCTGTGGGGTGGGAAAAAAGAACCAAATGAAGTTTTTACTTAGTTAAACATCCTTTACTTGGGAAGGAAGGAAAGTGTAAATGAAGATAACAGAAATCACCTAAAGTCCTATATATCTGATTTTTAAGTACTTGAGTTTGCAGTTTACAATATTCTTTCAATATACTCCTCCTTTTTTAATTTCAAAAATAAACAAAAAAAAATCCTATTGACATGACCAATTCTGTTGGGGGAAAAAAAAACAACATTTAATAACAGTAATTTCTGACTCCTTCTAATACAAATTTCTAATGGAAATTTCTAATGGAATTTCTACTCCTTCAAATGGAAAAAAAAATCAGATAAAAAGTTTGATTTTAGGAAAATTATGACTATAAAAATGAAGGGTTTAGCCGAAAGGACTGAAAACAGTCCTTTATACAACACAAAACAAAAGAAGCCATATAGTAAAAACAAATGGAATAGATTAAGAGAAGAAACAAACCATGAAGACTGGCAACGTAGGAAGAAAGCAGGTAGAAAAGCAAATGCTAGAGAAACCTCAAGGGAATTTGGGAAAGATAACTTCAATCTGGACTGAAGGGAAGCTGGCAGAGCCTACATACATATCATTAAGGGACTACTGCCTACAGAAGTAGAAGCTATGAGAGTATCAGGGGAAAGTATAAAATATGTTTCCCCTGTTCACACTCTTCCTTTGGTATGTGTTCCTGATGGAAACAGAATTTTTTGCTCTGTGTGCCTTCGTGTGGCTTAATACCATCACCTCTATGTTCTCATAATCCCACTGTACACAAGCTAAAAAAAAAAAAAAAAAAAAAGTAGTATTTTATACAGAATGGATGACTTGACTATGTCCTATTCTTAAATCATAAACAAAGCAGCCAAACATTGCCTTAGCGAATTCTTCAGGGAATTAATTACTAATACCTTGAGAACTATGAAAAACACTACAAAGAATTTTCACTCCCACAAGCATACATAGGATAGATAAGTAGAAAACAAGTTAAAAATGAAGACTGTTGATCAAAAAATAATTTTCATGCTGCAAGCCTCAGTGATTTTCTGAGTTACTTCACTCTACTTTCCCTCATCCTTATGTGTGCGTGTAGATACACATAGATAAAACCACATATTTAAAATGCTTGTTTAAAATTATTCTCAAAAGTTAGAAAAAAGCCTACAACCACATGTTTGGAATTTCTAGCAAGGTCACCTGATGCCCACTCTTGGTGAAGTAGGAGGCTCAACAGCAAAGCTGCAGGTGTTGCTGCACTTTTCCAGTTTACTGCTAGGAGACTCTTAGGGTCTTTCAGTTTGTCTCAGAAAAGGTTGGGTACTGTTCTGACAAGTAAATTCTGTCTTCCTGTTCATAACTGATGATAGAAAAATTTTCTGTTCTCATCAAGAAAGAGAGTCAAAATACCACCTTTTTTCCACCCAGAAAGGTTTTCTGTTACTATTTCATTTTCAATCCATTTTTATTTATTTTCCACTAGAGGATCGTTCAGTGACTGAGAGACAATGTGCTCAAAATACTCATCAAAAGACAGGACAACCAGATCAAAGTTTAATTCAAAGAACCTGTGGCTAGTGGAGGGAACGTCCTCATCTCTAACATTATCTATCTAGTTTATAATACCCTCTATTAGCCTGTTATTCATAGCAGTTACATTAAATGGCATTTCCTTGCTGCTGTAGAAGAACAATAAAGGCTCTGTCTCCTTCCAGAATAGCCACTGTTCACAATTTTGACGCTGGGTTTGCTTGAGCTAAACAACCAAGAGGAAGGACACCTGCAGGTGGAAGTGACTGCCAGAATGTCACACAGAGAAATGACATTCAAAAGGCAACGTGTCAACAGTTCTAGATGGCAGACAAGCCATCTTTAGGGCATCAACAGCACTGCCTTTCTCCTATGAAGGCATCACTGCCAGAACATTACCTAATTTTAAAACAAGGAAAATCACCTCAGATGCATGACAAACTACAAAATCTCCAAATCTAATTCACAGTTTCCATGAATACAAAAAACCAAGTCAATATAAAATTCACAATTCTTTAGGGAGATGAAATGTGCAAATATTCTCACAGTTCAATAATTACTTGTCTTACTTTTCAGTATTTAGAAACCAAAATAACCATCTAGTTTATGCAAGTAGAACAAAAGCTCTGCCTAGTTCCCAAATGTATGTCTTTCTCCCCAGTGTGTGTTTGTATGTCTGTGGAACAATAAATTCTTAGACTAATAATTTGCTGTTGCACCAACTGATGCCAAGATGATGAACACAGTGGGCAAGGTACCTCAGCAGACCTGAGTGTTGTATGTATCATACTAGTGTTGAAGTTACAGAAAGAGGCTTAAGCAACAAGACCACATAATAAAAGCAAAACATAAAATGCATACGTTCAGCTGGAGAAAAAATTGACTATATTGTACAAGCTTAGGTTTTTTTAAAGGCTATTGCTCATGATAAAACAAACATTCTTTCCCTTTCAAGAGGGAAAGATTTTCAATTGACCCATCCCTAATAATGTGCACATTTAAAATGAAATCATCAAACCTTCCATGTCTGGGAAGTGTCCAAATGTAACACTTACAGATACATATTTATTAATTTTCCTTTTTTTTTGCCTGATGTCAGTTTGCATTTTGGGAGAGCTAGTAGGGACAACTAGGATAAAGCAACACTGCTTCGCTCCTACTTGGTGGTTCCTATGCTCTTATAAAACTATCATCTGTGATTATCAGTCTGTTTTATAATCTACTGAGGGTAGGATGTGATTTGCAATATTAAATGGGATCAGTGCAATCATGTAGCTCAATTCCCATGTGCCCCTTTGAAAATCTGCTCATTTTTGTATTTAAATTCCTCTTCTCCTGCAGAACAGAACATTGATTCCTCTTCTTCAGTGAGATGAATCCTTTCCCATGTGATTTCAAATGTCACTCTATTCTAATCACATCCAGCTGCCTCTGTTCATCCAAGCACAGCACAGGCATGCAGAAGGGCTATGAGATGCCCTCCTTAGGAATTCCACTGGATAGGAAACAGATTACTTTGATGACTCTGAGATGAGGATAAGGACAAAATATTTCTGATATGTTAACCTCTTGTTGACAGAAGTAATACCAAAACCATAAATGCTGGTGGTATTGCATGACCTTCTATATGTTGGTGCTTTCCAAATGCTCTTTTCTTTGACTGATTCACTGCTGTCAAGAGGAAAGCGAGTGTTGGTTCCCAGTGTTGAACACAGCCAGGATTCAAATAAAAAAATGGGAAAAAATAATCCCTTGGATTACATGGGAGCATGCAGAACCTGGTGTTATGTCTATGTGTACATGGTCTGTTTCTGTGCACATAATTTCTTCATGTGAAATAATTAATTTGCTTTTTATGAAGATTTTTGCCAGACATACATGTCTAGAGTACACACAAATGCATACATACATTGTTTGCATGTATGCATATATGCATGTTGCATATATATAAATATACCTAAACACACAGGGAACCCTTCTCTGACCTCAGCCAGGTGACATTTGTGAATGTTATTTATTCTGATATTTATTACTTGCAAGTTGCATTCACATGCTCTATTGCAACATTAATTGGGAAGAACATAAATGAATATCTAAAATTAAATCTCACTCATAATTCCCATTTCTGAGAATTAACTATAAAGCAGCTGTTTTCAGGATTGCATCCTACCAGTTTATTAAGAATTATGCTGATTCTGCTTTCTTCTATGATTTAACATCTAACTTTTCTTTTTCTTCCATCTCCCAAAGGGATAAATAACAGTATATTATGGAAAATGGGTTTGCTGCCTCCATGAAGATTGTATGTTTATTTTTTCTTTAGTTCATTTTCACTAGCATAGAAAATACACTATGAATGTATACATGCTACATACACATTGCCACATATTATGTAAAATAACACATTACATAATCTGTTGTATATATTGCATGTACGTGCATGTACATGAGTAAATATAAATATATTGCATACATGCACACACAGTAGCAGTACACTGCAGTTAATTTTTTTGTCCTCGTGGTTTCTCCTCAGACAAGAATTGAATCTTACTACAGTATTTCCCTAATTTTAAATGCACAGGCAGTTTGGGAACAGGCAGACGAGGAATGAGAACACAACAGGGAAACTTCATCTTGGATGAGCACAGGTTTGGAACATGAAGGGAAAAGAGATCCTCCTTTGATGTAACAGATTCAGCGCCAAGAAAATTGTGGACTGATGACAACTGAGGATCTAAGACAGTAACATTGATAGAAGGGAAAATGCTTTAGCTCTGATATCTTTAACTTAAATAATCAATTAAATAGAGATTAAATTTAACTACTACCAAAAATTAGGTCAAAAGCACTAATTCAGTTTAAGATAGGCTTTTTTTACATCTATCTGATTATATAGTACGTTGCAGCCTAACTTTAAGTATTTTGCGTCCCAACTTCTAATTTCCCAAAAGAAAAAGCACAGTAAAACCTACCTGCACAGCTATCATTGGAGAATTACATAAACTCAGATATTCAGCTTAGAAATTCTCAGCCTGGAAAACAGTGACTTTATATCAAGCTATCTAAATACGTCTAAGTCCATAACAGATGTTGCAAACATTACTACTGAAAGCCATGCCATAATCCCCCATTTTAGGGAGCAATACCCAGGCACCATGAGTCATGGTTATAACAGTATTGAATATGAATCTGCACAGCTAATCTGTATTGAAGCCAAATAAGGAACCAGAAAGTAGTCAATCCTCTATTTAAACCCATGAAGGGTTTGAGCAGGTGTGCCTTTCAGAGGAAAGTTGGAAAACTCAGTGCAAATTGCAGTGGCATTTTGTGCCTTCTTATATAAGACCATAAGAGAGAAATAAGAATCTGTGGTCTCCAGTTTTATGTAATAACTGCTGGTTAAAACACTTGCACACTTGATATGGATGACCCAGATTCAATACTGTTGTCTGTGCAAGCAGATTCAAACCCACACTAAAAGAAACTCTCAAACCACAAAGCTGAGTGACTGTATGGGGTTGCACAACCTAGAGTTTATTGCAGAGAAAATTTCAGGAGTCAGAGTCCAATCACAGCATGGCTCCAGTGACACTCAGCTAAGAGGAAGTGCCTGAGTTTGTTTCATTTTCCTACTATTAATTTCAAATTCATATTTAAATCTTAAATTACCTTCCCAAGACCACACCTCCAGGCTACAGAAAGCATTTCGTTTACTTAAATGCTACTGCAGCAAGCTGTGGTACAGTAAATGTTTAACAACCTTTCTTCAGCCTCTCGTAATGATTGTCACATCAGAATATATTAATGAGGGAAATACTTAAAACATGTGTAAACACAGGTATCAACACAGATAATACATATCTGACCTGCTCATCTAAATTTCAGTTGCTGTGCACGTTATACTATCACACATATACAGATCTATGTAATATTTACAGCAATAATGTGATAAATAAATTCTTAACAATTCAACACTGGCAGCAAGTAATTAAGGGATGCAAAGAACCGATGATTTTCCTTTGCCCTGTAAAGAATGCATCAAACTCTTTGAAGAAATATGCACTTTCAGAATAAAAATACTACAGGACAGTCATATAATAGCTTTATTAGGCATCTGATCTAGATATAGAAGTTCACCTAAGTGTTTAAATCCTACCCATCCCAATGTATAGTGTCCAAATGCAAATTCACATTCATGAAAACTCAGCAACCATGTAAATCCAGAGGAATCTGATTGTCTATGAAGTCTCTGGAGAGAGAAACTTTTAAATCCCCCAAGACAGACAAAGGTATAAGCTGGATTTTGGTGTTGTCCAAACCTGAGCATATGCCATAACGGGCAGGCCAGCATGATTTACTATACAGGAAGAGAGAAGATAGAGAGGAGAGGGGAAAAGGCTGGGGGAGGGTGGAGGAGGAAGGGAAGAATTAAAAAAAAAAAAAAAAAAAAAGTGAAGCTTTTTTTCCAACTGCAGATTATCTTACTCTATGCCTTTAGACAACACACACATACACACACGAGTTAATCATCCCACTCTAAGGGTTGAAAGCCAAGGTACACATTTTCTTGTGCTGGTTAGCATTTAGCTAGGATCCAAACTCTCTTCTGTCAATGAGGTTGTGGTCTCTTTCCTTTTTTTTTTTCAATTTAAAAATAAGTCAATTTTCTAACTCAGTCATTTGTTTTCCTTCAGTAGGAGTTCTTTGTTTGCAGTAAGACTGGTAAATTATTATTAGGCACATCCACTAATGTATTGAAACCGTGGCACAAATGCAAAAGCAGAAGTGATTTCTAAGTGGGTGTAATTATGGTTAAGCAACTCTTAATTGGTTTCATCTTCATTGCATCCATCTGTAATGGAAAAGAGGCACACCTTGTGCAAGCTAACATAAAACCTCAGAATGAGTGGGTACACCCTGAAGCTATTTCTTTTCTCCATTTTCCAACTGATGTGCAGGTTTTGCCACTTTGATCTCTTTTCTGATATTGGACAATTAGGATGAGTAACTCCCCGCTAGCAACAGCCACTCTCAAGCATGGATTTACTGAAAGGGCAGCAGAGCAGAGTCTAGCTATCCATTAGGTGTTACATCATGGTGTAGTCTCTATGTTATGCATTCTTCTGGACTGGGACTAAGTCCCAAATATTTTCCTTTGACCCTAAAAAATTAACTGTGGCTTCCCAGTTTTGAAAGCCGAGAGTAACAGTAAATCAAAAGCTTTGTTTTATCCAGTGCCTCTTCTTGTTCATAAAAAGAAAGGAGAGAAAGTGACTGCTTGGGATAATCTTTCACTTGCAATAAAATCTAAATCAAGAGAAAAACAACTTTAAATTGAACTCTGGAACATCATTTTTGTTAAAACACAGCTTCTTCTTCCGCATGTCACATTAGATATAGTGCTACATTCACCCAAAGAGATTTTACCACTCTTTATGTAACTACCTGCCAGTTCACTAGGTATTTCATCAACCATACTGACAGCCAAAAAAATATTTGAAGAATGCCTTCACAAAATCCTCAAAGATTTGTGTTATGATCTGATGTACTACTATAAAGGCTAGAACACACCATTATAAATGCTGTGGGGAATTACAAAACAAAATATGCAAAGTCACATTGAAATTAATGTGACAACAGACAACAGTCTTTCCAAAATTTCAGTATTGTCCGGGTATCTTGTTAAAAGTAGCTTTTGAAACACAAAGCAAAAATTATGGATTGTTTTAAAAAAAAAAAAAGAACAACAAAAAAATCAAAAAACAGCAGGAAAAAAACCACAAAAACATAACAGCAGCAAAAAAATGAGGAAAAAACCCTGAAAATTTCTTTTAGCATTTTCATCACAATGACACTTATAAAACCTCTTCCCAAAGAACAGATTAGACTATTCAGAGAATCTAAAGCCACCTGTAATGATCTATACCAGTGAAAATCTGACCCTTTACTATTATGCCTGAACTTCAATATAACTATTCTACTACAAAACATCTGTTTCTGGTTTTTTGTTGTTTTTTTTTTTTTTCTTTTTTCTTTTTTTTTTTCTGTTAAGAGGCAGGTTTGAATATGCCAATTTTCACTACAGAAGGGCTTATCTACTATTTATATCAGATTTGTACTGAACTTTCATTACATTATGTGAAAAAAGATGACAACTCAAAGTTAGTTATGTTGTTTAACACCGTAGTTGCATTTTAACTAAAATTAAGCAATTCAGTTTATCCTTAATTCACAAACTTAACATAATTTTTTGTCTTTCCTTGTGCACCTACATACATTCTCATCACATCTTCCTCAATAAGCACAAACAGCTATTAAAGTATACTTCCAGTAACATAATGTATCACTACAAATTCATTGCTGTATTTCAAACAATTTTACTTGATAATTGCAATTTTTTTCTGATTTTTTTCATCATATGTATAAAACAGATTATTGGTTGAAGAGGGAACACATCTACTGCTAGAGTGAAATGTTTGCCTTCTTCAACTGAGTACCTATACACTGAAGAAAAACTAATACAAAATAAATAGAACCCAAAACCCTGTGTCACTACATTAGAACCTTAGTCTATATTCAGTATCCTCTATACTGTTACATGTAACATGTGTATCTTTATAAAGTAATTTCAACTTCAAACATTTTAATTTCAGAATATTTTCTTTCTTGACTTTAAAACAAATTCACCTCAGAATTATGAGGTCACAATAAATAGTTATGCCTGCTGGCCACTAAAAATAAAATTAACTAATCCTTTCAGAAATGTATCTAGAAATGCCTACTAGATCCCAGGCAATGCAGTAGTTCTGCTTGTTTGGTGAGGATGACTATAGCTTTTTCTGGGTGTCTTTCTGACACTCCCTAAACTGTGTGTGTACTTAATTGTGATGAAGATATTGATTGGATCTTCCTTGTTAAATTGCTGAAGAATCTTCTCTTAGAAAGGGGTCCTAATCTGTTTTCAGTGTTATCATACTCATTGTCAGATACAGAATTAAATAACCTCATTAGTACTACATACACTGAATAGAGGAAAAGATAGTGATCAGCTTCTGTCTAGTATTTTCCTCTTTCCTCAGTATTAAAGAGCCCAGCTCACTTCCATGGCAGTTACTGTAACTGTCCTGAGAGACAAAAGAAGCTTTTCAGAGCCAGAACAAATATTCCTAGAGCTGGGAGTGGTAAGGAAAAGAGAGGAAGAAGGGACTACACAAGTGCAACTGCAACAGCTTTAGACATCCTGCTTGAAGTTCACCAAATACTTTACTTGACACAAGAAAACATGCAGCATTTTCTATTACAACCTTCTTAAGTCTTTTTAAAGAGCTGTTAATTTAATTTAATTTCACCTATTTGTAACAGTTTATGCTAATGATGACAGTTTAGGGATTTGTATTTGCCTGATGCAATTTCAAGTTTATTTCTCTCTTTCAATCAAGGCTGATTTATCAAAGTATTTGATTACTTAAAACCAATATTTCAACAAGTGTCATCTACAAAGTCATTCTGTAAATAAGGTAGCTCTTATAACATGCAAGAAAATTGTTCATAGAGTCAATTTTTACAACTGGAACTGTTACTTCTCTGCAAGAGGTTGGTGTCTACAGAAATATTCAGTCAGTTTTGTTTTCTTTTAAGATGTATTCCTTCAAAAAACAGAATATTTTTTTTAAAAAATTAACACTATTTCCCATTACTCATTACTCTTCCACTTAATCTTCTGAATCCGTATGCATTCTTTGTGTTTGTGGGGTTGTTTTTTTCTTTTGAGACCATGATCAGCAATTGCAAAAAACTATGGCGCTTCAACCAAAAGGATAGATTGATTAACATGTTTTAGTGGAACAAGTTTACCAAATGTTCACTAATTAAATAAACTAATCAAAAAGTAGGAAACCTTTCTCCTTCCCTAGCTCTTTTAATGAATTGTTGCATGCTTGCCCAAATGATTTTTAGTTAAACTGATGACACCATATTTCATCATCTTGCCTTTTTTCCATCTTGTGTTCAAAGGGAGAAGGAGTCAAGCCTGGCTCTAGCCAGCTAAAAGCCACCAGACTGAGTTCTGCTTGTTCCTGAATGCACAAGCTTGTACAGCCCATAGGAAACATCTCTCTGCCACCCTGCACGGTGTAACAGGGTGTGTATCCCCTGGTTAGAGGCATTGCCTATCAGACAGCTGACACCAAGCCACTGCACTCATACCAAGCCTCCTGCTAACACCTTAGAAGAGTTGGTTGAGGGCTTTTCTTTTATTGGGGTCTACAGGCAAGTTGTTTTTTTTTTCTTTTTGCTTTTGTTGCTTAATGAAAAAATTCACTGATTTAAACGTGCACCTTTTTTCAGATTCTCAATGCTGATAGAAATGTATTCAACAAGCAATGCATGATTTTGAGGAAGCCTCTGAACTGTAGCAGTAGCCTATTAGGCTCAATGTGAAAACTGAGCAAAAAGCACATAACTATTTCCTTAACTCAACTTGTATTACCATTATTGCTATATAAGCACAGTCAATATTTTGTTTGCCATTAACTTTTACAGCAATGTATAGATATTTAATAGAAAATGACAATTTATCTTAATTCCAGCAGCAACATTGCTGGAATTGCTCACAATTGCCTCATTCCAAAAAACTCTGCAAAAACTGCTATATATCCCCTCATCCTTTCTAGGAGACTGTATGATATGGCCTATTTGACACTTTTCCTTCAATAATTTATTAGGCTTATCTCATGACCAGTACAGAAACATGATAATCAAGGAATCAGAGTATTATCTAATAGACCCATTATATCATTTGCCACAAGTTTATGGAGAAAAGTCATGTGTTTAACATTCTGAGATACTTTACTTCTCTTTGGGATTAGGTAAGAAGTAGTACCTCTTCAAGTTAAAACATCTCAATAAATACAAATAAAAATCCTGACCAATGTATAACTTTTTTTTTTTTTCTGGGAACAGACAGTGCAAAAGAAATTAATTGCAACAAAAAAAATTGCAGAAGGACATTTATGAATAAAACAGGAGATTACAGCACAAAATAGCTTGACTAAAATAAAAATATTTAAGCAAAACTTGAATATAATGTATTACTGGGATTTCAAGTCATTAAATATTCACTATTTCAGAACCATAAGACCTGTTGATTTCCAAGCATACAAAATTTTAGTCTGCCAGCTACAATTCTAGCTTGATGTCAAGTGTCTCACTTTCCTGATGCCTTATGCAAGTGCTAATAATTATTTACTTGATAAATGCTTCAAATTTAAAACCATACCATCTATTTTATTAATTTAATATAAAAACTTCCATCTCCAGTTACATGGCTCAGTTTGAGAGAAATCAAGGAAAGGAAAATAAAGCAGCATGGCACCTTGGCTATTTTCTTGCCAAGAAAAATATCTCTGTGCAGTATAAATCATTGTACTGAGCTGTTATAGCCAATAGTAGATAATGCTACTCAAAAAATCAGTCACTCCATGGTTGATTATTTAAAATTCACATTTATAAACTTCTATATCATATTATTAAATGTCAAGTCAGAAATATTACACTTACACATAGTCAAAATTTAACTCCTGAAGATAATTATAATCCAGTGAGAATTTTTTTTTTTTGTTAATCCACCATCTAATTACCTACATGTAATTTAAAAAAAAACAAATAAAAAAAGGAAACATTCAGTAGTTTTTAAGGAACATAAAACTGTATATTTTTGTGCTCACTAATAGTGTTTTTTCATGCTTGCAAATACAAAATATGTAGTCAAATGAAATTTGAGATTTCAAACTATCCCAATTAAACACTACTTTACTTCCATTTTAATCACATCTTGGAAAGGCTGCCAGGCATTGCAGAAGGACTTAGGAAAATGGAGAATGCAAAATAAAAGGAAGTTCACAGCACATGCAAGGACAAATCTGTTCTTTTCATGTCAAATGAAAATCGCATCACCCAAAATTGGGAGCTTAAATATCAAAACTATTCAAAAGGCGAAGGGCAGTGCTTGCAAGGTGCAAGTCAAGATAAGCAAATCATCAATTTCTTAATCTGTTCCAGAATATCCCTGAAGATGGTACAGAATAAAATAAATAAATATGACCAGGCCTCAAATTAATTTTAAAACACCCAGAAAATAAAGCTGAAAATTAGTAAGGGCATCTGACTGATTGATCTCTTCCCACAAGTGTGTAGTTTAAAGGAGAAAAACCAAAACGTTGATGCCAAAGCTGTTATAAAGCTGCAGTTTGAGATATTAAAGGCAAGTAAGCCCAGCACCTGAAAACTCCTGATAGCATTCTGTGTTCCAAAACAAGGAATTATCAGACAAAATAAAAAAAGCAGGTGATTCAAATAATTATGTTTCAGTGGTTGTAAAGACTCCAAAAGACAGAGTCTTTGATCAGCTGGGATTGGTTAAAAAAGGAGCTGAGTAACCCCCATGTACACAACCAACACAAAATGATCAGCAGAACACTCAGACCTGGCTCCACAGGCAAAACAAACAGCTGTCCTTGGCAAGAGGCTGCCAGGACATGGAGCCCCTGCCAGTGACCTTGGAACACAACCCTGGGAAGTCACAGCTACTGCTGGTGCCCCTCTCTCCCTCCCCCTGGGATGCACCCCAAGGTGCTCTCACTCTTCCCTCCTTCTCTTCCTCTGGCCTCACTTTCTTTGTGTGGCAAAAATCATTTGCACCCATACTACAAAGCTGCCTGCAGCTGGAGGGGGAAAAAAAATAATTAAAAAAAAGTGCTATGCACACTAATTCACACTTTATCAAAGTAACAGAAATAAAGGGTCAGCTCATGAAATGCAGAACACAGCCTTGCCCTGGTACTCAGTAAATTTCAAAAAGAAAGTCTAGCTCATACACTAGCAGAGGACACTATCAGGCTTTAAAGATTTTTACATGCACAAAACATTAATGTTTCTTTTCTGTTCATTACAAAAGCAAAGTGCACAGTCAGATAAAAACTCTGCCATCACAGCCACAAGCTCTTCACTAGCACATGAGATCAAGAAAAAATTCTTGTGTCCCTGATGCACAGGAAATTCTGCAGCCATCATTTCAGCTTCTTAGATCCCATTCTGAAATACCTGATAGTAGCTGAGGTGAGAGGTTAGTCACAAGCAGGGCTGTTTTGTTTGGTTTTTTACTCCTGGTATACACATGGAAATCACACCACCTCTTTCCTTTCTGCTGCTTCTTATTCTCTCAAATTTTCTCCCACTTTACTGCTTCTGTTAACCATCATTTGCACTGTCCCTCTCCCATCTCAGCACACTTCAGGCTCTTTCACACTCTTCTTCTATTAGGAAAGACTTGGTTGCACACTGAAGGAGTTAGAGACCAAAGGCCTGGGGTGCACAAATTAATTTTCAGTCCAAGTTGCATACGGCATATCCATCTGCAAATCATCCCTACCAAAGCTGATAAGTGTCTCTGGGAGATAGTTAGGTTTCTCAAACTCTAGTTAGTCAGGCATTGTTAAGATATTAAATGAAATAAAGGAGGTTCTCAGCAGCACTAACAGGATGTATTGGGTTTCCATGGCAAGGTCTTCTGTAAGAAGCTCACAGAAGCTTCCCTCACGTCTGATAAAACCAATGCCAGCCA
Source organism: Cinclus cinclus (assembly GCF_963662255.1). NCBI lineage: Eukaryota > Metazoa > Chordata > Aves > Passeriformes > Cinclidae > Cinclus > Cinclus cinclus. Next base: position 12,978,175 of record NC_085049.1, read on the forward strand.
GGTCCAAGATGACCAAGGCTGAGCCCATCAGCAACAGTGGTAAATACTCTGGGATAGCATATTTAAGAATGGAAAAGTTACTGTGCCAGAGCCTCTGCAGCCAAGAAAAAGTGAGAATATGTGGGAGCAGTCTGGGGAGGACTTCTCCTGTGGGAGAGACCCCATGCTGGAGCAGGAGAAGGGTGCGAGAAGTTCTCCCCATGAGGAGAAAGCAGTGACAGAGATCCTGTGTGATGAACTGAGCACAACTCCCATTTGGTATCCTCTGTGTCACTAGGCAGAAGAGGTAGAGAATTCCAAAATGAAGGTGAGCCTAGGAAGAAGTGAGGTGTGGGATAAAGGGGATTTTTAAGATTTGGGGTTTGTTCTCGTTACCCTACTCTGACTGGCTACTAAAAATAAGACAGAGTTGGTTCAAACTACACTACTTTTATTAGGAACTAAGTTGCTTTGCTGGATCTCCCCAAGATGATAAAAGTCTCAGATGCAGACATCATACACACAAGTTCAAAGCAAAATTTCTGTCATCAAAATAGGCTAGAAATAAGATTTTGTAAGTTTAAATATCAAAGAATTGAGTTCTATTGTTCATTTGGCTTTGAGTGTCCTCCCGTTGTTTTTTTTTTTAATTGAAACACTGTACATTGTAGTCTGTATGCAACAGAAGACTAAGTATATCAACGTTCCTTTCACAGTGGTTTATGAGTCATTATATATGCATACAATTAAAAACACATTAGGAAGAATACTGTCCCCTCCATTATGCACATGTATGCACGAGCATACAATAACCAATCTGTATCTGCACAGTTTTTTCTATGTCAATCCCAAAAATCAATCACAGGTGCCATTAGTTACTTAAATGCCATTGACAGCTCCATGAGAACTCCACAATTGTGCTCACAGTGAAGGGAGGCTCAGTGTGAGTCAGATAATGCCTGATTTTTGGACAGTTGCTACTAGACATACCTTTTTAATCAGGGATTACTACGTCACATAGGGAGCTTCTCCTGCAACGCTTTGCCTCCAGGAAAATAAGGCAGATTATTTTCTACTATTAAAGGACAAATTTGATGAGAAAATTTATAACCTGACCTTAGGTAAACAAAGAGAATGAAAATAACACTGAAGCTTTCTTCAAACACACAAGGGTCCCATCTAGAATTTCATAATGCAAAGAATTTTAATACCTATGTTCTTCAAGCCCATAGTAAAGCATGCATTACTTATTTCACAATTTTATTAAATTTATGTATTAAGGTTATGTATATCAACTCAATCAGCCTAGAATTACTGAATACATCTGGATGGATTTCATGGACATTAGCAACTACAGTTCCAGGTAAAACAATAAATTGCAAGCCTATGCTCTTCACACATCTTCCAAAGCAACACACAATATTTCAGCTATTTGGTCTTTCTAAACTCAATGACTTATAGAAGAATGTATGTAATCCAGCAATGGTGAGGTACTGTTGTTAACAGTAAGTAACAAAAAAGATACACAGCACTTAGTGTGTTCTGAGTTGGAGACAACAGACAACAGGCAGGAGAATAGGAACAACCCCAGAGGCCTAGACAGGCTCATAAAAGTTTTATTTCCACATAAGACCCATAAATTTGAATAGTACAAAGAAAAATTCTCCCCAGAGTGACCTCTTTGATGCTCCTAATATCAAAACTCAAGATTGGTGTGACATGTAGATAAAGAAAACACAGATGGGATATGGAGACCAACCAGGTATCACATCATCACTTCTGCAAGCTGCAAGCAGCCACAATAATACAGGAACTGGGAAATAGGGGGAAGAAGCACTGACCTTGTTCAGACACTCAAAGCTCTCAGCAATGCTGGCTTAGCTCAGCTAAGCCTACTGTCACAGTAGAAACCTGCAGAAACTGGTAATAGAAGCCAAATCTCTGCCTTGATTTCAATATCACAGATCATATGATACTGAAGAGATGCTGCAAGTGGAAAAGGCCCCGATGTGGAACTTCAGGGCATCTTTGATTTCTTTTACTCTCCTCTTAATCCAAACCAAAATGGTTTTTATACTTTTGTGTTTGTCTGTGACTTACTCCCACATTGATAAATTATAATTATCACTGAAACAGCTGGATAAAACAGTAAGAACAGGTGGGGAATTTACCCACCTGCTACAAGTTAATTGCTATAAATAGGATAGTGCAAAACTAATTACATTTAGGTTCATACTACTTCTTTGCTAAAAGTGTACAAAATGCTCTGTAAAAGATGGCAGCAGCAGCATTAACCAGTCCTGCTTATATGCAACCCAGAGGACCAATGCAATTTGATTCACAGAAACAGAGCACAGAAAAACTCAGGTACAGTAAGAATTAAGATGTTATTAGATTTAAAAACAAGACCAGTCAAAGGATAAAGAACATGAAAATGCTCATGAACAGACAAAAACAGATTTAAAGAAACTGGGACAAATTATAGAACACTATTTTTAAGGTGTTATTAACACTTGCCAAATTTGAAGTGAAGAATGAAGCAAAAAATGAAACGTCCCAAAAAATAAGCTTACATTGAAAAATTCATGTGAAGACTACTTTTCTGAGAGATATGCTATCTTAATATTTTTCTAGATGTTTCAAGCACACAGGGATAGGCTGTGGTCAGTGTGTTTCAGATGATTAAAGCAAGGGGAAGGAAGACGGGGAAGCAAACACAGACAAGACCCTCAGGATCTCTGAAATTGCCATGAACCACACTGCTCCCCTGAGTACAATGATGGCTAATAGTCCACTATAATTGTCAGAACTTCATCTGCATGGAAAATATACAAAATGCATTTAGGTGGATTCACTTCTCTCTAAATAAATGTAAGACCTGCTTCATATTCACTATTATATAATCATTAGTGGAGCTGAATTGGCATAAAGCTAAGTTTAAATGAAGATTAGTCACTCTGACTATGCTGAAGCATCTGTCAAGGATATAATTTCACAGTGTTTTTCTTGGACCAAAGCCACACTTGCCACATTGGCTAACAAGATGGCTGAATTTGAAGATCATATTTCCTTGCAATTCAGTTGCAATAAAAGAGATAATTTTTATAACTACACTGGTAATCAAGATATACATTGTTATGGTCCCATCCCACCACACATCAGAAGTACCACAAAAGAAGAGGTGTTTTGCAAAAGCTGTTTGGTAATCTGAGGTAAAACTCCAGTCCTAGAGCCAGGAACATGGTCAAAGGCACAGGCGTTGACATGGGTTAGGAGTCTCCTCAGCAAAAGAAAGAAATTAGAAAAATATCCACTCCCACACTGAACTTTACTGCAGTTAAGACATGTTGGCAGAACAGCAAGAAGGAAATAAACTACAACTACATGTGAAGATACAACTACAACTAAGATACACAGTTTAGCCCCATTCACATATGCAGGTAAAAACAAACATTTGCATGAAATAATATTCCTGTGAAGAACCAGTGGTTTTAATTAAAAGAAGTAAAACAGTAATACATCCATAAAAACTTGGAAAACTGCTAGCATGAAACCAAGATCAGACAGTATGTAACAGTAGCTGCAGGAACTGTGATAAAACAGACTGAATATATCCTATGCTGGAATACAGTGCAGTGACAGACATAGCACAGACAGAGCAGAGGAAGAGTTATTTCGAGAACCTTCTTCTGAGACTTGGGTTTGTTGCTGATCTAGAAGTTAAAGATCCTTAGCTAGATACATAATTTGGCAATCAAAACTGGTGGTACAACACACAGAAGTAAGTTTTAAAGCGGGTAAGTGATTATCAAAAGCTCGGTTTATACATTAACATAAATGGAACTAGACACATAAGAACAGATGTTGTCTTGGGGCAATTATTTACCATTGCTAATGCATAAAAGTGCAATAAATATAGCTATTAGCATAGCAATGCTTTCATCCAGCTGTAATCTTAACATTAGCTAAATTAGAGGAGAAAGTAATAAACCTGAAAATACCTTTTCCTTCTCCACATTAGAAAAACAACATGCAAAGTGAAAGCAGAAGACTAGAGAAAAAAAAACCTTTGTAACGTCTCTACAAACACATAAAAAGAAGAAGCAGTGCCAAGCACAAAGCTTACATCTTGCTCTACAGGTGAACTTTAAAACAAAAAGACAGAAGGGTTCAGATTCAGTGATCTGACTAAAGGCCTGCTCTGCAAGTGATTCATTATTTGACCTTAACACCTGGAGTGCAAATTTCCTTCTTCTACAGCCTAGTCTTGTCATAGTTTGTCAGGAAAAGAGGCAATGACAAGACTTTGCAACCTATGGAAGAGGTAATATTAAAAAATGGGGATTTTCCCAAGTAATTCTTGATTTGCTGATTCAATGAAAACCCCTTCTGTTTTCCAAGATGTTTTAGTCAATATGATACTAGAATGAGTGCTATAAATTTTGAAAATGGTCACTGGTCAGCTGCAGAAACCCTGAGTTCTGTTTTTCAGTAACCATTTTTTCTTCATTTCCCAGACCACTTTGAAACTAGACTAAATTTTAAACAAAAGAGATCTAAAAAAGAATCTTTTTCTTTGACTATGTCGTGATTAGTAGGTAAAAGAATGGAAATAAATTAAGATTTTGCCTACTATTAATAGAAGGGGGGGGGAAATAATCAACAAACCCAAACAATAATGTCACCAATCAAAATTTGGTGACACATGAATCTTCAAAACAGTAAACAAGAAAGTGGTTTGCTCAGGAATCTGACAGTCTTTACTCTACAGGTGATGGCATTTTTCTGCTCTTTGCTCAGCCATGTGTCAGAGAAGATTTCAACTGAGAGATCATCTTCATTTACACTGTTTACAGGCAGGAGAAATCACTTTTTTCAATTAGTCTAACACATCACTTAACACAAACCGTGGTCTTACCCAACCTAAGACAATGTCTGTTACATAAACTGCATCTTTTTTTCCCCTCCATTGCCATGGCGTTTCTGACAGTAGTTCCTCATGTCATAAAACGGGTAAATAGCACATTGTCACTGATTCTCTGTACTTCATTGCAATAACCAGCTGTGCTCAATCCTGCACTTCTTTTGATTGTCTAAAATTGATGATGTTCACTTTGCAATGCTGTTTACCTCAAGAGCTCTATGCTATTTACGTTCAATGGATACTCACAGAATCTTACAAAAGCTGATCTTAAACTCTTCCTCATGAAAACAGACAGAAAATACATTTTTCTTAATTTCATGAGGTCTTCTCTTTGTTTACGTATAAAGTAATTGTTAAAGCTTCTTGGGAGCCCTTCCAACATATCAGCCTATTTTTGAAGCACAGCCACAAAAACATATGTTCTGTGGAAAACAAGAATAAATTGCCAAAGACTTCTTGGCCTTTCAGTCCATCACTATGGCATTACAGCACACCAGAATTCTGGCTAATCTAGCATTCATATGCCTACTACTTCCTCTCCAGAGAGTGTTCTAGGATTCATGTTTACAGCACAGTAATTTTTAACTAATCTAAACTCCTCTTTTTGACTATAAGGTCATGCTTTTCCTTTGCCAGCAAGCTATTTATTGTACAGCACCTCCTTATGCAAAAGCATTATAGTATCCAACAATGGGAATAAACAAACAAAACTGATCTGCATATTCATTTTAGATAAACACACATAATGAAATTCTAAAACAAACCTTTCTGGAAATCTACAGACATGTTGGCTCGACAATATAGAGGCAGTAATCTCCCAAAAACAGATGCCTAATAACTTCTGATGATTTAGATTCCTAGTTGAGTCAGAGCAGGATGTATGGAAACAATCAAAAATGGTCCCTCTACTGAGCACGTGGCTTTGGACAGCAAATATTCTGTATACTGATATAAAATCAGATGGAGACTTTCTAGAGTTTAATATTTCCTATTTTAAAAGCTGTTGCCATCATTTATATTTTAATATAATTTAAAAACCATATCTAGGATTGTGCTGAGCAAAATGGAAAGGAAACAGAGCTGGCAGAACAAAGTCAAGTCAATGACTGGAAAGAGAAAATGAAAAACACTGCCCATGGATATCAGTTTTAGAATCAAGAGTTCCAAACACCCAGTTCAAGGCCAGCTACTGCTAATGAGTTACTGCGGCTGCAGACATACACTCGGATGAAAAAGATGGCTTGCCTTAATTCAGTGATTTGAAGTTGAATTCCATTCTCAGATACACTGGTGCATATGAGGGAAATTCTACTGTGTCAGTGCAACTACTTCAGATTCCTACTGGCTTAAGTGAGAGCAAATGATGGGCTGTAACCTGCTGCCTGACTTTAACAGCTCAGAGGTTCACATGAAAATGTTACATATCTTTTCTACGATAATTCTAATAACCCTCTTCTTGCATAAGGAAAAATCATCTGATGACATAACTGGGTGGACACAGATTTGGGGTACCTTGTCATACCTGCTGCCTCACTTCTCAGTGTCTGGTACTCCTAAATATTCAGGGTGCTCCTACCTTTTAGAAATGAAGAATGGTCATCAGTTGCCAAAGCAATTTGTAAATCTAATCCTGGGAGCAGACATGGTGGGAAATATCAAACTCCTGCCCTTCCTCCAGCTGAGCTGTAGCAAAAGTGGCATTATGGTGCTTGGCTGTGCCCTGGTGCAGGGGAAGACACCCAACTTTTGAGCCTAACCAAATATTTCATTCCTACTCTCAGTCAGTAGCTTCAGCCACGTGGAGCTGGACTGGTCACAGACTATTATGGAAAAGACCATGGAGGTCACTGCTTCTGGCTGTTACACACAATCCAACCCCCAAGACTGATTCTGATCTGGGATTTCAATCTCAAAATAAAAATATACACTCAATCCACACAGAAATAGCAATTTCTATTCAAACTATTCTTTCAGACCAGTAACGCTTTCTTCTTCACCTTACACAATTAAATCATCACTAAACATCAATTTATTAGGGTTTAAAGAAGAATTTTTTTTTTTTCCTTTCCTAAAAAGGAGCTAGAGAGCCTCTCTGGCTCGTCAAAATAATTTTGTGTTTACCACAATAAAATTCTCTTTCACAACATTGGTTTAACATAATTTTTCTTCCTACTATGCTATGTCATCATCTATTAGCGATAATGAAAGAACAAATGCAAATAAGCAGTCATTTAAAATAGTAACAGGCATTAACATCTCTGTCAGGCAACCTTGGAACATCTTTCAGAATTTTAATCATATATTATCACAGGAAAATAAGCATTGTTATGAGTAGTGATAAACACAACTCACACTAACTATTTTTAATATTGAAGGACAAACTCTTTCCTATGGTAAACCAACCTGATCTCACAGCAATGATACAATGTGATGTGTTGATATGCTAAGTCTGGCATTTCCTATATGAAATAAAGATAAAGATGAATATATCTTTATTAAATGTGACAGATACAATGGTGCCAAGTAGCTCAGTGCAGAAGAACAAGACATTATCATAAAGTTTAGATGGACAACTGCATTAACTTTCAAATAAATTGACTCACACTGGCAATAGCTTTCTCATCTCTGAGAAGCTGAGATGGTTTCTAATGGCTATCAGAAATATAAACTGCCATAACAGGCACAGTCTACTCCTTGATCACAAGACGGTCAAAAAAGGTTTGCATTAATATATGTAAACATTAAACCACAAACAGCACTGTAAAGGGCATATTTCAGTAGTTCTTTACACTTGATAGCTGTCTTCCAAAATACTCCTGCATATTGTGTTTGCAGTAAGATTATGTCATTCAAGCAACCAGCTACACGCACGAGACAGGATGTCTGGACCTCTGAACTGTGCCTCTACTCCAGAACTAGCATTCTAATTAGACTATAAAGAAGGAATTTAGAAACACTGCACCACCATCTGTCTAGGAAAAGCAAAGCTTAGATAGGATTGAAAATAGCAAGGGACATCAAGGGCAACAAGAATAGTTTCTATGCTAAATATGCTAGAAAAGGTCTGGACAACAAAAACACTGGTCCTCTGCTAAACACAGTGGATATGGTACACTTGCTACAAAGAACAGCTGAGCACCTTGGGCTGTTTTAAAAGGCCCATAGCCAGTAAATGTAAGTGATCCCCTCAGTCATTAGACTGCATCTAACACGCTGCATCCTGTCGCTCAGTATCGAAACAAAGAGTGACAAACTGTGGAAAGCTCAGTAAAAGGCAACAAAGATGATTAGAAGCTAGAAAAACCCCCTTGTAAGGAGACTATGAGGGAAGAGGCTTGCTCAGCATGCACAAGTCTGCTTTGGGATACTAACAGAAACCTAAGGAGGAGACCATTGAGAAGACAGAGCCAGGCACTTCAAAGTGATGCCCACGGAGAGGACAAACTGCAGACCAAGTTTTAAACTGAATATATGGAGAACTGTTTTCACCCCTAGGACTTCGAAAGATTGGAATGAGTTGTCCAGAGATTTTATGCACCCTTTGTTCATGGAGGCTTTCAAAACTAGACGTCAAAGTCCTGAGAAACCTGGTGTGGTTTGTGGACCCTAGTTGGGACAGGAGGTTGGACTAGATAACCTACTGATACACCTTCTAACCTCAGTCATTCTCTGTGTACAATTTAAATATCTGTGTTTGTTGTCTAACATCCCATGTCCCACCTGTTCTGCTTGCCCTGTTCAGATGTTGCAGCACACAGCTCATCAATGAGGTCTTGCTGTTGCCCTCAACACCCTTATTTGCACAGCCTGGTCATGCTGGCTACTGACAGTATTGACAGCAAAGGATTCAGTAGCATCACTGCTAATGCAAACGGCAGTACAAATGATAAATGTATATTAGCACTGACTCAGACTCTTGGTCATCTTGTTGATCTATTCAAGTTCACCAATCTACACAGACACAGGTGCTCTTCAAAGTGCACCTTCAAAATTTATGCCTTCAGGTTGTTGTTTACATGGATTTCTTCAAGATACCATTCCTCCAAATTTCTCCTCCAAATTCTCATCTTTTTTTCCTCCTTGCAATAATATGCATAGACTAAAACCACTTTTAATGTATTTGTTTATTTGAAACATGCTCTTTTGTCTTAAAAAACAACTCCCCCTGTCCTCAAATAAAATAACTGCCCGTTTAGAAACACCTGAGATGAGACTTAAACAGTACTGAGGAATCATCTGGAACTGCCTAGGATACGTTTTCTGGATTTCACCATAGCAATTATGGGGATATGACTAAAGTTTCTAATCACAAACCAATTACACATTTTCAAACTTCCACATTTACACACATAGAAAGAGACCAGTACCATGAAAAAGCAGCAGGCATCACTTTAAGTGACTGCACCACATTTGTCACCTTCTTAAAAAAGATTTCCTACATCACCATGGCCTTTACACAGGAATAACAGAATTTGTCACGTAATTTCTTAAGAAGCTTTCTCTTTCTTTTTGAAAAGTTCAATCAAATAAACGGAGCTCCTTATAGAATAAGTGACTCTTTCAAAGGAGTGGGACACAGCAGCACCCTACCCATAACCAGAAAGCTGAATAAGATCAGATTACTCATGTGAAAGCTTTTTTTACTTGCAAGACTAAGGATTGAACTGTAAGTTTCTGATATTTCCTGAAAATCCTTCTAAGCCTGGTGAAGGAATGTTTAGGGTTCTTGTGCCGTATCTTTGAACTTATCTGGAAATAAATACTAATAAGAGCCAAAGTTTCTCACTTAACTAATCAGTTTAGAAGATGAAATCCCAATCGCCACTATGAAAGTATATCCCCACAGACAGAAAGCAAGCACTGAAAATGGTATTTAGTCTGACTTATTTCAGTCACATCATGTCAGAAAACACTATTTGCTAAAAGCAAGAAACATACTCCTATTGATTTGAACAGTTGCAACATGATGCCAGGCTCTCTGAAATCAAAGTCATTTCCATCAAGTCTTGAGAAATAAAACAAGGAAAATTACATTTATGTTACCTATTTTTTTTTAATTTTGAGACTCCTTTTTTCTAAAAGACTTCGCTGTCTAGTAACTCCTTCCTTATTTCACCTTCCACATTACTTCAGTCAGCTTGACAGGACTATACTGACAGCTTGTCACAAGAGTGGGTGCAGTGGAACTCCAGCATGGGCAAAGGGCATCTCCTTCTCATGAAACAACAAATGGAGAAGAATTACTTCTGCTGTGCCTTTACTTCCAATTCATACACACTCCATAATAGCTAAACATTCTGTCTAGATTGCAAGCTGCTGGTTCCATATGCTTTCCACCTGTGATGAAGAATGAAAGCCACTGCAAAAGTTAAGAAAATTTTCCTGGTGATCACCCTCCATACAGGGCTTACAGACTCGTCTTTCCTTTTTAGTAGCATCCTGTGTGAAGAAATTTTAAAAATTGGATAGTGTGAGGAAAGCCTGTCCTCAATAACTGATTTTGGGAACTTCATAAATTTTAAACTCCACTGAGCCCAGGGAAAAAAAAAATCTGATTAATTGAATTGGTCAACTTGCAACTGATCATTGAAATCCATTCCTGTGACTGAATGTCTGTGACTTTCTGTCTTTATATTTGCAGATTGTGCATAATTCAAACGTATACTGCTTTCACTTGCCTCACGTAGAATTACATTAGAGTGTTCATATGGGAATCTTTCTGAATCAAAATACTTAGAAAAATGGATCTCCTGTATTCTCTTTCTACGTACTACAAGGGTCTTACTTGATTTATTCTGGTCATATATAGATAAACCCTTCAACATCAAGCATCCAAGCATTTAATAGATCAGACTCCCAGCCTTATTGACTGAACAAGGAAAAAAGTTTCATCAAAGTTCAAAAAAAGTAGTGACAAACTAAGATAATGATTCAGAGTCTTCATTGGAAACGAAACAGCTCACAAAAAATGCACATAAGTCTTTGAATGAATCACTTGCAATGAATCTTTGCACTTCCTTACATTTACCCCATCGAATGTATTCTAACCACCGTAAAATCCAATATGCAAAAATATACACACCATCTGCAGATACATAAGGAAGTGGAATCCAGCATGAATCTATGCATTTCAATCTCTAAATACTTCCATTATGCTTTATGACGCTAATAATAGACAGCATAGGGACTGAAGCCCAAAACTAAATCATGACAGAGATAATGCAGAGCTCTTCTTTTTAATACTTGTACAGAAAAAAATTCCATCTGCCATATTCTTCCATGCTGAAGCCCTGTCTTCTGGTTTGGTATATTCAGGAGATATAAAGAATATAATTGCACGGAAATACGCTTTTGTTAACTGGACTTACTAGTTTTTATTGCACTAACTTCCAAATCATTGTCTTTCCGTCAGCACTTTCTTTCCATTTGCTTTGTTCCATTTCTCTTAATGTTTTAAAAAATGGATCTTACTTTTTGGTCGTTAAATATGACATTCACACATTTAATTTCACTATCAAGTGAAAAATGGGCAATAAGGATGACTGCTTTAAATGGCTGAAAATAAAAGGCAGAGAGAAAGAATGACACTATAGCAGTGCTATTTTTACAAACACAAAATTCAAGATGTAGCTCTTCTCAGACAGATTTAGTACTACAGACTTGAAGTCAAGTGCAGAGAAATAAGTGATGCCAAGGAAACAGCAGCTGAAACCTGTCAGCAGAAATAAATATTTTTATGTGAACGGAAACTGTACACATAAGGTACATTCAAAAATGTGAAAGGTCTTAGAAGGTGTGCCAAGGGAATTACTAGTTTCTAACAGGTACCAGACCCTGACCCTAGTTCATCAGCAAGTACATATTTTGTACTTAAAAATTCAAAGTATGACCTTCTTCAAACAGTGTCAATCTACTGGCATTCCTTTTCCTAAGTTGCATAAATAAGATTCTAATGCATAAAGAGAGGAACCTGTGCAGAGGAAACTGAATTGCCATTGCAAGGAAACCTTGATTTCTCATTTTCTACTACAGATACACAAACTAGTCCTGAAAGGATCTAAATGCTTTTCAATGCATTGTTCAATGATTTCTCACAGATTATGAAGCCACTTTTTATACAGTCTACGTAAGCAATAGGAAACTAATTAGAAGGGATATTAATACCCTGCAATGCACACAGAATTAATCCAAGCAATAAGGACAGAACATGTAAATTGGAATAAAGCAAACGGACGGGGGAAAGCTATCCAAGAATGCAATCACTATCATTGCTTCAGACTCAGAAATAAAATTACAGTAAATTTTCCTTGACACGCTCTGAAAATTATATCCTGTGTGCTGATGAAGACCCAAACATTTCACCCTGATTCCTGTTATAATTATAATATATCAATAATTGTTTGCTACTAATTATGAATTTATAATATCTGTTCTAGTAGAATTTCATTTTAGTGATAACACGTAATTTCTGATGTCATATCCCTGGATCTAAAAGGAAAATGACTACTTTTTTTTTTTTAATAGCAAGTTAATATCAAGAAATATACATTATGTGCTTTAGAGAATTAATAATTCTATATGGACAAGTCATCCAAACAAAATTTAGAGAGCACGGAACACCCATAAATACTATTGGAACATAGAGATTAACTGTTTTCACATGCACAGAGGTTCAGAAAATAGATCATTACTGAACAAATTTTTATTGCAGCATGCTTCAAAGCTCTGTAAATTACAGGGTGTTTTTAAAGCCTTACACTTTACAAAATACATATACTGATTCAAGATGCATGAACAGAAAAAAAACTGCACCTGGAAAACCAGTTACTAAATATTGAAGTTACCCCATTAGCTCTGCATTTTTTTCTCCTCTAATGCTTGGACCAAAAAAGAGACATTTAAAAAATTAAAATCATTAATGTAAAAGATGACGAATGAGACCCATAGTTAATAGAAGAAAATAATTTTAAATACAAACAACTCTTTCAACATGTACTGAAAGGAACTTGATTTAGGAAGAGGAGAAAGTAGAAAGTGACATTTATCTAAACTGATTAAAATATAAATATTCCAGTCATATAGATCAGGTTCAAAGTTCAACTCTTGGAACATGCTATGAAATTCTAGCTTGGATTCTGTCCTTTTCATTCCTTTCCTCCAAAACAGTATCTATACCTTTTATTGTTGAATTTTAATCCAACTTGGAGAAGTCAATATATTCCTGCCATGGAGAAGATCTGCTAGAACATATTTTGTAGATATAGCATAGTAATCAAAATCTGCCCTTTATAGAATCACTCTCCTTGTGACGTTCAGTGATGTACAGTGACTAATGGCCAGTTTAAAGATAATATTCCTTAGCATGGACTGATCATGGGCTGATTCCTTCCTCTTGACCTCATAACTTTCAGTAACATATGTAAATTGTGTTTACAGCAAAGTGCTTCACTTCACCCTGCTGCCATGGTGCTGGAAGACATCCTTGAGTATGGTATGAAAATAAGGGGAGGCACTGAGCAAAAGCCTACTTAAATACTTGCAACATCCTGGGTTGTCTAAGTGTCCTTATGTCCAAGGAGCATAGCTAGCAGGTCTAGGGAGGTGACTAAGTCCCCTGTACTCTGTACTAGTGGGAGAGTTCTTCATGTACTTCTTGGCTTCCCAGTAAAACAGAGACATGGAAATACTCAAGAAACTCCAGTAAAGGGTCATGAAGATGATTAAGGGTCTGGAGTATCAATCATATAAGGAGAAGCTGAGAGAGCTGGAAATGGAAAAAAAAAAACGCCTGAAGAGAAGGCTCAGGAAGGTTGCCTGAATGTGTGCAAATAATAATAATAATGCGTGCAAATAATGAGGAGAGAGTGAAAAAAAAAGGTAAAGACAGTCTCCTGAATGGTATCCAATGAACAGAAAAAAAATTCAAAATAACATAAATTCAAATACTAAGCATCCAATTTACTCATTTAAGTTCATTTGAATTCAATTCCTTCAAATAAATATTAATTTAAGAAAATACTTTAAAAGAAAAAAAGATTAGGTGGTCAATAGTTTTCTAAAGAGGTTGTGGAGTCTCCTAGTCTGGAACCCAAAGAGCCCCCAAGAAACCTGCTTCAACTGACCTTGCTTTGGGCAGGATGATCTACTTTGGTTTGCAGGTAGAGGGAGTTTCACCTTGCCCTTTACAGGTACTAAAAACATACCGATATTTACATCATCAGATACATCTTCATTTTATCCTGGAAAGACAACAGGGACCAAACTCAAATGTACTCAGGGAACTCATCAGGGAAAGTGCATGACACCTTAGACCAACACCAGGCCAGTTCAGCATATTAAAGCTGAACCTTTGATTCCAGTTACCAGTAGCATAGAGAAGAAAGCAAGGGGAGGGGTGAGTATGAATTTCATTGAAGTCTCTAATTATGTCTGTAATTAATTGTAAAGCATTATGGATTCAAACACAAGTTCCTTTAACTGCAACGTGCATTCATTGCGCCTCATGAAAAAAGCATTGACCAGATTTGTCATTTGAAGGGTGACAGAGCAGTAACACAATTCTTACAGGTCTGGAGAAGAAGCAGCATAGCTAAAGTATTTTAAAATATGCCAAATCAAATGAGAGATCATGTTTTGATCAGGAGATCCTTCTGCTGATAGGTGATATGGAAGAAAAACAGCAGAGCTCTTCCTCTTTAGAGGTCTGGCATAACAGTGCATTTGAGTCCCAGATATACTAGGCACATGACTTTAAAAATCCACTGCACAGCACAATACAAGTGTTCCTGGCTACAACTGTCAGGAAAAAACAGAAATGTGTTCTAGGTCAGCACAAACATGCACCTACAGAAGCCCATGGAAGAGGTAGTCCTGTTTGACTCGTTCTGTCATGAGTACAAAGCCTATCCTTTCTCAGTCTTACAAACACCATACCATGACACCAACCATAAGCCACATGAAGTAGAAAACACATCACACTTCGACAAAAAATTCTAAGCAGAGTTTGATTTTATTCTGAGTTTTTCCCCTTCTGTAGTTAAAATTAAACTTTACAAAAACCCAAATACTTTTAGAGACAGTGCTGAAACTTTAATCCAATGTCCACTTCTGACTTTGAAAGAAAAATAGAAAACTCTCCTATGAAACACCAAAAAACAAGAGCCAGAATATGTTTAAACTTCACTGTTTTATCCAATTTTCAGTGTCAGATTGCCTTTTGAGCAAACAAAATATTTATAATGCATATTTCAAACCAAAAATATTTAAGAAATAGCAGGTATTTCAAATATTCCAGTCTTTATCCTACTGTAATTCAAAAGTAAGAAGAGAGCATCTGAAGTTGGGTATGTGCCAAGGCTGGTTCTCTTGGGCTATGTCAGAGTTCAATCTTCCAGTGAAAACCCCCATTGAATAGCTTTGGGAGAATAATATTTATGTACACACTTAAGAGTTGGTGTGTTGGTTTGGGGGAGGGTGAGGAATAGGCATATCTGACAGCTTATCTAGATAGTAAAGGACCTAATATCATGCTCTAAATGTAAAGAAATATAGTTACTAACTAGTATCCTGAAGACAATAGCAAAGAATTTGCCAGCAATCAGAAAGAAATACATCTTTTTCTTCTCCTATCAAAGGGAAGATACAAAACTTGTGCTCAGTTACAGAAACGACACTTGAAAAAAATCAGATATTGGTATTGACAAGTAATGATGAGGATCAGAGTTATGTCAACACCTTTAGCAATTATGAGAATGTCATTGCAAAGCCAAACAAAAAAAAAGTCACAATAATATGCTCCTTTTGGATCAGGAAAGTGGTCAGAAGTCCCTCCAAAAAATTAAAATATTATAAAAACATCTGGACTCTTCAGCACAATTATTAAGGTAACTACAAAAAGTAACTGAAAAAGCAAATACATGCATCAAAATAGTACACATAAGGACAAGATTTCATATGTTCACTTTCTCATCTCTGTACAAGACAGCTGGACCTTTTCCAATGTGAAGGCTGTTTGCTAAGGAAAAAACAAAAATAAAACCCAACAACAACAAAAAAAATTACTAACCTACAAATACTAAAAAGAAGACCACCAGATGGTCTTCCAGTCTTGTCCTTAGAAGCCTAAGTTACCTCACTGTCTGAGTAATTTCATTAACCTCCAAAACACAGATGGAAAACTAATTCACCTCATCATTCTTCTCACTGAGTCTTCTGGCCTGATACAGCCTACTGGCTCTTTTTTTTTTTTTTCCTAGTGCAGCAAAACTATAGATTTTCCTCCTTCCCCCCTAACTTGACAGCATTTTGTGCAAAATTCAGACAGAATAGTTCAGCAGCAGCTAATCCACCTCTTCAACATCAGTCCGTGACCTCCTGTTTCAAAAGCTGCTAGACAGCATCTCCAGCAGCTTACTGGCATGAATCTAATCGCCTTTCCACTACTATATAATGGCTTATGTTCCCCTCAGACTACATCCTTGCTCTTAGCAATACTGCAGAAATCAATTTAATATTTAATTAACATTAAATCTTAAGTCATATTTTTTCTCATTCTGGTCCACTGAACTATACGCATTTCAGCAAAACTAAAAATAATTACTGACCACTGTCTCTTTAAATGACAGAATCTTTTCATGACTCAGGGAGAAATATTAATGTGTAGAACACAAACAGAAATTAGGTAAATTCCCCCTCTTGCTCATTTCATCTTTTCCTTTACATCTGAATTTTTATTTTTACAGCTGGCCATACTTCTTGCAAACAGTTAAAATTAGTTGAAAAATTACTTCAGTTACTCTTATGCTATCCCATTAAGTTTAAAATTACCCTAAAGTAGTGGCAAACAAGGGATTTTATAGAATTTCTTTGTGTGAAATGTTGACCTTTCTTTGCTAATATGCTGTTGTGGTGTGACAACATTTGGCTTTCGGTCAGCAGAAATACGACATGAAATTTTTAAGATTTGCAGGAATTGGAACTTAACTTCTTTAACATAAATAGCCTAATACTTCAAGAAATGACATCACAAAATATATGCAAATATTTAAATTGACAGTATACTGTCTTCTCAGAATTTTATTAAATACAATATCTATTGGTCCTACTACAGTCGATCACAGTGAAAAATACAGGGAAAAATATCCCGGTTTCAGATATAGAAAATCCTCAGATATTTTTCAAAATGCTATTATAGCATTTCTTCCTTGGAAGAGCATCAGCTCATCATATTCCTGGAATATTAAAAAAAAAAAGGTCATTCGAAGCTCCCCCCTATTAGGGAAACTATCAGAACACCAAAACTTGTGAGGGTTCTTACAAAAAGCTAATAATGAATGCTTTATATTTTTTATGGTCACACAACTTATGACAATGTTTCCACATAGCATTAATGTGATCAGACAGCATGTAATGTCTTACCTGGGCACCAAAAAAGCCCAAAAACATTAAGACACTTAACATAAGATTTTGTGTGTTTGCTAAAATATATCTGGAGATGGATCACTGGGTCTTACATTGGCATTAACTAAAACTCACAGAAATATTTAAAGTCTCTAAAGGAAGCAGGATAACGCATGAACAAAAATATTATTACGTAGTAATGGGAAAAAAAGACATTTAATACCTTTATCTCAATAAATAAATTCTCTTTAAATTACTATTATAAAGTTGAGTAGAAAAGTCAGTTAATATCAGCTTAGCTTTCAAAAATTTCTTCCTCATTCAATAATGGGACACCAACCAAATTTCTAATGAAGTAACAGAGAAGAAAATGAGCTGACTCAAGGCCAGGTCAGTAATTTTCCTGATAATCTGTTTTAGATTTGTGACTCCATCTTGACTGTGTCTAATACACTAGTCTATACACTAGTATAGAAACTCTCTGCACAGGAGAAAAATAAACACTGAAAGCTCTGCATTAATCACTCATCAAAGCATTTTATCTTTCAAAAATGCAAAGGTGTCTAAGATGGAATAAATGTATGTAAGTAAAGAACTCATTGCAAATGAATTCCAAATGGATAAAAAAATAGCCAGATAGACAGGAGCTGTTTGTGCCAGCAACAGTGCTGCTGTAGACATCCCTTTGGATTTCACATCATCAGTGGCCATTACCAACATTAATAAAAGCCATCTGGCCTTACATGGTTTTATGTCTATATCTCATTGTTGGTTTCAATGGAGTTCTTTGTTCAGAGAGGTAATTTGGAAACTTTTAGGGGCTAGAATAAAGGAAACAAATAGCAGGCAATTAATCCTGGTAATAGTCCTTCCAAAGGTCACACTATTAGTTTGAGCAATGAGACCAATCTTGATTCCTTTAATTTAATTTCAGGGGGAAAAAACAAAACCTAATTTTATGGTCATAAATACTGAAAAGAAAAATCAACAAGAATGCAATCTTGTAACTCATTGCTTGACTAATAACCACAGAGACCTAAGATGCCTTGCTTTCAAATATCGTCCCAAGATCACATTCAAAAATAACAATCAAAACCTGACTGCCAAAAAAATGAGACTGCATTAGTGTATGATTTGCTCTGGACCAAGCAGCCCTACTGAACTGCAAGACACCTGTTCATAGAAAGTTGTGACAAAGTAAGGATGCTTTCATTTCCCTCTACAGGGATGGGGAATTCAAACAAAACCATCACAGGACATCACTGAACAGGTTATTGGGATGCAGTGGTTCACTGTTGAAACCTGAGTGCAGACTCATGGGGTCCTGGAGGAAATTGGGAGACAAGAAGCTTGGCTGTACCATGGCAGCAGCAGGCCTGAGATGAGGATGAGAGTCCTAAAGTCACGTCTAGTTGCAAGTCTGTATTTTGCATATAATACCACTGAAGAAATAAACTTGGCAAACCACCACCACATCACACTTGACCATGAGCAGGCTTTATTATTGTTATTAATTATTAAAGTAGCTGTAGCTGGCATGCTTAATGCCAAGCAGTACTGCCTCTGAACTATTGGCTGAACTGTTCTCTAAGACACACCAAAATCAGACCCCACAAGAGGTTTCCATGTCTGGACTTCAAAGGGGGTTAAGCAGAAGCTAGACACTGCTCAAATGGAACAGGTCAAGCCATGTGCAGAAGACAGTTCAGGCCTCCGTAAAAATCACCAGGTCAAACCTGGGTTTTTGGAACAGGTTTAGCTGAGGCATCAGAGAACACAAGCTCCTAACATCCTTATAAGTATCAGTATGTCTTTAACCATTTAAATACCTCTGCAAGTGTGAAACACAGAAATCTAACTTTGTTGATGAAGCTTAAGTTCTTCAACATTATTTTAAAAGTGAATGCAGGCATTAAATTTTTAAAAAAATATTTATCAGTGTTCAATTTTGAGAAAGCCAAAGAGTCATTCCATATTAGCCCTTTTATTCTGTATACAGACAATATATGCACTTTATGGGAAAAATGGAAAAGATAGTCATTCTGCTATGAAAAATATTTCCACTTTAATATTTTTATCTGCCATGCATATTGAATACGTTAAACAGAAAAGTAAGATACCTAATTTGGAGTGAGATTAATTTCATTCTGACAGTCATGAAATATACTGGGGTTTTAATCATCATCTCTGTTTTTCAATGCCAGATTTTGCCTTTCAAAGTAATAATTAGCAGTAGTTTCAATATTTTCTCAATTATAAAGAATTATCATTTAATGGATAAAATTTCCATACATGTTAGGGAGTACATTGTGTTAGCCTATTATATTCTGTATTATTTAGTTACTTTATTAAACAGTAATAGCATTCACTTTCTTACAATCAAAATTTTAAAAGGTTCTTTAAAGGGAGAGGGAGGAAGCAGAGAAGATAAATTATGCAACTGAAAGGAGTGATTGTTTTTATTTTTGCCTCTTTAGTGCAAATTCTTCTTCATTGTGTTTCCCAGACACCATCTGTTTCCAAAACAACTCATCACCAAACATAAAAGAGAAGAGAGGAGTTTCCTATAAGAGCTAATCCTGCCAGTTTGCAGAACAGTCTGAGCTTTCCCAAGTAGGAAATACATGACAGTACAGAGATGCTAATTACTTAAAGATAGGCAGGGGGTGTCACCTCAGATGGTGCAGTACACTATTTTAGGGATTTTTATTAGAATAATACATGGATTATTACTTTGTAATGTTGCTGCACCCTTGTTTTAAGAAGTCCAAGGCACATTTGGGCTTTCAATAGCATGGTTTAATTCACTTAGTTCATGTTTGGGGGTTTTTTAAATTTTTTTTTTTTTAAAGCCTACTTTTGAAGCTTGAGTATAAGAGCACACTTGCTGAGGACCTCACTCCATTTCACATATCAGTGAAGTCTTGGAAAAACAGAATCTAGCAGAATTATTTACACTGGGTGCTCACTCACACATGCCAGTACCCTTTCTGCAGGATTCTGGGAGAAGGTAGAAAAGCCCAGGATGTATCCAGGTATTATGGTATATGATACCATGCCACCACAAAACCTCTCCATTCATCTCCAGAGAGGCACATATCAGTTCCAAAATGCTATTTACTGCTCCTTCTAGAAGGTCATGCTGGAAGAGCAAGGTATCAATTTTTCGCCTGGTTATAATATGGAGTTTAATAATAGCACTGTGTTTACTTAAAAAAAAAATGTTCTTTTTCCTTCTCTCCATAGTCTGTGGGGATAAGAAATTATTTATTTAGTTATGTCTAATAAGCAGGAGTGGTAAAATGAGTTATCAGAAAAACATGTACATTCTTTTGGCAAGTTACACATCTGTTTATAAAAATATATATATATATAAGAATTTAGATTGGACAGAAACCATCAAGCTTTATAGATTTCTGTGATCATATCCATCAAAGCAAAACAATTTCATACAGATTACATGTGCAATAATTACATGTACAGATTAATATTAAACATATTAAGGAATATCACTCTATAATTGTTTATATGATGTATTCTGATCATACGTGTAATACATTACATCTTTTTCAAACAACAAATTCTTTACCAAGTCAAAGATATGATGTCTCTTCTGCCCTTCCCCAGTTCTCCCGGTCCTTCTCCATCATTCAAAGTGCTTCTCCCCTTTCTGTAGCCCCACTAAATTCACACATGGAGCATTATTTACTTCTCAGTGCCTTTCCAGGTAATTTTATAGCTATCAGTAGACTAAAAAGTGCTTCTGTTGTTCTCCTGCCAGTTCTATTAGATTACATCCATTAGCGCAGTCACATATACACACTTCACATTTTCAGCTCTTTCTGTTCATAACATGATTCTGTTAAAATATTCTCCATATTGCCCATATAGAATCTAAAAATCTGGATTATCTTATTTTTCCTTAGTTTAGCTTTTCAACCATCTTTGTTTTTTAACATTTTATTACTACATTAATTTATCACAGGTTCTATATTCCTGACCTCAACACAATTATGTTATAGACAACCATCTCCTGCTCAATATTCTGAACAGTTCACTGAGTTTTAAAGTGCACAAAATGGTCGTTGCCACACATTTCATTTCTGGCTTCAGCAGTTGTGATCTTGTTCTTTGTTACTAAAAATAGAGCTGCTTCCAACTACCTGAGCTGGAAAGCTAATTACAGAGCCAGTAAACAGTTCTCCTCCCCATTGAGCAAATGGCAGAATAAGGAGTCTGCTAATGCACTAGGGCTCCCATGGTCCTGTGGGTCTCTGAAATCTATCAAGTGTCATTTATTTAATCATTTGTGGCTGTTTGCATCATGGATAAATTACCATTTAAGTAAATAACTGTATGACTGTTGTATCAACAAATCAGGGAGAAAAAGAATAATCAGCTCATTTTAAGAAAAAGTATTCTAGCCTAATTCTCTGCTTGCAAAAATCAAAACAATTTTACTGAAATAAACAACATATTGTTGATTTTGACTAGGTAAGAGTCTAGCTATATTTTCCGCAGTAGAGGAGATATTAGAGGACTGACTGCAGCAGCTTAAAGAATTTTTTGAAAGTTATTTCTGTCACATACAGGCAAAAACAAATAACTGCCACTGTAAGAAGGCACTTTCTTCCCCTCAAAGTACTCTCAGCCTTGTCTGCAGTACAGCAGCACATCGGCTGGAAAAAATTCCCTGCTGAGAATCTTAAGGTAGAAGTGCCCATGGGGTTTAGATGCTCTTCTGCATCTGACAATGAAACACTTGTTTCCATGTTCCATTGGACTGATCCTAATTATGTAGCCTAATACATGCTTTGTTGGCAACAAGGGTTCAGCCATCATGCAGTCAATAAAACTCCACTCATTTTCAGCCATTACTGAGGAAACAAAATGCAGACAACACATAATCAACTGCGAGAATAACTGTGATACAGCTGCAGCCTGAAGAAAAACTAGGATTATGCTTACGATGCAATATGTTTGTTCATCCAAAACCTCTTCTAGGGCCAAGAAGGTGCACAGCTTCTGGAATTACATCTTTTATCCAAATGCACAGTATAGGAATAAAAGAATTAGGTAGAAAACCACCAGAAAGACCAATTTTAAAAACATTTCTATTTCTCCTTCCTAAACCTCAAAGAAAGAAACAAGTACATAAAACCTCCAAGACAGCACTGAACACATTAAAAGGTAAATACTATACACTGTGCATCAGAACTGCTATCTGATCATAAATATGTTACTTACACAGCACATTTGGGAGATGCAACTATGATCTCCCTGTTCTGTTTGCCCAATCTTTATGAAAAGAAAAGTCAGGATGCTCTCAGCCAAGCAAACCACCTCCTGTTGTGAAGGAAAAGTACATTGCCACTTTCTAGCAAAACTGAGCGGAAAAAAGTAGGCAAGACAGAAAATGTGGACAGTGGTGGGAATGCATAGTGCAAGGAAGAAGAATATGCAATATACAGGCAGGAGCCAAAAGAGAAACAAAGAAAGACATGAGGAAATCAGACCACAAAAAAAATAAAATCATTCATATTTCAAGATCTGGATATTCTAAAGAGCAGAAAAGGAGGGAATCTTCTAAAAAAACAGTGATGGAAAAACAGAAATGGAGTACCAGCCTCCTCATCTTAACCAGAAGAAATCAAGGTAATGTCTGCACACCACACCATCACAACTAAGTCAAAGCTGCAGAAGACAAGTCATGCACCTGGGCTTGCACTGCATTTGAGCAATGTTTCACCAGAACTGACACATCTTGTTTCCATGGTACTCTGTGTGTGCATACTAGAGTGTCCCTGGAGAAAGTCATAAGCATTTTTCACAAATAAATCCATATAAGCATGTGTGTGTACCCTGGGTTGGAGAACCATGGAGTGTGTGTGTGTGTTTGGTGGCATTCAGTGCATAAACAATGTTAAAAATCAACTGAATCCAAATTTTCAATTGCTGATCCATTTTCCTGCATTTTCATACCTTTCTTTCTGACTTAAATGACCACAAATACATTAGACAACATATTCATACGTTAAATAAAATGTGCTTATTATATTAGGAAAACGACCTCTCAAATGATAGTATATCTCAGAAAATAATACACAAAGGCATATGCAAACATCACAAGCAGTATTTTCCCTGCAATATGCTATTTCTTCCCACATTTATTCTCACCTTAAGACAGAGATGTGATATCCTTTTACCCTGGCAGTCATTTGTCATTCATTCATTCAGATTTCAAAGGCAGAGCACCAACTGCCACAGTCATTTGCTGCACAGACCAATTTAAACATTTCAAAGGCTCACAAGTATTTTTAGGTGGTCTGCTTCTGTTGAATTAAACTTGTCAAATTCATAGGGCAAATAAGATGTTCCTCCACCTTTCCATTAAGCTGGTATAAAGTTTCCAATCCCCTTGTCAAAAAAAATTAACACGGAGAAAGGAAGCAGATAATAACACGCAATGTGAGGAAACTGTTAAAAATAAGTTGTGTAATTCTTTTAAATATGAGTAGCTGTCTCAGGCAATCACAGAAAAAAGCACTTTCAAAGTGACAGTTTTTAACAAATGAAGTAACTCTGTGAGCTTTGTATTGTTCTTGCCAAAAAATTGCATCTTTCACCACACAGGTATCACTCAAACTTCAAACTTCCTAATGAATGAATCAGCATATACAAAGACTCCAGAGCCAGAAGGAGATTAATGGAATCAATTTAGAGATGTATTAAATGGGGGGAAGGACAATAACCAAGCATAATACATTTCTTCATTCAATTTTTTTTTTTGAGTCAGAGGCACCAGTTAAAGAAGCACACATTAGGAGACAATGCTGAAGTATAAGAAAAAGCTTATAACAGACTGAAAGCAAAGTAGTTTGCTGTGTCACAGTAGCACCAGTTTCGAGGGAGATCATAACCATATCTGCTTATGTCCCAAGGCCCCAGCAACCACCTCTACCAGACCTCCTTAATATGCCAAAAGTTCATCAGAAATACTATCTGACAAGTGACTGAGTTTCACACAACACAGATACTTAATTTTAAATTACTTCAGATTATTAAATGCTCAAGAAAATTTCTTAACAATTTAATAGTTAAAAACCAGCTACTTAATGTCTCCACAGCACAGGGAGCCTGTGTTAGGAATACAGGGTAAATACAGACTCCATTGCCTTACCTCAGCCACGTGCGGCATTGGGTTAAATCCACAGAGATTGCACACAACTTTCTTGCACTCAGTACAGGTATTAAAGTTGGGGGGATCCTTAGAACCAATATTTAGTCCAGTTTTACAAAGGGGACAAGACATTTCAGGCTGGCTAGGTTTCTCTGGTTCTGACAGCACACCAGGTTTCTTAGCTTCAGCAGCTTGAGGCTTGCTATCTTTAGCCAAGCCAGGCTTCTTTTCTAAATCAGATCCTTTTGTTAAAACACTATCCACTTTTGATGGCTCTGTTTTTTCAGTTGTAACAGGCTTGGCTTCTCTCTTTACAGGAACAGCTTTTGGAAGAGGCTGAGCCTGTCCAGCCTCTTTGGGGGCTGGCTGAGGGGCTGGAGGCTGTGGTGGAGGCTGGGGCTGCTTCGCTGCAGGACCAGGTGGAGGGGGGCCCGATGTCTGAGACCCTGTCTGACCCGCTGTGGAAATTAAATTTGAGGCCTGGCTGAAGAATGAAGCTCCAAATCCAAAGAGTTTCCCAGTAACTGTTTCTTGTGGTGTTGTAGGCTGGGGCTTAGGGGCATCAGTGATGCCTCCCAGGTTAAGGCTGAAACGCCTTGATTGCTCCGGAGTTTTCTGAGGTGGCTGGGACTGAGGTGCCAGCTGTGCTGGCACTGCCTTGGGTCCTGCCCCTGCTTGTGGGCCCTTGGGAGCTGGTTTTGTATCAGGCTTTGGGGCTGGTTTTGTTGGCAACTTTTTAGGATCATCTTTTGTTTGCGCTGGCTCAACAGGCCTTTGAGCTTTAGCATCTGGTCTAGCCCCAGGCTGAGACGCAAGCCTGGGATCTGACTTCTGCCGGGACACTTGTGGAACAGATTTGGAATCTGGTTTATCCCCAGCTGGATGTGCGTCCTGTGATGGCTTTGCAAGCTCAGGCCTTGTGGAGTCTGTCGCTTTCTTTTGAGTTGGAGGTCTGGGGCCTGCCACGTCCTGCTTCTGCTCTGGTGCTACAGAGGTAGATACAGTGTCCGCTGTAGACTTCTGTACACTGGGCTGTTTTGGCTTTTCTTCAGCCTGTATTGGCTTGACCTGATCAGATTTTGGAGTGGCATCTATTTGCTGGGAGGTCTCAGTGGGCTCTGCATGGGGTTGTTTTGATTTTACAGGAGGAGACCCAGGCAAGGGTGTTTGCTTTTTTTGTGGCGGGGGTTTTTTCGAATCTGCTAACTGTGAAGGATCGGGTTTTGGAGTTAAATCTTTCTTTTGAACAGTCTGGGGAGATGGTTTAGCAGTTGAAGGTGGAATTGAAGGAGTCTTCTGTTTGGGTGCAGGTGGCTGTGGCCCAGGACCATGATCTAGTGCTAGGTCACCTCCTAATGTTCTTTGCACCTGGCAGTTTAAACAGAGCCATTCGCTGATCTGAAAAAAATAAAGGCAATTATAATTTAGATAAGACCAAGTTAATAAAATAAACATAATATTAAGTTATTTTAATACAGGACTTGCTCCAATATTTTATATTTCTGTGTAAAAAGGGAGAAATATCACTAATAGTGTTTTGCAATCAACATGCACAGCCGATTCTCATTCTTCTCCACATAGCTGTGAGTCAAGCTATCACTAAGCCCATGATTCTAATGGCTTCACATTCAGTTGATACACAGCTGAACATTGGAGGATAAAAACCCAGTAGAATTACAAAAGTGCACTGGAATTTCATGGGACCCAATGATTCATTTACAGGAATGATTTTCCAGAATAATGACACTAAAATAGTTTAACACATCAAGTCTGCTGACAGAAAACAATAACCAGAATTAAAACACAGTAAATGCATAATTATCTTTAAGCATGCATTTATCAAGCTCTTAATACAGCTTATGCTTTTGGTAATGGTTTAAATTACGGAGCACAGTTATTAGCCAGTACATATGTATCCAACGAATTGGCCACAGAGGTGTGCAAAAGGGCATCATATAAAACACAGACTTATAAATTACCACCGATTTCAGGGGGCAAGTGTTCATCCAAAATCAGTGAGAAGCTTTGCCTGAGCCCTGATGGTATTTCAAGAGCCATAATTAGGCTCCCCAAAAATCCTTTGTTATTAGAAGTTTCTAGGGTAATTACTGTGCCTCTGTAATGGCCCCTCTTTTCACACAGAGAAGGAATAATGCAAATTATGTACTTGCTTATGTTTCTCATCAATTATAGTGAACTTCAGAACATTTTTTATCATTCCCAAGCAGTATTGCATGAGAGAGAAACCATATTTCTGATAAGACAGAAAAGCCCAGCTTCACCACCTAAGAAAGGATCAAATTGCCTAAAACGTGGTTATGTGCTACTTTCCCCACTTTCCATCACTAGCAGAAACATTATAGGCAGCAAAATTGCCATTCAATATGGTACGGAGCCCCATGGGCCTCCACCTCCTAGCAGATATTTCACCAGGTCACCTGTAACTCTTCTCCTATTCTTTAGTCTTTGTGTGAAACACAGGGTGCCAGCCACAGCATTTGCAGACAGGAGCTGCAAGTAGGAGAACACACAGCATAAGTCTTTTCCCTTAAGGGTGAAGATTCCTGGATGCTGTTTCCCACCCAGGTCTCAATGGTCTCAGAGATCTTTTACAACATAAATGATTCTGTGATGGTATGAAATCTCTACTATACACCATGGAACAAATCTAGAGGTACTACATGCAAAGCAAGATTGTGTCTGTGTAATGTTTGAGCTCACTGGAAGGAAAGAGCTCTGATGTCATGGACTGAGGCAATGAATTCATTACTTTGGGGTGCTTTGTCAGCCTTGTATTTTTGCAGCAGCAAAAATTAAGAGTTGTATGCAGCTTCCTAAAACAGTTATTTCCATTCTTCTGATAAACATGGTCTAAACACACACTGGAACATAAGTTCATTATTGCTAACAGCTTCATAAAGCAATGACAGCTTCTGGCCTCAGCTGTAAAGTTCCATTCATAATAAGGCTGCTCTTATCTTCCATTTTCAGTGAAATGTTTTTAGATTGTCTAAGCAAGTCTCTTTTCTACTTGAAAAACATATAGCAAATGAGTGTTAAAAAGGGAAAATAACTGAAAAATAAAACAGGAACACATGCTTAAACTCTCCTTTGAATTACAAAAGGAATTAGGTTCAAACCTGTACAGAGGACTTGAGCAAAGATTACATTTAGCTGAACTCCCATTTTGTTTTCTTAATGATCAATCCCCTTACCTGATTTTAGATATTAGTAATATAATTTAATTAGATACATACTAATACCATTTCTGGATTAATCCTTAAGGGTTTTCTAGGGCTTAAGTGTAATCAAAGACCAGGCTGTCACAGTTGTCTGGCTTTGGCAAAGTAAGATTTCCTATATTAGGGAGGTAGGCTCTGCTCTACAGTGGAAAAAGAAAAGATACTGTGAGGGCTGAAATTTAAAATCAAAAATTTACTAAGTTTCACTCCACTGTATTATTTTTTAAGTCTTGCTGGTTTAAACATAAAATTCCTCCCATGCATTTTAGTGGGAGGAATTAAGTGTCAAAAAGCTCAAGTCATCATAGGTTACACCCATCTTCAAACAAATACAAAACTGCATAAACTATAGCCCTGTGATTGGAACAGTACGCGTTCAAAATGAAACGTGCTATATGATATAGTTTTCTATCAAGCATTTTCTTGCTTGTTCTACCAGAATTACAGAGATTGTCCATAAATTTTAACAGGAACAGGTTTCCATTACATACAGATGCTCTTACACATTCTTACAGATGAAGCAAAACCTACTGCTGTTACAGATACCTAAAATACAAATGCTCCTCTATCCTTAAAAGTGTTCCTGGGCAGCAGGAACTTTGACCTCCTAGTTTCTTTCTCCACATTTCTAATATCTTGGTGTGGGATTAAAAAGCAAAAGTTTCCAGAAGAACTTGTGAGCTTTAGCAGATCTTGTCTGTGAGGGAGATTCTTCTTTGATGCTGAGAAACCCAAGCTATCTGTTTTACACACCAGTATATAGTGATGAGAGCTGGGTCTTAGTTCTAGAAGAAATCTGTAAGTGATTTTCTTCATTCTGAGACTCATGCCAACAAGTGCCATAACTAGGCAGTAAACTTGATAGATTTCATGCAGGATTTTTGTTTAGATTTCAACTCCTGAGCAAAGAAGATTGCTGCATTGTTTTCTAACTGTTGTAGAAACTATATGCCCTCAAAACAACAAGAAAGTACTTAAAATATATTTTGTGTATTCATCAACCATAACATAAACTCTTCTAGCTTGACACACCACGTGAATTTATTTGGTATTTTACTAACAACATCCATGGAGAATTACTTTGAAGAAAATTATAAGACTACATTCCACTCAGAGATTATGAATGCATAAAGGCAAGCTAACAGTTGACACTAAAAACAAATAGCAACTGTATTTCATTACTTCTCCCTATCCTAAACAAATCCAACATAGTCAAAGGCAATTCAGTGTCTATTCATTTTTTCAAAAATGGTTGAGATTTGTTCTAACCACACATACCCATCAAAAGCAACAGGAAAGCTGTCAGCAAATGCATTGCCTGGCATGCTTAATTTCTATCCCTGCAGATGATGTAGGGGAGGAAGAGAATCTATCTTGATTCTATGACTCCAGAAGCACATGAGAAATAAATTTTGACTTGCAGATTGAACATATTTCCTATAAAAATTACTGACACACAATATGAATGTAGCTCTCCGAAGCCATGTTAGCACTCCTGCAGAGCAGAGCTGCACTCCAAGTGAATGGATCTCATTCTCATTTAGAAGTAATTTGCTGCCATAAAAATAAATTTAAAATAGATATAAAATATTAACATCCGTTTACATTACCAGAGATATGTAAATGAACTTTGCCAACACTGGTCAGCTCCAAAGCTATATTGACAAAATCAGTTTCTTGTTTGAAAACACAGTAACTTTTTTGATCTCTGACAATTTCAAAGAGCAGTGACAAGTCCAGATTTGGCTCTTAGCAGACATTTTTGCCATGATGATGATGAAAGAAACATGAAAAATAAAGTGCCCAAGCACACAGTTTTATGCAGCTTCATGAAGTGTGGTAAAACACTCTGAGACAAGAAAGTAAACCAGAAAATCCTCTTATTAATAAAAAAAAAAAAATCAACTATCACAAGTCAAATTAAATTAGTACGTCAACATACAAGTTAAAATGTCTTCTAAAGAAGCAAAGTTTTTTCTTCTACACCATCCTTCCATGAATAAGTCCTCAGCTGTTCAGAGTAATTACACTGAACCAAACATTTAACAATTGTACACAGAATGCCACTGATCCTCATTTCAGGCAAATACATCATTACCACAAAATACATATTTACCTTCCTTTCAGGAATATTATGAGTTTGCCAGGAAACACTGACTCGAGATGCTCACAAACATGGCACTCGATTCTAGTCAGCAGCATGGACCATGGGTATCCATTCCACAAACCACAGCAATGGTTACAAGCTCTGTAGTTTGGTGCTGAACCCATTCTGGTGCAAACTTTTTAAACAGAAATATGGAAAAACTATTTTTAAATGTTACTTAGCTGTTCTAAAGCTACTAACACTACTGAATTATATTATGCAGTTATCACAATCTTAAAACATACTCCACCACTCTGCTGAAATTACCAATACAAAAATCTATAGTTTGGATATGAATTATGAATGTTTGGGGAACTATTATTTTATAGCTTACATAATTAGAATCATATAGCAAAATAGTGAACATATTTTTTTTTTAATTCAGTATTTCAGGATATCTAAAAACTAGTTTTTTAAAGCCAAGGATATGATTAAGCTGCCTCATGTACATAGCAAGGAAAAAGCCTTAAACACACTCAGTGCACTGCATCATGCGGTAATGCAACAAATGCGCATCGCTTTCATCAACTGCACCGCGATTTAAAATGCCAGAAACATGTGAATGATTAACAAAAAATCTAACTGCAAATCAAGAGAGTGGCAAAGAAAAGGTTAACAAAGTTCATCTGTGCTGCACTGAGCAAATCATGAAAAGGATTAATCTGTCTGGTGAGAGCAGGGCTGGGCTGCGCTGCCCAGTGACTGCCCAGCAGACACCATCCCACATCACATGGCCTCACATAGTAGTAAATTACAGTTGCTGAGCAACAGCAATACTGGCGCAGATGGCTGACTGCAGTTGACATCTTTAGCTATGCAGATTAATTTATTATTTACTTGTGTTAAAAACTGGATGGGCCAGCTTTCTGGACTAATGAGAAAACACTCCAACATATTGTAGAATATTGCTCAATTAAATTATTGGGAGAGTGTTCCACATGCAGAGGGGTTTTGCCTCTAAGTTCTGCCCTTTATTTAAAAGAAAAAAAACAAAAAAGGGAAAAAAGAAAAGGAAAAAACCACAGGGCATCACTGCTCTTTCTAGATCTAATCCTTAAAGTAAAGCAGAACTGTAGGCACACAGTCTTCCTCTATGACAGAAACAATACGGGAGTTTGTTTAAGAATATTCCATGGAGAGAAACAATATCCCGTACTTCCATAACACTTCTACTTAAGGATCTTTACTATTTTCCTAAATATCTAACTGCTACACAGCTGTGTTAGTTATCTGCACAACTGTGTAGCAGTTGTGGCTAGGGGCAGAACTATAGGGACTATACTAACTTCATTTCATCACAAAACCTGTGAATAATCCCCATTTACATAGAAATTGCAGTGTTAGTAACACTGGAACACCCCAAGTACTCTTTTTATTAAAGTAAATATTTCACACTTTTATGGCTTTTAAATGACAACTCAATAAGTCTTGTTTTCATCTGCTCTCTGATTAATTTGAACCCAAACTAAAGCCCATCAGTTTTACAGAACTCTTCTCACTTTACTTCAGCACAGTTAAGAGCTGGCAATTAAATTAATACTTTCAAAATTTTAAAAAGTCTTGGATTTTGTTGGAGTATTTTTAAACTCATTTCTATACAACTTACGATGATTATAACAGCTGATAATAATATTTAGGTCCTTGATTTTTTTCTATTTTTTTCTGCTTTACTTATATAACCCTTATAACCCCTCCACCAAGTTCACAAAGAGTGTACAGATTCAAAGCTATTTTCTCTGATATTAAACTTAGGATTTGTTTGCATGTCACTACCCCCAGTGATGGCAGTTTTATCCCTGTTTATATATAATTTCCAGTCCAAGTTGAATTCTGGTTCCCATGTACTACTACAACGCAGCAGGATCTAGACTGCAAACCACAGGGAATACTTCAATCAACAGATTCCTTTACTGTCATGTAATCAACAAAGATTTAATAATTTCTACTAGTTTTATTGTAAGTATAAGCAAAACTTACCTGGAATCCCCACAAGAATTATAGTAATATTTCGTATTTTAAAACATTATATATTTTTCTCCCTATACAACCTAATAATAATGAAAATAACAGAAGAAAATTAATGCCTTTCTGACTGTTTAAATTCTGTATAGTTACTGATCCTACTTCATGCCCAAGTATGTTTAGGAGATTTAGAGCTGCAGGATTTTAATTAAAAAAATACAAACACCAAAAATAATTATAAATATTTGAACAAAAAAATATTATTTTTAAAAATCAAATGTTGTGATACAATTGTAAATAAAGAGAGGCAGAAACAAAGCAGAAAAAAAATCAAAGCAATAAAATGTAGTACAATTGATAAGGAAAATTTCTAGCCCTACCAAAAAAAAGTGAAAAAAATAAACATCCCCTCCCCCACAAATGTTTGCAGTAACAACAAAACCAGAAAATATTTTAGACTGAGTCAATTTTCTTTTATGTTGAATTGAAAAATAAATGTGTAATGCAGTAAAAAGTTCCACTTGATCAGAAACCATACACTCCACTTTGAGATAGTCAGCTCAGGTTTGTTATCCTTACTCTTGGAATTTTTATCCCTCCTCTTTTTTCCATTAGGAATAAGTCATCTTTGGTACAGACACATTGTTTGAAAAAAAAGTCAAAAATAACAAAATATTTTTAAGAAATCATTTTATCTCCACCCAGAAGAACTTTTGACAAATGAACAAATCCTATATCAATACATAGCTTCACACTGTTTGAATGTAAATTTTCGTTAAGTATCTATGTATAAAATTTTACCTGGCCTCAAGGTGAATTTCAAATGGTCTCTTAAAAAAGAACACCAAAGCAATGGATGAAATATGATCTAATGTAGATAAAATTCACAGAGAATAATCCTTTCTCAAAAACCACCTAGAAGACAAGAATCCACATCTGCACAGATACACCTCACAGGTGGGCTCCATGAGCAGAGCCCACACAGCCAATTGTCCAACATTAACAGCTTTACCACTCTACTTGACCATCAGCTTTACAGATGACCATCATAAAGAATGCAATGAATTTGTCATTACACTTTAAACCCTTGCTCAAGGGTTAAAGGTATTTATCTTCCAATACATAGTTCACAGGGAATGAAAATTTACTCCAGCTATTGAGCATATGCACTGATCATTTAGATTTAACTTATAGCAGTTCATGCTTTTTGCCTTTTTTCCTCAAGATGCATTTGTTCATTTTTAGAAAGCTTACTCCTATTCAAATTTTCTAATGGGATTAATCTTTTTTGGGAAGTGCTGGTTTCTGTTGCTAATGGCTCATGGGAGTGGGTTTGGGAAAATAAAATGGTAAAATTTGAAAAATAAGTCACCACATAATAAAAGATAGACTTCCTACAAGGTTCTGATGTACATGAAAGGCAAATGGAGTAGAGTACCAGTCGTCAAACCTGCTTATATAATTTTTTCCATTACTTTATGCAACTGTTGCTAGGCAGTCATGTGCCATGGTGATAAGTGGAGTATGAATATCTAGACAGATTAGAGAGACATATGTTACTGAACATTTATGTATGGTGAATTTTCTCTCCAGACTGCTGTACAAAAGCAAGACACCAACTATCCTTCTTCCTCAAGAGGACTGCAATGTCAGATGGTTCAGAGAAATAGTTCAAGGGGTCTGGCCTTGTGGCCACACAGGTATCACTTTCTGCTCTTAGCTACAGAGTTCTCTCTAGTGAGTTGAAACAGACAGAGCACATGTACTACTGAATTTTAAATAGAGGCTTACATGAGTAAAATTAAAGGGGTTTTTTATCTGCATTTTATAATATTTTTACAATGCATGCAATCTACTTCCTAAGCCAGTTTTTAAAGCTTCTAAATTCTTTTCAGGATCAGCAAGAAATATAGCACACAGAAATTTAGAGAGATCTACACTGGAAAAATTATTCACTCAATTAGTTTTGGAGACTGAGCTACCTTGTAAGAAACTTGTAAGGAGACTGTCTTAGGAAAGCAATTCCAGCAGCTGCACAAAGGGAAAATTTTAGAGAATAAAAATCTTTTTCTTCCCCTAAATAAATGCCCTCCATTCCCCAAATCAAATTTGAAATTACTGCTTCTTCATAAGTAATGTGTTTAACATAAGCAATAAAATCAGTAGTTATAAAAGACACGTGAAAAACACAATGCAGGATTCTGGAATTATGAAACATGGCAAAAAAATTCAGCAGGGAAAGCTAAAATACAACAGAAAAGTCAGTAAGTGCATGGGTGAGACACAGACTTTTTGGTCACTAAAACTTCAGGAGAAGTTAAAATACAAGAAGCCAAAAGCAAAAAAACTGCAACATAAGCAAGTAAACTGACAACCAAGTCTCAAATCATGATCGTCCCAATAGATGTGAAGAAATGGGTAAAGTATTGTAAAAAAAGGAATCAGAAACTTTTGTTAATAAGCAAAATACTTAAAGGAAACAAAGTAGAAGGAAAACCTGATAAAAACTCAAGCAAGAACCTTGACAGCTGAAATAAATGAATTTTTTGTACGTGCCAGAGGAGGTTCTATTAACTTTGATTCCAACATTCAGTAATAAAGTCAGGTATTATTCTTGTCACATTTCAATGGCAGACTGGAGCAGGAAACCCACAATGAAGTTTCAGCAAGACAGCTGGTGGTGCAAAGCTGAGCAAATGAGAAAAGCCTGAGTGGGAGTCAGGAGATTGGGACTAATAGCTGAATAAATTAGATGTCCAATACCTTCATTTTCTGAAGTGATTTCATCATTAAATAAATGCATATCCTCTGTTTATTTCAATGTGTAATATGAAATTCAAATCTGCTTTTACATATGTATGCAATCAGTCTTAAATGCAGCTGTATTTATTGTTTGAAAGTCCTGAATTTCACACTTACAGAATACCCACTTCAAAAACTAGGAGTTATTCACAGAATTTCCAAATACTTGAAAATCTTCTTACATAAACTCTCTCCCAAAATCTGTTTCATTTGAACACACCAAAATTGTTGACCATTTCCATAGGAAATGTGAAGCTTTTGAAGGAACACAAACTCGGGGCTTCAAGAGACTCCAGGAGCACGCTACAGACACGAACAACTCAGCACTCACAAGTAAGTGTAAGAAGCTCTGGCCTAAAAACATTAGCAGAATTTGAAGGAAAAGGTTTGCACAAAACTTTCTCATTGACTTTAATATCTATACATCACATTTCTTGCCCATTACAGCTTTTTTTACACTAACAGCCTGGAATGACCTTTCCTCATGTAGACCCTGAAATATATATAACTACCTGGTTAGTTGCAGATGCTCTGAAGTTTCTGCACACAGATGTTCAAGTCACTCCTTTTCCAGTCCAGGCTTCAATGCCAGATATCTCTATCCTCAATTTCCCTACACTCAAAGAAGACATTACACTCCTAAACCAAGCAAGGTGCTACAAGTGGTTACTGCATTTAGTCTTTCAGGCTTAAATCTGCAATTTTAACCAAAAAAAAAAAACCCCAAAAAAAAAAAACAACAACAAAAAAACATATCGCTGGATGCAAAAAGTCTGGTGTTTGTTACCAGGTAACCACAAATAAACATGTGCTGGCTAGCAGTGTCTTTAATCATTGTAGTAGTGAGTACACAGG
This sequence comes from Cinclus cinclus, assembly GCF_963662255.1. Classification (NCBI taxonomy): domain Eukaryota; kingdom Metazoa; phylum Chordata; class Aves; order Passeriformes; family Cinclidae; genus Cinclus; species Cinclus cinclus. Next base: position 13,013,664 of record NC_085049.1, read on the forward strand.
TTGCCCATAAAGGCTGTCAGGCCTCCATCCTTAAAGATATTCAACATTGTCTAAACCTGCTTTAGGTGACACAACTTTGAGCAGAAGTTTAGACTACACCATATCCAGAGCACCTTTCCAGCTTCAGAAATTCTTCTATTCAATTTTAAATATACTAGTAGGTAAATTTATCAGGTTTAAAATACAGCAGCAGTCTGTACTTCTTCCTGTGGGCATCTCAGATCAGCTAAATCAATACCAAAGCAAGAAAAAAAAAATTTTCCTAAGTATCCCTTCTGATTATCATTAATTAGCCTTTGGTGCCAGGTCTACTACAGTTGAATTTCCATAAATTGATAAATGTGTTGGTACCAAAAACAAACTCCAATTACTTTGCACATTTAAAAGTAGCATATGAGGATGCCCAAGAAGCTGATCAAATGGTTGCATGAAGCTTTATTCCCATGCAGAGCAATAAAGGATATGCATAAGCAATAAATCAAGCAACCACAAAATCAGGTTAAAATAAATTCAAGTCCTAATATTGCTTTTTACTCCATTTTTATGTTACAGAATTACAGCAAGAATGGTAATCAAGGTTAGAAAGAGTCCACAGAGATCTTAACATCCCACAAGAATGAAATAACCCATGTACCACCAAGTCAAACTCATGACTCAGGCTTTCAACTAACACAACTGAGCACTGACACAGTTGTAAAGCAAATCCACTCCACATCCTTTCCTAAGCCACACACTGGAGTAACAAAGACTGATTTTTTTTCCTTAGTTGGTTCTTATAACAGAAAAAATTATTAATCTATAAATATATGTGCACATGAGTATTGTGGTCAGATTACAAACATAGACAGCAGGTGATTAAAAACAATCAGAATGAGACAAAAGTCACACTGGGGTTTCTCCTCTTTTTATATGAGGAAATGAGAACACATTTCTAAATCTATATAATCTTTTTTTTTCCCCTCCAGTTTCACCCTGTTTTCTCATAAGCAGTTTTCTGAAATAGCATTAATTATTTACTGAACCTGTTAAATGATCATGATGATATACTGTAGTACATCTGATATTTCAACATAACAAAGGTAAACTGAATTCTTTGCTCTGGTAGTGAACATCAGTTTGAAAATTACTCACCTCTGTGATGTGAGGATTAGGATTGAATCCACACAGGCTGCAGACCACAGTGTGACACTGGGTGCATGTGTTGTAGTTGGCTTTTTCGGGAGCATGCAGCAGCAGCTCGGTGGTTGTACAAAGAGGGCAGAAGGTTTTCTTTGGGGCAGACTCAGTGGGTTGACTTGCACCAGCTTGCTTTTGCTGCAGGGGTTTTTCAGGCCCTGGTTGCTGGCTGGGTGGTTTTGTAGGTCCTGCTTGTTGTGCTGGGGCTTTTGTGGGCCCTGTAGTCTGAGAAGGTGGCTTCGTAGGTCCTGCCTGGGGTGGCACTTGTTTTACAAGGCCTGTTTGCTGTGGAGGTGGCTTCCCAGATCCAGGCTGAGGTGGCTGTTTTGCAGGCCCTGTCTGCTGAGCAGATGGCTTTTCAGGTCCAGGTTGCTGAGAGGGCTGTTTTGGAGGCCCCGGCTGCTGGGAAGATGGTTTTACAGGACCTCCTTGCCGTGCGGGCTGTTGTGATGGTTGTTTTGCAGGTCCTGGCTGCTGTGATGATGGTTTTGTGGGAGGTGGTGTTTGGGACGTCGTTTTGGTGCTGTCTGGTTGCTGTGGCGATGGTTTCGTAGGGCCTGATGAAGGTTTTGCAGAAGTTTGTTGTTGAACAGGTTTCGTTGGTTCTGACGGTTGCGGCTGAGATTTTTGTGGTCCTCTCAGCTGGGGTGGTTGTTTCACTTGCTCTTGCTTAGCATCTGCTGGTTGGCCATGGCCTGGTTTCTGAACTTGCTTTGGTTCCCCAGGCTGCTGCTGCTGAGGCACTGGCTTGGAAGACTCAGGTTGTTGGACAGTAGGTCTGACAGGTCCTTGTTGAACAGCTGGCTTTGGAGACTGTGGTTGACTTGGATGTTTCGCAGGACTCCTCTGCTCCTCAGGTTTCCCTTGCTCTTTTGGGGCAACTTTTTGTTTCCTACTGGCTTCTTCATGAGTTGTATCTGAATCTGATATCAAATCAAAAGGATTGAATTTGTTCACAACTGAAGTGACTGCACTCAATGGATTGGCTTCTGAGAGAAAACTGGGCATCATGCTTGGCTTCTGATCTTCTTTAAAATCAGTCCTGGACTTTGATTCCCGTAGACTGAGAGTAGAAGGGCTCCGTCCAGGCGCCCGTTGTTCTGTCTTCAGCACATCAACTGTTCTGCTTTTACTTAAACCTGATGGTCCTGGATCTGGAGGCTTACCTGGTTGTCTGGGATGGCGGCTTGTATCAAGTTCAGGATGTCTGTAGAGAGAAAATGTAGCAAAATTAAAACAATGCATAATATGAGAAAACTTAGATCAAATAACATGTACCAGTAACCCTGGAAGTGCACTGGTAGTGCTCTAAAGTTTCTTAGTGCTTAAGTGTTTTCAAGACAAGGTTTATAAAAAGGTGCATGTAAAATATATTTTAAAAATCATTATTCTTTAAAGTCTTGTACAAGTATTCATTCAGAGATTGTTTTATTCTTTAGAAAATAATCAAATATAACAACATTTAACCAGATACCTTTTAAATCAGAAGACTGAGGAGATCAAAGCTAGAATTTATTATACCTATATCCAAATTATTAACTCGCCACCCTACTCCTCAGGACATATAAACAGGGAGACAGAAGACTAAAAGAAACAGAGGTGTCAAAATTCACAGATCAAAGCACAGCCATACAAAAAAAAAATGCACAATGCAAAATGCTTATGTGCTTGTTTTTTGGATACTTATACAAAATTTGGATATATTTAAAATTCAATATGCAGCAGGGATTTAAAGCACTAAAATTCATGTACGTTAAGGAGTTGATGCTTCTTCATAAAGTATTAATTTCGGCACCCATCCACTCACAAATCAGAGGAGTTCTCCATCAAATAAGAGATTTAGTTTACAGTTAGCCCTGAACCTTTTTATTCTTCTTTGGAAATAGCTACCATACTCCTTCTCAGCATCATTTCAACAATTCACATTGACGAGCATTTAAAAAAAACCCACCACATCACAGTAGAGAACTGAGAAAAATCCATGCAACAATACTGTGCTATATGTTGATACAGGAGAAGATGAAGCTAAGAATGTAGGAACCCAAATCAAGATCATGGCTTCATATGTGGCACAGTATTTTACTTGTTGCTATACTTGGCTAGCAGGGGAAATAATATTGTATTTGCTGCTGATGTTCAGGGATGTAATAAAATATTCTACTCAGTGCTAACACTGAGCTTCTGCTGGAAGATAGGGTATTCTCTTCAGTGTCACAGAAATGTTGCCAATATAAAATTTTCACTTTGAGGGAATCAGTCAGCTGTGATCTTCGTTTGCCAGACTTCTTGGTATTTCTTTTTGGGTATTCATGAGCAAAATAAACAATGATTTACTAGATTTAACTTCATTTCTTGACTAACAATTAGATAAATAAATGCACAATTTTAAGAGTTTTTCAGAAGTCTGCAGAACCATCTACAGTAGCCATATTTAAAAATGCTTTTTACATTGTTAATGTCACCGTGAGCTTACCAGTATTTCTGGTTAGCATTTAGTTTCCATTACGTTGTTAGCAATGGCAATACAAAAGGACAAAGCTAAGTGGCAGACATTTCTATGTGTGCAATTCTCACAACACGGAATTTCTCATAATCTTGTATCTGACTTTTTCTGTTAATTAAAAATTTCCTCAAGTAATACTTGTTAAGGACAATCTATTTCCAGCCCTCCACAATTCCATTTATCCTTTGCCATTCTTCAGTATGTATTGACCGCAAGATTTGGAAGTTTATGACCTTAATGTTCAACCCAGTGAGGTGAACAGGTGCTTTTCCACTGGCATCAGTGAACATTGATTTAATTCATAAAGAGGATAGTTCAGAAAAGTCCAATCATAATCTAATTATTTCAAATATCTGGCATTTTTGCTTATTAAAAGAGCAATTTTATACTCTGATTAGCAACTAGGTAGGTGTGCCTGCAATTGTTTCTTGTTATTTAGATAAGTGCTCCAGGTTTATCTGAAGAGGCACTGCTTACCATATGAAAACATTTCAACTAGTCTACTAGCAGCATCCTGGTATACTTCCAGCATTTATATTTGTAAATGTTCAAGCTCTTGGAAGGCTTCATTCAACAATGGTAAAAGTGAAAAGGGAGGGGGGGTGGGGGCAATGCTATTGAAATTCAGGTCCAGAAATAGGGTGCCATGGCCATGTCCAAACCTTAAAATGTGAAGGTAAAATAGAAGGGGAGAAGGGCAGAACCCCAAACAAAAAAAAACCCCAACCATTTTCAACAATTTAACTTGGAAAATTATCAAGAAAAAATAACTGTGGATTGGAGCAGAATTCTGCTCCAGCTTGCATTTTTATCAAATGATGTGTTCCATAAATTTCCACCTGGTCAGATATCAGGCTCTGAAATGAAATTAAAACCCATGAATCTAGGAAATAAACTCAAGTGATTCTCTTGAAGGCTACTGGTATATTCTGAAGACCTGACTCATCTTGCCTTTGTACATAACAATGTTTCTAAGCAATGGAGACAGAGCGTGGCTAACTAGTGGAAGTAAAAGCCTTGAACAGACAAGCTTCTTGAGAAATGTTACTTCTGTCAAAAGCCAGGACTTGCTCAATTTAGTTTGAGGTACCTGAGAGTTGAAGTCTTCTTTTCTACAACCACTTTACAACCAACTAGGGACTGATACTGAAAAATCTTAATTGAAATGGAGAATCAGAAGCCTCAAACTAAACCTTGTATTTCTTTGACAAGAACTTTCCAGATTTCAAATCTTTTGAATCATGAAAAACCCACAACTGATTTAAAGCCTTCAAACCAGACCTTACATACAAAATAATTTAGTTCTTCCTCACATAACGCTTTTCTTTGTGCTGCTGTGTTTCCTCTCACTTTGGTCTTGATTCATGGAACTCAACTCTAGTCATTTACATATTACAGCCAAATCAAAGCTTATTTTGGAGTAAGCAGAGATTTAACAAATGGACCATTGGTCTAGTTCTTCAATTCCATAATAACAAACACCTGTTAATAGGGCATGTATTTTCCTCATTCATCAGTATTAATAGTTTCAAAGACAGAATCAGTAACAATGCAAGTCAAAGGTAGTTAGAGCTTTTCATATCTACAGACAAGATATGTATGAATGATCCATACTCCAGTGGCTAGCTTATTAAAAAATATATATTTATTCTGGAAAATACACCATAAATATGCTTCAGAAGTGTGATACTCAGCAAAAATTCTTAGCATTTTGTATCAAAATGCAGCACAATTTTTTTTTTTTTATTGATATCTGTTGTGACCAGCTGATTGAGCTGGGGAATAAAATAACAAACAAAAAACCCAAGCAGCTGTATTAGATGTTCATAAATTCAGCTGGCCATCTAAGCCTTTCAGATATAGAAGAATTCCTCAGGAAGTGAACACTGGCACAGTTACAGAGTCATTTGTTGAAGCTAGAACAAATGGAACTCGCTTACAAATTGACTGTGTTTGTTTCAGATAAATTTCCCAACCATTAATTTTCTGAAGCCAGGTAATTGAAATTACGATAGAAAGATTCTCACAGATCCTAAACATCTCACTGGAAACTTGAGAATTAAACTTTTTTTTTTTTTCATTAGTAGGGACATGCTAATTAGACAGTTCACTTTAGGTGCTCTAGATCTAAATGCTTATATTAAAGTTCACAAGATTTAAAAGCTCAAAGCTTACAGAAGCTCCAGAATGTACAGCATTCACTTTAAGGTGGAAAAGATGTGACTATGTTACTTGGCACATATATTGCTTAATATTAAAAAGGCTGTATTTGCAAAAATTTTTACCTCAGGATACCATCAAACATAATGAATTCGTACACTTTAGGGCTATTTTGGAAATCACAAAGGAAAAAGCCATTTAATATGTTAAAAACTAACAGATACTACTATAAGGACACTGCCAAAATGCTAAGCTATATTGACTGAAAGCCAGAATTTCTTTTTCTTTTGATTACCCTCTGTCGCTTAACATTTGGATTGGGGAAAAAAAAAAAAAACCACAAAACCACAACTAGTTCCAGTTTCAGTCTGGAAGAGGGTGATCTGTAATCCTTTCTGTAATCCTTAGAAGAGTCTTACTCCAAGGGTTTTGGTTGCATCAGGTTCTTGATAACTACCACTACCATTCTTGGTAGCTCTCAATAGCAAAGAAAGAAAACAGCAAGAGGAGCAAATAAAGCCAGAAACAAAAGACAAGTAGCAACTTCGTTACAGTGGGACAGGCACGAAGATACTATGATGAGAACTGCTATAATAGTCAAAGCTGACATTCTGATGCAAGGTAAAAGGCTGTAATTCACAAATTTAGAGTACCTTTACTTTAAATAGAGGGTAGAAGTATGGTACGATAAGATCAAAGTAGCTTCTGATATAAATATGTTTGTAGGAAAGCAGCCATCTATAAATGCAGATATATTCACATTGCAATGAGTTCAGCCTAAAGGCTTCCAAGAACATTTAGCTTTATTTTTTCATTCTAATGGTCTCATAAAAAGTAAGTTTTGAAGTACTTGGTTCTTTGTTCATAGATGGTTATACAAAAGGAATTTTGAGCTTAGTTTCATGAAACTAAAGAATATTTCTCTTCCTCATTAATATCTATAGAAGCTGTGCAGAGGCCTGAATTGAATGGAAAATTTTATTTTGCACAGTGCTAATGTCTGATCAATAATTAAGCAAGATATTAAATAGGAAAATTTGACTTCCAGTTTTAAAAAATGGTGACCATCATCTCAGGCATAATCTCAGTGATTCCAGTAATTTGCCCAAGAATCAATTTAATCCCACCCTCCTTACCTCTCTTCTAGAATTCACTTATATAAACCTGATATTATATAAACTGAACATGCATTTATGTGGGGTGAGGCCAATGCACCGTGAAACAGTCGAGGAGGCTCCTTTCAGCTTCCTCCCTCAAGACAAACAACACACCCAGCCCCGGAGCCGGAGAGCAACAGAGGCGCCGGCCTGGGCTGGCGGGCCGGGCCGGGAGGGGGATCAGCACCGAGGACAGCGACACGGGGCCGGGCAGCGCTGGTGGCTCAGCACCAAGGACAGCGGCAGCCCCGGGGAGCGGGCCTGTTGCACGTCGGGCTGTGAATTCGCTGAGGGGCAGGGAAAGAACGGGGAAAGAAATCACCCCAGCCTTCGTCAAAACACAATGAGGTAAAGTCATGACTCTCCAGGACACTGAACGCCGTGGCAATCAATTTAATCTATAATTTGGCCTCTCACCTTGCAACTAATAAAGGAAAAAACAGAAGGGGGGAAAAAAAAAAAAAAGGAAAAAAAGTGAAAAAATAGGCTGAAACACACCTCCTCAATCCACGACTATTTAATGAAACCAAATGATAGTTGTAGAGGTTCAGAACTGGCAGAGTAACGGTCAGCAAATGCATTACGCCCAAAAGCTTTGGAAGATTCAACAAGATTCTCTCTCCAGATGCTTGCAGAACCCATCCGGTTCGAGTAGAGCTTCCCTGGCTACTACCAGAGCTGCGGGGCATCCAGCCCCTAAAGCACACACCCGCACACGGAAAACCAGAACGGTGTCTGCACATCTCTCCCCGCCCCGACACAGAACAGAACCTGCCCGTGTTCCAGATCGGTGCAAGAGAGGAAAGGAGGGCGCAGCCCACGGAAAGGGCGACCGGCGTTGTTAGCGGAGACCGATGTAGTGGGAAAAGCCAGAGGATGCAGATTCCGTCCTGGTGCCCGCGCCCGTGCAGCCACCCCGTCCCTCCCTCTGCCAGCAAAACGGAACGCCGGCTCCAGGTGCAGCGGGCCCAGATCGTATTGCGACTCGCCCCCCGCCCCACCGCGAGGAGACGGAGAAGGGAGAAGGGAGGAGCGGGAGAAGGGAGATTTTCCGTGCATGCCTTTGCATGGGAGGCGGCTCCGCGCCGACGAGGTTCCCTCTGGGCAGCCCCTGCGCCCTTGACATGACAGCGGCGATCTGCCTCCTCTCCTCCTCGCTCAGCTGGCTCAGGTCCGCCTCCACCCCGGCCGGGACCAGGCTTTGCAAGGGGGCCGCGGAGCCGCCGCCATCCCCGGCTGCCGCCGCCCCTTCGGGGAAGGCGCCCAGCCCTTCGCCTCCTTCCAGGCTCGCCTCGTTGCCCATGGCCGCCGCGGCTCGCCGCCTCTCCCGTCGGGCGCAGACCGGGCCGGGGTGCGGCTCGGAGCCCCGCTCCCCCGCGGGCGCTCAGGGGTCCGCGGCCGCCACCACGGCCCCGCGCGGCGGCAGCACCGGGGCCGGGCTGGGGCTCGCTGGCTGCCGGGGGAGTGCGGCGGTGCCGCCCGCCCGCCGCGCTCCGCCGCCCCGCGCAGAGCAGCGCATGCTCCGGGCGGGCGGGCGAGCAACTCCCCCCGCGCTCCTGCCCGCCCCGCGCCCCGGCCTTTAAAGGCACCGCCGCCTCCGCCCCGCACACCGCCGCATCTTAAGGGACCGAGCGGGGACCCGCGCTCATCCCTGTGGGTCCTGCTCTCCTTCGCTCTGCGGCCGAGGAGCCAAAGATGTGCTGGCGAGTAGTTAAAGCTTGAAGAAGCCTCGCTCGCCGAAAGCAAGAAGAGGGACTAGAAGAGGCGTCTGGAGGACACCACCCCCCCTCCCCCCGCAATTCCTTCAGAGTCGAGTCAGTGAGGTCGGATTGCTCCGTGCCCTGAACAGCAGAGTTTTGAATATCCCTGTGGGTGGAGATTTTACAGCTCCTCTGGGTCTGTGTTTCAGTACTGGACTGCCGTCGTAATGACTGTCACTACATATCAGTGTCATTCCGGGACTGGCCAGCCCCAAACCGACCACTGTACTCCTGATGTAATTTCATAGCTGCTGAATATACTGAGAATAATCGCCTTCTCCAACCTTCCAGGCACATTTGAGGTAGCAGAGGTCTGTCTGCCTCTGGCATTCTTTATCACATCTACGTACTGCAGGAATGTGTTTTACCTGAATGCTTGCTGAAAAGCTGCTTTTGGGGCAGCCTATCCTGGTGCATGGAGGTACTCCTTCCCAGATACAGGACTCTCTGCTTGCCATTCTTCAACTTCAAGATGTTCCTGCCAGCTCCTTCTCCCACCTGGATGGAGCAAAGTGGCCCTGCTCTTTAATGTATCTACTGTTCCCCAAGCTGAGATTTGCAGAGGGTGTATTCCACGCCTTGCTCACATCTGTAGCAGAGACGTTGCATACCTTTAGTTAGAAAGATACAAATAGTAACGCGCCAGCAGTTGGACGTGGTGCAAATAACCACAGCCGCCTTGAGCCTGATGGTTTGGACTGTTTCTCATCCGCTGTATAGGTCTCCCTAATTTGGATATCAGGATGTTTTAGTTAATCATGCTGAAAGCCTGATGGGGTGATTTGCCTGGGGTTAAACACATGCTGTCCATTTTTAATAACCTTCCTGTCTTTTGTCTGCTTGGACATGGCTTCAAAGAGGACTTGCTTTGTAACTTTCCCGGGAAAGGTAGTGGCCATATTTGTTGAACTGCCTGGTAGTTCTCTTGTTGATCTCCTTTTTGAAGATGGGCACAGTGCTTGTTTTTTATTTTGGTTTGGTTTTTTTTCTTTTTTTTTCTTTTTTTTCTTTTTTTGGAAACTTTCCCAGTGACTTTGTGAAGATGACTGACTTTGCAGTAGCATCTGCTCTCTCATTACTTTCTGATCCATCCCATTTAGTGCTATAAGCTCCTGCATATCCAACTGGTTTAAGTACATTCTACGTCTGTGTCTTTCTATTACAGCTCATGCTTTTACTCAGAGACCTGGGAGACTACAGGACAAACCCAATCCATAAAAGCTACTAAGTGCCTTGGCCATTCTATGTCTTTGCCAGCAGTTTTCCGGTCTCATTGATCAGAGCCAAGTTTTTACCAAATCCTTCCTAGAGATCTTACTAAATTGTGTGTGCGTTTTGCATACTCAAATATTTTATTAAGCAAATAGATATTCACAAATATCAAGGAGGATGTCAGCCTTTGGTACTCTTTCTTGTCTCCTTCTTTAGCTCCAATAGTACTTTGCTTCAGATACAGCTGTATGCAGACGAACTCCCAAAACAACCTACATAACGATGCTGTACAAATATTTATAATGCTTTTGTAGTGCAGAAATCAGAGATCATTTTTCCTGTACTGGTTCATAGTAAGTGAAACTAGAAGCAGCTGGGGGCTTTCTACTTTTCTCCTGAGTGGCTATGAGTTGCACAACAAAAGAACAGCTCAGCAGAGAACATGATAAAGGAGAGGGAAAACTGTCTCAGGGGAGTAGCATGACTTGAGTGTAAGTGGCTGCCTCTTCACAGGGTGTTCTAGGTAAAGACATTAGTTGCCTGTGGAAGAGGCACCACACAACACAGTCACACCTGAAGGAAGGTGTATTCCCTTGACATATCAAGGAGAGACAAAGTTCAGGGGGTTAGAAAGAAACAAATGCATATCCCCACATCATTTTGCACAAGTGAGCGTCATATATGTAATTATTAACAGGCGTGCAAAGTGCTGCTGCATGGAAGAAGACAGGTGCAAAAAAGAGTATGTGGAAAGGAGGATTTAATCAGTTAGAATATTTGCTTTCTGATTCTTACTGATGTGAGAATTCCCAATACTCTTAAAAATTGACTGTTTTGTGGAGGATGGTATTTCTGTCCTTCAGTTGGGTAGTATGAATATTTATAATATTCCCAAATGAAAGTTTTCTAAACAAACAACCTCCCCGTTTTTCTTTATTCAAAGCTAAATAAGTGGCTGGTGCTTCTGACTCAGACCAAGAAGTTGTCTTATGTTTAAAATCAGATGGCATATGTTGAGTATAGAAAACAAGCAAGATAAAAACACAATAAATTCACTCAATAAAGCAATTAAAAGTGGGGAAACCAGTTCTGCTGATGCTTATTGTATAAAACTATATGCACTGTTTCCGTTTCACTGTTAACCTGTCCTGAAATAGAAAATAGGAGGAAGAGACATTAAGGCCTAAGGAAGTAAGATGAGCTGAAAATGAGGTAGAGGATGAGAAATGGCCTTCAGTGGGAAGTTCATTATTGGCTTCACTGGAGCCAAAGATTTCACCTTAAAAAACTATTATGACTTCAAATATCTTAGGGATTTTTTTGTGGAAACTGTATCTTTTCATAGTTCTGTGACATTTACCTTTTCTTATGAAACAGCATGACAGCAATAGTTATCTGTTCCTGAAGTCTTGCTGCGGGCCTGTTTTCCCTACATCCTATCATTTCCACATCTTTCTCCCTGTATACTTTATGGTCTGTCCAAAAGTGACAGGAACTCTCTCATTTTGGTGTTACCAATGAAGCTCACAAACCAAGGAAACTCACAAACTAATGAGTCATAAATTCTGTTGTAGCAAGGAAAGAAAAGTTATCAAATGAATCAGCCCATTTCTCAAAAATTGTAATATCTAACTTGCAAGAAACAGCTCATTGGTGCCAGGATAAAAACCTCTTATAAAAAAAAATTGCTTAATCTCTAGCACTGAAAAATATGATTAAAACCCTTTCAGAGATGAAACAGTCTTTTTTTAAAGTGCATGCAAATTAGAGTTCTTTCTGTGCATTTAGAGGCAGAGATACAGCAGCAAGTTGCCTTTTCTTTGATACGAAGTAATATAAAAAGGATAATCATGAATGGTGGCAAATCAAACTACCCTTTGAGGACTGTTTTTGTAGAATCTTCATTGTATCTGTTTGAATCCAAAATAGACCAGCACAATCACAAACATTTATATATTTATCTTTATCCCTGCAAAACAAAGGCACCATATATTTGAGGGGATGTGACTTCATTCAGACTAAACACTGTGCTTTATCAGTAATGCAGTACTTCCATCAGGGCCTGACCAGTTTGGTGTGCAAACTAGATGCATCAAATCTCAAAAGGAACCGGTCCAAGTTGGAGCTGAATATGCAGAAGCAGCACAAGGACACTAGTTCATCTTTTGCCAGTGCTGAACCTGATCTGAGGCAAGGGAATCCAAGTTAAGAGTGTATCTGGGGCACTAAAATGCGTGCTTGAAGTTAATTTACTGATTAACAACATTGAACACATCCAATTTTCTCAGCAGCAGGCTACTTATTATAGATGTGCTCTTTACATTTTCATTGAGAAAAAAGCCATTTGGTGCATAAAAGTTGGAGAAGTAATGCTGAGATCATCAGAAGAAAGGAAGAGGTCAGTAACACCTTGGCATAAACTAGCAAAATGGGAGAAAGTTTTATATCTTTATAATATGTCTGGCACTGTGCCTAGACAAAAGTGAAGAAGATAAGAGTTGTGTTAACTATTAGTGATTACCAGAGTTTGTACTGATCAGTACTACAAAAGAAGATAGAAGCAGCCAGAAGAGAAGTTAGAATTTGCATAAACATATTTATAAAACTCCACACATTGTTTTATATTCTAACTTCTACAAATAATTAGCTAAATGTTGCAGTGCCCTTATCACATTTATCTACCTCACTTCAGAAATACAGAGACTGTGGAGTTTAAAAGAGGTCACTAAGATCCATTCAGCAGTTAAGTCCATTTGCCATACAGAATGAGCAATGCCTCATAATGATAGCTCTCACCAGCAAGGCTTGTCTCACAAGTTCTAATTTTGTGTCAAAACTGCACTCATCCACATATCAGCCAAAGTTTGGCTAAATACTGCACAGCACATGTTCTTCAAGATCATGACTACTCTCCAGTCTCACCTACACTACTAGTCACCAAAACAACCAGTAAATGATGATAAGAAGTTACCTTGCAAAACATTGTATGTTTTTGCTCTTCTATTCAAATACAGATATGACTCTTTCTGCATAGAATTCTCTATTCCATTACTTTATAAATGCAGGTTGAGAAACTAGTGAAATAGTGATCTACCCTGTTTCAAAAATCGTTCAAAACTCACCTATTTAAGGGAAAACCACCCACCTAACCCAAAACTGAACACAGCGTAAAACTCCTAGGTATTATAAAACAACCTCGGCAGAATTATTTGCAGTATTCCAGAGTACCTGAAGGTCTGGAGTTTTGGGGTACCATGCACTCTGATATAATAGCATGAGCATTATAGCATCCTTTTTAAGATTAAACAAATCACTTCTGAGAAGCCTCTGCATATATTTAGCCACATTATCATCAGTCTAAGTGAAACAGGATTAACACATGCACTTTACCCTACTAAACAGCCAGTGCATGGACACCTGGCTAAATTTCCCCAGCAATCTCACAACCACATTTTCTTAATTCAACAAAACAAAGTCGGGCAATTGAGTACAGCACAGGAATGCTGATATGCTCACAATATGTGCATAGTATAGTCACAATGTTAAACATTGTTTGCAATCAGTATTTCTACTACACAAATAGTGATTTGCATCTTAAAGTGAAGAATGGGAAACATAGCCAATAATCTCAAAGGCTGTGTCTTAAACAAGTCCAACAGCAATATTGTTGAGTTGTCCTTTTGTTCTCCTGTTGCTTTCTTTAATATGAGTTTATCCACCTGCAGCAGTGTCCAACTAATAGCAGTACAGATACCACCCCACAGAGTTCAATTTTTATTTGCTTATATGGTGAAAGAGTCATATGTGTAATTATTACAATTCAAGAGCAAACCCAAGGAAGAACCTAGGAAAAGATTTGAGCTATCATTAGCAGCAAGTTCTGTTAAATCCCATTAAAATAAAGAATTGTGCTTCCACCAGCAAGCATAACAGTAAGACCCTCAGGATTTTTCTCTTAGAATTTTAAGTGGTAATATAAGTGTGTTGAAAGTTCAAATTCCCCTAGCAGTCATCTCTTTCATGCCAAGAACACAGTAGGAAAAAATTCATAGCTAAACAGAGGAAAGTCTTGCTAGCGAAGTGCATATTTAGATTATATGTTCAAGTCCTGCCTATGCCACAGAGAACAGGTTCATTTTAAACATAATGTTTCATAATTTTTCTTTCTAAATGAATCCAGAGGAATGGGGAGGGGAGTGGTAGGCAGTAGAGGGGAGTGGATATTAAGATTTATCAGGGCTATCAAAGTTAACTAATTTGCATTACATGGATTTTAACCAAAACCCTTAAATATTGGTCAAGGTCACCATTTCCAAGGATAAGAGATTGAAGTCAAGCACCTGTGTCCTTCTGTAGGAGTTCACAAGTGGAATGATAACAAGAATGCAGAGCACACAGTACCCAGTGGGTACTGCCCATCGCTTTCTACGTATTGAGTTGCATGTTTTAGACAATTTTTAACACACTAACTAGGTTTTCTAGAATGAGCTACCAACTGTTTTTGTGATGGAATTAAAGAGAAAGACCTTAATGGTGGAAATAAAGAGAAAAATCTTAAATAGATTTATCTTTGATCTATAGTCCTTAGAATGGGCTCTAAGTACTGCTCATTTCAGGTAAAGTAAACAACAGTCTTTATCCCAGAAAGTTTATCTATTCAGGACTAAGAAAGTTTACCCTTCTCTTCAGTTATGTACTCAGAGGTTTATACTCTTGACACTAGAGATTGCTCCACACTCCTAATGGCACAAAACCAGTCATATATCCCAAAGATATTGATTTTCATTTTAGTCCAAAACCAATTTTAGAATGGGTAAGAAATAACATTTGGCGGTCACCTGGACCAATCAGTTTCTCAAAACATGGCCAACATCTATAAGGTTGCTCAGAGCGACTTTCAGTTAAATTTAGTATTTCCAAGGACAGAGAATTAACTCTCTCTGGGCAACCTTGAGTCTAATCAGAATTTCTTTTGTTGCAACTTGCCTCAATTACCTCTCATCTTTTCGCTGTGTACCTTAGGGTGGAGTAAGGTTCTATTTTCTTTGTCTCCTCCCACTGGAAACTCAAAGATGGTGATAGAATTAATCATGAGCCTTCTCTACATAAAGCTGAACAAACCTTTCTCTCAGCCTCTCCTCAGAGGACAGTTGCTCCAATTTCCTAACAGTCTGAGCAGCCCTTCACTGGACTTATTCCAGTTTGCCAATCTCTTTCTTATGCAGAGGAACCAAAACCTGGCTGCCACACTCCAGATGCAATATTGCAAATGCTGAGTTCAAAGGAATAATCAGTTCCCTCAATTTCTTGGCTACAATACAGCCTAATACTGATGACCATCTAAATTGAAGGTCTTTGCACAAATCCCTCCTGAATTTCAATGGGTTCATGTCTGCCCGTTCCTCCAGTCTGTCTGCATCTCCTTGGATGCCAGCCCTACCACAGAGCACATTGACCTCATCTGTTAGTTTGAAATCATGTGCAAACTTGAGGGTCCTTCTCCTCCTCCAGATCACTAATGAACTTACTAAACAGGATAAGGGCAATCCAGTTGGCCAAAGCATGACCTACATGTTGTACCTCTCTATTGGATATTTTCATTCACCACCTTCCTCTTCATTTGACTAGAAATGGTTTACAACATCACTCACTCCAGGATTTTTCCAGGAATGAAGGTGATGTTGACGTGCCCTTTGTTTACTGGTATCATTTTTGTTTCTTTCTGTAGATGGTTGTAGCCATTTTCCTTTCCCCAATCATCAGGGAACTCCCTCAATCTCCACAACCTTTGAAGGGCACCTAAGACTTACCTCATATGACATTGGCCAAACCTCTGAGTACTCACAGATGTATCCCTTATAGTCCTGTGGATCTGCATATATTGAGATTACTCAGATCACTGACTTTATCATCTTCCACTGTTTGACCTACCTAACACCATCTGTACCTACCCAAGCAATGTTTCTAAATTCTTCCTTAGCCTGCTCTCAGTTCTATAAATGTTCTTTGTGCACTGGAACCCAGCCAGGCCCTTGTTTAACCAAGACAGACTCCTGGTATATACAATTTTTGTGATTACTAGGATGGATCACTGCTTAGACTAATCTTAAAGATCTACTTGCTTTCATGAACTCCTTTGCCCTTCAATACTGCTTCCCACCAGATTTTACTTCCCAGTTCTCTGACTAAGCTGGAGTCTACTTTCTTGAAATTCAGGGTCCGAGTACTGTTTCTTGCCTTCCTGGGGATCCTTTCTCAGGATCTTGAGACCTGCAATTTCATGGTCACTGACCAAGCCTGCCTATTATTGATTGTCACATCCCCAACAAGAGGCCATTAATGTCCAGGTAAACATCACCTCTGCTTGTCACACACGTTTGTATTATGAAGTTGTACATGGAAACCTTCAGAATATTTTGGGGATGTCCTGCTGTACTGCCCTTTTGGCAGGTGTCAGGGTGGCTTAAATATGCTATGAGAGGCAGAGTCTGTAACACAAAGATTTTAGTCAACTGTATAAGAAAGGCCGTCTGCTTCTTCACTCATATTCAGAGTGTCTGTAACACGCTCTTGCCGCACTGTCATGTTTACTGGCCTCTCCTCTGACCCTGACATGCAAGCTCTCAACTACACTGTTGCCTATGCCACAGAAGAGCTGCTCCTTTACATGAGCAGCAATTCCCTTTCTCTTTACCTTTGCCTTTCTTAAAGACCTTCTTTCCATCCATCCCAGCACACCAGGCACATGAAGAACCCCACTGAAACTCAGACACACCTGGGATCTCATTAAATGCACATCTCGTCGTGCCCAAGCCTTGCTTCTTATCCAGGAGGGTTGAGAATAAAACCTGGACTCCCATGCTGTTCACCATTGCCCCCAGAGCCTTCTAGTCACTCTTGCTAGCCTCAGGGTCTTCCCTGGCAAGGTCATTGGTGCCCATGTGGATGAGCATCCAGGAATGCATAATATCTTTCTCTCATTTATCATAGTTCTAATACCACACAGGACATTCTTCATAGTATCCAGTGCCTGAAAATACAAATTACCATTGGCTATGTGATACTTATCACTGCCATGTGCAACTTTCATTAGCCTCTTACTACTTCTGCAACAGTAAAATCCCACATGGTGTAGTCTCCATTTTAGAAAGAGAGCTTCCCTTATTAAACATCTAATGTCTTTGCAAACAAATAAAAATTTTATCATTTGTTGCCTATATGCCAGAATTTTACTATAATAAAATAAACAGTGATGAAACTCAGTATAGTCCAAAAACCCCAAGTTTACTATATTCGGTACACTTTCTAACCCTTACAACACCACTTTCTTAATACCACTTTCTTTAAATGATTAGTCACGTTGTAGTGGCTTGCATCATCATGCAATACAGCAGTCTCTTTTTCCTCAGCAAGTTGCTAAACCTAAAAGATTATCCACAGGTTAAGAAACCAACACTTCCTGTTGTTAAAGAGATTTTTTTTATACCTGTAGGTAGCCACTAGAAGTTAACCACTTCTAGTGATTAACTGTATACCACTGTGTAGGAGGTTTTCTTATCTATTATATGGGAACAGTGACACATCTTACTCTAACAGTGGTAATTAATGGTTTTAAGAATTTAAAAACTTACATACATTAGTTGTGAGGTGAAAAAAGTATCTCATTATTTCCTATGATTTACAATTCACAACTTCATCTGCTCACTGTGTCTTTACTCAGGGAACTATCTGTGTTTACTGATGACACATGGTTGGCCTTGCTGCTGGGTGGACTTCAAACAGGGAACCACAGCAGTTTTATCTCAAGTGGGATGGCAGAAAAACTCCCCTGGATCCCAAGGTCCACTGCTCTTAACAGCTTTTACACTCTGTAAATAAGCATTCAGGTTTTCAAAGATCTTACCATCATTTTCACACTAACCAATTGGATTCTAGAGCAGGATTTAACTAAGTTAAAAGGATCCCTACATTTAAGTACCCACAAACAAACTGTACATGTGAGCTGAGTGTTCAGACTCCCATTGCAGTTGGATGAGAGCCAGTCCATAAACCATTAAGGGGGAACCAGGTGAATAACAGATGGGATAAAATTGCATAAACATATTACATGCTAGTTAAGACTTCAGCTGCCAGTGCAAAGAGATCTTTTATAACATCCATAATTTATTTTATAAATTCTCAGTCGCATCTGCCATCCCTACCATAAGGCACCTTAAATGGCATTATATCCCTACTTGTGGGCACATAACTTAAGGGAGCAATGCATACCTCATAAAGTTAGACAGCTTTGTGGGAACCCACAGATCCAGCTTTCATGAAATTTAGATGTCCCCATGTCTTCAGCTGAATGTCAGTTTTAGTATATTCTGGAAAAGTTTATAAGCCTTTCCTAAGTGCTCTTTTCCTTTACAGTACAAGCCCCTGGCTGACAAATCCAGTGCAATAACACTTGCAGTTAAGTTCAAGGACTGTTTCTAAGCCTCAAAGTCTTTGTAACAGCTCGAGGCATAGAGGAAGAGGAGTATGAGAATGCTGTTTCAAATGCTATTTCTTTAAAATGATCAAGCCTTTTGCAGGCATGTAGAAGTATATTTCTACAGATTTAGTGGAATGTTTTCATGGTCACAGAATGACAGACTGACTGAGGTTGGAAGGAGCTTCTGGACAATCCCATTGAAGTCCTCTGCTCATGTAGGGCCATGTACAGCTGATTGCCCAGGAACATGTACAGACAGCTTTTGAATACATATAAAGATAGAGACTCCACTGCATTTCTCTAATTCAATAGAAGACTCATTAAAAAATTTGCTGTTTTTGCAATAATATAGCACCAAAGTTATAAATATGCCTGTGATCTAATTCAGCTACAGGCAAAGTAGCACAACCAACAAAATAGTAACTTTAGAGACTGCAGAACAGCAGCAAGTACACTATGAATGTAAATGCCCAGCCCATTTCACCTACCAGTTTTACTGTTAAATAAAGTGTAGTAACTAGCTGAAAAGTAACTCATAAAGAGTTTTAAATTGTTATTATAAACTCATTCAGCTTAAAACAAACCTCACCCATTTGGGCTTGGGGGTTTTTTTGTTTCTTTTTTTTCTATTGCACCTATGTATTTTAACATCTCAGATTAACTTTCAGCAGCTGAAAGAGAATTTCCTCTTTAACAAAGTTGATTTACACAGCACAGAGATACTCATAGTTGTAGCAGATTTAACGAAGTTTCTTAACAGTTCCTGAAGTCCTTTGGACTAATTTATACAAAGAAATTCTGAGCATACGAAGAGAGATGAATCTACAATTTCAGCTAAAACAAGCAATTATTCCCTCCCACATGGATCCTCTCCCTTCTTTCATGTCATCTTTCCTCTTCCCCTGCCCTGAAGTATCTTTAAGTCATCATTTTGTCTATCTATAATTCCCTAATCACCTGTGCTACATTTACAAAATAAAAGTAAAAATAATCAGCTCTAACTCAGGAGGCACACAGAGAATCAAAGAGCAGCTGAGCACTCCCCAAGTGTTGTGATGGGAGTGGTGGGGTATGACCTAACTGAGTTCTCAACTTGCCCATTACCACAGTGTCTTTGATAGTCTTATGACAATAGAGAAGAAAAAAAAATGTATAATTAAAATAATGGATTTATGCAAAGATTAAGAGGAAATATGCATCTACAGTTCTATGCTAAATAAATGGGTGTTCTGTTTTCTCCTTTATATTCTTTCTATTGACCTTGAAAAATGACTTTGAAATCTAAGATTCATCTTTGTAAAGTATGATGTAGATGCTTTTTAGGCCTTTCTCTGGTTTACTTTCTAAGTTTGCCTGCAACAAAATACAGAAGAGTTCTATACATTCAAAGGTTTTCCTCTGTGTTAAAGAGGTAACCCTCTCCCAGTATAATTCTGGATTTAAAATCCACAAAATAAAATTAAATTAAGGAAATCTACAACACAGCCAAAAATTCCCACTCACTGAAGATATCTCCTTCCAGAAACAGCTCAAGAGCAACAAATCAAAGCTCTTTAAAGGCCAACTTTTAATAACTTCCAACATTCTCAGGTTTGAACATATAGCTCTTTCTGTATTCTTCTCTTTCTATAAACTTGACTCAGTTCCTCCTGAAGGACTAGCTCCACTTTAAAATTTTATTTTATTTTTTCAAATCCCTTTCCAGTTAAGTCCCTTCCTAACTCCTCATCAGTAGTTCCTGACTCACTTACTTTACTTTGGTAAATCTATGAAGTGCTGAATTATTCAGCTGGTAGAAATGTTTTTTCTGTTACCATGAAGATCACACAAATAGCAGAGGACTGCCATCTTGCCTTATTTATTTTGTTTTTACCCTAAATTGCCTAGGACATCATTTGAGAAGTTATTTATTCTCATAAAAAGAAAAAAAAATAGTTAGACACGAAGGCCCAGTTGTTAAAAATCGGTATTTTTTGGACAAAACCCTGTAGGCATAGGCATAAATTTCCCTTACAGCATAACAGGCTTATGTACAACATTAAAATAAGAGTTTCAAAGTCCTGCTCAATTTTGAACTCTTACTGTTGTCACTTGGCTTCTATAGATCTCTATTTGAAAATTATTGTTTTATATCTACATTTAAGATTTTTTTTAGTTAATTAAAAGTACTATAAAGTTTCATGCCTTTAATAAATTTTTGTCAAAATTGTATTTTTGACTCACATTTACTACTTAAGAAATTAATAAATGTCAAGTGGAATACCTCTTCACCAGATATGTTTAAGACCTAGAAATTTCTAGAATTAATAAATATCTTCAGCAATGAGGCACAGTACTTTCCAACAAGATCAAAATAACTTACTTGAAACTAATTTTAGGACCTTTTTTCCTACGTACATGCAATTTTAGCAGTGCAAAACAGGAGCATTTAGCAATGTGAGTAATTTGATTGTTCCCTTCTCTGTAGGATTAGATAGAGTATTACACAAGAGTTAAGACTGTAATAGTTGGATTGAAGTTGTTATTTTTTCTTCAGGTTTTACTCCCATCTTTGATAATTGTCCCTTCTTTCTTTTTTCCCTTCCTCAACTAGACATTTGAAATACAATTATTTCACTGTTCATGAACACATCAAGGAAACACCACTCTCTCCATAGTGTGGAATTGATGTTTAACTGTTACAGGTTGTATTCATGATGTTCTAAAGCTGCTCACAGAACTCCTGATACCACTGACCAAGAACACAGCCAGGAAAGGGTAATCTACACAAGAATCAGAAATTTTAGCGTAACCCTAGTATTTTAGTATGTGTTCCTAAAATATTACGAAAATAAACTATATTATCTCTCCTGTTGGGGCAAGGGGAAAAGCCATACAAGTGTTGTTTAATTAGAACTTCTTATCTACTACTAACCTATTTTATGGTTTTTAAGATTATGCTATATAAGACTACATGGTATATGATTCTCTGAAAATACAAATTAATTGTGTGGCTTTTCTCTTTTCTAGAATGCTATTTCTATGTATTGACAGAGAGACTTTTGATATTTTTCAAGGAATAAACAGCTCCTAATAATACTCTAAATTTTGCCACCTAGCTGGAAGTACCTTTATTATCACAATCTAAAAAAAGTTGAGATCAACACTGCTATCATTCAGAAATTCCACTAAGGAGATATAAAACAAAGAGTCAGTTAGTTGCTTCTCGTAACTATTAAACCAGTGATGTTCTTTTTGTTTTTCTAAAATGTTATGACTGGTACTTAAATTCACAATTCAGTATGAAAAATCAAAACATGGAAAATTATAACTAATAAAAGAGTGGCTTACCTTAAGCTTCAGCCTTCCTTATAATCTTGATTTCTTTTTGTTTGTTTTGAAATCTAGTGGCTCCAGAAAGCAGCAGAATGAGAATTGCCTGTGTCCCTGTGAATGTCCAGAGCAAAGAGGTTAGTCTGTGATATATTAGTCTCTCTAATCTCTTCATATCCTCCCTGGCGCAGCTGAGTATTTCATGTAGCCCTTAATACTGAACACAGGCTGCAAAATCAGTGATTCCAACTCATCATAGCAGGAGAGTCATTCAATTCCACATACTGTTTAATGACATAACCATTTTATATAAGGTTTATCTTATGCAAGATATTTTTATTTAAAAACCCTTTATTTACAGGGCAGGAATATATCAGTGTTATACCTTAATTCATTATGCATTTTTTCAAATAGTCCTTTTTAATTTAGAAAATCGTCGGTTTAATAATTAATTAAATAATAGGCAGCAGTGATCAAAAAAGACACAAAGCCTAGCCAGTCCTGATCCAAAACCCATTTGCCATGTGCCCTACACTCACACACACAAACCCAACTGTGGACAGCTGCCAGTTCACATTTACTTTTCCTGTCTCAGTTGGGGTCTTATAACTGATAACCACCATTCCTCAAGCAAATTAATGGGCAAGGTGGGATTTCTCATTTAGTTTGCAACACACTTGTGCAGACTGTTTTTTATCAGTGTCATATTAAAAAAAATGTTTTAATGGCTATACAGTCTAATATTTGTTACCCACTTAATTTTTTCCCCTTAATTCTCAGTTAGTAGAATTGAAAATAACAAACCCAAAGCATAACTGGAATGAGCTGACCTAGCATGATTTCTGCCTGTAGACCAAAGCAGATTACATCACACAAGGATTATAGATTAAGATTACTCTGATGATTCTGTGAATGTCTATGAAGAGCTCAGATTTTTTTCTTTAATTTTAACGTTTTGGGTGGGCTCATTCAGCATGTCTTCATCTGAGCATTTGCTATGTCATGTTTTAGGTGGAATGAAAATTAGTGTGACAGCTGTTTGTTTGCTTCTATCAGCTGCCCATGTGCACATCTGTAACAAACATTGCCTGTTCTAGATGGGTCTTTAGAAGCTTCTCTACAGAAAAACAGGCAGCACTGGAATAAAAGTACCCAAGATAAAATTCAAATGAGGTATCTTCTGTTTCCACTGTGACACAAAACTGTCACAGTTCCTAATGTGACCAGTTCCTAATCCTTTAGACACAGCTATCCTATTGCTGAAATACCTTTAAATTCCCACCCTTCTTTATACTGTTTAAATATACCATATGTATGTATGCCTGTAGGAAATACAAACTTTTCACTGAAAACATGTGCAAGTAAACTATCCATTAATATAACAAAAAATCCTGTTTAAATATTGTGAAAATTTCTATAAAATTTGTAGTATTTTCCCTGATCTCATAATCATGTAAATGAAGCTTATCTTAGACCACTACAATGTTGGACTGCATATTATGATGTTGGACATCTACTTTTGGTTTGCTTTAACTCCTGTAGTGAGCTGTGTATTCCACAGTGACATGCAAAACAAATTATGCTAAAATTTATGCATATTGGGCAAGGGAAATATTCTTGCTGTCTGCAAGCAACAGTTCTTCCAAATCATGACACTGCATTCATTACCAATGTCGTGTTTTAACACAGTCCAGCAGCTGAGTAATAGTTTGAAGAAAGTTTCTGATTGTCCATCATTACTCATGCCAGGTAATTGATTCGTTTTCTCCACTGACTCAAGCTATCAACTGTGAATTGGAAAGCTGGAACTTCAAGCGACAGGTTTTCACTCCAACAGTCTGCTGGCCAGTTTCTGAGGTTTGTGTTGAAACAAGTAACTTTGAATTGGTTTTCAGGATCTTCTGATTGCCTGTCACTGGCGTTTGTGTAAGGGGGCTTATGCATTTTCCTTGACTCAGGTCTGGATCAATAGTAGAGTTCAGCGTGAGGGAATTGCCACCTTGACACTTTCTGATTTGCTGTAGTAGTGATCAGGTCTGTCAAACTATGCAATTTTCTTCAAGTCTCTCTTTTCACTATAACAGCTGTAAGAGACCTCCTAAGACAAGTAAGAAAAGAAACTCCCAAATTAGGAAATCAAGAACTGAAACATTAAGTTTCTGTCATCAGCTCAGAATTTTTGTTTAAAATTTTCAATTCCCATGTTCTCCTACTGTACATTAAGAGTAGAAAGCTGCCATTCAGAAATGTTAATTGCACAAAACAAACAAGCAAACAAACAAGCAGACAAACAAACAAAAAAAAAACATTATCACAAAAAACCCAAAATATTCTTTCTGAAGATTTTCTGTTAGCAAAGTATTTCAGAATCACCATAAAGCCTGTGTAATTTTGTACAAGAACTTTAACTTAAAAATAAATGTATCTGCTCATTAAAATATGGAAGAAAGCAGGACTAAACAGAAAATTCTGAATTTTGTTACTATAAAGCTTACTGTGACATAGAGTACATGATATTTAGAGCTGTTCCCTTAATTTTTAGACTATTTCCATCAGTTCTAAAAGGCCAGTTTCTTCCCTTAAACTTTATAGACCTTTATTTTCCTTCAAAAAAATATAGCTGTAACTATAGCAACTCTAGCTATAATTAACTATAACTAAATATAAATATAAATATAAATATAAATATAAATATAAATATAAATATAAATATAAATATAAATATAAATATAAATATAAATAATAGAAATTTATTTTTTAAAAAGGAATTACTTAGTTTATTTTCAATGTCATACACATCTGTGTGGAATAAACAAAGAGATCAGGGGTCAGGGAAGGGGAAATACAGCCACCAGAGCAGGCCTTCCTGGCAGCCCATGGAGGGAATAATGGCAGAGCAGATATCCTCACTGCAGCCCATGGAGGTCCCAACAACAGAGCCAGTGAATATTCCCTGAAGGAAGGACCTACACCAGAATAAGCTCCTGACAAGAATTTGGTTGGTGCTGTCATTTCTGCTCCCATACTGGAGACTTTTTTCCTGAAGGACCTACGAGGTTACCAGACTGTTCATTTTATAATTATATAAATTATAATTTATATACATATATCTATATAAAATTATACCTTTCAACTCCAATTTCAATGATCTCTCAGGTATCTGGTATCTGAATACAAGTTTTCTGTTTCTGATAGAAATATGAGCAGAAATTCTCTGTATGAAAATGTTTTTCCACATTATCTCGGTCTTTGTCTTAACCTTTCTGCAAAGTGTGATCTTTGGATACAGGTGTAGGGAGAACACAAGGTTAGAGGCAACTACTACTTTCCTGCCTCAATATTTTAAAAAAATCCTTTCCAATCCAAGGTACCTATTGCTTCACCTTTACAAGAACAGTGATTATCCTTGCACTTGAACTGAAGAAAAATTCAGTAACCACCTTCATTTCCATCTTGTGTATGTTCCCTCACATGACGTTTTCCTACTCTTCTGTGCTAGAGTGATTTTGCAAGGAGATTTTTTTTTTTTCTGAAAAATAGGGGATCATTCGGCTGAAACAGCCTTCTAGAATAGCCTTTAGTGTTTTAAGGTTAGTTGTGATAATATTGTTATATTACTTCTGCAGAAAACTGCAGAAAACAGATATAAGATCTCTTACAGATCTCTGAGGAACAGAAGTTATTGTTTCTCTTAGTTATATCCATAAAAAAAGGGCCTCTTTCCACTGATGACTATCTCTCCTGACCAACTCTGCTTCTTCGTGGTGCTCCAAATAGCATGTTAAAAATACAGTATTCATTGATAATCTCTTCCAAAGATATCTCAGTTAAGAATATAGCTTAACATTTAAAGTGTGGTGTCTCCTTGCCAACATATGAAGCAGTAAAGCTCATTGAAACATTTCAGAATTTTGATAATTGGAACATGTGAAATAAAATTTCACACTCGAACCCACTGTGATGTCTTTAAGTGTCATATACTTTTAATCTAAATACTAATTTTCCATTTCTATTATTAATTCAGCAAGACTGACTATATCCATTGAAGCTATAAAACATAGATAATTAAATTATTATCCCATTAAAATTAGTCTTTTTTATTTTTAACTTATGAACATGCAGTATTTTTCTCCTCATTCTGCTTATTTAGGGTAGGGTGTATGTAGTTATATAAGCATAAAATACATGTGATTAATCTAAATTTGGAAGAACTTTTGGAAAAAATATTGTAGTTCGTGCCTTTCTAACTGGTTATTTCTATAATTCAAGCAACCATTAAGGATAGATATGACTTTTGTAAATAATTCAGAATTATGAAGACATTAGTATTTATCTTTAAACATTCATCTGGAGTTTTATTTTTATGTCTCAATACTTGAACATAAAAATCAGGAAAATGCCGACAGACATTGCTGCAAATTTTAATGGTGCATTCACTGTATCACCAAATGCTTCCTAATTAATGGCAAAAATAGAAAATACAGACACTGTATGTGCTAGCACAATAAGGCTGATTAAACACATTCATTTCTTGTGAACCTCTGAACCTCTTAACAGTTAATTGGATTGACATCTTCCCCAAAGAGACACACCAGGAGTTGGCTTTTGAATTCAATAGAAGTCTACAACTGCAAATCATTGATCACTGAAAGATCCCACTGACTCCCTTTAGTCTTGCATGAAGGCTTACACTGTCTGAACATGATCTTGATTTGTGAGCCCTGTACAGAGCCCAGCAACCATGGACTACCCCCATGCGCTCAGTCTGTGGAAGGAGTTATAATTTATAGGCTGATAAAACATCAGATAATTCTGGTACAGAAGAAACTATTATTTTTCCCTCTGAAGCACACAGGGATCTGTTCATCAACCTTATAACTTCAGCCCTAAATGAAATCACACAATTTGCAGGAATTAGTTATGAGGTAACCTCCACCATAGATTACAACACGTTGATGCCATGGGACTGCACCAGAAGAAATGAAGCTTGAATTTTGAAGCACATTTATGCTCAGCCACAATCCTATTTCCTGCCCTCAAGCTTGAAGGTGGAACTTTGCCTTTTATATCTCTTATAAATCTTGTTTCCTTCCATTGCCTGCAATCTTGCTAGACATTTCCAGAGGCATAAACAGAAGCAAGCCAAAACAAGTGCTTATGCTCTTAGTACAAATACTTTTCCTTACTTCCAACATTTTAGCTCCTAATTAACAAACTCTTTAAAAGTTTACATTCTCTCTTTCCAAAAGTAAGAA
The DNA here is from genome assembly GCF_963662255.1 of Cinclus cinclus. Classification (NCBI taxonomy): domain Eukaryota; kingdom Metazoa; phylum Chordata; class Aves; order Passeriformes; family Cinclidae; genus Cinclus; species Cinclus cinclus. The sequence continues at coordinate 13,040,675 of NC_085049.1, forward strand.
CATATTTCTGACTTATTGCAATATTCTTTTGATGGAAGTTTTCTTAAAGTGGAAAAATTTTCTGTAAATGCAGTTTTCCACCTTGTTCCCACTACTTTGGGCAAGTTCTTTTACCTGTGACTGTCCTATTCAATTTCCCTCCTGTAAAACTATATCCTGAGTTAATCTCAGTCAGGATTGGCTCTATTTCTTGCACAGTTCTCAGAATTTTACTATACTATTAGAAACAAGAAATTAAAGGTTTTGTTTGTCCCAAAGTGTGGTAAAATACACTGAATATTCCTAGAGAGGATTCAGAGATTTTTCTAGCAAGGTCTGGAGAGAAATATATTACTTTCTCCAGTTGTGGAGATAGAATATTCCCAAACTCATTACTGGTAATTGTCTTGTAGTTAGAACTGACAAGAAAAATAATGCTATTTCTAGGGCTGTGTGGTCATCTGTGAGAACAGCAGGTTCAGTTCCGTAACACTGATGAAAGAAATAACGACAAATGTTAAAAAAGATGCCTTTGGAGCTCTACCCTTTAGAAAAGAGCATAGATTTGACTGGGTCTCAAAAGTTCACTGAATTCAAAAGATATTTTTATCTGCTTGACTGTTGTTATGTCCCTTTCTCTATACACTTTGCCATGTTTTTCAACCTTTCCTCCAACTGAACTGTAATTACTGGAAATATTGCTTATAGTTACTCAGCTTTCTAAAAAGGACACCAAATGTACTACTGTTTTTATAAGAACATCAATCTGCTGTATAATAAACACTGCTAGTGTGGAAGAGGGAAAATGAAGTCTTCAGGGAGCATCAGAAGGAGAAAAAAGTATTTTAAAAGCACGTTTAAGTTGTCTTTTCCAAACTCCACTGAAGGGTCACAAGTATTTAACTTCAATAACCTAATGATACAAGTGTAAAATGCAGACAGAAGGAAAAATTCACAAAGAAGAGGACTTTTTCGTGTTTCTTTTTTCTTTTTCTTTTTTTTTTTCTTTTCACCATAATAAAGCATTTTCTTGCAGGTACTTTAATTATTTACCTTGTCCTTTACAGTGCAGGACAAACAACCCCTTTCAATTTTCATTATCTAAAGAAATTCCTGAGATTACAGCCAGCTTGTGCCAGGGCTTCTCCTCCTCTGATATTGCCATGCTTCTCCCTTGAGCTGTGTTTCATTGCAGAGTGCAGAAGTGCTAACTGCTGTCAGAGGTCATGATAGCTGCATCAGATAGAGAGTTTGTGCAGTTTTCACTGCAGCACAACTGTTCACATAAATATTTCTTTATTTAGTTTTACAGAGTTAAGGCATTGCATGTGGTAAATGGACAGTTATGCAAAGTTTTTTGAGAAAATTCTCTAAATGCTACTGTCATTTATGCACAGGCAGACTAATGTCTTAAGTGGTGAGAAGAAAGTCCATCAGCACAGAGATGTCAACATAAAAAAACCAATTTTAGTAAGGCTGATAAATTTTACATAACTCACAGCTCAAACAATAATTAATACCATCTTTAAAAAATCTAATATATGACTTGACTTCTTCCTACACGCATTCCTATTCTTTATGGTAATTCACAGAACAAGCATGATATCCAACACTGTTCTTATCGTTGAGAGATTAGTTAAAGGATGAATTTTAATAATTTTAATAATGCAAGGTGGGGAGGGAGGAAAAGGTCAGATCTTCAGAAAGAGATGCAAAGTATATTATGAGACTACACAGTGAAAATGTTGTGGTATGCCAAGGGCAGAAGTCAAAACCAGTAAATGACATGACTCTGGTTGAAATATCTTGCCTTTGGGTTGAAATCATTGCCTTTTCTTTTTGGTCTGCAATGTGCCTTTCAAGTTTCCCTGTATATAATATTGCAGAATAAAAGTTTGCAATGGTAATGATTTATTGCTTCTAGTAAAAAGCAGTCAAAGGTTCATAAAAGGCCAGAGCTAAGCTAAACTTAATGCTAACGCCTCAGTAAAACAAGACATAATTTTTGATAAAGGTTTGAAGTTTTGTTTCTTGTTTACTTTTTTCTTTCCTTTTTATTCTCCAGTCAAGCACATGGGAGAGGATAAGTGAAGTGTATTGAACAAGAAAATCAAAGGAATGACCCTTTGCATGTGTTTACCTGGCTATGACTAGGTATTTATTTTACCCATAAGTTACCAGGGGCCACATCTTTTGCACAGTGTGAGTACCTGTACATGTCAGTAGAATTACATTTTCTAAGATGCAGTAACTACTAGTGATTTCAGCTTGCTTCTCAGGCTAGCCCCTAGAGAACAGGGGCAAAAAAAGGGGGAAAGGATGGGAATGTATCAAAGACTTTTCTTTAAACCTGTGATTAAAATGAGAAGATGAACACCAGTATAAAGGACACAAAAAGATATTGTGGTTGTGATATTTTAAGTTACTAACAGAAGACCTTTCTTACATGCCATCAATTTTACCTCTCTGTACACAAAACTGCCCATGCATTCCCTTGTATGTGTCTCCCTCACATTTCACTGTCAAGAGGAGAGAAAGCAAGGTAACACCCCAAGTTTGCTGTCCATCTATCAAAATACTTTATCATTCCAGAACCTTATTGCTCCTGTAAATGTTCATATTGGAAAAACAGAAAAAAAAATAAAGGAGGTGTTTATCTTGATATATTGATGTAAAAGTACATGAGAAAGAATGAGTTTACCAGTCTAGATTAACCTAATTTTTTTACTGAATTTTCATTTTCCTTAGAGACTTGGTGCATCTTACTTATATGAGCACCAGTGAAGTATCTGAAACAGTGCCACACAGGTGAAAATTGGATAAGATTGAGATATTTGGGTTTGTGGAGTGCTGAAAAGCAAGAAATGTAGAAAAGCATCGTAAAGAGCAGAACAAGCTTGGGGAAGGCTTACAAGTAGATCTCTTTGAGAACTGGTCATGAGGTTAATCTTTTTAATATGCTATCTGATGTCCTTGGCATAAAGTGGAAGAGTGGGTTAATGAGATTGTCTGATTAAAAAGAATTGGAGTCATCATCTGTACAGAAAAGAATTGAAAATTCTCTTCCATATAGGAAAAATTGGATAACCTTGAGGATGGCAATAATAGAAATGAAGTGAAATTCAATAGCTTGTGAACTTAGGGCTAAACAACAGGAATTGATGCCACAATGCAGAGGGTGAGTCTGAAACAGGAGAGGAAAAGAACATGGGTAAATATATCTGTTACAGGATGACTAGAAGTCACTGATGCAAGAAAGTTCTGGAAAACAGCAAAGACAATTTAAAACTGTGTCAGGTTTTGTATTTTCAGTAAAGAAAGAAAAATTTTAAGGTCACTATGAAAGACCTTAAGGTCTTACTCCCATCTGCAATACTGTTTATATCAAGTATGGCAATTCTAGTTCAGGAGAAAATAACTTGAAGTAAAACAGATAATAAATTCAACCAGGAGTACCACAAAGCCTGTTTTAAGGGCTGGTACTAAATGAGTGCAGTTCTTTAAACCCTGGTAAAATGGAGGCTGAAAAGGGGATGTGACTGTATGCCCTTGCATCAGAAAAACAAGCACCCTGAAGGCAAGAGTCTACAGAGCAGTGTTAACACAGGAGCAAATGATATGCAGTCTTTCTAGTCACAAGCCTTGCCAGCAGAACTGCTCCAGCATGGGCTACTTTCTTCAGGATTCCACTGGCCCTGCCGGGAGCTTGCCTGCAGTGTGGCTTTCCACAAGGACACAGCCTCCTTGGCTCGCCAGCTGCTCCGATGTGGGTTCCTCCACGGGCTCCAGGAAGGAGGCACAGCTGTCCCACCACAGTCTGCCCCACGGGCTCCCGGGGAATGTCTCTGGTGCTGGAGCACCCCCTGCCCTTCCTTCTGCTGGCTCTTGTGTCTGCAGGGCTGCTTCCCACATATTCACATTACTCCCTCCAGCTTCAGTTTCTCCTGCACAGTAGCTTTTCCCCACTACCTATCACAGATGGGCTCTGCCTTGGCCAGCAGCAGGTCCCACTGGAACTGAGTCTCTGGCTCTGTCGAGCGTGGGGGAAGCTTCTGGCAGCTTCTCACAAAAACCACAAAACCACCCCTGTAACTCCTGTCTACCAAAACCTTGCCACGCACAACAAATACAGACCTAATACCAATACATTCATGTTCATATGCTGAGATCTAATGCTTATGAAACATAAACATGAGCACTTTTTTACCTGAAGGTACAGTATTTAAAGGTTGATACATTTCCATGGAAATAACCATAGCATGAATTTCTGCTTGAACGGGAACAGCTATTTATGTCATGACACTCAAAGTAGGTATGCTGCACATTAAATTGCATGAAGACAGATCAGCCAGCTTTGGAGAAAACTTTTGCTGGAGTAGACTACATACATAACCAGGAGAATGGATATCAGACAGAAAGAGATGCAGCACCTTCCAATTTTCACAGGAATATCTACTATCTAGGAGGTGTATTTAATCATCTGTGACAAACAGTACATTTTGCATTAATAATAAAATTGACATTTTAGTGTTCACAGTTAGCTTTTAAGTTAATCTTCTCTGATACCTATACATTTATCACTGTTGTAATTATAGCACATTTACTTTATTTAATTGATGCTTTTAATCAAAAAGGTTATGTTTTAAAACACTTTCCCCCAAAACACATACTAAGAATGAATTACTGGCAAGACAGAAAAATTTTTCTGAGGACCATGAATCAACAGAATGTTAGATATACTGGGCACTGATATTTATTTTTAGGACAAAGTTACCTTTGATCATGTGTCTAAGCAGTCTAATAATAAGTGATCTGTTCTCAATAGGTACATGAATAGAGGGACTGCAGAAAACTATTAAGGAAAATAAGCATTTTGAAAAAAAAAAACAAAACTTTTCCAGAAATTTATTTTACTCAAATAGAATTTGACCTAACTGTAATCAAATCCAGCTATGAAAAGATTTTAATGTTATTTCAATCTTACTTAGTTTAGATGCTGAGGCATAGAAAGTTGATTTTCATCATACTTTTTTATAAGTTCTGTTCAAATTCATTGGGATATAATTCCCAAAAAATTATAATTCCCACTTGAAATGGAAATTTTAGAAATGTTGTAACAATAAATAGTAATTCACAGAAGCATAGTCAGGTAAGGTTGGAAGTCACTCTGACATCATTTAGTCCAATCTCTTCTGTTGCAAGGTCATCTAGAGCTGACTAGGATCATATCAGCTCATTAACACCTCCAGGCAGTAAACTTCACAACTCAAGGCAACTTTTTCCAGTCTTTGGTCACCCTTACAGTAAAAATTTTTTTCCTGATGTTCAGATGGAGCCTTCAGCATGTCTGTGCCCCTCTTGTCCTGTCCCTGGGCACCAGTGAAAGGAGTCTGACTCCAGCTTCTTTGTACTCTCCCTGCAGGCATTTCTATACATTAGTGAGGTCCCCCTGAGCGTTTTTTTCTGAACAGTTCCAGCTTTTTTTTCATAGAAGTAGTGCTCTTAAACATATTTGCGACCCTTCACTCAACTCTGTCCAATATGTCCTTGTGTATCTAGCACCGGGGAGCCCAGAACAGGACACAGGACTCCAGATGTGACCTCACTTGCAAAGAATAAAGGGGAAGGATCACCCCTCAACCTGGGTGCCATCCTTCATTAGACACTTTTTCTACAAGGGTATATGCTGGTTTGTGCTCAACTAGATGTCCACCAGGACCCTCAGATACCTTTTTGTCAGAGCTGTGTCCCCTCTGATTGGCCCCAGCAAGCACCAGTGCCTAAGGTGGTTGTTCCTCCACAGGTGCAGAACTTTGCCCTTCCCCTTGTTGAACTGCATGATTGATTCTACTAATGCACCTGGGTTGTGTGTTGGGTAGATTATATATGAGATCAATTAAGGGTAAAGGTATGACCATGTCTCTATGGTCAGAGTAAGGGACGAACTCCATTTCCTCTGCTAGAATAAAGAATAGGATACTTATACTGCCAGCATTGAAATGAAGAGTTTCAAAATAAAATATAATTTTAATAAACAGAGAAAGATTATAGAGATTAGAAAGCCATTTCACATGCAGCGGAAGAGGTAGATGAATCTCACCCCCCACTACGCTTGGTTGAATTTGTAACTTCAGTTCAGCTGTAAGATTGTTTATTTCCCCTTGGGCATTTTTAACATGTTACAATTAAGATGAATACGTTCTGGATAAGATAATAAAATGTGAATTTAAAAAAAAAGTAATTCTGTTTTGTCTATCTAAACTGTGCTATCCTCTAAATGATATTAATACTACACAATTTTTTCTCTACAAATATTTATTGATGCTCATAAGTAGTCCTTCCTGTTGCTTACCAGCCTAGCAGATCTATATACTTTTCATTTTTAAACACATCCTAGGCATTTCCATATTCTTCATTTGATAGTTTCAAAAATAATGGGATACTGAAGTACAAAATGCCTTAGCAGATGTTTAATTAAGATTTTAAGGCATACATAAAACTTTATGAAAGCAACACAGAAAAATAAAAATAACTGTTTTTCAAAGAGTATTGAACACTATTACATTATTATAACTAAGCAAAACATTTAGAACAATTTAGTTATAGCATTGTGCAGAGTAAAATGTTGATAGTTTTTCTGAAAAGGGGTCAGATAGTTAAATGGGAATCTGAATGTATAGGCAGAAAGATTTAGACAACTAAGTCTTAGAAAGAAAACTGAAGGAAATTAATAAAAATTTTATATTTAACTTTGCTGTCAAAGTCAGGCACTTAAAAATCACAATCCAGGTACAATAAGTCATGAGATTCTTAAAATAAATAAATAAATAAATAAATAAATCCCAAGAGAACTCATTAATTTTTAGATATCTTATGGATTGAATTATTTTTATTTCCCATCTGATATGAATGTGTAAGAATTATCATCTTGGGTTTTCTCCACAATCTGAAGGGCAAAAGACTAGATAAAATATTGAGAACTAATAGCATTATAAATCTCTTTGCATGCAGCATTTTATTTATAAACTTAACTCCCATGAACAAGCAAAGAATCTGATCCAACAAATTTCTCCTAAGATATGGAATTCCATATGAAATATTGAAAGGAACGAGAATCAAGATCAAACAATAATAAACACTAATTTAAAAAAAAAAAGAAAGCAAACACTTGGCTTTTTTTATCACACCAGTATTAGAGTATTTTACTCTATATATAAGGGTTCTACTGAAATATTGCAAAAACAATTCAGAGTTGTTTTTTTTTTTTTTTTTGCAATTTATGTCACATGAAAAGAAGGGTTTTTTTTTTAGAAAAATGGCACTATTTTCATGCAATCTGACAAATGACTTACAGACAGTTTTTACTCTACTTCAGTGGGCTTCAGACAAAAGGTGCAAGGCTTCTTCTTGGAAAACAATATTGAAAAAGATTCCATGAAAACAGTCCTCAAAAAACCCCTAAAAAAACAACAAAAAACCCAGGCTCTCTTGCTAGGCTGTTAACATACTATTTTCTATTTTTTTTAAAAAACAACCTAGTTATTAAAGGTTCTGAACTCCTTTCTGGAAATAAAACACCTAGATTTAAATATTACTGATTTTTGTCTTCTTTAGGAAGAGGAAAGCCCATTCTTAGATGGATATTTTTCTGTTCCTTCTCTGTGAAGATGGCCTTATCTTGCTAATTGTGATGGTAATTTTTTTTTTTTTTTTTTTTTTTTCTGGATGATTGCTTAGAATAACCTCTAGCTGTACAAGTGTCAAAGAAACTGGTTTGCATGCAGATCATTGACAAGAGAAGGAAATTTCTATAAACTCAGGAGGCATTTCTCAGCTATCTTGGAGAGGACTCTGTGGACACTGTTGCTCTCTTCTGAAACCATCCCAGTAATTTATTACTCTGAAAAGCAAATGTGCTCTCCTCGAGTCATGGGCTGTCCTTTCTCTATCTGTTTCTTGGCAGAACCACTCATAAATAAAGCAGTAGTCTTCACACACAATGAGGGTCAGGCACCAGCCTGACTTCTACAGATTAATTAGAAATACACATGACCTGAGATTTTAGAACTGCTTGAATTTAGACATTGCAATGACTTATTTGCTAGCATACAATTATTTTGATATTTTTCTTTAGGAGAAATAAGAACAATATAAAGTGTGTTATTACCTAAACCAGCTTCATTTACTAGTCAAGCTTAAAATGAAATTAAGAGCTTTTATTTTAGCAAAGTTTCAAGGTGCAAAGGAGGGGAAAAGTCAAAAGACATGGAAAGCTAAAAATGGCATTTAAAAAACATCTGTAGTTCCTTTATGTACCAATTATCCATTACTGGATAGCTGTGAGGGATTTTATTTAGGAGAGACTACCAGTCAGTAGAAAAGTAACAAAAGAAATGAGACACTGTGAGAAGATGAAAAGGCTACAAAACAAAGCTGATTTGTAGAGTCTAAATAAGGAGGAAAAGTGAGTTTGCAGTAAACCACATGTGGCAGGAACTGTTCAATCATTGCTGCAGGAGGTTTTCAGAACAGTGAGGTTGCTTTACAGTTCAGGTTTGGGCTATAACTCTAGAGCTTTTTTTGGTTGTTTTGTTGGATTTTTTTTGATTGATTTCTATTTCTTTAAGATTGCTTTGATTGGTTGGTCTTTTGTTTGCTTTCTTCTTTGTTTGGGAGTTTATATATTGTTGGTTTGGGGTTTTTTTGTAATTTTGGTTTGTTTTTTTTCTTTTTACCCCTGGAAGCAACATCTGGGAGTTGTGATGGGAAGACAAGAGAAAACACCATCTGTCACCTGGTTCCTGTATTTCCATGAACAGTAGAGTCAATTTTCCCTATTTTCCATATTATGCCTTATGTTATTTGATCTATAATCCTTTTAAAACTTGAATTAAGTATTCATAATATGACAAATGTTATGACAAATATATCAATACACAACATTGCAAAACTTTAGCGTCAAATAATTTGTGCCAAGTAGGACTTATTAATTTTAGTGTGCTTCTACAATTTTAGAAAATTAATTAGTAATTTCTTCCTTGAAAATATTGAATTAATACTTCCAGGAATTTTCAACCTTTAAAAGAATTAGAGGATATTTGTAAGTACATAGTGCTAATTTAGAACATTTACCAATGAGGACTCTCAAAGGTTTTATAAGAACCACTAAATTTAGAATCTTAGAATCCTTCCAGATTACAGAAATGTAATTATTCCTGATTTAAAACAAATTAAAACAAAGAGATTAATTGAAACACCAAAGTCTCAGGCTGGCATGGGGAAATATAGGTCTCTTTTTTTCTCCCTCTTCTTTGTCTTAGCTCTTGACCTCCTTAAAAGTATGCAGTTCCCACATTCACATTTCTTATCTGCCCAAATAAATTAAATGCTCCCAATTAGTGACGAGAAATGATCTAAGAATTTTCTAAATTGCCCATCAGTAGAATATAAGTGCTTCACAGAAAATGAGACTCACATAACTAAGAAAATTAATGAGCTTTAGAATTTTCAGCTCTTCTTCCTTCTTTGCTCCTAAGTGTCTTGATTTGAGATTTTGTTTTCAGTAATTTTAATCTACATGACAAAACAGACATCAGAGCATAGGAGCACAAAAGAGAAATACTGGTAAACCAATCTTCATCTGGTTTGTCCTCCCAACTGGGCAGTTGTGATTGCTACTCCCATTAAAAATACGCTTAAAGATTGTGAATGATTATTTATGATATGGTATATTTAATGCCTTAGCTGATGGTTTAATGTCTAAACTTGTTTTCTTAAAAATTTACTGAACTTTGGAACTATTGGAACAAGAGCAGTTGCATGGACAATTAAAGATTTTTTTAGCAACTGATTCAGGAATCGGGAAAAATAATAAATTTTAAAAATAAATGTAAAAGCTAGATGCAAACCTAATATCTTATATAAGTTCTCTGATTAGGATTAAGATTTTTTTTTCAAACTCTCTGTGTGTTAGATTGAGGTACTACCGTTTTTGGGCATTCTAATGTATTTTAGTAGCAGTGTTAAAATTATTACTTAGCTTTATTCATATAGCCATTCATAATAACATTTTGCATTTAGCACATTTTGAGAATAATACAGTTGAGATTTTGGTTAAAATATTTTAAATTATGTTATTTTGAAGACATAGCCTTTTAATTTCACCAGATACTCCTGCTTTTCTGCAATGGTGTAAGTATTCATACCAGTGAATCCTTATTTCAATTTTATAAATAAGCCAAGATAATTTGGAACTACAAAATCTCAAGATCATTTTTGGGGTGACAAAGGTCTGATGGATTATTTTTTTTACTGACAGCCTATGGTTCAATTGTTGTCTTTTCTTTCCCATTCATATTTAATCAGAAATGCTTTCTTCCTGGTAGTTTCCCACTGGAGGAGACGAAGAGTAGGAATTCAATTATTTAAAAGTCTTCAGATCCCTAAGGACTAGAACCTGAATGGAGATGTCAAGAATTGCTGACCTAAATCTTCCAATTCTGGATAAGAAGAGGACAGGAAGACTTTCTAAAAAGACATCAAGTTTTCTACATGGTATCTGAAAGATTTGCGTGCTCAGGCATTCCCACAAGAGAAAAGAAAGAAAAAAAAAAACGAAAAAAACCCCACAACCACACTGAACTGGCATTTAAAGAAGAGGTCCTTTGCTGCACAAAAATAGTCATGGCTGTATGATTTAATATGTTAGTAGAACTTATTAATTAATCCAAGTAGTACAGGTAATGTTTCCCAAACTCTTTTAATACCCAACACACAATATTTTTTTGTTAGAATGGATGGCATGAGACAGATCTCCATGAGCAGCCCTGCTTCTGCCCAGTACAGCTATGACCAGCTGCTGGACTTGTCATGCATGATATTCCACTCCCCAGGCTCCCTGGCTCTTTCCAGGCTATTTAGAGTGGTTTCAGGGCAGCATGCACTGGCCATCACACTATACCTGTAGGGAATTTTTACCATAAGGCATCAGAAATATAAATAGGAAAACAAATTGATGAAGACTGCAGCTTTTTATTTTATTCACAACTGCAGAGATAAATCCTGGCCAGACTGAAGAGGAAAGGAACATATCTTTTGATCTCTATTCTCAAAACAATTTCTATTTACTTACACAAAATGAGAAAAAAAAATACATCTCAGGGCTTAGAAGCTCTGAAGTTCAAAAAAATTAATCATGTTTTTTCATATCTTTTGAATTTCAAGTTTCAGGTAGGAAGACCACAATATCCAGTCCTGCCTATGTATTGTAGGCAAAGAATATCTATTTATTTACATAATAAAGATTATCAGGTAGGGTCGTGTGTGTGCGTGTGTGTGTGTGTGTGTGTGTGTGTGTGTGTTTTGGTGTAGATTTTTAAAGGGGAAATTTAATTTCCTCTTCACATCTGTGCATGTTTGTTGTCACTGTCTGGCTTTTTATATTAAATTATTTATGTTACTCTTTTGTATATCTCTGATCAAGTCAAACTGTAGTGTTTTACTTCTCTTGGTTCATGGGAAAATATTAACTGAAGCCCATTATTAAATTCACAGATAACCTGGCCAACGCAGTGTAGAAAAGTCACTGCACAGGAGGCTCCTCACTAATCATATTCAGAATTAAATTGTTAAAGAGAACAATCAAGGCAATAGTGAGGCAAGGAGATTGCTTTCTTCCATGCTGAATACATCCACTGCAAAAAATCTCTGCACACAAGCTTTGTAAGGATGGTGATGGAGAACATTTTCAAAACAGGTCCAAGAATAATATGGCATTCATAGCAGGAGAACTCCTGTCACTCCAAAGTGACTAGATGTAGTGAAGAACTATGTATGCAGGACAAGGGAAAGAAGAACAGCTAAGTATGCAGCATGCCCTAATTGATTAGAACCTTTAGTAGCTCAAGAATGTCTCTGCAAAACTGATATGAAAATTTTGTATTATATTAATTATCTGAGAATTTATCAGAGTGTGTCTGCATTCACTTCAACAGAAAATCATGTTTCAGTTTTAAGTGACAGCCAGCCAGTCTTCTGGGATAGCAGCTTAAATAGAAAATAAGAAAAAACTGCCAATCAGTTTAATACTGATTTCCTTATTTTTGCTGTTTGTGCAGCAAGGAACATCAGGAAGAAATGCCGTGGGTCAGTCCTTCTCCAGCCATCCAGGACCCTTCTCCAGCCATCCAGCACCCTTCTCCAGCCATCCAGCACCCTTCTCCCAACTATCCAGCACCCTTCTCCCAACTATCCAGCACCCTTCCCCAGCCATCCAACACCCTTCTCCCAACTATCCAGCACCCTTCCCCAGCCATCCAGCACCCTTCTCCCAACTATCCAGCACCCTTCCCCAGCCATCCAGCACCCTTCTCCAGCCATCCAGCACCCTTCTCCCAGCCATCCAGCACCCTTCTCCAGCCATCCAGCACCCTTCTCCCAGCCATCCAGCACCCTTCTCCCAGCCATCCAGCACCCTATCTCTGAAAACAGGGCTTGTGAACTGCTGTAATGAGTGACTGTAACAAGGAAAGCTCTGGAGCCACAGTCTAAGCTTTGCTCACGGTGAGCGTGTGTTTGTACAGGACTCTATGGAGCAATGTTAAACAAAACTACTGCTTCTAGAGTTAAGATGCCGGTGAACAAATCAAAAAAGATGTCTCAGCCCTTGGGGACATATCTCATCCCTCTTCAAGAAGTATTAGCTGTTAATTTTCGGCTAATAATTCTTAGTGCAAAAATATAAATTACTTTTGGGCTGACATTAGCAATAAATACAAGTGGTGACAGAGAATGGAAATAAGGTAAAAAAATACAGACATGAGTAGAAAGGGTAAAATTTAAAAAGATCATAAGGGGGAAAAAATCTTAAAATAAAGCCACAAAAAAGATCCCAAACAAACAAAAAACCACCAACCTGCCCTGCTTCTCCACCGCTGCCAAAGCACAAAAACCCCACAGAAACATCCCCCACACACACACATACACAAAAAGAACCCTCCAACAATTACAACACAAATGCATAACGATATGATAATACAAATTCTGTTTGCTTGCAAATACTTGGGATTGTTAAAGATCTACAATCACCCCAATTCCTTTTTCTCCCTTCTAAATAATGTGATTTACAACCCAAGTAGTTTTCTACTCTCTGGATCCAAGATCTCTTTTTTTAATTATTGAAATTGAAGGGAAAATGTGAACAATTAATAGCAGTGAAAATAAACCAGGATGTAATCAGATACATTTATGAACTTCTGTTCAGATTTTGGATTAGACCTCAGATTTTAAACCCAATTTTTCTGCTCTATGAAATCCTCTGTACTTTGAAGTTTTTTTCTTAGGATAGAAATCCTTCAAAATATAACCTGACATTTAGATTTAAAGTTCAGTATAAAGAAATTGTGGAAATACTTTCTTCTCTGTATCAATTAATTCAGGAATATACGCTCTTTTGCACTTTTGTAATGTGAACCATTGTAATGTATGAATTTGGTGAAAGACATGAGAAAACTGAGTGGAGAATTTTTCACCATCTCATTCCTCTTCAGATAGTTCTTTGGCAATGAGTTTTTGGCTGTTTCTTGTACAGGCGCTGACAAAGGGATTCAGAACATAAACTGGTGGCAGTAGTTTAGTTAAATTATACTAAATATATTGATTTATGCTTCTATCTGAGATTCTTGGGACTTTGTGAACATCCTTTTGAAAGCTCAGCTCTACAGTATGTGATTTTTGGAAAAGTCAAATGTATTACTGGGCACCTAAATGGAGTGAAAAATTAAACAGATTATGATTTGGTCTTTTAAAACCAATACAATTTACAGAGAAGCTGGATTTTCCCTGCAGATGCTGGAAGTCAGGAAGGCAATGACCTCATGTATAACTACATAGATATGCAGTGTAAGTACCACATATTTTAAGATCAATTTCTCTTGACTTATGAGTATATTTATAAACTGACTTTTAAATTCCACAGATATTACCTTGACTGTAGTTGTGGCAATGTACCTCGACATATTCCGTGGTTAGATTGAGATTAAAGCTTTAATTGGTGCAAAATAAAACCAAGGATATGTCTCAAACTGCTTCCATTTTTCTTGAGAGTGATTAATATCTTCCACTTTTTTTTAACCTCCTCCCTTCCTTTCCAATGTTTCTACAGTTTCTCAAAGAATTTGTATTTTCATCTTTAATTCATCTTCATGGACTCTTCTCAAGATCATATTTCAGTCCTTCCATATTCCATGTTCACATGGGATATACCTTCAGCCTTGAGAGCGAACATGTCTTTCCAAATGTTTGCTAGGTCAAGGATTTTAGTGTATTTGAACAGTCACTGTAAACTGCATGATGTTTTTTCTGGAAAAGAAAACAACACAACTTTTCTGGTCAAAGTTATGAATGCCCCATCCCTAGAAGTGCTCAGAGTCAGGTTGGATGATGGTTGGAGCAGTCAGGTTTAGTGGAAAGTGTCCTTGCCCATGGAAAGGGAATTGGAAGTAGATGATCTTAAAGTCGCTCCCAACCCAAACCATTCAATGATTCTTTATTTCTGTGATTTCCAGGATTACTATTCTGGCCCCCTGAAGTCAATTGCATATGGTAAAGCCTGACCCTCTTCCTTGCTTTGACACCCACAATGCCTCTGCCCATGGAGGCTTTGCTTGAGCAATGATGAGGAATGGGAAGATTCTTCTTCTTCCTCCTTGCTTTAAGGAAGTGCCCCAGGAGTGTTCATGTTCACATTAGACTGAATGAAAGCCCCACAGTGGAAGCTGTGCTGCAGCACCTGGGACAAGGGATTTTTTTCTTCCAAAACTCGAGTATCACCTTATCAAAGATTTAATGGCATTGCATTAATAGCTCATATTTCACTGATAACTTACATGGGTGTATTTGGAACATTTTAAGAAGCACATAAATAATGTGTGCATTTAATTGCTGTGTAAGTTCATGTGCAATTTTCATCTAAATCCATTACAACTTGTTGCCTAGACAACCCCTTACTAAACAGTTAATGGTTCATGATTTCTAATCTTCCTGTTGTTTTTCATCACTTTTGAACAATTCTTTTTTTGTCACTTGGCTTGGCTTCCATATTGCCTTTCTCCTCTCTTCTCACAACACTTTGTATGGTTAACGTTGGATGCTATTTTTTCTGATGATAAAATATTATTTGCATGCCTCTCTGGTTTAACAATTAGCCTAAGCAATCGAGTAAAAATACTGAAAATGTTCCTATTGTGTCCACCAGTATCTCAGAGAGAACTAAACACTAAGAAAATATTATTTAGGTTACTAGCAAGGACCACTGTAAATACGATATTTTTTATCAAGAGATGAATATTTCCTACACAGGCTTATTCGCTCTGATGCATAGTATTACCTAACAATTTTTGAATATAGTCTCTCTAGAACCACATCGATTCTTTGTTGCAAATAAAAAGTGTTTAGATAGCAATTTTATGACACAAAGATCAAGAAATATTTTAATATTGATTGTCTTTTAAAAGAATTACCCTTAATTTATTTATTTAGATAAAACAAACTTAAATATGAAGTCCAGAAAACTATTAATATTTAAGTTTTTTGGCTTTACAAGTGTCTCAGTTCTGTGGCCTTGGAATCAACATTTAACTTTTCCATGCCTTCACAACATCATCTGTATAACAAAGATAATACTCATCAGGCTGGAGAAAAAGCATTAAAAGCTTCTTAAATCCTTGCTTTAAAGACTTGTTAAATTAATGGATATGTTTCCATCTATTTTAATGACTTTTATATCAAGCTGTTAGTTCAGAGGATTGCATTTTCATTAACTTTTACAAGAAAAAAGCCAATACATGGAAAATTTTTGTTTGATCCACAGTTCCTCATAACATTTGTATTCCAAACAATGCATCACTGTAGTAATGCCTGAAAGCTAAGTGGTACTGCTTAAAAATGAGACTCTACCCACTTTGTATCCTCCTTTTAGCATGGGAACTGAAAATATTATCTACAGAATAAATTGCTTAAAATTAAAAATTATAAATTATTTTTTAATCTAGAATGTACAGTAATTTCTGTGGGCATCCACATGTTAAAGAGAAAATGTCAATGTCCTGAAAGCATTTATTTTCATCAACCATTAAAAAGAAAATCTCTATGTTCTCAACTCACTACATTTTATGCTTTAGTGATCAGTTTCACATTCAAAAAATACTAAAAATGAAAATACATTGAAATCAAGACAGCATGCAGCTCACCACTAGTGATCAAGTAAGTAGAAACCAACCTCAACTATCCAAGTGTCCTAAGAGACACTAAAAGAGCTGAAACAATCAGTATGTTTGATAATAAAAATAATCTTTAATGTGATAAATGTTGTGTCTCAGGACATGAGTCCATTCAAAATATGATTGTGTTTCATATAGCAGAGGCACAACCAGATGAGACAGGGAAAAGAATGGTTAATTTTTCAGTTTACAGTTCTTCTCTATTTACTGCATTAATTTGGTTGAAATGTCACCATCTTGCAGAAAGTTAAATAAAAATGAGTCAGAAGAGGCAAAACTATGAGGCTGCAGCACTGACCAAATCTCCAATCAGCCTGAATGATGCATAAATGTCTTTTGACTTATTATTTAACAAATGTCACACCCTTTTCTCTTTCCAAACAGCAACTGATTTTGTTTTTAATCAAACTGTAAGGAATAAAGAAAAATCAGAATATAAACTAACACTTGCTTTTAAAGCGGAAAAAAATCCCAACAAACATGTTAACATCATTTTCTTAAGAATCTTTTCCTGAAAGGTATCTTATTTAAATTTCTCTCCTAAATTGACTGTTATAAAATCATGGTTTAATACAAGCAGCAGAAGAAAATTGCTGTTTTGTAAGCAGACTGCTCAGCTCGTTTTTTTCTGCATATAGAGGAACTGCGATCAATGATGTCTCTTAACAGAAAAAGGACTTTGTAAAAAGACATTTCCAGCAGAAAAAATGAATATCTTTTTAAGCTTTCAGACATTTCACCATTTGGTAGTGAGTCACTGAAGCATCTGGCATGAATTTCAGCACCTTTGAACCATTTATGCGCTAGATAATGTTGATACACACTTCTTTGTTCATGGAAATGAGGATATGAATACATCCATTACTGCTTATGATGGAGAAGAAGGAATGGAACTATCAAAAGTAAATAATAAGATTTAAAATTTCAAAAAACAAGCCAAGAGCAACAGGCAAAATAAATGCAAATGCTACATTCATCTTTGGGAACACAGCATCTGAAATCTTTGCCAAGGTGATGATGCATCATTTTTCAGATAGGATGAAGTTGAGGCAGCCAAGAGAATCCTGAAGGAATTACTGTAGCAAGATATTGTCACCTGATTGTTTATTTCCAAACTACACATTTTTGACAACAATGACTTAGAATCAAAGTTGAATACATCGTTTAGCTTTAGCATAGCCAAAGAACAGGGGAATAATCTCATTACTGAAAGCTACCTTGCTTCAACAGGGAAGTGAAATTCTCAGTTGAATTTTCACACACTAAAAGCATTGTGAGCATTTGGGAAGACATGATTATCACAATTAATGACAAAGCAACATTTTGTCTACAGCTCCTCCACCCCCACAATGTCTCTCACCCCTTTTCCAAAACAATCTAAGTACCATCATCTGTATCTGTGAAGAAGAATAAATACTTATTAAAAATGCAAATTATATATTTATTAAAAATAAAAAAATAATTCAAAATGTAAAACCGGGAGATCAACAATAAATAATTTTTAGAAAACACTGACCTTCATTGTGTTATTTTACAATTATTTTCAATAGAAGCATACTTGCAGATGTACAGGACAAAATGGAATTTGGTGGTGCTTGATAATGCCGTTTTTATATGCTTTTTTCTGTTTACTTCACTGAACTACTGGTGTAAATGAAACCAGAATCACACTTTTTTTATTCTGACACTAACAACTCTCTGAGGAAAATCTTTTCCCCATGCAAATGCCTCAACTTCAATCTGTCTACTTAGAAAATTTAGATGGCTGAACAATCTGAGTTATTGAGCACCTCTGAATTTCTCTACAGTCAGTAAATCTTCTGCGAATCACACAGTTTTTACCTGCTTTCTTGTTATTCTAGTTCTTGAATTTTCTTTTTGCTAATCAGGAAAATATTGGAAAGATAATCAAAGTATTTTAATGACCTGGGAAATAATGAAATAAGAAGAATGAATAGAACCTGGCACGTATCAGAACAGTGTAATTGTCCTCTATAACAGTAGTAGGCCTTGCAGTTGGAGGGGGTAAGTAGATGTTCTATCTGGAGTCCATTAAAGCTCATGAAGTAGGAAGGAAAACAACACAAATAAAAGTGCCACAGTTGAACGTAAGACTCTGTAGATAGCCATGGCTGTAGAACACTTATGTGTAATTCACCGTCAAAAAATGAAAAAACATATCAAGCTATACTGCCTGGGAACCTGTCTTGAGATTATGGAAAAGAAAAACAACTTGTTATCTTATTGTTTTCTTATTATAATTTAGATTACTTTGGTTCTGGGGGAGACTACAAATATACTGCACAAAAATATTGAAGTCTAAATTTATTACATTGAAAGGTTAAAAAATTGTCTTGCTAGTTATGGAATTCTGTAGGTAAATACTGCAGTTTACTTATTTGAGCAAGCCCATCCAGTTAATGAAACACAGGGTGATGAATGGCCAGGCAGGCAGCAGATCAAGATTTGTGGTTATAGTGGGTCACAGGTTGCACATGTCAACAACACAATCTTGATAAGTCGAACATTTTACTACCACATAAATCAGAACAATCTGTATTTTCCACTTTTCAACCCAGATGGATTATTCTGGATTTTTAAATTTTATTTTATTCTTAAGTGGAAGAAACATGGACTGTTGAAAAATAAGGGAATGTTGCTGAAAGTTTGTTGAATACCCTAACTGTGAAATGTTATTTCATGATGGGTTTTCTGTGCTAATTCCAGCCACCCAAGAAGATCCTGAGTAAATACTGGTGTCTACTAGAAATTTCTCCAGGAGAGAATAAATGTCTTAGTGAAGGAAAGACAAAAGCCAATACAGTATGGCATGTAAACTTGTCACAAGCATTACTGAGTGAACAGCATTACTGAGTAAAGTACAGACCAGTTCTGAGATTCTGAGTTCTTATTGGACATCCCACCTCAGGAACTTCAAAGATGTTAAATCATACATATTTTGGTCATTTAAACACTGATTTATGCAAACAAAATTGACATAGCAAGCCAATTTTTAGATTAAGCATATTCAAATAGTTAAATCTGGAAGACTAAATCAATCTTTGGAAGGACTTTTACACAGTCAAAGAAAAATAGCACTTTATTAATCAAATCTACTCTCTAGAAAAAGAATGGGAATATCTCAGCATTCCTTTTCCACAGAAAAAAACCCCTCAGCCTCCAGTCTCTCT
Organism: Cinclus cinclus; assembly: GCF_963662255.1. Lineage (NCBI taxonomy): Eukaryota > Metazoa > Chordata > Aves > Passeriformes > Cinclidae > Cinclus > Cinclus cinclus. Next base: position 13,060,122 of record NC_085049.1, read on the forward strand.
GTCTTCCCTTGTGTTTTAGGAGGGAAGACTGCTCTCTGGTAATGCTGCAGCAGAGACTATGCAACTTCTGTCCCCCCCTGTATCTGTAGCTATACTAAGAGAAATACAGGATCATAGCAGTCAAGAACTTACATTACTGCTGGAATCAGCAACTCTGATCAGCTGGCAAGAAGCCACAAGAACATAATCTATCAAAAGCCTACTGCTACCCCTGAGGCTTTTATAACCCATATAAACATACTTAGGTGCATTAAAAATTAAGGAATCATAACATTATATTATTTTTAATTGATGAAAAAAATATACTAAGAGGAACTATAATGAGTGCTTGCCTAATGAGCAAATAAACTTAATTTCACAGTAGGAACAAGCAGCTTGTGATGTAAATGTTATTGTTATGTCTTACAGCTTTTGTTCCTTTATGCTTTAATATTTCTGGGAAGAAACAATCAACAGAAAAGAAGTCAGGCTTCAAGTAGCATGTAAATTACATGCTGAGAGATGTTCATATTGAAGCACCTAATCTTTCAGAGAAATCCTCAGCCATCTGTTTGCCTTGGGTTCAGAGAGATGGCTGAAAAGAAGTAGAGAATACACCTCAGATTAATTTACAGTGCTCCTGTTTGTTGTCAGATCCTCTCATAAAACTGAAGGTTTGTGGCAAACACTAACACACAGCCCAAATGCTTATGCTTGTTTTACTACCCTAGAAAACATGCTCCTAAACAGGAAAATACTGAAATTCCCTCTAAAGAAAAACCAAACCAAGATGTCCATGTTCACAGAATCAGAACACTTGATGAGAATGTTTATTCTTTCAACACACATTTTTCATGCAGCACATTTTTCCTCCAGTTTCACTTATCTTTTTCCTGAAGACTGCAGGAGAGTATAATTGAAATTTCTAACACCAGGCTTCGTGCTATGATTACCTTCACCAGAAGCCATTTCATAACATTTTCATAAAGCAGCACCACAGTTTCTGCAGCTCTGGCTTCTGTGGAACATCGTATTTTATTTTCTTCTCCTTTGAGAGTGAAGCCACACAGTTCATGGGAGCACTGTGTGGGAAAGCCTAAATAAACAGGTAAATCCAAGAAATACAGCACTGTACATGGGCCTAGGCTATCCGTATATTCCACTGGGGGCTGTATAGAGTCATATTTTTGGTCAGATTTTTGTCAAAGAGTTTTTCTTATACTGAAAAAATGTTCAGCCAAATAGATAAAAGACTGGCAGTCTGTTAGATCTGAATCATGCTTCCAAGTAGGTTTGAGGCACCTACAATTAAAATATTAATGCTGTCAGAACCTAAATCCATTAAAACAAAAAAAAAATAAAAGATTATATATATATATATCACCTTACAGGCAGGAGGAAATTCTAGGTGGTCTTTTGCTGGTTTATTTAATATTTTTATTTTCAAATAAATTACCTGACGTCAGTTTGACGTCAGAGAGAATTTGCCTTACTGCACTCGACCCCAAGTCTGATTTTTCACTTACAGAAGGCACCTGTCAGCATTTTTATAACTATTTTTGTTAAACTATTCTATTTATTTTTGTTTAACTATTCTTATATTATTCTATTCAGTAGAATCAGATAAATATATTTTAAAAATGGAAGGATCATCTAGTTGGGGGTTTTTTTGTGCCTCCCAAACCAATGAAACTTTTTGATTTCTAAATTGAAAACAGAAGCATCTACTTAATGTGCAACAAATATTTTAGAGGACAAATGTTTTTACCTGATGATGACAATAACCTGTGATAGTGATCTCAAATTGTTTAATTGTTCTTATATTGAAAATATAAATTTTTAAATGATATTTAAACGAAAGATCAAAATTCTTGAACGCCTTATGAAAGAGCTTTGACCTTTATGATAAGCTGCCACTCAAGTCGTTATCAACCTAGTGAATCAGAAATTACTCTTACTCTGGTGGCTAAACAAAGGCTTTTATGACATTAATAAAAGTACTTACCTATTTCTTTACAGAAAAGAGTCATAATTTTGCTTTGCTTTATTTTTAAGTAACTGCACTGTATGACAAGTACCCTTTTCTGAAGCAAACAGAAGAAACTGGAGACTTAAGTAGGGCAACCTCAGAGAACAAGGTCCTGTAGTTCCACACTGCTTCTCACAACCTAAACCAGTGCTTGGCTACCTCAAGTTACAGTGTCATTACCAGGCAATACCAATTCTCTCCACATAGCTTCATTTTTAAATTAATAAAATGTACTTCCTTACACTTTTAGTGCTTCATTTGAACTTTTAAACAATTTTTATATGACCTGAAATGAGACTCCAAAGATTTATGAACTATATTACGTATTTATTACCTATATTAACTATTAGCCATAAACATTATCTTCCATAGATCTTGAGTGCTGTATTGTTTGTATAAGACTTTATATCCATGCAAATACTCCTTGAGATAATAATCATGACTAAAAATGTTCTTATGAGAATCCTTAATTCCCTTAAAAGAGTGATTTCTGCGAGGAAAGAGAATACTCAAGGTTATGTTGAATGCAGAAAATTAACACATTTCTATTTCAACACAATTAAAAATTATGGTATAGCATTGTTTGTAAATCAGTCTGTCAAAGAGGGCTCAATAATAAAATATTGTAGAAGATAAAATTACATATTATATTATATTATATTATATTATATTATATTATATTAATTCTATCCTATTCTATTCTATTCTATTCTATTCTATTCTATTTAATAGAAAATTCACAGTGTTGCAAATTGTCTTCAGAAATGTCCTACTATTGATTTTACCTAGATAGTATTTCAAAGATATACTACATGAAAAAGAAACTTACTGAAATTTACAGTCAGCTTAGAAATTACACTGAAAATTGACAAAAGCTGAGTTGCCTCCAAATTCTCCTTCTAAGTTGCATCAAAAAAATGTAGAACCAAATATACAAAAAAAGTGAAACTAGGATGGGTACTAGAACATTGTGACTTCAGCATACCCACATGAGATATTTGATTTTGCTAAACAACATAACAATGTGAGAATGATACCTCATTTCAGTTTTTCTAAGCAGGTAAATACATAAATATCAGTAATGCTTCAATGATTTGAGATGACAATTCTGAGCATCTGTATTTTAAGTAATCCCTTGCCTTAAATATAAATTCAGTAAAAATAATAATAGTAGTGATGATGCTGATGATGATGATTATTATTATAGTAATAATAAAAAAAATAACAATAGCAACAATAGAAATAATAATAATAAAACTGTTATTTTCCTGTTTAAATCAGGGTGCTAAAATCAGGATTCATCAGACCAAACTCAGTAGCCCACAGAATAATGATCTTCCCATGGATTAGCTGTTTAATCCATCTCTATATTCAGTGTAGAGAACAAATATTCTCAGGGAAGTGATTCATCTCCCAGAGTAGCTGTCTGAAATAGGTTAGGTGAATCATGCCCTAGATGTTTGTTTTTCTTAACCAGTTCTAAAGGGCTCTGGGTTACTGGCTCAAAGGTAGCCAGATGACATCAAACTGTGAGCTGTGTCTCTTTCAGCAAGTGTGCCCTGTAAAAAGGAATAATCTTTGTGGTCCACAGATGTTAAAGCAGATCAGAGCATAGAATATTACTAAAAAGAAAGACGGTGACCGTAAAGTATTAGAAGAGGAAGAAAAAAAAGTAGCTCACCACTTTGCTGTTGACATATGTTTGAAAATTATATTGGTAATACTGGAAATAATGAAAAAGTATTTATTTTTCAACTCTGTCTAAATGCTCTCCATAAATAACATCATTAAAGAATGTAATTGCTGAATGTGTTAATCTGATATGCACCCACAGCTCTGAGATGTGACATACCCACTGCAGCAGTGATATGACTTGCAGGTTGACTATTATGAGTTTAAGTCCTTTTCAATAGACCATGATTTAACCATGTTGCTTTAGATTTCTGGCATTCACCCTCCACGGTTTTGTGTGAAATGACATTAAAAACATTGAAAAAAACATTTCAAAAAAACCTGAAAATTCAGCTCTCTACTTGGTACTATTACATAATGGATCAGCTCTCTGAAAACTGATAAAGAAATTGCTGAAATATTGCTTGATTAAAAACTTATAAATATGTAACCTGATTCCATACAAGTAAATGGTAAAAGTGGCCTGTTACAAAATCATATTAGAAAAGCATAAAAGCATCTAATTAAGTGTATTATGGCAAGGATTCATCAGAGCTAAACTGTTTGCAGTGATCAAACATACAAGACATTGGTGTCTAGAAAAGTGCACTTGCAAATTTATTCCTGATGCTGTGGAGATGGTATCAGATTGAAACAGCCCTACAGAAAAAACATAAGAAGGTTCCAGCTTTATGAACAAACAAGTGAAGAAGCAAACAAATAAACAAACAGTAAAAGCTGAAATCTGGATCATCATTAGAACCAAGAATAATACAAGTTGTGAAGGAGCCAATACATCTGACAGCACAACAAGCAAAACCGTTCAAGAAAAACACTAAAATAAATGGGATGCCTCTAAAATCTACAAAGTAAAGATCAAGCCAGAAACTCCAGGAGATCATGATGCATATTATGTCTTTCCTAGAGAGGGAAAAAGTGCTGATAATCGAAAGATGATGCCATCTACGTTTAGCTCAAAATAATAATCTCTAAACCTTCCAGAGTTGAATGAGGCCACTCATGACTATGAGCCTAGGAAAGCTCTACAGACACTTCTTTTCCATTTTGCTCTTGAATTTCACATGTAGAAACCGAATCATAGTTCAAATACCACATTTAAAGAACTTCTGACGTCACTCCCTTTAAGTCCCATATGTCCAGGGAAATTATATCAATCACATTTAATAAGTATAGAAACCCAATTACCTTGTTTAAGAAAGATCATACAATTAAAGATTCATTTAAGTTGGAATAAACCTTTGGAGGTCATCTATTCCAGGTCCAAGTCAAAACACAGCTAAATTAAAAATCAGAGATTGCTGAGAGCTTTGTCCAGTAGAGTTTAAGGAAGAAAATTATGAAATCTTTCTAGAAGAACTGTTCCAATTTCTGTCATTAAAAAAAAAATTCATCTTCATAATTTTCTGGTGCACATGCCTGCTATAGCATGTGCGTTGCCTCTTGCCCTTTTCATATGTGCCTCAAAGAACTGCTGCTTTATTATTATTCCTGTTACCCTACAATATATATCTTTGAATACTGAATTAATTAATTCTGGGGACAGCTGACCTAAGTATTTTATATTCTCTTTAATGTCTTGCTATGTAAAATTATAGTTCTTATATTTTTATTTATGCACCTAGGTATTTTCTTTTTTCTATTTTCTGTTGAAAATTCAAAATTAATGTGTTTTTAAGAAGCTTACTTCATCTCTACATTTACTTCATCAGACAGGACCTCGTTGTTTAGCATTCCAGATAATTCTATTATTGTACAGATAATATTTATCACTTACTGATATCTCTCTAGATGAAGCTATTTACTCCACTTTTTTAGGAGTGGATTTTTTTTTTGCCTTTCTTATTTAAAATAAAAACTTTATGTAGAGTTAGCTGTTTTAATTTAACTTTAAAGATTTCTCCAAACTGAAACCTTAAGCTCCTAAATTAGGGGAACTTCATTAAAAACCTGTATATGACAACATAATTTACACTTTTTTAAACTGTGGACTGTAAAGATCGCCTTTTCTAGGCTGTGTTAAGCAATAATCCACTTCCTTCTGCCACAAACTAAAGGATAAAAACTCATCTTGATATCAGATTTTTGTTTTTTTATTTACCAAATACAAGAAATTACATTACTCTGGTATATCAGTAGGCAAAAATACCCATGTGGTGTGGCCATGCAGCAATTAGAAATCCAAAGTGGCTTCATTGACATACAAGTCAAGCATAAAATACCAACTATCGTGATAATAATATTATGGTCATATTATGCAGATTTTGTAACTAATAATTATCTAAATTATTTAAAATTATTTTTAAAAACTAAAAATTTACCTAATTGATCTGTAGTGCTGAGAATTTATTTCTATTAGCCAATAACAGTAACAGTGTCACATATCACTTGTGTATTGCTCTGATTCAATTATTTTAACCAGATAACTTAGAGATTTATTTATATGCTAAGTCCCAATTTGCATACTGTTTTACTTAAACTCATATTGAATAATAGGAAAAATCTCATAAAAGTCTATTTCTGACTATTTCTGACAAGCAGACCTTGTAAGGGAACTTCATTTTTCACCAGAATCAACTCCAATCCAGTGCTGCCTCAGGATGGTTAACAACTATTTATTAAGAAATGAGAGAAGTTACATCAAGGGATAGCTGTGCCCTACAGCGTTAGCAGCCTTTCATTCCAATCAGCATCTCAGATTTTACATCCCCTATATGACAGAATTTCTGATCTGATTTGTTTCTCTAACACCATTGAAGAAATCATTTGACTAAGCAAATCTCAGTCTGACCATGGGAGCTCTACTGTAGATTTCTGAGCACAAACTCAGAACAATTTGTTATAACCATTCTTTTTCAAAGTAATTTTATTCAAAGCCAATTTGTTTAATGCTGAAAGGTACAGACAGCCTACCAGCTCCAAAAATGGGATGGTTTTCATGACAGTCAGGTTCACTTAGCTGAGTAAAAACATTTCAAAATGTAGGTGCTCTTTTTCTTTCTTTCTTTCTTTCTTTCTTTCTTTCTTTCTTTCTTTCTTTCTTTCTTTCTTTCTTTCTTTCTTTCTTTCTTTCTTTCTTTCTTTCTTTCTTTCTTTCTCTTTCTTTCTTTCTTTCTTTCTTTCTTTCTTTCTTTCTTTCTTTCTTTCTTTCTTTCTTTCTTTCTTTCTTTCTTTCTTTTTTGCATGCCAAAACTTTTTGTATATACTTTCAGTTTTTGTTAGTTTCATTTTTAACTGGATGCTATTAAGAAGACTAAAGTGCTGAAATTGGCAAGATTTCCCTATGTAGTGCACATATTCTACCTGTCTAAATCTACCTTCTGTTTCAAATGAATAAAAAATGGACTGTATTGTCTGTGTCCTTTTTGTTTTTTATGTTATTTTTTTTTTTTACCCCCGTGGTATGTTTTATAAAATAGGAGAAATTTCAGACAGTGAGAGTACAGAAATAGGTAGTTTGTAGCTTTAGTGTCACTTTGGTAGCAATTAACCAGCACAGACTGATGCATTATACCAGTGCAACTACTAAGAAATAAATATGCAAATTAGAAGGAAGACTTGGATACCAGAGCTTAAAAAACTCTAGGAGTATGGTGGCATTTATTTATTTTTCTAGCTGCGTGGGGTAGAATGCATCTTGCATACTTAAACACATACTTACGATCTCAGAAGCAGTTCCAATAAGTGACATCAAAGGCTTTGTCATCCCTTAGAAGAAGTCATGCATCTGGATAATATTTCCTGAGGCCTTTTAAGTCTGCCACTAAAGGAAAATTCTATGCAGATCAGGGCCTTGTTTTTAAATCAGGCTTCCTATTCTTTTTTTTATTTATTCAAACTTAGAAGAAACTCACCACGGGAGTCATGCTTGGAAAGAACCATGAAGTTAAAAGTTACAAATCTGATTCTGTGTACCAGTCTGTGTTCACCTGCCTGTCCCCACCAGGTGACTTTCAACATGGAGCTGCTGTCTGTCTTGTCCTACAAACCATCGAGTTAAAGACCTGTTGAAGTACAAGGCAATAACTACTAACACTACAGAATTTACCTGCTATCCAGCAGCAAGTATCTGTGGTACAGTTTTCAGCAGTTAAGAGGCAGCAATACATTTCTACTTAAAAACACATGTGGCACTGTGTGCTTTGCAAAGTAAACCCCAACATTTTCTCTATGATTTACGCAGTATCATCAGGTTAATGTGAGGTGCTGGGGATGACTGACACCACAGCATTTCTTTAAGGAACTACTTGTACACATGCTGTTTGAATGTGTGTTGTCTGCATCCAACAGTTCTGCCACAGAAGTGTTGTTGGGGTGGGGCTGTGGGAGCTCTGGGGGTGGATGGGACTCTGGTGCTGCTGGTTGCACCAGCCAGCAGCCGCAGGATAGGGCTGGTGCGGCTGTAGGGTGGTTCCAGGTGTCTCCCAAAGCAGTGGATCAGATTCAGGGGCAGTCAGAGAAGTGGCAGATCCAGGGACAGACACAAACCAGAGGGACCATGGGTGGCCCAGGCGGGGCAGGGACCCTGGGATGGGCCACAGCAGCATGGGTGTGGAGCACTGCACCCTCTCTGGCCTGGGGTGGGATGCGACTCAGCATAAACCGGGCTGGCAGGGGACTCAGCTGCAGCTATTGATGGGCTGGAAGTGAGAAACAGGAGATGTGGCCCCAGGAAAGCTGGCAGGATGAAGAGGAAAATTGTCAGGGTCAAAACTACACACAGGAACGAAAACTGAGGAAGACAACCTGTTGACAAGATGATAAGTTCATCCCTCAAAGAGAAACTGAAAACAAACAATAATGAAATAATTAAAGCGTAAGTGAAGTAAAATGGAACAGCAAAAGACAGTGTTAAAGTAAGATAAAAAGGGGAATACTGATGCAACAGCAACAAGTTTTTACTATCGGCCAGAAAAGCAGCTTTAAAGTGCAGGGATGATCTGACAAATGCACACTGGTGGTTCTTTTTCACACGAGTCGCTTTCCCAAAGCTCTTTCCCTCCCACTGAAGCGCCAGCATCCAGCGGTGCAGGATGCTCCGGTGCCTGCCGTGGGATGCGCGCTGTGCTCCCCGCCTATGCCTGGCACCATCTAGTGAGCCTCTCTCCTCCTTCTGCACGAAGGAGAGCACTAAAAGCGACATTCCCAACCTTTCAGCCCACAGAAAGCACTACAAGTGATATTCCCCAGCTTTCAGCCCGCAGAAACATTTGGGGAGCTATGCAGATTCCTCTGACACTTGAATTTAGAGGCAGGAGGAAGGCTTGTTCCAGGTGACTTTTGAGGATGCAGACCTCCCCTTCTTTCAAACGCACACCTTATCTGGGATAAGGAGCAGAGCAGGTGTGTGTGTTATAACAGCAGGGTGGTTATCGAGATGTTCCTTAGATGTTAAAAATTCTGTCTTACCTCTATTAAGTTAGCTTGAGTGCCTCTCCTTTTATTAATATTATTGTTTAATTAGGTTGGTGATTAAAGTTATGTTTAGCCTGCTATTATTGTGATATAATTTTTACTCTTTAGAATCTTCTTTCCAATAAAGATTAAAACTAATTTATAAAATACTTATAGTAACCAACATTTTCCTGGGAAACACAAATTATTTTGTCCCTTATCAGCTGCTGCAAAGAGCAGAATCAGAAAATACTGTATTATTATAATGTTAATTAGTACAATTATCATGCACTTCAGTCTTCAGTACTTTATGAAAATAGGTACATTTGAGCCACATTTCACTCAGATACAAATTGAACTTAGAGAAAACATTATTAGCAAATGATCAGTAACAACTTTCTGATCACAATCATAAAAGACTTTCAGGTCTTTAAGCTACTTGCTCTAGGCTTCTAATATCCTATTGAATATCAAAAGGTAGAGTCAAGAAGAGGAAAGGTAAAGTCCAGCAGGCACCTGGAGATGGAATGCAGTGATTCTTTCACAAGATCTATTCACTGAAGGACAATCAGAGAAGGAGTATTTGTGTTATTGAGGCTCTATTTTTCTGTGTTGCTTTCTGCTAACAAACTTGTTGATGCATTTCCATCGCTTTCTTTCTTCCATTCCCTCCTGCCATCTTTAAAACACTGCACATTTAGTAAAAATTGTGGAGACCTTAGGGGCATCCAGAGTTTTGTATTGTCTTTGAAAATTAGTTTTCCTTCTAGCTGGATTTATGTCCTATGCTTGCACTACCAATCTGTCTTCAGCACATTCACTCAGGGAAGCAGCACTGCAATACAAAAAATATAAAAAAAGTCAAGAAGCAAATTCAGGTTTACAAATATTAAAAGTAGTGTTCAGTACCAAGAGATCAGTAATAATCTAGAGGTAAAATGTAATGATTTTTGGATATGTCAGTACAAATGGTAAGTATAAATGGCATGATATTAATGAAGAATTAATTTACTGTTTGCATATTAATGAAGAATTTACTGTTTGCTTAGAGAAAGTATGGCTAATATTGAGAGATATTTCTTTTTCAAAAAATGCTCCAGTCAATCCTTAAATATCCTACTCATGAGGTGTTTAACATAGTCTGCCTACATAAATTTAGGTGAAAAAGATTTAAACAGAAAACTTGTCCCCAAGGAAATCTAATGAAGTATGCAATGGACTTGAGGGAAGCTAGGGTCTAATTTAAAGCTACCAGACATAGCTTTATCTAAGATATATATATATATATAATTTTGATTTTCTCTTCATCCAGGCACTATTCTTACATTTTTCTCTTGTGAATTCATGAATGCCTGTGTTTTCCCAGAAGGAAAATATTAATGTCTTCCACCAGGCCTATCCCCCATGCAGTTTTCTCCACACAACAAAACAAAACAAAACAAAACAAAACAAAACAAAACAAAACAAAACAAAAACAACAACAAAAAAAATAAATTGAGTATTAAGAGAATTCAGCCCTGCCTAGAAGGAATTCTTCCAAGAACAAGTTACCTGCTAAGACCCTTGAGGCCACCTGCAATTCTAACAAATTTTGGTACTGGATCATAAATTGCAATTTTTATATGTGCTTTTCTATTTTCTTCTGTTTGTGGACACGTCAGGTTTTTTGTTTGTTTGTTTGTTTGTTTGTTTGTTTGTTTTGGTTTTTTTTTTTTTGGGGGGGGGGTTAACTGGAATAATACACCATACATTAAACAAGGTTAATTAATTCAGAGGATTATTAACTAGGGACTAGATACTGGAATTTTGTCAACAAGCCTTGAGTAAAATCTGTAGGACTAGCTGACCAGCAGACTTTGCACATGCTTGGGTGGGCATTTTTTTGCTTTCTTTTAAATATAGTTTCAGTTCAAAATGATCAGTTTCCCTCCACCCTCCCACCCTGCCCACCTCCCACCCAGCGAAAAAGGAATTTTAAAAAATTACTGCATCCTATATTTCTAAAAGTACGCTTAATTTTTCAACTTCCAGTGTTCCTTCACTAGATTTGAGCTGCTGAGAATCTGTAACCTTCATGAATCTTGTTAACAAGAAAGGCAATTTCAAAAGGCGTTGAACAAATCTAAACCCAATCTTTGTAGCTGGCTTTGATTTATATATCTGAGTTAAATACCTAATGTTCCTTAATCAGTGCCTGCAGGGAATTAAGTACCACAAAATAGAATTCACTATCATTTCCTTAGGAAGTAGCATGAAGCCTAAAACAGGGAAATCTGGGAAGGGTGGAGCAGACAGTCCCTTTGTGGTGGTGTGGAAACTAACTGAGGATTAGAGAGGGATTCCTGTGTTGGATCAAAATCAGCTACAGCTATTCTGACTCTCAGGAGTCAATATCACCACTTTTCAAAATGTGGAGCAAGAATTTTTTTTTAAAGGCTAAGGGTTTAAACATAAAACCTAGAACCTATAAGCCACTTGCACAGCACTTTAAGGACTAAAAAGTTATATATTTTCATAACTGTTTGTATATATGTATTTTAATTAGCTCTTGGAGAAGATACTAGGATTTTCTCAGCTCCTGACCTAAGAGTCTATATGAAAAAGCAGATTTGTTCTTTCCCTGAAGCAGAGGTATTAGATTTTGGGCACACAAACCCAACCTCTAAGGAATGCTAAGTAAGTTTGCTGACAACACTAAATTGTGAGTAACTGCCAGAGCAGGGAGGGCCTGTGGAGATACCCGGACAAATTAGAGAGATGGGCAATCACCAAACCATATGGAGTTCAACAAGGGTAAGAAACAGATTCTGCAGCTGGAGTGGGGATGTCTGTACAGATGAGGGAGCAAGAGGCTGGAAAGCAGCTGCAGAAAGGGACCCAGGGGTCCTGGTCAGTGGCAAGTTGAACATGAGGCAGCAGAGCCCTGGCAGCCAGGAGGGCCAGCCCTGTGCTGGGGGATTCAGGGACAGCATCACAGCCGGGCAAAGGAGGGACTGTCCTGCTCTGCTCTGGGCTGGGGGCAGGTTTGGGTGCCACAATATAAAAAAGAGATTGAGCTATTGGACAGTATCCAGAGGAGGCCATGAGGATGGTGAAGGGTCTGGAGGGGAATCCTTATGAGGATGGGCTGAGGTCACTTGGTTTTCTCAGCCTGGAGGAGACTGAGGTCAGACCTAATCGTGGTCGTCACCTTCCTCATGAGGGGAAGAGAAGGGGCAGACACTGATTTCTTCACTCTGGTGCCCAGTGACAGGACTCAAGGAAATGGCCTAAAGCTGAGTCAGGGGAGGTTTAGCATGTTATGTTCTATGAAGGATCAATATTTTTTAAAATAGAATTATAGAATATCTTGGGTTAGAAGGAACCTTAAAGACCTGGCATGATTTCTAAAGGCTTGATCTTGCCAGATGTTAAACTTCCTTGGTCTGAGCAATATCACTTAAAAAATTGTATGACTGTCTCCATGACAATAATGAATTCTAAAAAAAGTCCTTTTATCTTGAACAATAAAATGAGTTCCTAGAACTCCCAAGAGTTGGACTTACAAAAGGACAAGAGAACATCTAGCTAAAGTAAATATGACAGAGAAATGTAATTCCTGTGTTACAACATAAGACCTGCAAAATAAAGACAGATGGGTAGATTGCCTAACCCACTCAGTCATCCCACCCTATGTGCTGTCCTGAGAATAAATAAAATCACAAGTGCTACCATATCACTTCCTCATTCCTCATGATATGGTATTTCTCAAGTGCACTCTATGTGTAGCTGCAGGTGTTCTCTACAAATGTTAGGACCAGTAAAATGAATGAGTAATAGGCCAACCAAGCAGCAATATGCTAGTTAAAAGCATTACCATTTCAAAATATATTTATGGGAGCTGAAATTCAACATCATATAAACAAGTACCGCAATATTCTACAGCCATATCTCAGCTTGGTTCTGAGACTCGATTTCAAGATATAGCTTGTGTTAGATAAAATCTTACTGGCAAGAGAGATACACTGCATACATAGAATTAAAACATGAAGAAAAACAATGAATAAGAATAACAAGAATGTAAGAAGAATAAAGTTCTAAGAAGAATAATTAATAACTGATATAATTTAAACTATTTTTAACAGTCTAATCCTCCAAGTTATCTAATTGTAATAGCATATCGTATTAACAATGCACTTAAAATCATTAAAGAGAACACATATTCTTATATCCTAAAGTCCTTTTTCTCTCTCATTATGATCCAATGCCCCTCTTCTCTTAAGGCTGACAGCTGTAGTGTAGTTTTCTTCAAGCAAGAGTTGGGGTCATAACTGTGCGGAGTTATCAGCATTTGTTTTTCATTTATGGTGAATTGAAGTAGGAATCAAACTGAGTCGAATAGAATAGAATATTTGCATTGGAATGGATATACAATGATCATCCAGTCCAGCTGCCTGACTATTTCCAGGCTGGCCAAAAGCTAAAGTATATTGTTAAGTGCATTGCCTCTTGAACACAGACAGTCCTGAGGCATTGCACACATCTCCAGGAATCTTGTTACAGTGTTTGACCACCTTTCAATAAGAAATGCTTCCTTATTTTAATTTTGAAACTCACATCCTCTCCCTTTGTCAGCGTGATGTTCACAGAGGGTGAAAGTTTCTTCCTCATTCCTCTTGGGGTCCACTTAAGAGTTATATTTAAATATTTTCTTATTGCAGCTTTCCTCTTCATCACCTATTCCCTTGAAGTCAGAAGGTTTTCTCCCCCAGCCACAACTGATATCAAGGACTGCTTCTTGCAAAGCAGTGCTTCTCCAGGTTTGCCAGACTTTTCCAGTCTTGGTGTTCACAAAGCTTCAGCTCATACAAACATGAAGCAGTAGTTATTTTGCCATAAGGTGAATACAAAACTCAGCTGAAATGAAGAAAAAGACAGACATGTTGTGACACCCTGCAATACCACCTCATTTCAACTCTTTTGCTGGTTATAGCAAAAATCACATTTCCTACGTTACGCAGCATTTTTGACAATTCCTGACAATTGACTTTCCTGACAATTTCCATGATCAGCATTTTCTTTACTCATCAAGATAAAATATCTGATTAGGAATTAATTATGAAATGCAGTCTTCAAGTTGAGAAAATTTTCTCTCTTGCTCAATAGGCACATTTTCCATTATTTTATCTCCAGCCCTCAGCTGGAGGCCACTGGGTGTAATAATGTGGATGTGCAAAAACTAGTGACTGTGGATGAGTGTCAGTAATGAATATCCAAGACTGAAAATCAATAGTACTTGTGAAGGAAATACACAAAATTGCTGTCTGCAAACTGAAAATGCTTTTCAGTCTTTAAGCTTTTTGAGAGGAGTTTCTAATCAGCAGCAAGTGTGTGCTTATAAGTGAACAAGAATATAAGATCCATTCAGCTTGGGACTAAAACAAATTCTCCTAGCACATGTAAGAGCCTAAAGATAGCTCAGATTTTCTGTGGCTGACTCAGATAATCTGGTACATTAGCCCAGACAGTGCTGTATGTATTGTCTTAGACCCTATTCATCAGGCTGGAAAATGGATATGTTCATATATATTGATTTCTCAATCAGTATACTCATCCTGAATAATGGATATAAAAACAAATAGGCTTCATGGACATAATTTCTTTGAAAATTTCTACTTCTACTATATTTATAGTAAGAAAGTTAATAAGAAGTGAATATTTGTACTTTTCACTGAGTTGTCTCTCACCTTCTTGAATAAAAAATTGCCCTTTAATTCCATCTGAGTATTAAGATCACTACACTTCAAAGCTTCAAAGACAAAGTCAACATTTCCAACGAATCTGATGGGATGCTGAGGAGATAGCAACTCCCTGGGCTGGGGTCCAGCTCAGCAGGGCTCAGCAGACAGGACCAGGTGCTTCAGCCTGGGTAGGGCAGGGCACGTGGGGGTCAGCCACAGCCTCTGGCACCAGGCTTCTCCCTGGGGATGCAGATTGTCTGGGACATCAGCTGGTGGCTGGGGGTCAAGATGAAGGCTCTGAGACACACCCTGAGACCTCTCTCTCATTAACCATCCTCTTCATATTCTCCACACTAGTATTTTCCTCACAAGTGGTAAGGGAGGTAGTGAGAGAGGAGAGAGAAGACAATAAAACTCCCAGCTGTTTGAAACATCTCTCTGGCAGAGCTCCACTGCTGAGGTGAGCCCCCTCAGCCAAGAAAAGCTCTACAGAGATGGTATTTGGTCACTGATATTTGCAGCTCGTGTAAATGTACTCCCAGGCTGCTGAGCTCTGAACAGCCTCTTTTACTGACATCAGCACACTGCTCAAATGAACCTAAAACTACTAATATGTCCATATGTATCCAAAATAGCACTTGCAGAACTCCAGTCCTGGCAATAATACTCACCCTGAAACTGGAATTGTTACAAGTAGCTGTTCATAAATAATGTTCCAATTTTCAAGCTATGTCAATTGGACACAGACCACAAGACATATTTTTCTTTTGTCCATTTTGCTGCCAAATGGGCTGTGACTATTTGTAGATACAGAGTACACATTTCACACACCCACTAACACACAATAAAGTAGGATAATTGCACAATTTACCTGCTAGCAGAATCAAAATTTTAACACATTGAGGAGGAGAATTAATTTGAGTCATGTAAAACTAGTGTTGAAAGATTATTTGTATTAGCCAACATACTTTTCCTCTCCATTTCTAAGAATGTATTCCTTACTGTGTATAGTAAGCTCTTTTTTTTTTTTTTTTGTTCATGATCAAGTCCTGTACCCTCAACCCTCAGTATCTAATAAAATTAATGAGGCAATTATTCAGCAAGAAAAGGCAACTCAGTAACATATCCATTAAGAATAGTCTAATAAATAGTCACAGCTTGGACTTTGTTCAGCATAAACTCAGAAGGTATTTATTGTAAAGAAATTTAAGAAACCCAAAAAGACAATGCCTTGAAGAAATTAACCCAAATATATCACTCCTAAATCCTACCACAAAACTCTAAGAGAGCTTCAAAGATAAAGTTTTGAAATTGGACTTCAGATGTGTGAGTGTATAGCGATCTAATTTTCTATGTGCACATTATGAACATAATAAGGTAAATAAGACATTGTAACAGAGTTAGTCAAAAGCTTTGGAAAAGACTGTCAAGCAGCAATTAAAGTAAAAATGGCAGATTAAGGTGTTCAAAGGGTGCTGCCTCTATTACATTCTCCATTGACACCTACTTGCAGCCACCAGAGGAATCAGGATATCAGAACAGTCATTGTTATGAAAAATCTACTGAAACGTCATTCTAGAAGAGTTGTTAGTTCAACATTAAGGTATTGGATCTAACAAGTGTAAGTGTAAGGAAGCACAGTTTTATATAGCAGAAGTTAAGACAAAAAATGAGATGGATATGCACTCAACTCCTCAGCAGATTTCTGTGTCAGTATTCATGAGCCGGCATAGTTTATCTGACCAGAGTTTCCTTATATATTTGTTTCAGGATAAGAAAGAGTTCCTTAGATACTGACCTCCAGTTTTAAACAGTTCTGAGAGAGCTGAAATTAATATAACCTGTATTTTATCTGTCCCCTCACTTTACACATTTTGTGTCTCTTAATTCTTACTACTAATTTTCTTTAAATTTCTTTAGACTTAGCACAACAAATTTTTCCCTTTCATATCCATCATGTCCTAATTGCAGTCACTGAAAGTGCGGAATCTCAACTGGTTGCAGCAACTCCTTGTCATCATCAAATACCCTTTTTCTTCCCCAGAGTGTAGTTCATAGCTAAAAATAATTCCCAAAAATTCATTAAATCATTTCCGTGATTATCTTCCAGTCTATGTTTATCAAACTGAATGTCACTGGGGTTAATAATTTTAGTTACTGAGTACCAACAAACATATTCACTATTTTTGGACTATAAAATACGTAAGAGAGAAATGGTGCAAAATATACTTTATATGTGTGGGTGCCTTAATTTATAGCCCTGGAGATGCAAGAGCCCAGGGAAGTCAATTCAGGCTGAAAATGTGGTCCTTAAGTCATCTGGCTTTCTTTCTTTTTTTTTCCAATGACTTAAGAACAGATGGCCAGCCTCAACCCAAAATTTCTTCTGACTGATTCAGCCCCACAGTACAAATTGTAAGTCATGTTTCCTGCTTAATTTTAAACATTTTTCAATGGAAGAATGAGCTTTGATCTGCTTTCAGGACATTTACATCTTTGATATGCTTGCTCTTAGACAAAATTTAAATTGGTGTTATGCAGGATAGGCTATGGTAATTATGATTATTGTAATTGGTTACAAAATGTGAAAGGAGGATAAGTGGAAGTGGGAATTAAAAACTAGAGCAAGATGGAGAATCTCATCTCCTAATGTTATGGATATAGAATGTGCACTTGGCTGGGTAAAATTTCCAGATGCTTGTCAAAGAAAAGTGAATCGGGAAATGGAAAATCTGGAAGATTTTAAAGATAGATGTGAAAGACTGAAATTTGAAGATTAAAAGGATTAAAACTATATGATCCTGAAAATTTTGGACATCAGGTTCAAAGTTCCTGAACAGAACATGAGAGACATATATCCTATAAATAAAGGTAAAAGTTTCCAGAACCTCAAAGGACTAATTTGACTCAGGTCTGAAAATCCAATTGAAATGCAAGGAATAGTTTCTCTTTACTGGAGTCATCTTTCATATAAATAGATTTCCAGATTAGAGAAGATTATTAAATCATGCTGCCTTACACAGCTTCACAGACTAAATCATAAACTTTCAAAATGATAAACTAAAGCCAGGCTTTAAACCAGTATGCTTTAAGAGCAGTCCTAAAGTACTTTATAACTGAAGCAAACAAGTATATTTTCTGCATCAAGGAAAAGGAGGAAACTATTCTCATCCTTTTATTTAAAAACAGCTTTTAGTTTTAGATCAGGAACTTTGTCAACTTCCATGTAATTGCTGGAGAGAAAAGAGTTCGCCACCAACTGGGCTGGAGATTAAGAAAACAAGCTGTCTAATTTAGCTGCCTTTAGACTGAGGGTTTTCTTATGGACACCATTTTTTTGAACTATTCTAATCACTGACAATGTAACAAGAATTAGATGAACTCCAAAAGGACACACTTTGCTAAGTCTATTTTCTCTTTTCCAATTTTCCTAATGTGGATTAATTTTGAAAAGTGAAATATCAGAAAGCCTAGAATGACTCTTTTTCTTTGTGTATTTAGACAATTTTGGTACATAGAGTTTGATTATTGGTCAGGTGATGGATCTATGGAGAGTAGAACAGTTGCATGCACAGCTCAAGCCATAAATATATTGAAAACAATGAAAATCCTTCAGAACTGATATGAATACCGCAATTCAGGAGACACAGTAAAAGTAAATGACATTCATTGTCAACCCAAATGTTTTGGGTTTTTTTTTTTTTTTTGTTAGACAGACTTAAATGGAATTTTATTTCTTTTATAAAACACTGTTACTTAACTAATCTTCCAATATGAGGAGGTAGAATGCTAAAATATATGAAGATCCACACTATTTCTAACCAAGAATACTAAGGAGCAGGTTTGCCAGATTTTCTCAAATGTACCTTAGGTTTCAGGAAACTTAGGTAATTTGTATCTTGTGGATAGGATTTGCTTGATCTACACCTGATATTCCTTGGGTGTAGTCAATCACTAAGAATATTGCTATTGAATATAACAGTGCTTGTGGGGGAGTAAGCAGAAACCTCTTGCACTTCTTTGAAAATGGAGTCTGTTAGAAAAGACCCCAAATCAAAGGGTCTGACACATCCTGCCATGCATGTGAAATAATCTTCTGCCAGAATGCATTAGTGGAGTGATGAATTATGTACCAGTGCCTTCACTACACTTAACATTAGAGTGTGATTATTATTCTAGTTTAATATATATTTTTGTTACTTCAGGAAAAAAATCACTGCTTTTCCCTCCTCCACAAAACTACACAAAGCCAAACAAATAAAATAATCTTATATCTGAGTCTGGATTCATTTATTTCTTTCGGGAGTTCTCATTTCAATCCTAGATTTTAGATACTAAGACAGCTTTTAATTGTAGCTGCTATCTGCTCTGAAAACATTAATTGCTGAGAATAGTATAGGGAAATGTGTGAAGGCAGTCAAAGTGCCTTTATTTTTAAAATGAATTCAGATTAATGCACTTGTCTGTCAGCTGGTTTCCATCTCTAAAAGCCCTGGGATTTCACTCTGAGGTAATTGTGAAACAATTCCATCAATTATATTTCACAAAAGGCATCTTAATGGAGAGGCCAGTAAATATATTTATTACAGGTCTTGTTCTATGGCAGAACTTAAAGGCTGAAGCTGAGGACAGGACGCCATTTAGACTATCCACTGTATAGAAGAAATGCTGTCCTGAAGAGCTAATGAAAAAATTATGGTAGAAGACAGAAATGCCCAAAGCCATGTGGAATATTTGTAGCAGACTAACAGATCAGAAACCCATTTTTCTTGCTCTCCCTGTCAGATTTTTTCCAGTCTCATGGACAGAAGGTCATATAGCCATAAAGATGATGTCAGGGGCCTGACTTTGGCACTTGCAGGGTCTGTGGTTTCCATGATGGAAACTGAAACCCCTTTAAATAACCCCATGGTCTGGGCAAAGCATTTAAACCTCACACAGATTCACACACAGACACACACTGACAGTCTCAATATAGAGCAGTTTTGTCACATTAAATTATGAGAAACGAGTGCAAATGTGAGCAGAAACACCTTACTATAAATTGGAGTTCCAGCTCCCATCACCCTATGACAAAAATAATGTATCTTTCTCTCTGCTGCTATTCCACAGACACCCATCTTGTAGACATGCAAAAAAGGGAATAATCTCCCTACTGCTGCTGAGTCACTCTCAGTGTAGCACTTGCCTACGTGTGTAAAGAATCACAATAATGTGACATGAGGGCAGCACTGCAGGGGAAAAAAACATGCTGGGATAACTGGAGTTGTGTGTGTGTGGAAATAACACTGCTGGGCATCTTCCTGAAGGGAATGTTTCAACTCTGACATACCCAGAAAAGAGGAGCTTAGCAGACCAAAGAAAAATCACTCATCTAGGAGAATTCCATGGATGGAAATGCAGCAGCAAACCAGGGCTAAATGAGTCTGATCCAAACTGTGGGACACACCTGTCTTTCACAGCGTGGAAATGGGAAGGACTGAGAGCAAAACCAGCAAATCCATCCTCCTGAATTAGGCATTGCTGGAGAATGTGCCCCAGTAGACAGGGCTGTGTTTCTGAGTGAGGCTGGGTGATCTGGCTGTTCTTTGAAGTCTTTCATTTTTGCCAGAAATATATTACATAAATGTGAGAGACATCTTTAACAAAAACAGGAAAAGGACAGGCTTGGATGACTAGTTTTCAACTTGGCATGTTCCAGTGAACTTGTTGCTTCTGTCAGGTGATACCAAGCCTGTGTGAAAGGGCTTGCATTAGCTTCTTGGGCAAGAAGTTCCTGTCAACATTATGCACAGTGGCTTGTTTGGGGGGGTTTTTTTGCCCTTCAAAAGAAGGTCTTTTTTCTGCAACTCTTAAGCTATATTAGAGTTTGGAAATGCAGAAGGAAGAATTAAACAAATAGTAAACAGAAAAAGTATCTGTATATCCTGCTTTTGCTCCTCTTACTATATTATTGGAATATTATATATTATATTATATATTATATTATATACTATATTATATATGGAATATTATGTTTTAAAAATCAGCTGGATGGGTTTATAAGCTCCCCACAAAATGAAGAGTTTTCAATATCCTTCTTTATTTCCAAACACCAAGAGTGAAAAAACAGACATTTCTTGAAAGAGTGGCTTGAGTTCAAGTTAACCAGAATAACTTGAAAATCTCAAAGTGAAAAATTTCTTAATTTTAAAATTTCCCTAATGACATGGTTTTCAGATAACTGGGTGTGAAAATAGCCCAGTGTGCAAGCAGGACCACTTTGCAATATGTATTTGGCCCCACAACTCAAAGCCAAAGTATAACTGTGTTCTTCTGGGAGCTCACTAAGATGATCCAGGATTCTGCATTCACAACTCTGTCCTGTATTTGACATTAACACTGTCATTTTAAAATTTAGAACAATGAGGAAAGTACTCAGCTGAACTGTGTTTCCAATGTTCAGTGACCATCCATCTAGTGGAATTTTTCCCTGGAGGTCTTGTAAACTTTTTTGGCTTAGCTGCATTAATATGTAAATTAGGAAATACTTAGCCACATAAGATGAAATATGGGGGCATGTGAATCTGTCATATTTTTGTGAAGCAAAGTGTTTTTTTATCGTAGTTATAAAGCCAGAGAATGCTAAAATAGCCCATATATTTTCCTCTGACAGTCTTGTATTAGACGAATGACATTCACAACCAGGGTATTTTAACTGCTGGACATAAACTCCATGGACTTGGTAGTTTGCAGTACAGCTGTTTTAACAAAACCAAACAGCACACAAGGTGTAACAAAGTGTACCTATCAGAGGTACACTGCATAGGAAATAACCAACCAGGTAGAATGTAGAGAAGAATTAATCTCTTAAGAGAGTTAACCTGTATTAAAGGAACTTGCTAAGAATTAGTACTAATGAGGTGGGGGAACTTGGAAAATTTTCCTTTACGTTATGTTTCTTCGCTTAACTGATATTCACACCCCAGATGTTGTTTCCTACTGCTGTATGAACAACTTATTAACAATTGGAGTTTTGGAATGCCTCGCTCCAATGAAATAACTGGAAAAATTCCTGACTACCACCTCCAATAATTCTATATTCAAAGCTTGGTAATAATTCTGTTTCTGCATTTATATTTCTGTAGCACATATTGGATTTTCAACTAATTTTCCCAAACTTAAGCCATTCTTTTCATGATAGTTTTTTAATACTGTCACTCACTCACTTGAATTTACAAGGCAAAAGAAGAGCACCATGTGCAAATACAAGTTTTGCCCAACCCTGTATAAAATGATGTTTCAGAGCTATCCTCTGCTCAGGTCATCAGGCTCCCTCTCTTTTCAGACACCAGATGTTGTAGAGCTCAGACCCCTGTAGGCTGCCTGTATAGCCAGACAGGGACTGACAACAGGACAATATGTCATAGGTGCACCACAGAGAGCTATAAATTAGCATCAACAGCAGTTCCTACCAGAGGTGACAAGCATAAGTTTCCTGAGCCTACCCGTATGCATTATAAACTTAATGTTCACTTTTGGAGTTAGGACAGCCAAAGATTTGTCTGGCTGCAAGAGCCAACACTTGCACCTGAGTTTGTCACCCACTGATCAGGTAGTTTGTCATCCACTGATCAGGTAGTTATGTGCAACAGGATTGTCACATCAAACTGATTTTATATGCCTTGCCTTTCTGACAGTCACTGAGCCATAGAATTATTTAGGTTGGAGCAGACCTCTAAGATCACTGAGTACAACCATTAGCCCAGCACTGCCAAGTCCACCACTAAACCATGTCCCCAAGTGCCACATCTACTACAGGTCTTTTAAATAATTCTACAGATGGTAAACTTGGGCAACCTGATCCAATTCTTGGCAACTTATTCAGTGAAGAAATTTTTTTCTAATGTTCAGTCTAAACCCCATCCTGAAGCAACTTGAGGCCATTTCCTCTTACTCTATTGCTTGGAAGCAGGGCTGACCCCCACCTGGGTACAACCTCCTTTCAGGTAGTTGTAGAGAGGAACAAGGTCCCTCTGGCCCTCTTTTTCTTCAGGCTAAACAATGCCATTTATTAAATATGTTGAAGGCATAAAATCATGTTTCTTCTTAATCACTTTCATGCTTAGATGTACAAATACAGATCTAAAAAGTCATTTAGGGGAGAGAAAAATCTCACATCTAGCTCTAGTGAAATAAATAAAAGTTAATTAATAATTCACTGGAGAACCTGGAAACACAGTTATTTTAAATGGGCAGTAGTTCGTAAAGTTTTCTCTGTAGTTCATTTTTTGACTCTTGTGTGTTTGGCATTGCTTTTTCACATCTTACCTAATCAAGAAATACTGCTTTGTGCAGTTACAATACCTGAAGGATTAAATAAGGGCTTCTTCTTCAAATTTAAATAAGCAGACAGTGAAATTATTATGAATTATTTAGTAGTTAGAAACATGGGACTGACTTCCTACTATCTTAAGAAAGGTAGATATTTTACAGAATTACATAGTATGTGCTTGCAATGGGTTTATCTGAGCATGTCACTAACTTCTTGTATTGCTGCTTGAAGGAAAATCTGCCGTAAACCTCTGACCATGGAGTTAAAATAAACAGCATATGCTGGATCCTAATACCTCACCTGTGTTTGGAAGTCTCAACCATAACTTTGCCAAAAGGAACTAGTCACAGTAATACCCTAGGGGGTGCTTCAAAATTTGCTGAAATTACTGAAGGAAGAACCAGCAGCTTCATGAGATTTGATTTCAAGTGACTGGGTTCGAAGAGCATATTGGGTTCAATAGTTAAAATTATAAACCATCACAATATGATATTTAGTCATTGTATGATTACTTCTTTGTCAATCCCATAATCATATGGTGATCAAGGCTAATCTATGTCCATTTGTCCATTGCTGTTTTTCATTTTAAAATTCATGACCATCTGTACTTTATACCAAAAAATCCAGTCAACCCAGGAGTGCCTTGCAGCCCTGAAAAATATGAAACTCAAAGCTGAGTAAAAATGCATCTAAATGCATCCAGCAAAACTTGTGTTTGCTCTCAGTCATCCAAATGACACAAAATTGTGTTTGAAATACAGTATTCTAGCCTACCACCAAGGTTAATGTGTACACTCATGCCTTGCCTGATTTCTACCAGATTTCAGATGTGACTGCCTCTACATCCTAAGTGATAGGTCCTTTGCATTTCCCAGACATTGCAATCAATCACTTCCAGCTCTGCAGCTCACCTTGGTTTTGCAAGCCTGGCAATGCTTGACTCTTACCTGTGCTGCATCTTTATTAATCACACCAGCTATCAAATCCTTAGGCAAAAATAACATTGATAACTGCGGCAAAAAAAAAAAAAACAGAGAATCAAGAGAGAAAAATCCATCTCAGAAAGTTTGCAAGCTAAATATTAGTGGTCACTGTGTACAGTTGTCACCGTTTAATGATTTGGGAACAGATCCTGGTTCTTTTGCAGAACCTCTTATCTCTTTCTGCTGCTTTCACACACTTCAACCTTTATGTTTTGTTCCACTTGCCAGAGTGGATAACCACCCATAATATCTTTTTTAATATTTTTTTCCTGACCAATACTATTTGTCTTTAGTAGAGAGGAAGGACTACTGGTTTTAAAGAATCACATTGAAATAACTGCAGCTATTTCCTGATGCCTGGTTAAAACTTTGTTTATAATTTAGTCATAATGACTCCAAATATTTTCCTACCTCTGCCAAGTTCAGATAAATCATGAGTGTTTATCTTCATTGATTTTGATCAGGCACTACTACTTGAATGGAGAAAAGTTCTTGCCTGTGAACAAAATAATGTAAAAAATCATTTAATGTTATGAATTCTAATCATACCTGAATGCAGCCTTTCACAAATAAGTCACAACCAAGTGAAATACTCTACTTAAGAAAATCAAGAAAGAATGTAGCTGGATTGCACTACATAATTTGGAAATAAAATATCACTGAATATATGGAATATTGTGGACATGGAGAATGTTGGGACAAAATTAGTCTATCAGTTTCTATTTAACTAAACTTTATTTAACAGTCTGGATCAGAAGTAGATGCAAGGCCAGCAATCAAAAATTTCTGTGTGCCAGTCCTGATTCTAACTCTTGGCAAGTAAATTGCCTGTGACTGAGATAATAGCCACTAATTCAAAAACGTATTTCCTCACTTCCCTGGGGTAAGTCTGAGAAGAGCAATTAACCTGCATTTTATGTGAGGAGTGGTTTGACTATAAAAATATTCTGTAGGTGATGCTTAATATAAAAGAACTCGCAAGCAGATTTGAAGAAATCAGATCCTATGTATAACCAAACTCTTGGTGTCTAAGAAATATAAACATTTGGATATATGAAAAAAAGTATTTATGTGGTTTGGCAAGATATATAAATGGAGTACTGAGAGGAAAAAATGGTGATGAGTCAGGAAAAATTTGGGAGAGAAAAGAAAATGTATGAAAGATACTGCGTTAAATAGATGGCATTAAAAACCCATGAAGTTATGAGAAATATAGGATTGCAAATCTTTTATATTTCAGAACAGCTTTCTTTAATATTTATGTGGTATAAAAGCTTTTCAGATGCTTTTGATAGTTGGGTCATGGTATTTGATAGCATTGGGTCAGGCTGGGATGTAGCTAATTTTCCCCTCAGCATCTCTCCCACTGCTGTGCTTTGCACTGGTAGCCAGAAAAGCATTGGCTCCACAGCAGTGTTGAGCTGTGCTGAGCAGGGTGGGCACAGCATCAGCACCATGCCTCAACATCCCTCAACCTTCCCCCCTCACCAGTGCCCTTGGGGTAGGTGAGATCTTGGGAGGGGACACAGCCAGGACAGCTGAGCCAAGGTGACCAAAGGCACAGTCCACGCCTAATGTGGTGGTGGTGGTGGAGCAGGCTGTGGAGGACTTTGTGTTGGGGCAGGACGCCCCAAAGAAGCAGTGGCCCTGTGGAAAAGCCAAGCTGGCTCAGGCTCCCAGCTGGAGAGAGGAGAGATGCCCACACTGGAGCAGGTTTGCTGGCAGGACTTACGACTCCACAGAGAACTTAGCCTGAAGCAGTTTGTGAGGAACTGCAGCCCATGGGAAGGAGTAATGTTGGAGAAGTTTGTGAAGGACTGTCCCCTGTGGGAGGGACACCACACTGGAACAGGGGAAGAGTGTGGGCAGACGTTCCATGTGGAGGAAGGAGAGGCAGAGACAACGTGTGATGGACTGAGCACAGCCCCCATTCCCCCTGCACTGCTGGGCAGGACAAAGTAGAGCAATTGGGAGTGAAGTTAAGCCTGGGGAGAAGGGTCAGATAGGTGTAAGGTGCTTTTAAGATTTTTTATTTTTGTTTCTTATTCTCCTGTTCCAATTTGATAAATAATGAATTCAATTAATCTCCCCAAGTCGTGTCTGTTTTGCCTCTGACCATAACTGCTGAGTGATCTCTCCCTGCCCTTACCTCAACCCACAACCCTTTTGTCATATTTTTTTTGTCCTGAGGAAGGCAGTGACAAAATGGCTTTGGTGGACACTTGGCATCAATCCAGGGTCAAACCACCACAACAGTGCATGTGGGGTCATTACCAAAGTCACCCTGGAGTCAGTTTAGAGGAAACACTAGGTTCAGGGGATTTTATTTTTCCAAGTGTGATTTTTGCATTTCTTAGCCAAAAAGAGTCTCATCAGTTCCCAGGTAATTTCACTCTCCATTTCCCCTGCACCAATCACATTGACATGGTTCCACACTGACAAATACTGCAATGAAACATCAATTTTTTAGCTATTATTTCAGAATATTCACAGAAAGCACATTTTGAATTAATAGGCAATAGCATTTATTTTAGAAATGTGATTCTTGAAGTTACCTTACAATATGCAATCAAGCAAAATTAAATCAGGCGTTTAGGTATTAAAAAGTACTGGGAAATCATGGGTTTGTTCTTAAAATAATTAATTGTTTGAAATACAGAAACATTAAAATATCTGTTACCTGCATTTGCTTTATGCTTTCTGAAAAATACCTTTGAATCCCACATTTGCACATTATTTCAGTTTTATGATCCAAATCTTCATTTACAAAAGCATATTAAAAAGTTACAGTCTAAAATAACTCGATCTTACATTTTAAAAAGGCAGATGGTGGTCCTTGGAACACTTATAAGAGGGTCTCTGAGTTTCTCACAAAGAAAACAAATCAAGAGATATTATATAAGTAATTTGCTGAAATGTATTTCCATTTATTTTTAGAAACAGACCAAAAGGTTCTCACGACTGTTCTTACTGCTAAACTGAGTATAAGAAATGGACTCTAATTCCCTCATGACTTATGAATTATTGGAGACTCTCTCCCCATAGCAACATTAATACATCTCAATTTGTGTCGCTGCCTACCCTCCATGGAGCCAGGTCTGTAGCTTTTTTTAAAACATTACAAAATTTATTCCCCTCCCTCTGAACTCAGTTGTAAAGAAGACTGAAGAGAACTGGATGATTACAAAGCATCCCCAATTCACTACTTTAGATAAAATCTACCATTATTCTGCTTCAGTGTAATATTTTTTTTGTAGTCATATTTTAACCAATGCTATCCGTAGCTTTCCCTGAAAAAAAAAATTTAAAGCCAAAAACTTTCTGTCCAGTTGAACCAATATTGTGACAGACTGTTAGAAAAATAAGGAGCCATTAAGATATAAGGACAAAAGGAAAGATTTCCAAAGCCTTTTCTTAGGGAGGTAAAAGCACAGTTAGAAAACTTACAGCCTCATCCCTTTTTATACTTTCACCTCATTAAATCTGCAAGGTACCCAAATCCTATACCCACCCTTCCTAAAAGCAAGATGTGTGCTAAGAACCAACTTGGAAGATGGGTTTCAAATACCAAACTTTTCCAGTGGAAAAGGTCTCATGAAGGAAAGTTCCCGGCTTTACGCTTCATGAGACTCTGGCAATCACACTCCCAAGGACAGCGACTGCCACTCTTGGGACAGAAGTCCCTTCGCAGAGGTGGCTACAGTGACCTGACAGGTCCCTGCTTGGCTGCCCCCACACCCCACTCACAACATCAGACCAGTTTCCTTAGTGGTTCAACCCCAGGGTTCCCAGAACTGTCTCAGATGATTTGCTCAATAAAGGAGTTTATTAACAGTGCTGTAACACAGAAACAGCTCAAGCTGCTGCCTCCAAAGGGGGACCCTAAAAAAAGGAAACCCAGGGCTTTTAAATGCATGCAGTCCAAGCAAGTCAAGGAAAGCAGTGTTAAGGAAAGGGCCCTGGGGATCCTGGTTGATGGCAAGTTGAACAGGAGCCAGAGGTGCCCGGGCAGCCAGGAGCATCACACAGAGCATCACCAGCCAGGCAAGGGAGGGGATTGTTCTGCTCTGCTCTGCCCAGGGGGAGCCTTGTCTGAAGGCCTGGGGGCAGTTTTGGGTGCCACTATAAAAGACATTAAGCTGTTAGAGCCTGTGCAAGGAAGGCCATGAGGATGGTGAAGGGTGTAAAGGCGAAGCCATAGGAAGAGTGGCTGAGGTTTCTTGGTTTGTTCAGGCTGTAGAAGAGGAGACTGAAAGGAAAACTCATTGCAGTCTGCAGATTCCTTGAGAGGTGAAGCAGAGGGGCAGGCACTGAGCTCTTCTCTTTGGTGACCTGTGACAGGACCCCAGGGAATGGGCTGAAGTTGTGTCAGGGCAGGTCGGGTTTTAGGAAAAGATTTTTCCCCCAGAGGGTGGTTGGGCACCACAATAGGCTTCTCAGAGAAGTGGTCAGAACACCCAGCCTGACAGAGCTCAAGAAGTGTTTGGACAATGCTCTCAGGCACAGGGGATGAATCCTGGGGCTCTCCTGTGCAGGGCCAGAAGCTGGACTTAATGATCCCTGTGGGTTCCTTACAGCTCAGGACATGCTGTAATTCTATAATATGAACAATATCAACTTCTTTGTGTCAAGCCGTCTGGCAATGTGGGAATAACTGAATGCCAGACTACAACTGCTATAAATAAGGTAAGTAGCAGGTAAATACAGCACAATTTCACTATGTTTTTCATTTGGTTGATGAATCTTGTTCTTCCTTCTTTTAATTCTCCAGTCTTTATTAAGCAAGGCCTAATTTTAATTGTACTTCTGTTTTTCTGCTAATCTTTTCTTTTAATTTTGAAAGAAATAAGCAAAGCTAAAACACATTGTTATCCTGCTGGAATGCAATTTTCTGTTGCTACGGGTAACAAAGATCTGTTTACCTAATGGGTTGTTTTGCTACAAAGGGGAAAAATATCCCCTGGGGAGCAATAGAGATTGTGTCCTCTACTGTCACGTCTTATGACTAACAGAGGCAGAGAAACTTCCAGAGGTTTATGAGCTCCAATTATCAGAAAGGGTTAATTTATTCTCCATTTTCTTCTTTCCATCTTCCATTTCCTCACAATGAGCATATACAAGTTTCTTCTTGTACTGCAGAATGTTTTATCACAATGCTGAGTCGTCACTGAAAGGCTTTACTGACTGGTGCATTTTCCTATTATACGGATTCTCTAAGAAGGTTATTAATGGGAACAGAGGATGGCACAATATTAATTCATTTTAACAATGGGAATGAGACACAGCACATTGTCTTCCCATTGTCTGGAAAATGTGATGGCTAGAATGAGGCCAAAAATAGCTTGAAATGTCCCATGACAATGTGCTGAGCAGAATGAGCAACAAGAAATCATACATTACACTTCATACTGCTCTTAAAGCCAACAGTGGCATTGTTGAGAAGAGGTGACACACCAACTGTTTGCTCTTAGGCTATGGTTATGTGACTGAGTGTGACTTATAGCAGCTCAACAACTTATCTCTTCACAGCTGTGCCACCTTTCTGGACTTTTTGACATGCTTTTCACTCTCTCACTTATGAAACAGGATGTGTTTAGGCTCTCTGACAGCTACACAAACCAGCCTATTTTGCTCCAAAAGTAGAAGGAATCAGGAGCAAGAACTGAGACAGACCTGGAATTTGAGCTGATAATGGGAAACAGCTTCAACCATTGAGATTTTCTTTGCTTAGCTATCATCAAAATCACAGCTAGTATCAACAATTAGATTTGTTTTATTTTTTGCCATCACTGAAACAGCAGCAGAGCTATATCTACAAAGAGTCTTGTTGATATTTCAGTCACCCAGTATGTAAATCTAGGTCTTCACAGTAACTTGGCTTTGTAGCTCCAGTCTGCAGTCTGCAGTTGCAATGTTCCAGCTACACAGCTTGAGTGCAGAGCAAGAATGAAAAGGTATAGAAGCAGAAGTTACCTGACATGCCTGAGGGCTCTTTCAAACCAGGGAATTAGGACACACTGTGTCATACCTTACTGCAGAAGCATGGAAGTCTGGTGTTTTATTTGATCTACAGTCTGTGTGACCCAGTAAAATAGGCTGGGGCTTTCTATAAACTGCTATGTAACTTTAATTTTTTTTTTTTAATAGAAAAGTGATTTTTCTTATTACTGTGCTTTCAATATTTTTTTTGAAGGATTCTCACTTTTTAACACCACTACTCCTTTGCTCTGGATTTCACACTGCCTTGATTTCCGAAGACTATTAAAACTACCATCTGTTTATTTTTCACAGTAGTTGCATGATAGAATTCTCATTATTTTTATTGTATTTATAATTGTTCATACTTCTCACACAGAGTTAATGACTAACTGGCTAGTACAGAGAACAGAATGGAGGAAATCAATATTAAATCAGAGGAATAAAATAACCTGGGTAGCCCACAAAACCTGCAAAGGAAAGAAAGCACTCAGATGGCATGATGATTAATGCAGTTTAATAGCACAGAAAGAAGTCATGGCTTACAGTTGCTTGCCCCACACTCCAATTTGTAGTGTTAGGATATTGTGGCTTTGCCTCCTGAAACTGGAGTACAGTGCTGCTGCAGAGGATGATGTTCTCAGTGCTACTCTGAAAGAAATACTTAGCAGTTGTTAGAGAGCTGAAAACAAACAGCTGCTCTAACCTCCTCTAGCCCCATAAAAAGAATGTTAATTTCTGCCCTGTGTGTTGTCAGACCACACCAGATCCTAGAGTACAGCCAAGCAGTTGTGATTATGTTGATGTTGTAGTTGACCTCACACTCAAGAAACTGAAAGCACAAATAATCCAGGTTTGCACAAGAAAAATCTCTTCTCTTTGTTTTACTCCCTAGTCCCAAATTGAAGGCCTGCATTTGGTACCTACCAGCAGCCTACAGGAATGCTGAATCATCTTCATATTCTCTCAGTATTAGGAGAATTTACAAACTAGATGTATGTAGGAAATAAGTAGACTGGAATATCTAATCAATTAAAAATGTCCTCCTGTTCTATTACCAAAAATACAGCAATTCACACTTACACACATCTCACTGTCCCAAAATCTCAAACACAAAAATATGCTGTCATAATAAAATTAAAATTATTTTAAAATCTTTAAGATGCTCATTTGTTAACAGTGTCAGAGTGCATTAGAAGAGGTTGGAAGAAAGTAATCAGAGGATAAAAGTTTCCCACAATATCAATATGAATGACCAATCCCTTCCCAACCGGGCTATAACCCGTAACAAATTTTGCATCACAGGTTTCTAGCTACTTTTTAGCAACTTTGAAACTATTTTAGTAACTTTTGTGACTATTGATAAAGCAAGAAAAATCATAGCCCTTCAGTAGCCCTTCAGATTTGCAAGATTATCTCTTAGATCTTTTACTACTTAAAATACAGTGTTGTAAACATGGATGTTCCAGAAATAGAAGTGAATTCCTCTTACAGAAAATTGCACTCCTTGATTTTTCAAGACTGGATTGAGAAGGGCCTCTTTTGAAGTGAAGAAAAGGAAACTTCTCCTCAAAAGGAAAGGAAATAGTTTATTTGCTTGGATCTTTTACAACTAAGACAAAGGAGTGCTGTGGGATTTTTTTTCTATTATTTTTTCCTTTTTTTTTCCTTTATTTTTTTTTAATTTCTTTTTCAGTGTTAAACTTAGCACTACATATGGGCCTCTGCAGTGTTGAAACAAAAGACTGTCCATAAATATTGCTAGGCATTTTGGGCATCTGTTTTGGTGTAGTCCCCATTTATTTCATGATATCAGCAACACGTAAGTATTCTAACAAATAGTGCTCTTAAGCTTTTCAGATGCTACAGAACAAGAAAAAGTAGTCACACATATCAAATAACAACTATCAGGAATGATGTGGTGACTTATGTTAGCTCTTTTCCAAAATATTAATTTTATTATCTCCTCTTATCTCAGCAATATCAAAATGACTTAATCTAGAACTGTCCACTCTCAGTGAGTCTGAAGTGTGTGCACTCAGGACACTGCTGCCCACTTCCAAGTGCAGCAGATACAGATTTCATCTCTCTGAGGGCTCTTTGACAACACAGACAGGAGCTGTATTTTCCTCTTAGTCCTACCTTACAGTCCTACCAACTCCACGTGTTGTCTGGATGGAGGAACTCTTTTTACATAGATCCTCACTGTAGAGCATGATTCTTCAGTATGTGACACTTCTATCCTAAGGCTTTTGCATAGAAGGAATTTTAAGTTACTTCCCTTCATGTATTAAATATGAGACTTGTGATTCTTGCTTCACGAAAATCCGAGACACTCACGGAAGTTTTGGCAATTCAGCTGTGCAATGTCTGTTCCTTATGTTTCTGTGAGTGCTGCTCACACCTTTAGCACTGAGGATGACTCACCACCACCCGAACACAGCTGGAGTGAGAAAAATGGTTACAGCCAGGGGACAAAAAAGAATTAGAAATCAGCTTTTCACCCTGCCCAGCTGCAGGGCTGTTCTGTGCTCACATGGTATGCACAGCTACTTGACAGGGTTTTCAGTGTGGCGTGGTGGACGTAACAGATCGTGACACGCTGTCACATTAAAGCTGGTGACCTGTGTAACAAGGTCTGTGGCAGGGACCTGAGTGCAGACACTGCCTCTCCAGAAGTTTGGTCGGTGATGCTGGAGATCAGCTCTGATATGGAGCAGCCATGTAAACTTGCTGGCTTGTTTGAAAAAGAGGTCTATTGGCCCTTTCCTCAAGTACTGCATTTAAGGTCAGAACCTGTTCTGATCCTTGCCTGAGTTACACTTCAAACATGCCTTGGATTTGTTAAGCTTGACCCTGGCTCTCAGAGCTGACCT
This sequence comes from Cinclus cinclus, assembly GCF_963662255.1. Lineage (NCBI taxonomy): Eukaryota > Metazoa > Chordata > Aves > Passeriformes > Cinclidae > Cinclus > Cinclus cinclus. The sequence continues at coordinate 13,093,082 of NC_085049.1, forward strand.
CCCACATAAATCTTGTCCTTGCTTCATTGCCATGGACCTCTCTGGTCACCTGGACTCTGGGCTGAGCACTGCTGCCATGTCCAGCCTGTGCCACTCGCCCCACTGAGAGGCAGTGGGGCTGCTCTTGCTTGGTGAGGCCACTGCAGACAAAGGCAGCACATCCCCATCCCTGCTGCTGCCTGTCAGTCTGCTCCTTTCCACATGCTGCTCAAAGCTGCCAGAAGAAAAAATAGGAAAAAGAAAAAGGAAAGTCTTTCAAAATTAAATCCTGAACCATCTATATTGGAGATAACAGGGACCTGAAATAGGGACTGAGATCCCGCAGTTCAATACTATTTATTTAAGGTGGCAAATAACTGTATGAAAATGTAAAATGCTGGCCCATACTGACTTCTTAGCTAATGCTCAGAGGTCATGGAGTATGTTTGAAAGTGATTCTTTCTGGAAAATGTCTCCAAATTATCAGGAACAGCTAAAACGTAAAATATATATATATGCTTTTCATTGCACCTTTTTTTTCAGTAAGAGTGACTTTGACTTTTCCTCTGCGTCTTTAAAGTGTTAATGACATGTCAGAAGTCTTGCAATGAAGTGATGAAATGAATACTTTGAAGTTTTTACAAATCAACATAGATTTAGAAGGTGAACACTGAATTTCTCTTCCGAATCTGATCCAACATTTCTCCCCAGAAAATATCAGAAGGAAGATTAAGATGAGCAGTGCACATATGCAAATATTAAATTTTCCTCAATAACAAGCACTCGTATATTTTATATATTCATTTGTGCTATTTTAATGTAAAATTTAGCATTTGTATATAAAAGTCAGGAATTGTGTAATTGATTTTTTATGACTATTTGTCCCATCCTGAACTTGATTCTGAGGATGAGAATCTGTTTGCCAAGATCAAAGAGAGGAGAACTTGTCCTCTCCTCTGACTGCAGAAGATAATTATGGAAAATAAATCTCTGGCTTTCAGATGGTTATTTCAGGTTCATCTAGATTTTCCACAGGCTCTTTGAATTATTCTCATAGCTTTTGTGTTAACATTTATGTTATATTTTTGCTGTTGTTATTTCACTACTGTTGTTATTAGCAATTGAATGCAACTCACAGTGGAAAAAAATGCAGTCACATCAATCTGAAAAATCAGTGCTTTAAAATCTGTTCAGAAAGGCACCTCAGCAGAGACAGACAGTTCCACAAGATCATGTATTGTCTACAAACAAATTAAAACGTTAATTTAAAATAGTAAAATGCAACAAATAATTCTAAAGAAAAGAAACATCAGAGTTAGTTATATTTGTAGCTTTAATTTGATCCTCTCATGTATAAACACACTTTACAATGTGAAACAAAAAGAAATCACAGCTCTTCCAATAGGATTCTTCCCATATTCAGGGCACCAAATGAACAATAAGTTATTCAATAGTTTGCTTGTACTGGTTATGCCTTACTAGAGTACTATTGTTGTATTATTTTAATACATGTCCAAGAGCAAAGTTTTAATTTCTTTGGTAATCTCATATCTGAGTGCATAATTAATGCTAAATTATTCATTTTGTAAAGACCTACCCCAAAGGTAGATGGATTGTTACACTGGTCAAGAAATCCCATTGATTCCATTTTTATGATTATAAGAAAATGGCCCAAACACAGGGGAGTTGATGGGCTGGCAAGTACACCTAGTTCAAGGGTCAGATAAGGCATCTGTAAAGCACAGGCCAGCTTCCCCTATTTTACTAGATGTCAGACTGCTGTTCTTCTCCATCACTCACACAGGGAAATTACAATCTCATAGCAAAAGGGACCAATCTGCTCATTAGTATGAGAAATGCCAGCACAGCTTCCTAACTTGTCTTTTTCCATCATTATTTTTTATTTTTGTCTACCTTGACCTGGATTGAGAAGCTTCAAATACTTGTTTGGCAAAAATCATCTGGCCCAGTTAAACTTATCCAGGCATAGATATAAGTGAACTATGTTTGTCACTATGATGATGGTGCAGTGATTTTCAATTCCAGGACTAAGTATGTCTCCCTGCAGTTTGTATAGAAGGAATAGACTCTGTCTGTGTGACAAGGAGCTTGGCGTTTTCAGGAACTCAGACTAAGATGGATCCCTTTCTAATTGCTGAGAGAGATGGAAATGAATTACTGGAGGATTTGAAGAAGAATTTTCTTTTCTTTGAACCAAAGATCTGCTAGGACAAGAGCCCTGAACAGAGCATTATACACCAAAAAGTTGTGCCGCTATGCCTCAGACAAGCTACATTTTCTTTCAATTTTTATTTTTTTCTCTCTGTAACATATGGATTTAACTTTTTGCCTTCCCACAAGAATACCTTCATTTGGATACTTGAATTTGGACAACTTCCAGGCTCAAGTCTGAGATACTCATCCCTTTGAATGGTAAAAAGGAAAAGGAGGAAGAGGAATGGTAAAGGCAGCATCGTTCCATGACCCACAGGTTCTTAGACGGTCAGAGGGTGGTCAGATGTTCTGCAGAACATGCATGCCACAGTTCCTCATCCACATAGACTTACACATGGAGGGAATAGTTTTTCTTCATTCATGGTATCTGTGGTTTTCATATCAAGTGACATCCTTCAAATGGATCTCAGCATTCCCACTCATGAAAATGACTCCCTGCAGCTGTGCCTCAGCATCTGCACACTATGGAGCACTGCACACCTGTAGCCCCCAGACAGGTTTGGAACAGATATCCTGCCTTCCACCTTAATCCTGAGCAAAGGCAGCAGCACTACTCTGCTGCTTTTCACCAGTTCATTACCAAGCTTCTAGGGCTCTTGCTAGCTTTTAGTGTTTGATAGCAGATCTAAATAAATTTTAAAAAGACTGTCAGAACATTGATCATGGTGGAGCTTCCTTCACTAGCTTCCAAGATATTTTAGAAAACATGGGATGTTGTATAGACTAACCCAATATTTTACTTCCAATTTATAACTTTCAATGTACAGGGTGCTGGTTTTTTTTAAATTAAAAAGAAAATTATATTACCATTAATCACAATCTTCTCCACGCAGCAGATACAGACTAATGTATGTTTCCCACAGATTAATTAAAACTGCTGACAGTTCTGTTCATTGGTTTGTTTTTTGTTTAATGGTAGATAAGAGTAATACATATTTTGGAGTTATCCATAAGAATGAATAGCTTTTTTCAGAGACACTGCAGAAATATATTAGGACCCTCTCTACAAATATATATATATTCAAGTATTTTATGCAACTGTATATTATACTGCATTTATACATTTATTTATATATTTTAAATATAATATTATTTATCTATAGATATAATATTTTCCTTGAATAATCTTCCTCAAATTGTTACTTACAAATAATTTCTGTGTTGCAATACTAATCATAGGAGAAAGGAATAAAGCCTAATAAAAACAAGTGCAGCACAACACAAGTGCTCACCATGCACTGACCAATGCCCAGCCTGTCCCAAAGCAGCTCCGGACCAACTCCCCCCCAATTTCTGTACTGGGCATGACACTCCATGGTATGGAACATCCTTTGGGTCAGCTCAGGTCAGCTGTCCTGGCCATGCTTCCCCCCCAGCTTCTTTGGGAAACTGAAAAGTCCTGGATTTAGAGTAAATGCTTCTGAGCAGCAACTAAAACATCACTGTTAGCAACATCAGTTAGCAACAATATTCTCAATCTGAATCCAAAACACAGCACTGTGCCAGTTAGCAGGCAGAAAATAAACTCTATCCAAGCCAAACCCACAACAGAATGTCAGTCCCTCCCCTTTCCTCATCCTTGGTTCTGGCTGCTTCAGTGCTAATAGCTCAAGAGCTTCTATATTAGGGTAAATACTTAGTTTTAAAGCCCCCAATTTACATTAAAAAATGTAAGAGTACAGATTTCATTTTGTTCATTGCATCCTCATAGCATCTGTTTGCTTGGAGTACTGTACTGAAAGGCAGAAAATTATTTGTCTAGTGCATGAAATTTGGTCTTCTGGTAACTTTGGAGTTTAAGAAAAGGGATAAACTTCAATGTTTTGGGGAATAGATTTTTTTTTTTTAACTTACAGAAGATGAGAAAGAAAAGTTGAGGTTTTTGTACCTCTCTTCTCTTTTTTACCAAGCAATACCTGCTGCAAGTGAGCTTTTCAATTATATGATTGGTAGACAGGTGCTTTCAGCTTGCATGGCCATTGTTACTTCCCATGAAAAATCATGGTCCAGCATTCTGTTGACAACACTGTTAAATTTAAGAAGTGGCAATTCTGAAAACTCTAATTGTGAAATGTAGGGATTAAATGAGATTCTTTCCCCTCCCTTTTGTTTTTCTGTCTATATGATACATAATAATGTTCGGCATGTCTTGTTATACTGTTCACCAAATAAAAATTGCTTTCAAAGACTATGCAGAATTCTACACCCCTTCTGGTAAATCAGGTTGGTCTCATTAGCATTGATTACCTCATTGCGTTCGTAAAATACACAACAAATGGCAATTCATCAGTTTCATTTTCATGTCTTTTAAGGATTTTTGGGTGGACACCAACCAGTCCTGGAAAATTGCTGCTCTTCCTTGCACCTATTTTTTCCAAAATCTTAAAAAAAAAAAAAAGAAAAGTGGAAAGAGAGATACTGATATCTGCTCCCTGGTATCCAGGGATAGTCTACATGGGAATAGCTCAAAGAGAAATTGCATCAAGAGAAATTCAGACTTGAAATTTGGAAGCATTTCTTTACAGAGTGGGTGATCAAAGACTGGAACAGGTTTCTTTGAGCAGTGGGCAATGGGTGGGCAATGCCCCAAGCTTGTCTGTGTTCAAGAGTTAAATGGAAAATGCCCTTAGAATAAGACATTTTAACTTCTGGTTAATCCTGAACTGGTCAGGATGCTGGACAAGATGATTGTTGTAGATCCCTTCCAACTGAAATATTCTATTCTATTCTATTCTATTCTATTCTATTCTATTCTATTCAGCACAGTTCATCTCATCCTCTGCAGAATATGTTCATATGTATCATATGAGGAATATGTGAACCTTGTTTAGGAAAATTTCTTGCCCATGTTTAATGAACAGTACATAAAATTAATTTGGTTTAGCTGTTTTTCTTTTCCTGCTTGAATGTTTTTTTCTTCTTTTTTTTTTTTCTTTTTTTTTTTTTTAATGGAACCATCAATCAGCCTTGTAAATTCTCTAGCAGGTTTCCTTCTGATGCATTTGAAAATTTTCATTATTAGTCTTCATGCCTCTATCAAGCTTCACTCTGAAATATTTTTCTTTTTTTTTTTTCATTCTCTTCTAACCTCCCTCCTTACAGTTTTATATCTAACTAGACATTTTATCCTCTTCTGTGTCTTTGTGTTACAAAGCCTCAGTTTTTGGAAAGTTGACTTTTTGTTATTAATACTTATTTTCTGTGTTATTTAACTGTGTTAGCTGGATTGAGGGGTTTGTTTGTTGGTTGTGTGTGTGTGTGTGCGTGTGTGTTCCACATATGTTTTATTTCTCACCTTCTGTTTAGTGATATATTTTTAATTTAGGTATCTATTAAGACATTTAAAACCAATTTTTTCTTGGAAATATTTTATCCTGTCAGCAGTTCATTTTATCTCATTCTAACTTTTTTCATCCTGTATGTATGGATTCCACCTTTAAAGGAGTATCCTCCAAGGGTTATCATATTCCACTGCTGTATGGCCCCTATTACTCAAAAATGAAACTGCTGAGTTGTTATTTCCACTTCAGTCTTCTGTCCTGAACCAGGATGCTGCTGATGTAAAAGTCATTTGTTCTCTTGTGAATACTCTAGCTACTCCAATACACAATAGCAGTTTTAAAGTGCAGCTTATACACCATGTTCCTCATGTTCACTTTGGGTGAGGAAGGTCCACTGAAGATTTACATGGTTTTTTGTTGAACTTCACAACTATAATATTTGTCATCGTTTTCAGAGCATATTTCTCCTTTTAAAATTGAATAACTCTACTACTACATTTTTCCTAATTTAAGCAGCAATTTCAATCTATGAAGACGATGGGACACAATGTGACAGCAAAGGCTTATTTGAGTATTATTTTCTGACATAACCCCTCTCCTTTTCACAAATGCAATGCACTCTCTCATTCTGATAGTATTGGACAATAACAGACAGCATAATGATTATTTTCTTTCTATCAAATTTCCAACTGGCATATTAAATATATATTTTTCTTATAATAGTATTTTATTCATCATAAATATGTGTTATTCAAAACTAGGTATTTACAAAGTCCAGGATTTTGTAAAAATATAATTACAAAGTAGCATTATATGAAAAGCAATTTAATGAAAAACTACCAGTACAGATAGTCTAAATCCAGCAGCTTATTTTTATTTCCCCATTTAAATGAATTTTATACTTTTATACTTTTAATTTCCCTGCTTGCTTCCATTTTTTACTGTTATTACAGCCTTTTCTTTATGTCAATCCTCACAAGGAATTAATTATGTCAAACTTTTTTCTTTATTATTTTTTCTTTATTATTTTTATCTTTATTGATGCTTAGTTCTAAAACTTCTTTAAAAGATTAAATGCCAGACAACCGAACATGTTTTTCTTCAGATTCCATATTTCTTGAAACACTTTCCCTTTTTGTTTGTTAAATTTAAATAATTTCTCTTAATGTGAAGGGACTCTTTTTCTGCCTTCCTGCCTGTCTGTCTATCCCTGTGCTTAGAATAAGAAATTTTTCAAAGAACACTGTTCAAGAAATTCTGATCCAAAGTCTCCAGACAAAGTCTCCAGTCCATATCTGCCATCAAGAACCTCTCAGGTATCTGCAAGAGCTGCCAACCACCAGCAGCCCCTCTACTGCACTCTTTAAAAAGCTGCTTCATTATCTTGAGCCTGCTTTACATTCAGTGGACTCTAGAATCAGAATCCCCCTGTATACAGGTTTTTTAACTTATGCACCAGCCCTCCATCCCGTCTTCTGTTAATCTTGAGGCTCTCAAGCACAGATCTCACAGAGGCAACAGGAATACAGCTCTGGCTTGCTCTCTGACACCTTTATTTCACAGATCTCTGTAACTTTTTTTTGTGTCCCCTGCCCAGATGTTGTTGGGCAGGGGAAAGTTCCAAGGTTTGTGAGTGCTGGCCTTTCAGGCACTCAGCTTCATGGTTTCTCACACAAACCTGCAGTTTCCAGCCAGCATAAAAAGACCAGGAGAGCAGCTCAGACTTTTTCCACAGGCTTTATTATCGTCTGTGAAGGGGTCAGGCTACAAATCCAAAGATGGGGGATCTCACGTGTACATTTATAGGGTTATGGGGGGATCACAAACCAATGAAAAACAGGGTTAACACATTTTGGCCAACTACATTATCTTTCTTTGTTTGGGACAAGCAATTATAAAGAACCAAACCTAACCAATAATATTCTAAAAAGATAAGAAGAAGAGCTTGCATTTTTCTAACATGAGTCATTCTAAACAAGTAGTGTTTCTTATCTCAAAGGAGGTTCCAGGGGGCTGTCACAGGACTAAATGCAGAGGGATTCATCTTCTCTACAGATCTCCATCTTCATATCAATGCCAGCTGGGCCCTTGTGTTCTTTCCCACAATTCATGCTTATATTTTATGCACTGCAAAACACATCATATACACATTTGGGTTGGTTGTGAGAGTAGAGAGCAAACAGTACCCAATGTGAATTCACCTGTGGATTCCAGCTGTTCCAGGAGTTTTTCAGCAGCAAGTACCATTATGTGTGCCCTAGGAACAGACTGTAAATAACTGTAAGACAATCAATTATTCCACTGCAGTGGTGAGATGTCTGCAGGTCACTTGTCAGAGGTAAAAGGTTTTGGAGCAGGCTCTGTAAGAACCAGAGCAGAGGACCTTGCATTTTGGTAAGATGAGATGAAAACAGTCAGATAAATTGTCCCATTTTGTGGATTTTCCACTGGGGTAAAGGCAGACTTGCATCCTGTTATTGAGTCTAGATTGGTGGTAATTTTGCATCTTAAATATATAAAGTTCTATTCCTGAACATTTCAGTTCTGTGTCTTCCTCTACTTAGAGTCCAGGCTTGAGACACATTCATGTTTAATTGCTCCTGACAGATACAAATATGAGTTTTCAATATTTTTAAGAAAAATAAAAAATTTGAAAGCTGTTCACTCTGATTCTTATTCAGGTTTGTTTACATTTCAGCTATACCAACAGAGTCTAAGAGAGCCATATGTCAGAAGGTTTTCAGAATTCTCAGTTTCTGGATTTTACCCAGGTGTTGGAGCTTCTCCATCTATTAATGAAGGTATTTATGGTGCTCACTCAATGCAGCAGTGCGAGCATCCAGGCCAGTTCATCAAAGTGTTGATATTTTTAATTTAGAGAAGATATAACTTCTTAGGCTTAGCTGGTAAACTTATATATTCTACAGCACTATTTGCTAAGAGGTGTGTTTTGTATCTACATTGTACATGTTTATGTGATTATAAATCCTCAGATTTATATAACTCATACATGGGGAGAAACACAAGAAAATAATTGAAACAATTATGGAAATCAAAAAGCTCTCAAACAAATTTATGAGTTTTATCTAAAAAATATTTCTGAAGCAAATGAATATGTAAAATGGTCATAGATCCTTTTTGCAATAGGAAATTCAGCTTAAAAATACTTTAATCCTGTTTGTTGGTTTTTTGTTTTTTGTTTGTTTGGTTTTGCTTTTTTTTCTGTTCCTACTGTTCTTTGACTCTCCTGTGCCTCTTGTGCAATTTTAGCAGTTTGTGAATTCTTGGCTTTGATACCCCTAGGGAGCCCCCCAAACTCCTGTTAAGACACAGCTGAGAATGGTACACAGTGGAAGTAATGAGGGGCCAGGGCTAGTGTAAGGCAAAAATTGGAAGGCAAAAATTACTCAAGAATTGAGGGTATGATCATGGAATGGAATGGGGTCAAAATTCAATTCTCATATAAGTGGCACAGCTGATAAATTATGCCGTTTGTTTGCCCCCCCCATCTGACATGTGTAGTTGGTGCAAGTGTATTATTTGTTATAGCTGTCCTGATCTGCAATGTCAAGTAACAAAAGTGGCATTATTTGTTCTTTTCAAGAAGTAGGACATATGTTACTTATTTGCTGAGCAGCAAAATTGCATCTTCGCCATTATCTCAGCTATGTGCAAAGGAATTGAGTAATGCAGTATACGAATTATCTGAATGTGTTTGTCCAGATCTCTCTTCTTTATATTTCTACAGATATTTAAATGTTTGTTCTTTTTTTAAATTTTAACTCTGCGATCTATCTAAATACCAAATGATGTATGCATGCAACCTATTAGCATGCAGCACAACTTAATAAAGATATATTAGGCATATGAGATAGCTTTCAGGATGCCCAATGAGGTTTTCCTAAACTGGTTCACAGTTTGTGTTTGTCTATGACCAGACACATTGCTGGGTAAATCTAATTCATTTCTGGTATTTCTCTTTTAGTTATATTAACCATGCTAAATGTGCTAATAGATCAATTTCAAGCTCCTCAAGCCAAATCCCTGATCTGAAGAAGAATTTCTCCCTGCTAAGAAGAAAGTCTGTACATGGTATCTGTGAAGTGCCTAACATGGTGTTTGCTTCTAAGTGACATTTTTTAATACAACAATATTTTTAAAAAATCTTCACTGCAGAAATAAGGGGAACTCAAAAGACTGCTGATACAAGAAAAAACACGCTGAGATAGTAAGAGATTTGAAAACACAGTTATAGCAGAAAACTTCTAACAAAAAATCCTATTTTTCTGGGAAAAGAATGCAGGTTTTCATTCAGAAAGCCGAAATTATGCACTAGTTGTGCAGGTAACTTGATTTTTTTTTTAAATTACGACTTAAACAAAAATGGCAGGACTAGGAAAATGTCAAGGTACCAATAGAAAAAGCAGTTGTCTACAGGCACACTACCATGTGTAGTAATTATCTGTTCATTCAGTAGTCCCTGGCTGCTAGTATATAATTGCAACTTTTGTCTGTACTTTCACTAGAACTGGGCAACCTTGGTAATCTAAAAGGTTCAGCTCATGCCATTTGAAGCAGATTCTTATAATCTTTGTGATGAACATGAGCAGTATATGTGGCTTACACATACAGTAGGACTATGAATCACAGAATTATAGAATCATAGAATGGTCTGATGTGGGAGGCACCGGTAAAGACCATGTAGTCTGACTCCCCTTGCCAGGAGTGGGAACAGCTTTCACTAGATCAGGTTGCTGAAGGTCCTGTCTAAACTGACCTTAAATACTTCCCTTTGGGAAGCCACAACTTCTCTGAGCAACCTGTCCAGTGTCCAACAAAAAAAAAAAAAAAAAAAACAAAACAAACAAACAAAAAAAAACCCAAACAAACAAAAAAACGCCAAACAACCTTCCTTTATTCAATGTAAGACTACCCCCTTTCAGTTTAAAATTTCTAGCTCTGGTCATGAAGTCCTTCCCCATTGCTCTTATAAGCTCCTTCTGCATATTGTCCAAAATACTGTCTCCCCAGAGCCTTTTCTTCTCCGGGCTGAGTTCTCTCAGTCCCTCTGCATGTAAGAGGTGCTCTATCACTCTGATCATTTTTGTGCCCTCTTCTCAACCTGCTCCAACAGGTCTTTCCTGTGCTGGGCACCCCGGGGCTGGATGCAGTACTCGGGGTGGGGTCACACAAGGGATAACCACCTTCCTCGACCTTCTGGCCATTCTTCTTGTGAGGTAGCCCAGGACAGGGTTGACTTTCTGAGCTGCAAGTCAACATGGTCGTGTCTCGTTGAATTTTCTTCTCCCGGTTTCCCCAAATATTTCTCTCAATCCAGTCATACCCCAGACTGTCCTGATACTGGGGTTTGCCCTGACCCCAGTGCAGAGCCTTTGTTAACTGCAATTCTTTGGATGCATCCATCCATCTACTCCTTTCAGGAACTTCCCCAGGAGCAGAGGGGGTGTGTGTTTGTGTGTGTGTGTGTGTTTGCAACAGAATGAGTTGTGAAGGGGAGGGCCATTGGTATGATAAAATGCACCATCCCACCTTTCAGGATCTCTTATAGGCCTCAAAGCCCAGCTTGTAATCTCTGGTGGTGATTGTTCACCCCATTTGTTGTATGCAGACCAGAGTCTTGCCATTACACACCCAAAAAATCACCTCGTCCCCCTCTGAGGGGTGCAAACCTGACCTCAGCAAAGCACACTGTGGTTTTTTTTGAGTCACTAATATTTCAGTCTCTCACAATAACCAGCTATTGCTGAAAGATACAAAATAGTTTGTCTCCGAAGAAACTAAAAAGAAACTTCTTTAATTCTATTGCAAAGTAGCTACTGATTTCAAGTTCATCAGGTTGGTTGTATTTAATTCAGGTGAAAGTCTTGTATGTGTTAAAGAAAGATACACCACCTGTGCTGCATAAATCACTGCCTTGATTATGCTCTTAATTATTCAGACCTTGGTCTCTTTGCCTGCCTAGACCTTGTGTGCTGGAACAGCCTTTGTTATGCTGATGACAGGAAGGTTCAGTTTCAGGTAAGAAGAGATTTCACACAGCATGGCTTTTGTTTATAGCTACAGAAATAGACCAATTGCTTCATTTGATGCATTGCTTTAATGTGGCTTAAACCCACCAATTCTTATGTAGGAGATCGACTGAAAATGAGACAAGATCGGTCTCTTTTTCATCTTTCCTTCCTTTTAAGTCTTTTATGCCTTATGTCTAGTGACAGGGAAGCAAACCCACTTCCTCTGTAGCCTGAATAGAATGGGGACTAACATAAATATTCTGCAGCCTTTGAAATTGTAGCTCATGTTCATATTCATTCCCTTCAAGCTAATGGATTGATATATTCTCTTTTCCTGTGGCCTTTGTGTAATCGCAGTGTTGATGGCTCTCTCTGAGATGCTTTACAACGGAAAGCACTGTGGAGCATATGACATCTGGTGACCAAAGATGCCATTCACTTAATTTTAATTCTGCAAATCCAGCTTTCCAAGAGGGAAAATTCAAACTATAGAACTTGCTAACAATTGTTTCTTTTTTCTACCTCCTTCCCCTGCATAGCACAATATCAAATGCAATGAACTGTGAGTGAGAAAGGTTTCCTCACATACCAGTCCTCCCAAAGCACCCTTTGCTCCGACCATGTGGCTTTTGAAATGTCCCTCACAGGACTTCTCAACCCATGTGCTGTCTGATGGCTGGATCAGGCCAGAGCTGCCCAAGAACACGCTGAGAACCACCAGCAGCAAGAATCATCTCTCTGGGGATGTGCTCCCTGGCACGAGCTGTGGATGTGATAATCCTCTTGGCAGCTTTAGCTCCACTGGCAGCTGTTAAAGAGGATGGAGGGGTCTTCAGTTCATACTGACCCTACATTCACCACCAAAGACAAAGACCAAAGTCAGGAGAACTCAGAAGGGCCATTCTTGCAACTCCGTTTCCTCTGTGGTTTCCCAATTTGCGCATTTGAGGGGCTTTGAAAAGGATGTAAAACTCTTTTTTTCTTGTTTTTTTTTTAGCAACGTTTTTTCTTCAAGCAACAAAAATATGTTTCTGCTTTTCTGGAGCATATTCTCTTTGCAATTAAAAATTTCATAGTTCATCTAGGCACAGGAACTATTATTAAAAAATCACAACTCAAGGTCTCTTATAAAGGTTTCTGTGGGTGAGCAGTTCTTATATCATTATAGACACTAACCCCACACCATTATAAATAACTCATAGCCAAATATTCATCTGTCAGCTCACAATTCCCTGTGACAATTGCAACATATAATGAAATTCAGAAAACTATGCCTCAAAAGTGTGGAAAACAATCAAAAAGCCAGAACACAGAGCAGATTGGGTAATGTTCTAGGCTGGAGGAACCATAATTTTATATATTGGATGTTAAATGATTTTTTTTTGTACGCTCTCTAAAAAAGAGAAAATTAAAAAAAGAATAGTATAGTTTTCAGAAGATAAAAAAATCCCATCTCTGATCTTTTCCAAGATAATTAATTGGCAGAATATAGAAAGGCAGATACTATTTGAAAGTTATATTTCAGGTTCATGAATATCTCTTTTTTACAGATATGTGGTATAAAAGTGTGTTAAAACTTAATTCCCCAGATACTAAGCAAATCTAAATAATAATGGTTTCTTAAAAGTAATCTCTAATGAAATATGACCTGTGCGAGATGAAAGTACACTTAAAAATATCTCTCTGAATAAAACTGCTCTGCAATATATATAATTTCTTGTTGAATGCTGTCAATGTCACTCTCCCCAGTCACTTTATTTAGTAGATCTCTAAGGCAAAATTGCTGAGAAATGGTAGTATTTTCATATGTATTGTTAGCTCTAATATTTTGGAGTATTTATTTTGAGACAAAAATCATCTTGAAAAGTTTTTTTCTGATTACATGAAAACTTCATGGTGGAGTTCATCTGACGAATCCTCTAATAATAATGAATACAACATAAAGGGATAGATTGCAGTTTAAAAAATTGTATTTCTTTTTCATCAACTATCAGAATGGAAAAAATAATAAAAACACAAATCCCCAAACATACAATCAAAATCTATTGCGTTCCCCCTTCTCCCCCCACAACAGAAAAAAAAAATTAAAAAAATCAGAGAAGCCTGAACAACTGTGCTTCAAATATTAATATGGTTTGTACTCTGGACTCTGTCTGACAAGATCATGAATGGACATCACTGTAAAAAGATTTTTTCTTCCTTGACAGACTTACTAACCTCTGATCTTTCACTGACCCTCTTCCAGAAGCTTCCAGTCTATAATAGGAATGACTGAGGAGGTTGTGTTAGACTATAGTACCAAAAGCTGCCTGTGAAAAATAGATCGATTAGTGCAGGAGTTCCTTACTTCCTGCTTTTGGAGCATAAGCTGGGGTCCCCCTGGTGATTTAAATTGCCCACTCACCTGGCACTACTCTTCATTGCTGCAGCACAACACTGCACTGTGATGGGGGAACTTTGGCCACAGGGCTTTTTTGCTCCTGTAAGTAAGAGATTAAGGGATGCAAAACTGCATTTTCATCCCTCTGCTGGCTATCATGGAGCTAAGCCAACTTCAAACATAAAAAGCATTATCAAATGTTAATTTTTTTTAATGATTGAAGAGTAACATTTTATCAAGTAAAACATTTAAGCAGAAGAAAATGTAGTAAATGAAATACTAATGATCTGTATGCTTGGGTTAAAGCTACAGGTGGAATATTTCCATTACCTGGATTATGAAAAGGTCCACAGTGCATTCTTCAAGTTCTGATTAATAGCACTTTTTAATACAGCTAGGAAATTAAAATGCAGAAAATGCTCATAGTGCATTAATTACGCCCACTAGTCTGCAAATTTAATCTCATATTATTGGGAAAGGGAGAAGAGAGTGAATTACTGCTGTTGTTTAGGATGATAATGATGGTTATTGACATTATTATGTGTCTTCACAGACATGCTTGGAGTCCGGGTTGAGGGGACTTGGCAAAGTTGGTTCTTCAGAGTGAGAAAAAATCATCATGAGCTATCTGCATGGATGTTGGAAATGCTGAAACTCAAATTGACTAGAGATATTCTGAGACCTCATAATTTATAAGCAACAAATGCAGCTACATTAAATGTAATCCTAGCCTGCTCTTCTTAAAACATAGCTTTCCAAAGATGTGCAAAAGCATTTTCAAAGACATGGAATTCTGCTATTGAATTAACAGACATTACAAGTAAAGAGATGTTTTGTTTCAGTGGAGTTTTCTGTGTGATGCCATTGGGGAAATCTACTAAAACAAGTTCACAAAGGCTCCTTAGCCCAAAGGTGTCCTGAAACAGGACTTGTGTTGCACCAAACCATGAACTGATCCAAGCTTCTCCTGCAACTACATGTGCTCTTTCTAGATAGGCATAAGAACCTCAAGAAATCTAGGAATTAGGCAGATAAGGGTTCCATGCTTCAAGTTTGTTCAACTATGCTCTGTCCTGCTGCTCTCACTTCAGCTAATTATGAGCACATGTGCATAAATGTGCTTAACAAAGTATTTCCTGGCTCACCATTACATGAAAGTCATACCTCAAAGGAGCAAAGCTCTTTTGTGAAATACAATTACAGTAATGGATTAGGTTGATGTCTTGCAAATGTGTTCTTCAATATGTGCATCACTGTACAAAGCTGATTAACTCATAGTGATAAGAGGTTTACTTGACATTGCTAGCTCTGCCACCTTTCTGTTTATAGTGCTGGTCAGATAACTTATTTCCTCAAAAAAATAAATTAATTATAAAAAAATCCCTCATTGCAAGTATAAAAACCAAGTATCACCCAAAGGGAAAACGTGCTAATCATGGCTTCATTTACAATAAATACTCATGTCAGCTGGACATGAAATCTCGACTAAAAACAGTAATTTGGTGAAGTGAACAGGATTCCAGGGCTGATAGGAATTGCAGGCATCCTGCTTGGTTACAGCTGTAGAAAAGCTCACTTTCAGTACCTCTTATCTGGACAGTGCAGCTTTCAGAGGCATTTGTGCCTTCTGGACTCAGAGATATAAAGTTGCATAAATAACTCCAGCCTCAGTGCTCCAAGGTAGAATAAGGAGACTACTGTTCTTTTTTAAAAAAGGGGAAAACTGACTGACTGACATTTTGGAGAAAATTAATTTTTTTTCCCTCCCATGTCAGGGTCAAGACCCAGACAGCAACCAAGCTCCAGTGCAGAAACTCATTTGCTCCCTAACCAGGGATCAGGGAGAGAATTGAAATGGTAAAAGAAAGAAAACTTGTGAGTTGAGGTAAAGAAACTTTAATAGGGAAAGCAAAATCCATGTACACAAGCAAAGTAAAGCAAGGAATAAATTCAGTGCCTGCCACGGCAGGTAGGTGTTCAGCCATCTCCAGGAGAGCAGGGCCTCATCACACGTAACAGTGACTTGGGAAGATGAACATCATTACTCCAAATTTCCCCCGAACCTCCTTCTCCCACTCACTTTATAAATTGACCATGATGTCATATGGTTTGGAATATTTGTTTGGGTCACCTGTCCCAGCTGTGTCTCCTCCCACCCTCTCACACATCCCCAGGTTCCTCACCAGTGTAGCAGTATGAAAAGCAAAGACCTTAGCTCTGTGTAAGCCCTGCTCAGCAATAAAAAAGCCCCAAACCCTCTCTGTATTATCAACCCTGTGTTCAGCACGAATCCAAAACATTTCCTCGCAGTAGCCGCTGTGAAGAGAATTAACTCTACACCAGCCAAAACCAACATACCCTCGAAATTTAAGAGAAAATAAAAGAACAAGAGAAACTCTGTAACCATGTAAATTATGTTGATTCAAGCACTTCTTCAAATATGAATGTTACTTGTGCTTTCAGGTACCTGAATAATTTCCCTTCAGGGCGATTATTTTTTCTCAATTGCCTACAGAAGATCTGTTTCATGCTACAGAACAGCAGTGCATATCCTAAAAGCCTATTTTGAGATATAAAAGCCAGGAATTGCACATCAGGTTAACACTCTCTCCTTGCCCTGATGTCCCAAAAAAATCTGACAGCCACAGTACAAGTAATCTCACTGAAAACACAAGAACAAGAGCAAAGCAAAGGAGGTTTTAATCCAAGTGCTCTAGATTTTCCTTCATCACAAAACAAGGTAGAGGCCAAAGCTTCCAAATTGTGGCTTCTCCATGAATTTCCATCAGTCAGCATCTTCTGGGCTTAAGTGACCATGTTCCACTCCCAACATACATTCGTGCATCAGACTATATCTACTCTTTACCCTGGGCCACATTTCCCATTTGGCAACTCTATAAATACATCTTTTTGTCCTTATCTGTGGTCTCCGCTCATAAAATACATGGTGAAGGACATCTGTAATTAACAATGTGTGACTGGTGAGCTGCAGACAATCATGCTATCTGGGGGGAAAAATATAAGAAATAATACATATTATTTCAGCCAAATATGGTTCTTAATTATATTTATAATTTGACCACTTCATGCACATACAAAATACATCAAACTCCTAATGATAAGAAGCAGACAATGGCCCCCAAATATACAAAGAAGCATTTTAAATAACATTGTGGTAAATGCACATTTGTGCATATCCTCCCAAAACACATTGTCACTCCTTCTCTTCTTCCATAGATGTCAGAGCACTCTTTGAACAAGACCTTGTAGTTCTGAATTCTCACAGGTATTGTAACCATAAAAGGAGCAAGGTGTAAGCTAATAATTTAAGTTTTAAAAGGCAAATGAAGAGGTAATGCAATTTTCCACATGTAAATAGCAAAGAGATAGGTAGCTAAAAATACACAGTCTCATATTAAACCAAGAATCCTTATCTCCATATAACATGATTTCCACCTGAAATCTCAAAGAATGAGACACAAAGTTATATTTGTTCCATGAGGCTGAGATGCTATAATTCCTTTCTAACAGTTCATCAATGATACATTTAGCACTAGATACTTGCAAATTAATGAAAAAGTAAAAATAACTCCCACTGTTCTTTAAAAGAAGAGTACTCCATAATTCAATAGGAAAGGATTTTAGCAGTGTTTTAAAAGTTTTTCACCAAGGGTGTCATTGAGGTTTATACAGAGGATTAAGTTTAGATCAGGGATGCTTGTTCTGTGTGTGTTCTCTGGCACGACTCTCAGTGCTGGTGCTTTCCATACAGCTATAAAAAATTAGGAGATCCTAAATGCAACTAAATTCCGTTGAACTGTCCCAGAAACATGAGTTTAACATGTCTCCTCTCTCAGATCAAAGCTAGCAACTGCATGAAATCATGCAGGATCTGCAGAGTGTCTGGTTCCATCTCTTAGAGAGATATTGTAGCTAAATGAAGTGCAAACCCTGAGATACACTGATTCCTTTATCAGGCTGATGAAGACTCATCTGCTGCTACATCCACACCAGGTGAAACCCTGTTTTCCTCTCTCTGGCTGCTGACAGTGTGCCATGTGCCCCTTCCAAACATGGGGTCAGCCTCTGCTCCCAGAGGAGCACAGCAAAGCTCACTGATCCTGCCAGCAGCTGTGAGTTCCTCCCTCTCACAAACAGCCTGTTTGGAAAACACTGTGTTAGCACTGCTTGATGCATCTGGTAACACAGCAAACCACAAATCTCTGTTACCCAAGCTGTTAATTCCCACTCTTCCCATATTAGAAACTTTTTGATGAATCCTTTGTGTATTTTCTTCATGGCATAAAAATTTGGAACAGCTTGGCTATTTCCCCTATTGGAATCATGTTCTTATTTTAGGAGTTAACTCATTTGTGACTCATTTGCGCTTACATTTAACTTGCATTTATGTTCAACTCGTGTTTAACTTCCCTTTCTTATTTTAAATTTTCAATTAAAAAAAAAATCCCAAATCCAATTCATATTGTAATATTAAATTTCTCAGGTATTGAAGTGCTGATATACTTTTTTTTATTTTTCAAGATAGTCTTGAAAGATCTAGATTGTAAGCAACTTAGTTATTTTGATCTCTTTTCCTGGTATCACTCACGAGAGGAGCAAAGCAGTCCTTTCAAACAGATATCACACATCAGAAAAAGGTTTATGTAGACCAGACCCTGAAAGTTTATAAAAACAGCTGCATAATGCTGGTTTGGTTTTTAACCTGCATCCTAACTTTTTATGACTGCATTTTATCCCAAAATAATGTTTACAACATAAAATATGACTTATTTAAAATGCTGCCTTCCCAGTATAAATCACTTCCAACACTGCCTTCTAAATCTGTGGCTTTAGCACATGGACACTAAACGTGTCTGCTGAGAGCCAACCAGCTGAGGATCTCGGTAATACTTCTTTGTTTATACATATTTCTTCTGAAAAGTAATTTAAATATCGGGTTTCGCTTTCTTTTGCCACAAGAGGGCGATCCCTTAATTCGTGTCACCATAAGGCAATGCACAGACACAAGATGGACTCGTTTTCTATTTAAACCATTACTTCAACTTCTTATAGAGATACATAGATGAATTTCATTCTCTTATATTCTCAGCATGCATGTGGCTTACATGCAGTTACTAGGCAATATTATTTAGCTGTGGGAGCACACTGTGCTTCATAAATGGCTGATTCTGAAATAAAGGAGGGAAGTAAATAGGATTTCCCTTCATTATCTTTAGAAGTAGCAGTACACTGTACTAACACAACTCCTTGTTCTCAGTGATGAACTCAGACATGTCACAATCAAAAGGAATAAGACCTTAAGACGTGCTGCTTTCAGACGCATGAGAAATTAGTGAAACAAAGAAAAGATATGTGCTATACTTTTCATCCACTTGTGAATGTTCAACCATTTGAATTTGTTAAATATGCCATCATATGCAACAAGATACAGCGCAAGCACGATCCACACAGGAAACTGATTCAAGCACTCAAAATCTGAAGATTGTCACATCCTCCCTAATGCAAAACTCTGATTGCTTTTACTTACTTAGAACCAGATAGTTGGGAAGATTTTGTTAAAAATGCATCTAAACAGTCATCATGAGTGTATAATATAACTTACCATAGCATTATTGTTTTCAGTCCCAATATTTTACATATATAAACCTGCCAAATTTACTCAAACCAAGACTGATTTCTCCCTCTTAAGTTCAAATAAAATTTTGCTCAGAAACAGTGGATGGGTTTTGTCCATCAAGAGTCAGCTATGTTCCTGGGCAACCGGTAATGCTCTGGCCTGATCCTTGCCTTCTTCTCCTGAGGGCTGGCATATTTCCACTTGGATGGAGACATTTTCAGCTTTTTTCTCTTCTTATCTGTACACCACACTTTTTCACAGTATTCTTCCACCCTCTGGAAGTTGCTGTAACCTATCAGTTGAAGAAATTCCTTATACCATGGCTTTGAAGCCTGAGGTATACTGCTCTGCATTGGGCATGGCATTTTGTGAGGGATATCCTCCTCATAGTCTTTATTGAACATTTCATCTACACGTTCTTCCTCAACTATTTCCAGGGTGGTTTTCCTGACAGTGTGAACAATGCTGTGTTCCACCGTCTGACAAAAATAAGTCCCTGCATCCAGTCGATGCAGCTTCAGGAATAAAAGGCCAAGGTCCATTTTTATTATTCTATCATCAGTCTTCACCTGAAAAAAAAAAAAAAGAAACATAAAATGCAGTTATAGAGCACAGGCATTTGATATTACATTAAACCAATGCAATTATTTCAGAACTGTATTTTCATGACTGTAATATTAAATTTTGAGAGGAAGATTAGAGATCGACACATTTTTAATTCACAGTGTTTCTGTAATAACAAAAATATTTATTTGAAGTAAAGAAGACATTGAGTTGTAAACAGAGAAGAATCTAAAGAACCTGGGAAGCATGGAAGAACATATAGTGGAGCAGTCAGATCCGTGTTTTAATTGCAAAGGGAAATAATTTAGAAACATGCAAATAATCTACAGGATGGAAAGCAAAAGGGCATTTGCCAGCTGACCTGTGATAAGGATCCCTGTGAATTCTCTTTTAGAATGGTATGCCTTTGAGGAGACATTCATAAAAGTATTTGCATCTCTAACTGCAGGATCACTGTGATCTTAAAGCCTCACTTCTGAGTTTGAGCTCCTCCTACAGCTCCTGAGGGCTGCACTAGCGACTAGGAGACGTTCACAAGTGTTGGCAAGCAGGGAGCACTAAGATGTCAAGTCCAGAAGCAGGAGTGGCCAGGAAAATGGCATCCTCAGCATTTCATTTAACAGCAAGGTGATGAACTTAAGCAGAAGTACTGAGTGATGAAGGGATCAAAAGCAGCCCTGAAGAGAAGGATTTGGGGGTCCTGAGGGATGAGGAACTGGATGAGAGCTGGCCACGTCCACTTGCAGACAACCAGCTGTATCCTGTGCTAAGAGGTCAAGGGAGGTGATTCTCTGCCTCCACTCTGCTCTGGTAAGCCCCCACCTGGAGTGCTGCATCCAGCACTGGGATCCTCAGTACAAGGCAGACATGGACCTGTTAGAGTGGCACTGGAGGAGGGTCACAAAAATGAAGAGAGGAGTGGGACACTTCTCTGAAGACAGAGAGAGCTGGGGTTGCTCAGCCTAGAGGAGAGGAGGTTCCAGGGAGACTTTATTTTGACCTTTCAGTACTTAAAGAAGCTTAAAAGAAAGATGGGGAATTTTTTTTTTGCTAGGCCCTATAGTGACATATCTACACTGTAGTGATACATACATTCATGTATATCAGGGAGGTATTGAGGAATAAACGCAATAGAACTTATAAAAGCACTTTCATAATGGTAAAATACACGTAACAGAGGCAGAGAATCCACCAATACTCATTTGCAAAAATTTCTGTAATAAATGGGTGAAGCAGCAAGAATGAACAGAATTTAAGCTAGACTAATACTGGAAATACTACACACACGTTTCACTCCTGCAAAAATGTACCAAGAGAAGTAATGGATTTTCCTTTGTTTTGAGATCTTAAATTAGCTGCACTACATGTCTAACATCTGCAAGATGTTAGATGTTAAATGCAAACACCAGGTGAAATTCTCAGATCTATTAATTCAAGAGACCAGATGAACATAGTGATTTTCCCTGACATCCATATACATTTCAGCAACTGGTGGCAGAAATTCAGTAAGGATGTAATGTTCCTAATAATAGGCTCTTTTATTGAAAAAAAAAAAAAAAAGTTAGTCTGTAAGAATATTTACCTCTTCCTTCTTAGTTTCATGTGCTCGCTGGACAAACCAGATTACTTTTGCTTGTAGGGTCCGAGGGGTGCACTCCAGGAGGGTGCTGTTGTACTCTATTCCATAAACAAGTTGTTCCTCAGTCTTCTCCAGAACTTCACCTGGAAGGGAAATAAAATGTGTTTAAAAAATGTGTTACTGCAAGTACTTGTTACACTCCATGTTCAGGGTATGTTTACTTTTAAGAGTGAAGCTTCTGATCCAACCAGACAGTGACTGAAAAGTAATGTCTAATGAAGATCTGACCTGCTAAATGAATTTTCCCATCATCCCAGGCTTTCACAGTATCTGACCAAATTGTGCTGTGACTCACTTAAGGTTATAGAGAATCAGATCTCAGCCTTTCGCACTGCTAATTGCTTGTGCCTGGTTCTTATGAATAGTCAATTTAATTTTCACTCAGTGAAACAAGAGGATGCAAAACATGTTCAAATATAATAAAAAATTCAATTTTTAGGGGTAATTACAGCACATAACTTTGCAACAAGGTACTACAAGTACTCTAACCAATATTATACATATCCATGCTATACATGTGTAAACTGAATGTACATTTTGGGCCCAAGATGAACGAATTAAATCAAAATTTAATTCTGCTTTTCAATCCAACCAAACATCTGGAGGAGAACAGACTAGTTGTTACACTGGGCAAAACCAATTGTCTCATTAATGAAATCACCTTATTCCAGAATAGGAGAAAGATTCTTGAGCCTAAATAGCTTTATACCCTAAAAAAAATTTCACTGTTTTATATAATTGTGATTCCTCTGCTTTATTTGGAACTTGTGGAAAAATTAGCACTTAATATTGGAATATACTTTTCCAAAATGTACAATAGCTTCCAATGGACTTCAATTTGAATGAAAATGTCTCTAGTTATATATATATATATATATATATATAATATTTAAAATGGTGTTTCTCTGGATATCATTCCAGAAGAACCTTTTATGTCTTATTTTCTTCAGTAAATGTATCCTGTATTATCCTGCAAAATACAGAGGATTTCCAGGCAATTGTTTTCTTTCTGTTTTGCTATTCCCAATATCCATGCTTTAAATCCTTACTTCCAAGGCTTGGATAACACCATTAGACACAGTACTCAATCTTTTTGTTTTTTAAGAGAAAACTTGATCATGAATATATATTTTTGTTCTGTCATGTTTCTGCTCATGCCCGTGCTTAAATTCTAAGGGTCTTGACTATTTTATACATATTTCAGGATGCAGCTCCATTGTTTCTTATCCCTGCCTCATCTTTCAGCTTTTTTTTTTTTTTTTTTTCTGTTGGAAGCCATTGGGATGCATTCTCCACATCTTTATTCTGAATGTCAGTGCTGCAGGACCACATGAACATTTCGGGATGCACCTGACCTGCCATGGAGACTGTCACCCTTACACCTGGATGGCAGGGGCTCAGCCCCATGGCTCTTATAGCATTGTAGGAACATGCCAGTGAAAAACAGCAGGTGAGATCATGGTCTGGCTCATGCTCTTGGCAAAGTGTGCTGGCTGTCGCAGGCTTTACCAGGAATTTGCAAGTGTGTGAACAGCTTACCAATGAACTGCTGGCCAAAGCACTGCTGTGCTGCATTTCCGTGCCGAACATCTTGTCTGCGGAAACGTCTGGAGGGGAAAAGTGGAATTATTTGAGAGAACATGTTTAGCATGTTGTTTGGTTTATGTTAAACTAGCATTCATTAAAAACTTAAGGAGTTAAACCTTGATTGCTAGCAATTTACCATTGTTGTGAGAAGTACTCATTTATAGATCAGTATTTTGTCTCTGCTCAGCCTACTGGAAGTCATGTGTCTGAAAAAAGAAACATGCTTGTCTGGAGAGGAGACACAATTATGTGTCCATTTTATATATAACTATACTGATGCTATAAATTTTAAAACAAGATCCTTTGAACCAACTGAACTTTAGCCTGCCTTTGGGTTCTCTCTCTCTCTCTCTCTCTCTCTCTTCAGAAAGGAAGGAAATTTTCCTTTTTGTAATTTAGAACAGTTTCCCATGTATGTCAATAGTACTTTTATCCTTTACTCTCATGGCTTGTTTGTTTTTCACTTGAGAATCTCAATGGGTGGAAGAAGTGCTTTATTTTATGTCACCTTTGTAGCAGACAGTTACTGAACTCATTTTTCTCATCAGGGAAACAGACACATTCATGTATGCCCATGTCTAGAAAGTGAACTGGTGGCAGAACCATGGTCAGAACCTGTGAGCCCTGTTTTTGACCTGGAAATAATAAAAGTGCTTTTGAAAGAAAAATCATTCTGACTTTTGGGGTTTGAGTTTTTTATTGCATTTACAGACAAAAAAAAAAAAAAGCCATGATTATATGGTGCATTTCCAGAAGAACTGTGCTTTTGTATAGCATCTTTTTTTTTCTTTGAGTGTCTTGATAAATAAAATTAAGGTTGTTTGCTTGGGAAATAAAAGAGCCTATTGGAATTCTGTATCTTGATAGATTAGTATGTCCATCCACCTCAAATTTTGTTTTTCTAAGGATACCTTTCCTATATGTGCATAAAGAGTAATTCTACACAGTCTTGCCAACCCCTACACAAGAGATTAACAGAAGAAATATGCAGCGCAGAAAATCTTACACAGTAGGTATGTGTACAGCATAAATTATGTTAGAAACAAACAAAGCCAGAGTTCTGCTATTCTTTGCATTTACTATAGAAATAAGTTTATTCTCTAGTTCTATGTGAACCCAAAAGACAAAATTTTAATTTGTCACAAATAGAATTTACTGAAACTATTTAGATTTATACTATCTAAAGGTCTTGTCCATGAATTTCATTTTTAATCTGGCTGCAGACAGTGATTATTTTCTCAGTTCTGTCACCCATATGAACTCCTGATCCAGTTCTTAGTGGACCAAGATCACAGCTTTAACCTCCATTGATATTCAGAGAAGAACCAGTGTTCTTCCATTGTTGTTTCAGGGGAATCTGAAAATACAGTGGAGACTGCACTGGGCTTTTAGGGAGAAATGCTAACAGTACTTGCATCCTCTTAAAGAAAAACAGAGATTCTGAGGTAGCAACTGGGCCTTATTCTGCCCTGGGTGTTGTCATTGTAATGCCTAGTGTCAGTGCTGATAAATGCTGTCACCAGGTTTGCAAGTCTGTGAATGTAGATTACTCAGAAGAGGCATTCTCCTGCACAAACAATAAACTCTATAGGATATGCATTAGCCTTTAAAAAACCCAAACAAGACAATCCTACTGCTGTCAGGTCCAACAGCCCTATCTAGCAGAAGCAGGACAGGTAGCAGGCATGTTCTATTTACTCATCAGTTCCTTAAGATCACTGCAAAGTTAAAAAAATCCTAGTTCTGTAAGACAGGGTTATTTCTCCAGTTGTCAGAATCATTAAAGGAAAATAAATGTTTGTTTGATGGAATTTTACTGTTGTGAGTGTCAAGCCTGGGGAAGATATAATTGTCTGTGCCTTCACTTGCTATTTTCTTGAAAAGAAGGAAAATATGGAGAGAGGTGCTGAAAGAGAGAGAGATGCTGGGTGATAAACTCATTTGACATAAGCCTGGTATTATTTTATATTTATTTTATTTTATTTTATTTTATTTTATATTTATTTTATTTTATTTTATTGTTTTATTTTATTTTTTCTTAGAAATTAATTTAATCAGGACTCTGTGAATAATAGAGTATCAAAAAGTAAATTACTATAAGGAACAATTTTCAAATTATGATTAACAAATGTACTGAATGTAGGGAAGTATCTTTTGCAATCTATAATTTCATTAATTTAGATTTCAACCCTAAACTCTCTGCTTTCAGGAACCTAGCAAAAATGATCTGCAAGAAAGCAATACGGTCATCATCATTACCATCACCATAATTTTCATTTTTCTTTATTATTTCCCAGGGATGTATGAGGGAAAGTAAAAAAATCTTGGGAAGAAAATGCACCACTGTGGTTTGCATAAGTAAATCAGTAGACTGGGTGCTTGCTGGTGGAGTGGGTGATGGAGAAAGAAGACAGAGAGGGAGAGGAGAGGAGGCAGGGGAGAGACTGTTGGCTTCTGAAAATTAGCTAAAGAATCACACCCAAGTTCAAAGATATTTGTAAATTACTTCAGACCTTTTACAGCCTGGATGGTGAGGCAGCACAGCAAAGAATCTCTCTTGTAGAATTTAGTGCTTGTTTAGATAAAAATTGAACCTGCCTAAATCAGATTGCAGAGCTAATAGTGAACTAAAGCATTTAAATCCTGCACCTCTGCTCTCTCAAGTGCACTTCATGGAATTTGAATACAAGAGAAATTCATTCTGCCATCTGAGGCATGTGCAGTATTCAGGAGCCACACACCTGTAATTGCCACAGAATTGTGGTGTGCTGAGCTGCCAGCATCAAGATATGGGATTTTGGATTCAATTTCTATTTTTCCCTAATGAAACCCTACATTTAATTAGTTATCCAGGATATACATGTACAAGGAATTATGGACTTTCCCAATTTAAAAAATTAGTACCAGATGCCAAGCACAGGGTTTTTGTATTTATGCTTCACTTCTCTCCAAATCCATTACATGCCTTAGTTTACAGATTTCTATTTAATGTTTCTCTAAACACTTGTTGTACCTTGGAGGCATCGGGATATAAAGCAGACAGCATTTGGATCGAAGTGGGGAGGACACATTGTACATCCCAATTTAACTCTTCATCAGTAGGACTGGAATTAAAAAGAGAGCTCTGAGCAGAGCCCTTACCCACTAGCAGCACTGTTCTTACAAATCAAAAGTTCACCTAAATGTACAGCATGAAAGCCACATTTGAGCAGAGACAGGTGGTATTAAGGTCAGCCCAAGTGTGTTGCACTGTAAGGCACAGCTCCACGACTCCAAGGAAGGGACAGGTATCAGGAACAGGAGAAACAAATGCTCTCCAACACCCCTTGCACTCCCATTGCTTGTATTACCACTTACAGCTTGAGCAGAAATCTGGAGAGAAGGCCAGACTATGACATGTATGTTGTGGGATGTGGCATTAATTCTGTCTGGAGTCCATGGCAGGGTTATGAACTAGGCAGTGCCACTTGGTGTCAGAAAACTCCAGGCTGTCTGCTGGGACCTGCTTTTCCTGTAGTACTCTTCACGTGGTACCTGATGGGAAGTAACTTAGAACAACTTCTAAACACGTGTCCCTAGTACCTCTCCCTGCCTCTCCATGTACCACACAATTAGTCTTAAATTTGAAATGCTCTGAGCTTCAAGCTGTGACCTAAAGTGAACAAAGCAAATGCCATTCATGCCTCTCAATGCTGTTAGTCTTGCTGGCTGTTCCCCAAACTCTGATATGGAAAACAAGTTTTGCAGACTTCAAGAACATTCAATTGAGTGCAAATCCCTTCTCCACTGCTACGGTGCTTATCTTAAGAGAAGGAGCGAGATAGCAGCACTATTTTCTTCTTTTAGAGGCTGACCTGCTGAATGTTGGGAAGGTGCCTAGGGTGCAGCCCATATCACTCCACCCTGGATAAATGTGTTTTCAGGGAACTTCCAGGCTGCTACTCTGGAAATTGTCTTAGGTGAGAAACATGTACAACAGAGTCCAGGCCTCAGTGAGTTTCTCTTATCTTTTCTTAGACAGCAAGTACCCTGCACAACATAAATGGTAATACTGCTAGCAAGCTAAGAGGTTGCTGGGAAATTTTAACCCCCACTTCCCTTCCAAATGACTTTTACATCATTAGATGAGTAACCCATATGCTTTATCATTATGATAATCCAATTTTTACTTATACTGGAGGACATTAATCTCCCTGGCCCACTATATAGCTGCTTGTCTTTCTTAATCTGGGGCCTGAACATTTTAACCACACTCATCTCACCCTGAGCAGCCAACCAGCACCCACTTCTTCCCTTCAGGTCTACTCACAAAAGACATGAGAAAACTATGCTTTCAATCATGCTTGAAAAGGAGTTACAAATTACATGCTTCTGTAGGTTTCCTACTTGGTTTAACCTAAGCCTTAGTGCAGCTAATCCAAGAGATTCTTAATTACACTGAGTCACAGACTGTGTTTCTCATTCATATTTTTAAATGTGCTTTATCCAAAGCTAACGTGCCTGTATTAATTATCTTTTTTTTTAATATTATGGAAATGTCTGTTATTCCTGACAATAGCATACATTTGACTGCATCCAGGTTCACAGAAAGATAAAATATGCCAGATGAAAGATAAATAAATACAAAGCTCCATATTCCTAATTTTCCTTAAGAAACAATAATACATTTGGGGTACAATGACTTGGTTTGGACTTGACCGTCTCCACCACTTTCCAAAACTCCCTCTGGAATTAATTAAATTCATCATTATAATCCATTTAGGTCTAATATAACTAAGCATATATTTTTAAAACCAGTAGTTGCAAAAAAAGCCATGGAAATTATTTGAATTATGCAACAACAAAATTTTGCTGATTCAGTTAAGAAACTGCTCTGTCTAGGTGACAAAGCTGACTAATTTTTGTGAGAAGATCTGGATTAAATCATGCATGTTCTAGATACTTGATCTGTGTAGTTGAATTGCAGAACCTGGTTTTGAGAGGGAAGGGAGGACAACAGGTCCCAGGGAAATGGTTGAATGAAAGAGTGAAGGTCAAGAACCATGAATAAGTGAAGGGTGATACAGAGTCACCACAAGGAAGAATTAAAGCACCCAAATCAGGTTTGTGCTTTGAACTTGACTCTAGAGTAACTTGCCTTTCAATGCATTGCAAAAAACCTAAACCAAACCTTAGCTTCTGCAGAAACTCTGGTATGATTTTTTCAGGTGAAGGTATATGAAGGTAATAACAAAGCATCTTCTCTGCTGTTTTTTAGATAATCTGTTGTGTATGTTACTGCAGTGTGATATACTTGCTATGTAGTACTACCAAACTAGGTCTCTGATGTTGCAGACATGAAAAGATGTTTAAGGAAATTGGGGTTTACAGTGTGTTGCAAATAATTACGAAGTGACTAAGCTCGAGTCATAAAAATATTCCAGTACTGCAGTTTATGCCATCCTGTGAGTTTGCTTCCTTGCAATCCCCTAAGGTTATGCTGAGAAATGATCAGCTGACATCTCACAGCGTGGTTATGTCCGAGGGCTATAGCAGGGCTGTGTGCTGCAGCAGAAGCTGTCGATGCAGATGTTTTGTGAGAAGTGCATCGGAAGAAGGCAGAGCTCTCACCTCTTGGCCTGCACTGCCGTGGGGTAGTACCGGGAGCAGGAGATCCCATCCCAGGCGCAGTAGGGATCCCGCGCCAGGCAGCAGTCGGCACAGGCTGTGCCGTACATGTCACACTGGTGGAACTTCACTTGAGCTATCACTGACTCGGATCCCACGTAGAGCTGTTGCTGCAAAAAAAATACACCAGGTAGGATTGCTACAGCGTCCACTCAAACTTCCCTTCCCAGTGCAGTTATTGACATTGCCGGGTTAATAATTGTTGATTGCCGGCTGTACATCCAGCCTGTGACCTGAGGGAGGCAGAGTTACTCTGTAGGAAAATATCTGATTACGGATTAAACTCTCCTGCTGAGGACAGAGAAATAGAAAGAAGGTAAAATGAACAAGTTTATTTTGGCATTTCCTCGCTTCTGAAGTTTCAGCTTCGTGTTTGAAATAGGCAAGTGTTCACATTTCTTTTTCTTCATCAAGATATTTTCCAATGCCTCCTTCTTTACACTTGTCTGTCGCCTAACTGATCTGCAAAGAAAATCCCAACTTGACATGAAAGACTTTAAGCAAAGAAGTTCAAATATGCAAGGGTTACAAGCAAATTCATTTTTAAAATGGTGTTTTCAAGTAAATTTAACTCTCGGTGGCTACTTAGAATATGGTCACATATTTACATGCACAGCAATGTTATGATTTTTCTAATACCTCAGTGCACAGGAGATAGATGACAGATAGACAGATATATAGATAGATAGATAGACAGATAGATAGATAGATAGATAGATAGATAGATAGATATTTAATTATTTTCCTGCTGCTGTGCAGTATTTTCTTACAAAATATCTGGTCCCTATCTACTTCTTCAGCATTTGTTTGCAGGGTTTGGGTGGGGCTTTTTTCAGCATAAGCATTAATTGTTCAAATTTTTTTGAGTTCACATAGATGTCCTTTTCAAATCAAGTAACAGATAATCAGTTTAATTCTTCAGATGCTAGCACAATAAATTCAGAAGAGAATAGCTTGAATTGAAAGGAATTTGAGAAAAAGTCTTGTTGCTGATGAATGTAGATTTTCTGAGCACAGAAATATGCTTTGTTCACTGCAATAGAAACTTGCAGTTTTACCAAGCAGAAAAAGGATTCCTAAGTTGTGCTCATCTTAGTGGCTAAACTTAGTCCATAATTCCTACTATTCGATCAAGCTGTCAAAATCTGGTATGTTAAAATTACTTACAGCTGGAAAATACTGACACTTCATTTACTCTATCACAAAATATAAATTCTAATCCAAATAGGCTGTTCTTGTTCCTTAATATGCCTCTTATATCTCTTTAGAGCATAGAAATTTAACTTTCAGAGATGCCAGGGGAATAAAATAGGAGAGGCTGGTAACAGCAATGCTTCAAAATTTTTTCTGGTGAGATAAATCAGATGATAGTAGCAGGAACTCAATCTGCCAACTGGAATGAAGAGAAAGTCTAGAATACTTGTTTGGGGGGAACTACTCGTCTGCAAATGCTGCAGCATGGCTGTCCCAGAAGACACGAACAACATTTTCAATGACACATACAAAATGAGATTTTCTCTTTTATCTTTTAGCAGGGGTAAGACTTCTTTAAGTCTTGGTAAATCACAGGAGGGAAAAGAAGCATCTGATATCTAGCCAACAGAACATCAAAGAACATTCTTTTCCAGTCTCTGCAGATAACAAGCTCAGCCCTGAAATGTGATATTTTATTGTACCATGACTTGGTGAAGACTGGTCAGTGTTATAAGGATATGGAGACGTAGGTAGCAAGGAGGTCTCCACAGGCTCAGTAACTCCAAGTTCAAAAGAGATTTGCAAAAATGCCTGAGGTACAAAATTTTTTCACCTATGCTCAACTAAGTTATAGTCCTGATGACTTTAAAGACAAAATTACTTGGTGCCAACTCTATTCCTAACACATATTCCAACATTTAATTGTCCTCAGTGTCAAAAAACTGTATCTTATTTCAAGAATAAGTTTATCTACACTCAACAAGCTGATCTGGGTTTTTAAATCTGATATTGCTATACCATCAATGTTTAAGAATCCTCATACACACAGTAGGAAGTCACTTCACACGGCAAAATATATATATGACTCTCCTTTTCTCTTTCAGTTTTCTCTCTGATCCCTTGGAAAAGTAAAGTTTTCTTTAGTTCTCACAGAAGTTTTTTCTTTAACTACTAGGTCGCTCTGATGGCTTTTTTACTGGAAAAATCTGGAGTTGTCTCCAGTCTTGAATTAGTAGAGTTAGCACACCTCTTGGGAGATGAATTTAATGGAGGAATGCTACTTCAAATTTTATATTTCCTTTTTACTCTTCCAACACAACCCTTTAACCATGACACATAATTGAGATTTAAAGGTAAGGAAAACATCTGAAAAGACACTGATTCTTACTCCAAATAATCACTTAGGCGCAATGTTAGACAATCTAGTCTCCAGAGCTTTCAAAAAGATTGAGGCAGGAAATAATTCAAAATACTTAGACCTAAATCCTCCTCTGAATTACCATCACAGGACTTTGACTTTCTGCATTACCTACAGGAAGAATGCAAGTTGATTAGACACCAAGACTCAAATAACCCTTTGGGGCACAGCCACACCTCCTAATAATGCAGTTTCCATTCTTTGTTCCTCGTGTTTCACTGTGTTTATGTGCACCTACATTGCACCGGATATCTAACATTATTGTTGGACATGTTTAACATTAACATATAACTATCCTCGGATGTTTATAATGGCTCCATGCTGAGATGATCTGATGATATGACATGGATGAGAATCTGCGCACAAGAGTAATAAATTGGGTGTTTATATCAGCAGAAACTTTCAGAAACTCAAAAAGAACTCAGGTCCAAGCAGCCCTACAGGGCAATTGAATGTGTGGGAGAGCCAGCAAGGCTCTTTTTGCACTGATAGCCCCATGGGGCTGAAGTCTGTCTGCATTTATCAACGAAGAACTTCTCTGTGAACTACCATATCCACCAAGCTAATGCCTGCAGTGATTAGTACGACAGTAACTTATGAAACAGATTGGTTTTTACTTGCTTTGATATGCATGGTATTGTGAACTAAGGATATTTAACACTAGAATTGAATAACATACATACATTATAAAGGAACAGAGCATATAACCATAGGCTTATATTACAGAACAATTACATGTATCCAACCAGATCTCATTACAGATGATGTACATCTGCCTAGCTATCCATGCATCTAGCTCTGTGCAGTTTACAGCTTCATTACATTTGAGCTGCAATGGTCATATTTCAGACTTGTACAATACTTACTCTTTTTGAAGAGATTTCCATAGAAATAATAGGAACTGGCATCTAAAAAAAAGGGAAATATTTGTTTGCTTAGAAAAGGCAGTATATTTTTGCTATGAAAAGCAATCAGGTAAAATAGTATTGGTATTTACTTATTACATTCAGCTTTGCTAGATACTTTTACTTTCCTTAGGAAAGATGTTGGGAAATTATGACTTTCAGAAGTACTGCTTTAAAACGGTTTATTTGGAAACAAGCAGCCAGCACTTAATTCAGGATTATCAGAGCTACAGGAACACTACAATTTCCCTGTCAAACATGACATTAGCTATTGCCACCACTGAATGCCTTTTGTCCTGCTTGAGAGTGATAAGTGGAGTGTTCTTTATAACAAAACATTCATTGAAGATAAGACAAAAATAGCAGGAATTCCTTCTTTTACCATTGTCCTATCTTCCCTCTGCTCAGATTCCTTGGAGCAATACATAGCCCCTCATAGTTCTATTGAAAAGCTTTATCAAGAAGGGCAAATTCTGTGATTTTCCCACCAGGCAACAAGTCAATAGTTACACTGCCTAAATTTAGGTACCAGGCTTAAATATCTTAATTTTTGATATTGGATTTTTTCCTTATGGTTTGAAGCAGGTTAGCCTCCTGCTTTATTTGGCTAATGTGACATGATGAGAATACTCACTAAGAGAATTTCCTTATGTTTGCTTTGTCACATGCCAAGCACTGAGCTTTAGCCATAGGTTACTCTTTAGGAGAATGGAGTTCTGCCTCACGAGGACCCATGTTTGCCCACTGTAGAGACAGGTTAACTGGACTTTTTCTATCTCTATCTCACTTAAGTTTCCAAGATTGCAGCAGGCACATTTTTATGTATGCACTCATATTTTTTTTAATTACTTAATTGGATGTGAGGGAAAATTACACGAAATGCCATAAGTTTCTAATTAAAAGTCACACTACAATGTCCAAGCACATAAATATAAAGGCAGTAGTCGTGATTTGCTTCAACATGCTTTGGTACTTGGGATATTAGAAAAACTTCATTTGAAAATGAAGGTTTCCTGTCATAAAATTGCTAGACAATTAGAAAAATTCTTCCACACAAGTATTACATATTTGACTGTCCTCACAGGATTTTTTTTAACATTTCAGTTCTGCAGAAAATTCAAGACGTTTGTATATGCTTCGTATACAGCACAGATCACCTTGAATACTTGTAGCTCTTCAAGAATCACTTCTTCCATTGATTCTGTCTCTTGATTGTAAATTGTTATGACTTTCAACACAATACCATTATCTGGACACAAATGGAAAACAAAACAAAATAAAAGTAAAGGTTATGATTGGTTGAAACATTTATGTAGCCCTCAAATACCTGAAATTACTTCTTCAAATGACAATTGATTGCAATTTATTATTATGAGAAATTAGTTATTAATGAGGATTCTTACTCTTAGAAAATGAGATATATCATAATTTTTCCCTGGCAAGTAACAGTAAACTTAGACACTTGTAAGACACATAATTAATTGTAGTTTTCAAACACTGGGTCATAACCCATTGTGAATAGCAAAAGGATCACAGAGGGCAACAATATTTCAGAAAAAGAAATGGGAGTAGGTGAAAGCCTAGTGCATTGAGGCAAGCAAGTGTAAAGTAGCTTTAATTATAGGATCTGAGTGTTTACACTAGATAGGAAAGTACTAATATCCTTAATTGCTGACAGCAGCTCCATTCCCCAAGGCAAAAATGCAAAAAACCTTCAGAGGTTCATTGTGCACAATTCCTACCCTTCTCTAAGGAAACACTGAGCTACTGTTGAGCTGAAGGTGTTAGTCAAAGGGAGATGAATCAAAGATGCACATTCAAAAAGAATAAGGCACATTGGACTTATATTTATCAAACTGTCCGTCTCTGCAACTTGTGAGGAAAATAAAACACACAAATAACATCTGGTCTTCCACCACTGTGGTTTTGCTTTGCTGGCAAAAAAAAAAAAAAAGCGTTTCTCTCCCTAATCTAAAAATCTGTCATCAACAATGGTAAATATCACTTCCTTTCTTCTGTTACTTTCAGTCACCTTTGATTTACAGGGACATATTAAGCAGGGAAGCACTGGGGAGAATGTTCAGCAAAATATCAAAGGTTGAAACAAAAAGAGGAACCATTAAACTGGGGTCATACACCATTTTTCAAAGAGAATATGTAATCAAAGGCAACCATTTTTGTAGTAGAACAGTGAAAAGAATTTGTATTCTGAGCTCTGATTTTCATAAGTAAGTCCCTCTTCAAATCCTGCTGACAGATATGTGAAAGCTCTGATGTTCAGACTTCACCTTTGATGATCCTTTCTAACCTGCACTGCTACCCTAAGGAAATTTGCTCAGCTGTAAGAGGCTGCTTACTTATGTTACACAGCAGGTGCTGGACTGGGATTAAAAAAATACATCAACTCTTTCTAACATTATAATGCCCAAAGAAGCAATGAGTTTTCTGATGGGAGCTTAGCTGGAGTAGTGATTGGAGGTTTCATTTCAGAGTTTCTGAAACCCAAATTCTTTCACTGGAATTTCATGTCACCTGAGATCAGACAAGTCGAGAACACTAGGCAGCTGTTGGGGACCAATCCAGCACAGCTCTAAAGCACCACACTTAAGACACTCTGGATTCAACTTTGCTGAACAAAAGACCTGTGTACAAGAATGTTTGATGCAGTTTCAATTAGAAATGCAAGGAGAAAATATGAAGGATGTAGGACCCACTATAAAATCTGCTGTACAGAAATAAGTGACACATGATACAGTGTTTTACAGACCACGATTAAGTCCATTACCACGACCATACTGAGGCTGTTTAAAACCTTAGAAAACAGCACTAGTATAAATTGGACTCTGCTATTTTCTGAACACGATTTTTTTAAATTCAGTTCTCAACACTGAAATGTACTTATCAGAGGAATTTCATTAGTGAAAATATAATTCAGTGGAACTGTTTTCCTAGACAAAATGGTCAAAATTATTTGTGATACCACTCTTGTTGTTAAATTGATTAAATGTGAATGTAAGAATCCTTGGTTTTATTCCAGACAGATTAGATCTGACTCAAGTCTTGTGTAGTTCCAGCATTTCCTCTTGTTTTCTTAAGTTTTTCCTATTTTTCAAATACCATTAGGGTATTTATTTTTTATCTGCTTTCTTAGACTTAGTGCAGGTATATGTTATATTTTGTCTTTATTGTGTTTGTTAAGAAGGTGCTTAAAAATTCTTCTTAAACAAGCTGTCTATGTTTAAATAAAATGGCACAGAAGAAAGACAAGGAAACTTGGCAGGAAACTTCTAACAGTTTTGGGTTTTTTAAAATTGGGCATTTCCTCCTTCCTTCCTTGAGCTGTACTGTAACCCAAATCTGGATGATGGCAGGTTTTTTTAATGGTATCA
Source organism: Cinclus cinclus (assembly GCF_963662255.1). Lineage (NCBI taxonomy): Eukaryota > Metazoa > Chordata > Aves > Passeriformes > Cinclidae > Cinclus > Cinclus cinclus. The sequence goes on from NC_085049.1 coordinate 13,128,770, forward strand.
GCTAGACTTCTTGTCTCCAGAACTGGGGAAAATAAACTGTGGAATAAAGCCAATGACTTGAACTGATATTTTTGGAAAACATATCATCTCTGTTTCTCTCATGTCTCCAAGCCTCAGCTCAGATGCATGTCAGTGTTCTGAAGTTTAAAAACTAAGGCTGGTTCTTCTGCAGTTTTTTTAAAGTTCTTTTTTGAAAAGAAATTAAAATGGAATCCTATACTTGTTTCTCTTGCTAGTGTTTAAATGTTTCCCTACCATTACTTTCCTTTATAATGTTAGCAACACAGTGAAGCACATGTCTAGAATGACTAACATCCTCTGAAAGGTGAAGACTGACACCAAAGAAAAACTTGCACATCAAAAGAAAAGTTGCTAAAAAGAAATATTTTATTGATTAGCTTCATCCTGGAGGGAAACAAAAACAAATAAAAAACAAAACAAAACAAACAAACAAACAAAAAACAACAAAACCCCCCCAACAAAACAATGAAAACAACTTACTAAATCATAAATGCAAAATTTCTTTCTTGCTTTCTTTATTTACCTGTGCCAATGAACAAAACATCATATTGCCCATCTTCAGCTTCCACTCTGTCCACTGCTATCTGTTTAAGATTGTACTTTCCATCTGTTTTAACTAGTATTGGTCTCTTATGAACAGGCCTGATGGGCTGATACATCAGTGGATGACTCCTGGCAAAATGGACAGCTTCATCAGGATAGTCTTTAGTGGTAGTGTACAGCCCACCATTCACCTTGCTGGCACACTGCAAAAACATAGAACACAGATTATCCTGAAGATTTGCCCAAGAAATTGTCAGAAAAGGGTCTATCCCTGATTTCAGGGATAAAGACAAGTCTACAGAAGACCAAGCACAGAAGACCACAGTGGGAATTAGGACAGTGAACTCTGTACTTTTTGCATGTGTGGATTATTATTCATGAGAAGAAAGGAAATGCTGAAAAGTGCCTTGGCATTGTCATGTTTAGAAAGAAGGAGTTTGTCCCTCTTTGACATGCTAAGACAGAGTAAAGAGTAACACTTTTAGATTTTGACAAAAGCCATAGTGCTTATGTCTTCCCCAAACTCATATTGGAGATGTAATCGAAATGGCCATGGACAGAGTAAGAAGAAAGGGCTTTTCTCTACCACTAGAGAAACAGCCGTGCAAAGTCAGAAGAACACTAACGCTTGAAATCAATCTCTAGTTTTATTATTTTTTTATTTCAAAATTTATTACAATAAGAAACTAAGCACACTTAAAAATTATGCCATCAGACAGTAAATCTTGATTTCAGGCAGGCATTCTAACAGTATTATGTTTGATTCTAATTCCTGACTCTTGATGACAGTATTATGTATCACAGTTTAGCTTCAAATACCAATGTTTGCACTGATCAATCTACCAGTTTGCAAAGTAAATAAACTTTATGTCAGTGACTGATTAAGAGAGGATTACTCCTTCAGTCAAATGTGCAATTAGAGATAATTTAATGTGTTAAAGAAATAAGTTAATTTTAGGATGCTTTGTGAAGGAGATAGTGTTTCCCAACTGAACACAGATCCAACAGTTCCAATTTGCTTCAAGATGTCTGATTGAAACCATTTATGATGAAGCTGGAAATATCTCAGTAACCATTTGCTTTCTCCAAATAAGAAAGTGTGGTTTTAAGAAGCATGTCAAGAAAAGCCACAGTAGCAGCCTTTCTTTATTTAAATTGAATTTTTCAATCAATAAAATGAAATCAAATACTCGTGTTTACTGGAAACAGTAATTTTAAACTTGTGGTCAGTTGTAATCAACAATAACAAACTCCTGCACTTGTCAAGTAGAGCAATGTTTGTTTCCACTTTTTGGGTTTAGCTACAGGAATGTATTTGTTCAGTGTTGACTTAAAAGTAATTGTCTAATCAACCTAGTGATGGAATTTTACCAGCCGTTTGCAATAAAGAGACAGAGCTGGAGCATGAAGACAGGCTAAGCCTGGGCTTCCCACGCACTGCACAGCACATCAAGTGAAGGGGCATTGCCAGGTTCCCTCTGTAAAGTTTTAGTCCTGGAGAGGTTTAATAAAAATTATAATTCACAGGCTTTTCACTTTAATTAAATAAAATCAAATAGTCTAGAAAGGAAACAGTAGATGCAGCTGTCTCTGAAGTCTATCAACACCACTTTTGATGTAGCTGATGTCATATCCAGAAGCAACACAGCCTAAATTAACTAAAAAGCAGCAGAGATTATAGCAGGGGATTGCAGAGTGGGTCAGAACCTGTATGACTCCTAACAGTGGCTTTATGCTTATTTAGCTTTAAGATCTACACTTATTCCTCACAGACTTATTATTTACTCATTCAATACCTAAGATCAATGAGTGCTGACTCTCAGAGATGCCCATTAGTAGATTATTTTTTGCCTCTTGTCACTGTCACTCCTGTAATAAGAGCAGTAGTGGGATTTAGTTCACCAGGGTACTACTGCACATTCTTTGGAGTGTGAAGCATAACACTTGGCTACAGCCCGCTACACACTTTCTCTTCAGGCTACTGGATAAACATTGAAAAGATCTCTAAACTTCGTCCTAAATGAGTAGCTAAAAATGTATCAATTAATCTCTGTTAGCAGGCAGAGCCATCTACTTCAGCCTCTGATGTGCTCTGCAGCATATAAAGAAAACCACAATTAAATCTATTAGAACCCAGGAGAGACCTGCTTCCTCAGCTAATTTTTCCCTGATACTGAGAAATTACTTGCACTCTTCTGCTCCTTTTTCCGTTCCTATGCCTTGTCTTTCTGGGGAGGTGACACTCTTGTCTGACCCAAAAATGGCCAAGGAAGAGAAGCATTGAAAGTAAGGTGAACTTAGGGCAGCCTTCCTATAAGTCATTGTTAACCTTGCTGAAGTTCTGGCTCTATATCCTCTCCTTCTTGCCAAAAAGACACCATTTAATCTTCAGTGCTAGGAGATATCAATGTAATAACTGCAGTCATTAATACTGAATTCATGCCTGGTTTAATGCTAGGCCAAGCAACATATGTGAGGTGTTCTACTGCCTGGACAAAAATGAGTACCTCTTAAAGAACTTCGATCGTATTATCTTTGCAAAATATACAACTATTCTGCAATCCATGCATAGTACAGTCTCATCATCTGGTAAAACTGTAAACCCCACACATTTGCTATATAAAATATCAATTAGGAAACCAATAATTCCTTTGAATTCAAATATTTTTCCTAAAACATGATAATTTAGTTGCCTGTTTTTCTATCCCGACTCAATACTAATGACTTCAATTGATGTCAAACAAAAAAGTATTTGGTATCGATGTCAGTACTGCTACAGGGTTAGCTCATTGGCTAAGATGGTCAAGTCATATTCATAATGTTTAAAAACCAGATAATCTCTTTTTTGGAATATCTTCTTCTGAATTTTGACTTATGTCTGTAATCCCAAGAGAAGTAGAGAAAAATGTTAATTTTAAATTATTGTTTTAAAATGAGAAAGGGCATGCATTTGAAGTCATGTTACAGGGAGAAAGGTGTCACTGAAATGGAGTAGATATGCTAATACATAACAGGCCTTTCCACCTCTCTTTCATGAGATTCAGTGATAAATGCATTGCATGCAATGCTTATTTCTGAAAATGATTGCTTTTAGTATAAAAGGGAATACTGATTCAGTTAGCAAAGGGAAAACAGCACTGAAAGGAACATCCAGCAACGGTTTATTCCACCCTTAAGATCAAGAGTGGGCCCCCATCCTTCAAGGAGATTAAGAGGCGAAGTGTGAAAACTGGAAGGGGATTTAGCCCAACCAGCTGTTAGAAATGTCTTTGCTCAGAGTTAGAAATCTGCCCAATGCTGACATGACAAGGAGTAGATCTCCATGAGTGAAAACAAAAGTAGCTTTGCAGCACAGGACAGTTGCCATGGGTGGGTAGGTAGTTGTAATTCCAAAAGGCACAGGGCAAAAAAGAAATCCTAGATGTTGTGCTTCCCTGAGCTAGGCTGGCATTGCCTGCCTCCTCCTGGAGGCTGTGGCTGTGCCTGCTCTGAGATGGTGACAGGCACTGCAGTGCAAAGGGCACCTTTGACCTGCTCCAATGGGTGCCCTCCTCAGCCCTCGGATGGGGATGTGAGCACCTGGCACAGAAACTGCAGAAACACCTCAAAAGACACTGAAACAGGAAAAGGGCTTGAGGTGAAGATTACTTGTGATGTGCTTGAGAAAACAACACAGGAATTCCTTGTAGAAGTTAATTACTTGTCTCTTGGGTCATGAGTTTCTGATTTCCTCCAGAGGTCTAAGTACAGACAGGAACAAAATGACAGCACCTCTATAGCTGCTGAATGCTCACTACAGTAATTCCCACTTAATTGCATTTTAAAAATATGTCCTGTTTCTTTCCTTCAGTTAATAGCCATTGGGAGAACAAAAAAAAGTTTATAAAGAAACTTGTGTGAAAATTAACAAAAAGTATGAGTGATTTTCCTGACTTTGGATTTTTTCCAGTTTTGATTTAATGTTTTTGTATCCTTTGTAAAGGCTACAGAACAAGAATGTTGATAAGCTCAGGAACCCGATTGAAGGGTAGTAAAACCTCACTCTGATATCTGAAAGGAAATCAATGAACTGTGACAGTGACAGACCATTGCTTCCATAAAGAAACTGATCTTGAGCAAAGGACCTTGAATGATGGAGAATTTGATCTTTATCTACAAATGCATTAATTCTGATTAGTTACTTTTATTAAAATATATCTCATTTCCAACCTGCTCATTGATCTAAATTACAGTATTTAAATTTGATCTTTTTGGAAAATGAGGTGGAAAAAAGGAATGAGAACCACCTGACATTGAAATAGTGTATTCTCTTGGCTTTTTTGTTTTGTTTTGTTTTTGTTTGTTTTTTTTTTTTTGTTTCTTTTTGGGGTTTTTTTTGGGTTTTATGTGTTTTTTTTTGGGGGGGGGAGGGCTTTTGTTTTGTTATGTTTTTGGTTTTTTTGTTTATTTGTTTGGGGGTTTTGTCCTGGTTTCAGCACACTAAAAAAAGAAAGAGAGGTTCCTTCACAGGTAATGCACATAATGTTTCTGAGTGAAACTGAATGCATCTGACTTGTTAGATCTGCCTCTTTCTGTCCCCTTTGCCTGGGGTCCTAATTTTGGGACCTTAGGACCTTTACACAATGTTGACAAAATCATGTCCCAACAGGATTTTGAAAAATCTTATATACTTAATCACTATTTGGAAAATGTATGGTTCTAGTACTTGATTAAACCTATTGTTGAGCCATTCCACACTTTTCCAGGAATAGCTGGAGTATGTAGACATTCAGAGGAGTATATCCCAGACTGTGAAGGCAGGAAGATTTGTATATCAGCAGCAGTCTGCTTTTCCTTTCGAAAAGAATTTTCATAACAAAGCAGTGGAAGACAGACTGTACTTACAGAACCAGGTCGAGGATAAGGTACTTTCCTTTCATAGAGAGCCCAGTGGTATTCAGGTCCTTCTTTATGAGCATATGGTCCATTAAAAGCTGCTCGGACACTTGCCATGTGGTAAACACATATGGCATAGCCTCTAAATATATTGCTATAAAGTAAATTTAAAGACATTATTAAAGCAATATGTCACATTTTGTCCAGATAATACTGGCATTATTATGTAATTAAAAACAAGTCACATTTCAACAGTGTTCAGGAAGAAAACACTACTTATCCTTTCCTATATGCTTTTCTTCTAAATACTGCATCCAATGTTCTTTTAAAGTCTTTAATGTGTTTATATTCGTAACATTTCTCCACATAAGCTCTGTCTTGTACTGCCAAAATTTGATGCTGGTGTACAAAAACTCTAAATTACTTGTTTAGAGACATAGAGAAATCAATACAGGCTGAACTCAGGTCCTGTATGTCTTTGATTAGTGGCTTAAACAGTAGACCATTTTTCGTCTTTAACATTTTTCCTACTGTTTTTTACTTGGAAAGATGGGAACCAACCACAGCTGACTAAAATATACAGTCCTAAAATGGGTCCTTTTTGTATTGAGTGGGAATGTTGGTTGGTAGTATTAGGCAGATCAGATCACTTTATGTAGATATACAGACAGAAGTTTTTATTTTATTTTAAAATTTTACTTTACTTTGTTCCAGTAGAGCAATTGTTTTTAGTTGGGTTTTTTGTTTGTCTGTTTTCTTTTTAAGGAAGCATCAGTGCTCTCTACAAAGAAAATATTTCTGAAGACTGCAGAAATTGATCCAGAAAATTTCAGTTTGGTGCCCAAATTTCTCTATTGACATTGAGAGTCAGTAGGAAATGCCCGATGTCTGCAACTCTAGAGGAACAGATATGCCTTTCGTTATTAAAAAAGAAAAAGAAAAGCAAAAAAACCCAGAAGAAAGTGGCAAAAGCGTAGGTGCTCTCTTCTACCAGTTACACCCTAAACAAACAGTTAGATTTCCAAGCTGGGAGTACTGTGTGCTTGCACCTGACCTAGGCTGCAGTGGAAAAGGAAAAGGAGGCCACCGGCAACATTGGAGCTGTTGCTTTAGGCTTCACTAAGAAGTTAGCAGGAATTTAAGCTGCTCTCTACTTAACCTTGAATTACATTGGAATTACAGTGGAATTCTTAAAGGAAGACAGGTGGCTCTGAGATGCTGTTCTTAGAAGCATGCAGATGTGCATATACTTTAACATTGGAAATTGTCAAGATGAGAAACAATTAATTTGTGATCCTGATATACTGAATCACAGAATGAGACTTCAAGCCCCTGAGTATTATAAAGTTTTTGCATTAGCAAGGAAGCCCACTGTGAATAGAACTGAGATTAAACTGTTTACTATATATTTGCTAAGAGATCTGTATCATCCAGCTTCTATCTCTTTAATAGACAGTTCAAACATTCCTCTACGGCTGCTATTATTTCTCCTAGTTGTTTACCTTGTTGTGTTGAAGAGGCCAAATATCACCGGATTTTTGTTATCACGAGTTTGCAGCAAAAACACATCCTCTGTAAAATTTAAATGCAATGCTATTGTTAAAAACCTACTTTTTCTCAGTCCGACAAAAGAAAATTAATTGATTCTTAAAAGCATAATCCTATTTTACTCATTTATTCCATTTAATTTTATGCAGATTTTAAAAGCAATCTTTAAAAAAATGCAGTACATAAAGGAGTAATTGGTGATAGTGAATGCCACAGGTACAGAACTTCATAAAAATTGGAAACAATGCTAACCACCATCCCCTGTTAATGAATTCAAATGCAGTATTTGACAGTAAAATGTGTTATGATGAAAGCATAGGGGTTTTTTTCCATGGTTTAGAATTTGTTGCTGTCTAGGATATTTACCTAATTCATCAAAATGTGTATCAATTCCATTTCTCCCAGGCACAGAACAAACCAGTCTGGTTTTGAGGAAAGTGGTCCATTTATTGACGAGCATTCGCTGGCCTCCCATGTCATTCTGTGTAGAGAGAAACAAATGCCAATGGTAATATGAATGAGTAAGTCTAGAAGCACAAACATCTCTGATGAATTAGCTGCTCATTATATCTTCTAATGTCAAAGGCATCCATTTTCAAACCACATGTCTATTACCAGAATTATTTCTCTGGAGTAAGTTTTCAAGTAGGATTGCACTGATCAAATCCAGGTCTCATTAAGATCTGTGGTTTCATAAGAATTTTATAATTCTGTACCATATCCCTGGATAGTTTTAGCTGTACAGCTGTTGTAAAGCTTTTTTTTCATTATTGCTCAATTTTGCAAACAAGATATACTGAGTACATTACTGAAGTTTAGCTTTGCTTTAAGAGCTCAGTGCAGGGTTAGTTCAATGTGTCTGGAAACTGAAGCCCTGAATGTACCTATAGACCTGGTGCATCTGGGACAAGTCTGAGGCAATTATTTACATGGTTTTCTAATAATTTCAACAATTTTGAGTAACACCTGCCTCACTATGGCTGTCTCACCTTTTAATTGCTCTTGCAACATTTGGAACTTTCAAGAAAAGGTAACATTTAGTATTAATTTAGTACTTGCTTTAGGTAGTAGCATCCTCAGTCCGTGGCCTTATATTCAAGGCCTGTGTAACTGGCTGTTGAAGGCTCTGCAATAGACTTACAAAACTCCTCTCACAAACAGAGATCTATTTTCCTCAGAAAAGTAGAAATATGCAAGTAGATGCCTCTGTATTACAAAACCTGTTACAGCTCAGATGAAAAAGTAAAAGTTGGGGGGAAAGCCAGTTCTTGAATCACCCACTAGCTATTTTTTTTGTATTCACTGAACCAAATCTGAATTATGACATACAGCTGTAAAGCTAATGGCCAGATTAAGTTTTGGAAATGTGAAAGAGAAACGTCAGTGGGATTTTGGTTTAACCCATGGCTAGAGATAAGACTTCCAGGTGGATATATTGCAGAGTAGAGGGAACTATTAAAATAATCTGTCCAGGCATATATTCAGAATATAAGCCAAAGAATTCCAGCTTGGATCTTGATGCAGGCTGGAATCCAAAATCCAAGCGGCTTTGTGAACATTAATGTCTGAGGCTGCAATTTGGTACTTTGCATACATCAGATGTTTTTAAGTTATACATGAGTGCCTAAGAAAGTTTAAGGCACAGCATGCTGGTGACCATACATGACAAATATTGAGGTGACAGGAAATAATTAACTTGTATCTTGCTCTTTGCTCAATAGTTTTAGGAATCCCCTAAACTGTATCCCCTACAGTTAGGAGGGGGAATACAAACTCTTTTTTGAAACAAAATCAGATGTTAAGAAATAACCTTCTCTTTCTTTCCTTTAATCAACCTGATGTAGTCCCAGTGGGAAAATAGGAGAACTCCTCTCATCAGCTTTACAGTAGCTGGTTATTAGAAGAGGAAGGCACCTAAAATTCATCAGTGTTTAGAGAGCACCAAAATGGGCAGCTGGGAAATCATATGCTGACAGTGCTCCTCTCCAGCAACTGCCTAAGATCTTATTCCTGTGTGTGGGGCAAGGGAGCCAAAAAGAGGTGAGATCAACACACCAGGAGGATGGCCTGAGTGGGAAATGGATAATCGAACACAGCAATACAGGGAAGCATAGTCTTTCTTCATGATCTTTCTACTCCTTCTAAGCCTGTCTGTGATAATAATTGATTCATCATTTCATCATTTGTTCTAGTTTTTTTGTCTGCACAGTCAGAGAAAAGATCTTACCGCACATACACGTCCCACTCTGGTATATATAGCATGAGTGCTTGTCTCAGCTTCCAAAGCTTTTTCAGTAAAGAAGAAATATACTTTGTTATCATCGTGGTCTTCATTGTCAGGAATCATGTATGAGCCAACGAATTTTGGTTCTTTAAAAAAAATGAAAAGGAATTAAGCACAGTTATTAAAATACTGCCTTATTTTTTTTTCAAGCCTTAAAACCAGCTGATAGCAACCAAAACATAAAACTAGAGGTAATGGTTCTGTCAGTCAGAGAGCTATCTAAGGTGATAGAAACAGTAAAAAAAAGATTTTTTTCGTGGGTATCTATAGAACATGTGGAATAGATTAATGTTGAAGTATTTTTATACCTCCAATTGACAAATTATTATTCCTTTTTATTTTTGCAAAAGAAAGTTTTCCAGTCCCATTCTCTGTGTTTTATCTATTTTAATTTGAACTAGGCTAAAACCTGACACACATATTAGCATAGCAATCTCTGATCCCGTGCAAACCAGAAATTGTCTTGTCATCTGAAACACCTCTGGTTTTAGCTCCTTCTCCTGCCCACACCTTTCAGCAGGCGCTCATTGTCAGGTTCAGTGCGAAGGTGAGCCATGCGGTTCGTGGAGCGAAACACAGCAGCATCTCTTCCCCAGTAGTCACTGTAGAGACCAGTAAAAAGTTCACCACCTGCAGAACAGACATTAAAAAAAAAAAAACAAAAAAAAAAACAACAACAAAAACGAAAATGAAAAAAATTGGTAATACACTACATATTAATTTAATTGCACACGATAGGAACCACATTATAAATATGGTATATGCTAATTATTAGGCTGAGGGGTTTTCCAGTCAGCCTACTTGAAATGTTCCACTTCACCTGGAATAACTACAGTTTAGGAATATCTTGCTGGTTAAGGGGATTCCATGTTCAGTGGGACTGTTTTTCTCTGGTCTGGCAATAACTTGTTTTCATAGCATTGAAATATTTACCAGAAACTGAGATTTCATCTATCCTCCACAACTGGTGATTAACAGTTCTTGAAAAAATTATAAAAAGAGAAATTTGGTCTCATTTCCAAAGGATTTAGATGATATTCACAAATTAAGCAAGCATCAGAAAATTTAGAAATAATACACTGAAGAACAGACACTGTTGATAAATCAATATGTATATAGGTGAAATGTAATACATTCAAAAATCAAGCCTATCTCTGACCCATCTAAAATTGTGATGTTGGATATATTTTACCTTGGTAAAATGCCATCCATAATTCTACCTTTCAGTTCTGTATGGACACTATTCCCTTTAACTGACCAAGCATTAACACTAACTGATTTCATAGGCTTGTGGAGTTAGACTAGAAATATTTTAGGACCTATTTAAGCAGTGGGCAGCTACAGTCACTAGGTGGCATCCTTATGCTAGAAAATAACACAAAAGGAATTAAACTGCACAAGGAAAGGGAAATAAATTGTTTCCAGTTGAAGGCTAATCTGAGTGGAGGCTTCAGTGACCCAGCTTCCTGCACCTTAATCAAAATAAACATGATTTATACATCCAAATAACGTCTGCTGGCATTTATAAAAGATTATAGCAGAAAGCAAAAATTTTGTTTTCAGGTCTACCTGCAAGTGTAAATTTTGTTCCTTTTAAGAGAAACATATGAATTGAATGGTGGCATAATTGTGAATTATTATTCTGAAAAGTTAATAGTTTGTCAGCTGGGGCTGGTTCCCACATCTCCACTGAGCTGGAGATGAGCACAGCTCTGCCTTGGCTTCTTCATATACAGAATGGTTACTGCCCTGGAAAATACACGGTCAAGATTTAGTGTAAAATACTGGCAAGAGAAGTAAAATATAAGTATAAATTATAGCAGCTGTAGAAGTTAAGATTGCCTAAAACTTTATATTTTAAACAGCACAGAGCTGCCTAAACTGTAGAATTTGCCAGTGACTTTCTAACTTTATTTGTTTCAAACAACCTTCACAACCCTAATTAATGAGTTACATTAGTCATATATCCCCCTTTGGGAATTCTAGTGGAAAAATATATCAGACTGGCTGGTATTCTTCTCAGTTTAGGTGATGTGTAATGTAAAACAGGACATTTTATCTTTTCAGAACTATAATGTATAGTGTTTTATCTTCTCTTTTCTCTTCTGCCGGAGTAGGGATTAAAAGCTTGACAGACAGTATTTCATGTTCGGACTCAGATGTTTGTTTATTCTTACCTATATTACATATCTATATTATTATCTATATCATATTAGATTAGTGAATGCTACAGCACTTCTGACTAACAAGCTAAAAATGGAGAATTGGTGATCTATCTCGTTCATTACAAGGTTTTTTAAGGCTTAACTGTCCAATTAAGAATTAACACCTAAATTATTTTTGCTTTTAACCCAATAACCAAACACCTATGACCCGCAGTGTGGCATTTTCTATCCAGTTAAACAAGATCCCACCTAGACCCATGAAGAAGAAGGTGAAGAAGAAAGAAACCTCCACCCTAAATCTCCACCTTGCCTTCCACATACTGCTATATTCTAAAACCTTAAATTGTAAATTTTCCACCATGTGATATTACACACTTTTATTCAAACTACACACCAGTGATCTTAGTTCTATCCCTCAGTTTTGGAAGCCTCCAAGGCCTCATGACAAATGCAGTACTTTCTTGAGGGCCAGTGCCTCTCAGCCCAGAAAGTCTAAAATTCTCAGTATCCAGGGTTCCAATCTTGGAAAACGCATCAGTGCAGGGTAAATGGTTCATCACATATTGCCAATGATCTGGACCAAAGTCTGAGAGTCCAGATGATCTGAAGCTTGAATATGAAGTCTATTCCTTCTGTTTGACATAGGTATAAAATGCTGTTATAAATAACTAACCTGTTGGTATTGCATTCTGTCATATACTGAAGAAGGTATGACTGATTGTACATGTGAGATCCTGAGTGGAGAAAATGGAAGTTCCAGTCCTGGACAGATATTGTTCCATTAAAGATATTTTACAGATACAGAAATTCAATCTGATTTTGACACTAAGCTGTTACTAAACTAAAAATAAGTATCATGTGTGAGCAGACAGGTCACTTCACCTAAAAACAACAGTGGGAGAGTACTGACAAATGTGACTGCCAAATATCTCAGCACAAAAACATTCAAGATAATTCAGAGATATTTTGCAGTCTTGACACTAAGAGAATCTTCTCTTGTCTTTTGCAATAGTCTTTGGTATAAATGTAGGTTAGAAATTTTGAACTCTGCCAGGGCTTTAAAGGTGCTGACAAATTCCATATTTAGAGATAACCTAAGATATAAGCTTGAAGAATTCTGGAAAGATTTCTTCCTTGAAAAACTACTAGCACATATCAATTCAGTCCTGTCTTGGCTGCAGTTTCCTACTGCTGCACACCACACTGATTGACCTCTACCTTCCAGTGAAAATCAGCTGAGTAACTTCAGAGACCTTCTCTACTCCTCCCCTCTTCCAGTCTAACCTCAGCTTCATATTAAATTGCTAACATTTAAGGTTTTTTAACTGGGTTAGCAGCTTAGTCAGTCATGTTCTAAAAAGAATAAAAAGTTCTTCTTTCCTTATTTAAGCAAACAAAGAACTCCCATGTACCTCAAAGACCAGTTCTAGCTCAAGTGATACACACATACTTTTTAGCTACCATTTTTTCATCTTTTAGCCAGCTTCTTTTCAAGCTAACAAATACATCAAAATTCAGTGCTGACTATTTTAAAATACATTTATTTTGCCTTTTATTCAAAGCAAAATATTAAAAAATTAAATACAAAATTTAGCTTCTAAACCCTTCAAAATTCCTAGGTGACAACCCCAAAGGAAAACAGATTAAAGCATTTAAATTAAATTACTCATATAAAAGATTCCTATAAATATGTTGCTACCACCTTAAATGCTTTATGTACCTGCATCAAATTGGAAAGTAATGCAAACACAAGGTATTATTAATCAGTAGTCTTTTTGTGTAAAATGGAGAAATTATTTTATGAATAAAGGATTAGAATGTAATGAGTAAAACATAAACTGCACCTTTCATGCATTTCTTTAACTGTCAGTCAGTTATTACACACATGACAACAAAAATCAGAAGACTAATTCACATTTTGGAGAATTATACTTTTGGCAGTATGAAAACAGAAAATTTTAAAAAGCCCTATTTTTTAACTGGGAAACTAATACCTCTGTATATTTGTATTTTCTGTCTGTCACTTTAATATTTGAGAAAAAAATGCATTTTTGTTTAGCCTAAAAGAAAAGACACAAATACCTAACTTTTAAAACTGTAAAATCAGAAAATAATTTTGGAATGGATTCCCTGGATATCAACCTATTCAGATGTAATTTAGGTTTTTCAGCACTTGCTTCTGATATATTGTAGGTAAGAATACGTGGACATAAACTAATTTTTCAGCTAGTGGGTCTAAGTTAATCAGTGTGCAAGATCTGGTATCAAAAATAATTTTGGCTATTAAAAGCAGATGGGGGAGCTCATTAGGCATAAAAGTCCAAAAGTTTTACATACCACTGAGCTAAACATAAATATTTTATTCAGCCTGTCTGCCATCCAACTTCCATTCTATTTCCTGGTGCTGGCAATAAATTAATTGGCTGTTCATATACTGAGGAATTCATCACAAGCTACTTCACTAGTGGGTCAGATAACCTACAATAATGCTGACAAAAGCACAATATTCCATTTTAAAGTCAAGTCACAGACTGTTGTTTTCTTGGAGTGGGTGTTTTAACTCTTGTGTTGAAATACATAAAGAGATGTGGAAGAAGGGAATATCTTTCTTCCTAAATTTATCCAGTTAAATCTGGCCATAATTGGTTATGGTGCAAATGATCTTTCAAGATCAAGATTTTAAAAGCTTTAAAAACTCTGTCAGAGGTATGCAAAGTTCTCTTGTTGGCCTAATCCTCACTGTTAGTCAATGGCCATGCTGGTGTAGGTGCTGTGTTAATGTGAGGGGCAGAGGTGGGAGCAGGTTTTGAATACTTTCCTTAAGAGGAAGAAGGTACTGGGGTTTGCATAAACAGGTTTGCATAAAACCTTTTCAAGGACATGCACATTGGCTGAACCTGCACCAGAGAGTGCAGACAGCTCTGGGGTGCAGCCTTCAGGATCGTGCTGACTTCATGCCAGGAGCAGATGCCACTTTCCAAGAAAACTGAAGTGCATGAAGTAGAATTAAACCTCCAAGCATTGGGAGAAGGACTGGAAGACCAGTCCTGGAGGGTGTATGGTGCAGTTTGTATCTCCTGTCATGGGGTAAGGTCCATCATGAGCTGAACTCAGTGCTTTCCTGAATGAAGGAGCATCCCTTCCTTCCCAGTGCATTTGGCATTAGAAGTCGATCTCATTCTCAAATGTCAATTAAAAGGTTATTATTCACTGTGTTTGCATCTAGGTCTTCCAACCTTTTTAGCTGGGTACCTGCAGAGATAAAGGACATACACCCTGGAGTTTAAGGTGCAGCATTTTATTCTGTGAACTGTGTGTCTCTGGGTAACAGAAGTTGATAGAATAAAAAAGAATAAATGGAAATTCAAATTTCCTTAAGATAATCTTCCTATGTGTTGGAAGTGTTTAACTCCAATAGTTAAAAATATGAAATAATAAATAAAATAAAAAGATCTTGGAGGAATCTTCTTATGCTTTTAAAATATCATTGTACGATAACTAGAAATTACAGAATTTCCTAATGGATGGATAGAAAAACAGCCTCTAAATACTTTGCTAGCTTTGATGAAGAGGTGAAAGTCTGTATTTTGGTGTATCAGTGATCTGATAAAAATATTATTTTCTCCTGTTAATCTTGCTACATTAAGGAATTTTTAGCTTTGTCAGATTGATTTTATAAGTTTTTGCCAATGGACCTCCAAGACTCTAATCAGCCTTTATCAAGGAAAGGCTTATTTAATTGTTTTCTCCTTCTGATGAAAATATGAGGATCTATAGGACCTCCCACAAGTCAGGAAGACTCTTAAAGCTCAGTGAGACAATCTGGCTTCCATTTAAGCAAATAAAATTCACATTGATTTCACAGTAGGAACACGATCAGGTTAATTTATTTACTTAGTTCTATCTGAGGAAAGGTTGAGAAGGACTTCAAGATTAAACCGTGAGGTTTCAGGCCTACAGCAATTCCGTGAGTCTTTGTTCCCAGGCTAAGCTGAGACTGGAATCTGTCAAAAACTGCAGAGACAATTTAGAAATAAGGGTGGGATAAAAGCATGATAACCTGTGCTTCATGGATTTTTGGAGGGTCAGGCAAAATACAGTATGTTTTTCTTACCCTTCTATGACTCCTTTACCCATTAACTCTTAAGAATTAGAGCTCAAAATTACTTTTTAAAATTGAAAATGAAGAATATTTTGATGGATTGCTGCAATGTAAAAGATTTGTCATTACTGCTGAAGATTCTTCTTTTAATTACTTTGTTAATGTAAAGGAACAAATAAGCCTACCATGCTAAAATACAAATGTCACTCATGACCAATATTTCATCACCACCATGGATGAGCCATACTATTGTAGTTAATCAGCAGAGAATTTAGTTGTCTGATTTTGAGATACAGAGACAAATGTCAATACCAAAAGGGCCATAAAACCCAATTTTTTATCCCTGAAAAATAGAAAATGTATTTAATCTTGAGCTTCCTTTTCTAGCTCTTTCCTTTAATCTATATGCCTTTTGAATGCTCAGTTTTCATTTGTGTTTTCTAAACCCAGAAACCACTGTGCTACTCCCTAACTCCATCTAGCTTTCACCGTTTACCTGCTGTTCCAGGGTATTTTTAGTCAATGTACAGTTAGTCAATAGTGCCAAGACTGTCTTTGCTTCATCTCACAAAATGTTTTAAGAAAACATTTTTGAGGAAAGCCCATATGGTTTGCCATATCACAACTTCAAAGATCCCAGTCCTATAGTGATACATTTCCCTGCAAGGCACAGAGGAGCACTATCTCAGCACAGCTTCCTGGCATGGCAGGACTTAAACCACGTTCTATTTTTATATCTTTTGAGTACAAGATCAACCCTTCTATCACAGAATCACCAGTTTGTGATAGTTTTGTTAGAAGGCAGCATTGAAATGAAAAAAAAATCTCAAAAGAATCATAATTTATATAATCAATAAAGCTTGATATAAAAACGGTTAAATTTACATTTTTACAGGGTGCTTGTTGCTCAGATTAGTCTCAGTAGATGAAAAAGTAAGTGCTGTAAATGACTAAGCTAGTCATGCCTCTTTGCTTTTAAGGAGAGCAGGAAATTATTTCCATAATTACACAACAATCAATTACCTTCAGGATGGCACATGTCATTCAACATTTCACTTCAGTGAGACACACTTGCTGTGGTTAATGCTGCCTGGAATGTAATATTAATGTGGGCAGCACCATGAGGATTAAGCCTGACATGTGGAAGATTGCAATGGAAGGCTGACAACACTTTGGTGTGCTGAAGAAAGAGACTCAGAATGACAGATTGACAGGACTGTGAAGCTTGTGACATAAAGATCATTACCAATTAAGATGGAGGTGAAGGAAGAACTGGGGTCAAAAGGGCACCTGCCTCGTCCTCTCTCAAATTTGTGCGATTCCAGTTGAAACAGATGATCCTTTAAAAATTAAAAAAAAAAAGACAGAGAACACCATAAACCCTACAGGCAAAGAAACACGGTCCTTAGAGACAAGTTTTAACTTTGTTACAGCTTTGTAGAGGATTTACTTCATTAGGGAGAAAACACAATCTCACATTAGGGAGAAAACACAAACACAATTACGGTTGCTCACTGATGTACCAGTAAAAATTCTCTGGGTTTCCACAGAACACCTTTGTGCGTGCTCTGCCCAGAAAGAATCAAAAAAATATGCACTAAAATTGAATTTATTTCATTTCTGTGGGAGCAGGGAGGAAAGATTCCTCTATCTTTTCTCCAAATTGTCTAAACATTTAATAGATTTCTCACCATGGAATGTGTTTTCCCCCTTTAAACAATTTTTTCCTCCAGTTGATGTTAAATATATCAGACTGCATTATCTTCATAGCTTTGAGATGTTTATATATCTTCTTCAAAGAAGTATGTTTAGAAATGAATCCCCAGTTATATTTTTCAGAACAGATGTGATTTCTTCAATGGATTTAACAGAATATCAGTATAAAAAAATTTGGCAACTTGGTTTAATTTGTCTGTATAAGACTGTAAAGACTGAGAAAGAATTTACAATTTAAATTTTCATTTGCAATGGTACGTTTGTCTCAGCTTTCACAGAAAAGCCCATTAATATCAAGTGAGAGCACAATATTTTTAATTTTGATATTAACAGAACAGCATGCCACAAAACACAGCAATGGGCGAGAATAAAAGGGCAAATACATAGAAAGCTTGGGAAAAATTATACCACACAACAATCAAGAAGTGTGTGACTAGCAAATATTTTGATAATTTAGTAGTTCCAGTTCTTCGTAAAGTTTTACCCAAAAGTCCTCTGAAATGCAGATTTATCAATATATTGGATAAAGGTAACCTACCTGTTCATTAAAGATTCATGTTCCTAATATATGAGGAAAATATTTTGTGAGGCATAAAATTACATGCAACAGGCAACAAAATCCCCCAGAATCTTGCCTCAGTCTCTCCCTTACAGAACTGGACATTATCAAAATCGTCCAAGGGACATTTTAGTCATAAAAATCAGGTTTTAATAGATCAGACTTTTCATGTATTCATTAGACTAACTCAAGAATTGCAGAGAAAAAAGGCTTGATAACCCTCAACACACAGAATTCTCAACTGAGTGCAATTCCTCCAGAAACTAAATGAATATTCTCCTCAGGTGGCTTCATGACAGTTATGCTCTCCTGCAAAAAAAATCCAGCCTAAAAAGACAAGGACCAAAGAAGCAGAAGGTAGAAAACTGGAAAGATAAAAAAAAAAATAATGGTAATAAAATAATACTTTAAAAGGACAGAAAGAAAAAAGATAGAAGTGAAAAGTTGTAGAGCTCTTAGTTCCCACTAAGTGACAAATAATTGAATCTTTATGCACATTTAATTTAAAACAGTTATTCTTGAATTTGTCATAATCCCCTTGACTTCAAAGCATTATTCACATCTTAATCCCCCTATCAGACAAGCTGATGTACCTGTCACCCATTCTCAATTGTCTAAATCATACATGTCATTTTGCTGTAAGTTCTGGTCAAAAAGAAATATTCCCAGAAGGTAGAGAGCTTCTGTAAAAGATGGGATGCAACTCAGAATGCAGTTCTGCAAAAAGAGGACATCTGTTTCATGTGTACTAGCAGTGGAAAAGTCGTAGAATAGAATAGAATAGAATAGAATAGAATAGAATAGAATAGAATAGAATAGAACAGAACAGAACAGAATAGAATAGAACAGAATAGAATAGAATAGAATAGGAGTAAAATAAAATAAAATAAAATAAAATAAAATAAAATAAAATAAAATAAAAAAACATAGAAGTTTTAGGCAATGGACCTAAAACTCATGAGGTAACAAAGCATTCATAATCTCACCTCTGCAGAAGCTCCTTTGTTGCCTAACCCTGGTATGTTAGTGCTTGGTTTTTAAAGCAGATGCAGCAGAAAATAACTGTCTTGGGTAGAGACTTATGGTGCAGGAACATTGTTTTATGCTGTATCAGCAACAATTTCACATCAGTAGTGACTATTCCCCCTCTGCTGTTGGGTGAGCGTCAAACAATGAAGAAATATTTCCCTGTGTGTGGAAATCTCAGTCCCATTCCATACTTTTCAAACATCACATACCATGTGATTTTCAAAACTAAATACTGTAACATTGTGAGTCAAAAGTGGATTAAAAAAAGAGTGAGGTGTACTCAGGAAGGAGAAAAAAAACTTTCTGAAATAATGAAAATGTATTTGGGAGTCACAATGGCAGAAAATTTGATGTAAATGAAATATTTTTAAAAGCCATCTGAAGTTATGTATTCTCTCTGGGTATTCAAAAGAAAGTTCTCATTAAAAGGTTTCTGTTCTGGGACCTCAACTAAACTATTTGCCAGTGAATTGGTTCAATAAAGATTTAGAAGTAATGGGGAGAGACAAACCAAGAGTTAAAAAGTGATACATTATTCTGGTCTCCATGCTTTTTGTCTACTTAGTCACACAATTAAAAAAATAAATAAAAAAAAATAAATATGACCCCATGCAAGGAAGAAGTAAAAAAAATAGAACTGTTTATGGAAAAAAACATACTCAGGTGAAGTGATCATGTTTGGGAATGATATTGTTTTGAAACCATACATGAAGAAGTTGTATTATCCATACTTCCTGGTTTACTGTTTGTGGCTTGCATTCTGTCCTACACAGGGAATAGAAACTGAAAGATTTTCTGCTGTTGGAGGAGACATGATCCCACCAGGTCATCATGAAACACATTTCATATTTTGGTCTTCCCCTGGTAAAATGCCACTGGTAATCACAGCAGGGAGATGTGGCCAGTAGGGAGTCTTCTGGATGATGTGGAAGAACTTTCCATCACTGTACACAAAACTGAACCAGCACAAGGAAAAAGATACTAATCACTTCCCTGAGAACCAGAATTACATCAATGATAAAGACAAACCCATCTCTTTTAACATTCATAGCATGAATGTGTTTAAAACAGCTAACTATATGACTGTGGAATGAAAATGCTAAACAATATGCTTAGTATCCATTCATTATCTACAATTTATGAATAAGGATTGTAGCTTAAATATATGATCTAGTGTTAACATTGGGAGAAGACAAAAAATTGTATTTCAGTGCAATTTGGTGGAATTTTTAAGAGGAGGTCATTAGTTTTGATACAAAGCAGGATGTGTATCTCACAAATGCTTGCAAACACATGTAACTGTCTGAAAAGTTACTGAAAATGTAAGCAATGATTCCTCCAAGAGAGATTTTCCACCTTCTGCTTTTAGGACAGCATGCCAAATTCCATGATTGTAATAAGTTATTCCTATCACTGGGGCAAATAACTGAAGTTCAGGTGTAAGATGTGTCATCTTCCATGGAGTGCCAGTTTAAATGAAATAAGCGTTACACATTAATAATCAGCTTTGAAGGCTAATTCCATAATTCTAACCCTCCTTGCAGTTTTTGACATTGAAATCCCCTGAGAAATGTCAGAGTAAAACTGACAGTTTCCTCACAGATTATACAGTCCATCAACTCAACATCACAATTTATTTTATGGGCATTTTTCAGTGGTTAGGGTAAAAACTATGCAAAAGCACATATGGAGGGTTGGGAGTGGAATTACATGTTTCTACATGTAGCTTGGAAAAAGAAATGTGCTTCTGGGTTTGATTTATGACACTAGTCACTCAGGAAATATAATACACTTTCAACTATTATTAAAATAATAATGTTCTTTCAAAGAAATAGAAGATATCTTCAAAGCATCAAACATTTTGCCATTAACTTGATATAAATTGATAATTTTAGACAATAAAGAATAATGTAGGCTATAAACAATAACGAAAGAAAAGGTCAATCAGAGGCATTAAAATTTAAAGGCTGAATTTAACTTTTGTTGCAGAAAATTACTTTCACTAATGCCAAGTGCTGCTTTGCTCTGGGTCAAGACAACACTTATGCATGTGATTAATCTAAAACATATGCTTCCTTCCATTCAGCAAAGTACCTAAGCCTATTCTGAACATTAATACAATAGCTTTATCTTTTCACTGAACCTGGGACTTACAGAGCTATGAGTTGTGTTTTCCTAGGATATTATTTTTATGAGAAAAAAAAAATATTTTCTGTAAGAATTTGTGGTGTTTTGGTAATTTCATTTAAATTTTATTATTTTCCACGTAGCAAAAGAAGTAAAACATATCATACTGGCATTTTTAAAAGGAGATTTAAGCCATTTACTAATCTTTAATTACACCCTTAACTGTGTAGGCATTTGTTGCAACTGTACTGACATGGTCTGCTCTCAAGGAGGCTTGTGCATTTTTGTGGTTGGTAGGTTTTTTTGGGTTTTTTTTTTCTGGTGTGTGGTATGTTTTTGATTTTTTTTTTTTCTTTCTTTTTCTAACAAGTTGATATTGTTTACCTTGCCGGATATTAAACCATATTTAGAGTACAGTGGGGAAAGTCTGTGCAGATTTTTGTAAGTATATTTTTTAACACTGGCTATACTATTCACTACTGCTCCAAAGCACTGGAAAAAATTCTTTCTCAGATTTAATGATCTCATAGTTCTTCAACTGAGGGTAAGAATGATATTAGCTGCTTGTGTTCCATTTCTAGGGGTCATGTAATTTATACTTTTTTGAAGAGAACTGGAAAAAAGAGGGATCATATGCAAAGTGAATTGAAAGGGAAAGCATAAAATAGAGATGCACTGCTTGTGCTAAGCTATGAGAAATGCTATTTTAAAATTCTTAATAAAGCCACATGGTGCTAGTGTCATATATGTTGCACTCTTTTTTATATTCAAGTAATTCTTAAACCATCAAAATGGGAGTTTACCTTGCACTTTTTGTCATGATCAAAGAATTTCTATACATTCACTCATTATTCAATCACTAACATGAGAAAAAATTCCAGTTACACCAGTGAGATCATCTTAATTTCCATTCTCTTTCATACTATAAGGGTTTTAGTACAAATTCACATATGAATTTACTTTTTTTTGCAAATATTCATTAGTTCTTTATATTCTCAAAATAGTATTTTTTCACTTCTTTTCTCTTTGTTTTATACTTATCCTTACATGTTTATTTCAGCATAGAAAGACACACTGAATACACTGTGCAGAGACTTCTTTTAGGAAGGATGAACCTTGACTTCCCCACTAAAAAAAAAGTTGAAAAATCACAGATCATGTCTGTAAATCAGCAGAAAATATAATTCAAATATAAGTCTCCAAAATGAACATTCAACTCCATGACCTGCCTTAATCTTTACACTTGCCTCATCAAGAAGGCACGAGGTAAAAGAGATCTACAGGAAAATAATTTGTCCTTGTGTAACAGCAGAAAATAACTTGCTGGGTCAGGCCTGAAAAGTCTCATATTATTTAGCTGTTTGTATTTAAGCAAACTAAATTCTGCTGCTAAGAAAAATGTGCATTAGCATTATCTGATAAATATAGTCCCAAACATTAGCTAGGTGTCTAACTGCTACAAAGTCAACTAATCCATTGAAAAAATTAAAACCTGAACCCAGTGGAATATAATTGAGTTTATATAAAGGAATCTGTGCTCCAAATACTTAAAATAATGCTAGTAAGTTCCTATTGCAGCACACTGCTCTATTTAAGTCATCATAAAACAGGCATGCAGGTATATATGTGAGCAAGACAAGGATGCTCCAACAAGGAAAGAACTTTTCATGTAATATCTTCTTTAAATAATCCATACATTAATTTTCAAAAGGATGTAAGCACTGGCAAAAAATCCCTTCTCGTTGTCAGAGGATTACTAACTTAAAATTACGCCTTCAACATTCACTCAACTTTATTTTCCAAGCCAAATGGAGATACAATATTAGGAATAGAGTCCTCAAAAACTGTCTGCAATAGTCAGGTCTCTGCTATTTGACATAGTTAAGATTATTTGGGAGTAGTATTTCTTCTGAGGATCTGTTTTCAATCCTCTTTACTATCCACGGACATACTGAAAAGATCAATCGCCCTATGGGATGAGAGTGCATAAAATATTATAGACATTAAATCCTCCCTAAATATTCAGATGCATTTTTCAGGTCTGCACATTTCATTCCACAGTTAAATGATTAAGACACATTGGGCTCCAATCTGAGAATATGTTTAAAATCTGGAGCTATGTCAGACTGCTGTCTGAGTTTGCAAAAGGATTAGCAATTTGTGACTTGTGTCAAAATATCTGGCCTAAAGTGACAGAAATAATATATTTTCCTGACTTAATGAATGTGAAAAAATCTGGCAAAAGAAAATAAAAGACCCCACCACACAGCACATTGAAATCAGAGGCATTTATCCCTATCAGCTCACAGTATTTCAGCAGCAGTGATTGCATTGGTCAGAATTTTAGAAGGGACACCTTTTGTGCCACCTTGAACTGGTCACATAAACTCATTAGGGGTCTTATGAAAAAGAATAGAGCCATTAGAAATTTTGATTATATTGCACTAATGTGATAGTCAGTATCTATGGAAGTTCCAGGGACCACATAAGGGCTCTCTAGAATTAAAATGAGTAGCTGTATATGGTGATATAGTCTTATACACAAGCAAAAGAGAAGGTAAAGATAGTCCACAAATGTGATACAGAAGGGAAGGGATTTCTGTGTGGAGGTGCAGAGTCTTTACACAGAGCCTCACTAACCAAGGCTTTTCCTCTTCCATGATTTTGACAGGCTAAACTTGTGCTGAGACTGTGAGGGTCATATCAGATCAAACACCACATAAAACCCTCACTAATGATCTAATCTAATGATTGCTATCATAACAACTAGGGACAAAGGTCATGAAAAAATTTTTACAAAGGAAGGATTCAGCTCTAAGGTCTGAGCTTCTATCTAGGCTTTGGTGATGAAAGGAGGAAGAGATGTGTTGGGCATGGATAGAACAGCTACATTAAACTGGGGATGGATTTCAGAAGGACTCAGATCCCCTGTCCTGTCTGTCTCCGTGGTGTGGAGCCTTAGACAGCCTACTGCCCTTCTGCAGAACTTCAGCTGGGGATGTCTAAATTGGCCATTCTGGAAAAAAAGGGGAGAGGAGCGTATCCATTGGCTCCTGATGACACAGATGAGCTGCTAGCAACACTTCTTTTTACTTTTTTATCTAATATAATTTTTCTATATAAATATCAGCCAAATAAGAAAAACATAACAGTCATATATCATAAAAGGATGATACAATATTAAGAGTGCATCTTATAATGCAAAAATATTAACTAAACATTTTCCCTGGTTTTAATTATGATGACTAACACCTTATTGACTACTAGTCCAGTGTTACTAGGCTACTCTTCAAACAATGACATAGACTTCACCATGTGCTGTCACTTAGAAAAATACTTCCTCTCATAAGTAAATGTGGCAGAATCTAAAAATCATTATAATGAGAGCTGGAATATTTCAGTTACCCCCAAAAAATTACCACACAGGTGGATGATTTCTTTCTCTATGGGATAACACTATTATTCCTCTGTATGGATTCATTCTCTCTGGACCATCTGTGTTTAATCTTGCAAAGGGCAGGTCTAATACGATGGAAAATTAATTTCATATGGCTGATCAATTCACACACTCTACCAATCTCCCAATTTGAACTTATGCTTCATGTACGGCCAGATTTAGACAATACTCAAAAGTAATGAATGCCATTCACCTAATTTTATAGATGGAGAGCACTGTCAAAAAAACCTGTTGTCTGTTATAAATGTAAGAATTACTGATAAGAGCACCTATGCTGTTACAGAATAGTTGACTTTCTCCAGAGCATTTCACTAAATACATAGGTATTTGATTAATGGTGCATTGTGGAATTGTTAAGAAATACAAACAGTTGACATAAATCAAAGTACAGTTCTTATGAGGTAACATTGATGAATTCTCTTTTACTGAAGGTTTCCCTAAATTTTATTGTTGCTAGAGAGAGGTTTTTTTTGTTGTTTTTTTTTTTTTAATTTAGCAGTGATTTAAACAATCATACGACTTCATTCCTAGTAAAGTTTACAAAAGTACTGAGGAGGACAAAATAAGAAAGAGAAAATGTTAATGAAAGCTCAGGTTATGGAATGCTTGGTATAGTGAGTTAAAGGTCAGAAGCTTGCTAAGTAGATTTTAATATAACCATATCCAAAGTGTTGCATCTTGCAATAGGGAACAGAGTTTGTATCGGAACTACATCAGAAGACCCTAGAAGATGAAAGTTCAGATCCTTCTTCAGACTGCTTTCATGTCTCAGACGGAGGTGGCTCATTTGGGATCTTGGATACCTCAGATGCCTTAAAGCTGACACTGACAGGCAACACCAGCAATGTCTTCACTTACCTTGTTATACAAAACTGATGATTAGGTGCCTTAGCAAAGCGTGTAAACTGGGATAACTTTCTGCTCCAAGTCAAGATCTTTGGGTCAAGTGCAAACCGCTAAAAGGAGATTTCTCACTGAGATGCCATGCCAAGAACTCAGCACTTGAGTCCGTGAAAGAGGAATCTCAAACAGAGGTGGGGCAGTGACCTTGCCTCTACACACACCATGGAATAGCATGTGTGATTCCAGTGTCCACACTTCCAGAAGATGTGAAAATACCACAGAGAGTTCACAGGAAGGACACAAATAAGATTGAGGAATCCTGGTGATAGGCAGTATAAGGAGCTATATTTATTCAGCTTATCAAAAGAAGTGAAGAGGTGGCTTGATCTCTGTGCATAGGGACTTACACGAGGAAAAGATGTGGAAAAGATAGTGGGAGACTTTTCAACTTTGCTATCAAAGGCATATCAAGGTTAAATGACAGGAAGCTGAAGTTAGAAAAATTTAACCTTGCATAAGTGGCTATTTCCTAACACTAAAAGTAGTAAAATACTAGAACAATTAATATTTAAGTCAGAGAAATAGTGGTGTTACCCCTTTTTCCCTTTTGCAGCACAGCACCTTTGTTGTTTGTTGTGAGCATACATGTTGTCTTCACCTAATTAATTTTCTCTCTGAGTTAGGTACCATTTTAACCTCTTGAAATGTATGCATATTCAACTTCCAGAACATGAAATGCTTTAATATAAAAGAAATGTGGAGCATATGGATGGTTTGGGGCAATTTGGCAGTCTGTGGTGTGGGCAAGCAGACCAGAGGATGTGAATGAACCCCTCTGGTAAAAGATTTTATGACACATGTTGTCCACTTGGCAGAACTTCCTATCTATTTAGTGGATGGAGCACCAAATGGTGGCTTTTCACCTATCTTCAAGGACATTGTGTCTCTAAGCAAATATTTTCAGCGCAAGAATTTGTCACACATTCTATTTAATGAAGAACTGGCCAACACCCACTTCTATTTGGTCAGTGCAACCAGATGTTCCTCCTCCTTAATCCTCTGAAAACAGTGTAGAGATGAGGTAATAGGAACAAGCATGGAGACAGAGCAACTTGGCAGGTCATTGTTTGTTTTGATTATAAAAATATGTCAGAAGCAACACTATTATTGTAAAATAATAGACATAAACATGTCTACAATTTTGCTTCTCAACAAAGCTGGAAGAATGATGTCATTACCACATGTTGGTCAAGAGCACGAGAATTATGTCATGTCAAAGTTAAGCTGGGGTGACCAGCACAATCTCTCAAGACTTGCATGTGAATTCACTCTAGTTTGTTAAAGCAAGAGCTGAGGAGCTCATCTGGTTGGTGTAGAGGGGTAAACAGAAAGCTTATTGAACAATTAAACCTTGTCTTGGTTTTGAATTGAATCACAGAACACATAGAAAAATAAGTGGCCTTCCCACACTCAAAATATTAAAGGCAATGTAGTTTAGAAAGAAAAAGTTATAACTTGACTGAACTGTCTTCCATGCAAAAAAATACAACTGCTGCTTACTAAAGGCAAGTCCTCTCTAACAGGACTAAAGACAGAATTTAGAGCCAGTCTTCCCTGATAAGCAGAATCTCACTTAGCTAATTGAGGAGGAAATAACATAATGAGGAATACATAAGATAAGGTACTCCTAGAGGAGAATCCCAAAAAAACCACCCATGTATTTTGAGGAAAGGGTGGCTTCGTTCATCAGTCTCCCGAAGTGGGTAAATACAGCTGTAGGCAGTTTACTGAGTTAAATGAGGCACTGAAAATGGCACCCCGCCAGCTCCATGTACATATTAAAAATTTACAGTGTGTTCTGAAGGAAAAATTCTTCATGCATTGTTCTTTCCCATAAATTTAATTCCCTCAACAGGTTTTGTCATGCAGAGATGCCTTCCTCTCCAGGAATCAGCTCTATCTTGTCCCCACGTAGCTTGCAGAAACTTGGGATATTGTTTCTGCACATTGTTTTCTTTTGGAATTTCTACTAATTTTGCAGGTCCTATGGAGGCAGAGAAATTTTTTAGCTGTACTTGGTGAAACTCCCATGTGGCCTTGCAAAAGTTGCTTTGTGAGTTAGTGAATAAGGCACTCTGGATCATCGGAAGGCCTCCAGAGCACCCCTAAAACCTGTTGCTCTACTAATAGATAACTCATAAAGATGAAATCATTACCTGACTGCAGACAGATCCTTTGATTTATCTAAGGTTCATTAGTACTCACCCAGGGTATTTTGAGCTATACAGAACAGTGTCAGAGTACTCTTTTACTGGCAGCTAAATGTGGTGAAACACAGAGAGAAAGCTCTTCCTTCAGCACTTGTCACCCGCTGCCAAAACTGAGAAGTTTATAAAAACACAAAAGGAAGATACTAAATGCACGTGCTTCCCCCCTTCTCTGCCCCACCCTGCCTTGTTGGCATCAAAGTCAACAAGAGAGACAAATGTCAATTGGATGAGAATCAAAGTAAAAGAAGATTTTTTTCTGAACTTTTCTTCATCTTGTTTATCTGGTTTGAAGACTTATCTCAGATTTTCTTCCACAGAGTACATGGAAAGGATGCATATGTATTTCCTCATGAGAAATCTGGGGTGCAGGGTCTCTGGCTCTTGTTTTCTTAAGGAAAAATAATATTTATTTTAATGAATTTGCCTTCATGTTTGGATGAAATACAAAAAAAAAACATGGAAGAACCCAATCTTTTCTGACCTGCACTGATTTTTATCATTTGGAAGCATTTAATGAAGTCAGAGATAATGAACCCATTTACTGGCTGGCATTTAACTTCCTAATGTTTTCTTGGACAAGACTTTGTAATATGTTCTGCTGTAAACACCAGTAGCTGTTCTATCCGCAAAGTCAGCACTCCTGTTTTTCCTAATTTGTAACTTATTTCTAAATGGCAGAAAAACATTGGGTATTTTGCCGAAATGTTTAAATTTCGTAAAGCAACATTGATCAGAGTCAAAGTAATTAAAAACAGAGAAAAATATAAAAGGCTTTTGTCAGTGACTGTACTTATATATTTTTAGAATTATAATAACTGACAACAGCTTTATGAAACTGAACAGCCTGGAATTCCAAAGTGAAATCAACTAAACGAATATTGGAATAGAATGCAGTAAACCATTTTATATTTAATATTTCAAATGGATATATAGTGTATAATAGAATTTATAAGTAATTTGACTTAGAAAAATATATTTGGTTATACTCTGGTGGTACAACACAAGTTTTATGTAGAATTAAACAAATTTCTTGTTGGTTTATATGATCAACATATTAAGACAAAATGCATGGTATAATGGAATTTCTATAACCACGGAAAGCACAAAAGAAGCTGCAATGTATCACAGCACAATGTGCTTGTGAAAGATTTCAAAGCACATTTCAATTACTACATAGCAGGATTAATACCTTCTGCAGAGACTGTTTGGGGAATGAACATTATAGCTGCGTTTTTCAAGAACATTAGATGCTCTGTTCTAAGGCAGTTCCAAGGTATAATTATCTGCTAATGAAGCAATCTAATTCTGCTTATCTTTGAGAAACTTTTGGCTCCATGATTTATAGACAAGAGCTCAGTGTTCTGCAAGACACAGCTCAAACCTGTTTTTGATATGAAAAGATGAATTTGTGGTTGTATAAGTATATAAGATTTTATACAGGAGGCAGAATGCTCCTTTTCACAAACTGTACTGCACCTCACAAACCCACGCTAAATCAGGATGCCATATGGTATGCTTGTGATCAGGGCTTTGGGGGATTTCCACTGTTCCAAGGAAAACCAGAAATGCTTCATTTTCTTACCAAATGGCTATTCAGAAATGGATGATTATGCAAAATTTTGTTGAAAGCCAACAACAAAATAAATGTCCCTGCAACATGGGATTAGTGATCTACCAACATCCAGAGCCTTAACTGCATGTTAGGTTCCAACAGGTTCCTCTTTGGCCTGCTCAGTAAATGGGAAGAGGCAATGTTGCAGAAGATACAGTCCTGCTATTCAGTCATGTGCTTAAATGCCTCTCTAAAAATCACCTCATTTATATACCATTAATAACTTAAGAACCCTGCAGTTTTTACTAAGAGGGTCACAGCCTCCTTACTCCATCAGCTCAGGGAGCACTACTGAAACTTCTAGTTAAGGTCTCTGACCACAGAGCAAGTAGTTTTCTATGCTGATACTGCTGATTCATAATTCTACATGGAAGTGTGCATCTAAATTCATATACTGCATTAGTTATGTACCTGGAAACACAGAACTTTATCATAAGGGGCTCCCTCCTTTCCTACATCCCAACCCTTACACTTCACAATGTCTGAGAAGTGCTTTGTTCAAATACCTATGAGCCAAAACATACCTTGTGCTACTCAGACATGAGGAGGTGTAAAGAGGCATGTAGTAATATTTTAAATTTTTTGAATACTAGTTCATTTGCTACTGTCCTTTCCATGACAGTCAAACGGTGAGAAAATGGCCAGAGAGATGAGGTGGAAGAAACAGGGGAAAGTAATTGGATGTTTTTGGAAGAGGATACTCTGACACCAGATAGATCAGCAGAGACTAAACTAGTTTTCTTGCAGAAGGATCTTTTTCTTTCACTTCCTGAAGTTACAACATATCCTTATCACTCAAAGAAAGCAATTTGCCCACTCAGCCACATACCATATGTTATTTTTAACCTTTCATATAAATGGCAACTGTCTTTTTTAATCCTGATGGTCAGCTTTTCAGATAACAAGAAACAGTATAGCTACTTATTAGTATAGCAAATATATTTCCTGTTGGTCTATACAACCAAAAAAAAAAAAAAAAAAAAAAAAAAAAAAACCCCAAAAAAACGGAATTTTTCCCATGATTTCAGTGTGGGTAAAATTTTAGAACCTCATAGTGACAAGGGAGAATAATGAACAAAAATAAGGGAAGGAAGGACAGTGACAGATAAGGGGACAATCATGGGCAGGGGACAATCATGGGCCACACAGTCTTATATGTATCTTGTTTCTCATTTCTTTTTATTGGCTTCTATTTTTATTATTCTGTTGTTTGTGCTTTCTAAAATCGTATTCCTACATATACAGTCATTGTTTTCTTCAAACTCTACTGGGAAGCCTGACAGGAGGTTTGTGAGAGGAGCAATGAAGACATGTAAATTTGTCTTATTTTAGCATTGCTTATTATTTAGCTCCTTCCTGAGTTTCATAAGACAGTGTGTTTCTGCTATTCATACAACTCTGGAACTAAGTGGTGTGCTGGAGTCCTAACTTTTGAGATGCTTCTCATTTTGACAGCAGTTGAAAGTGCACAGAATGGATTGGATCCTTGGAGGTTGCTTCTGGTGATGTTTTCGTTTGTTTTGTAGAAAAGAATACCTCATTACTCAGAAAAGATTAATTTAAAACATTTGCTTGAAGTAAATCCCTTAACTGATTTCTATGACTATACTTTAAAAAACTTCATATGAAATTAATATTTGTTCAAGCCAAGAATTCCTGGCCATAGGGGAGAGAAAGAATTCTCTTGGAGAGTGCTGTAGCATCAGCTCCATGGCAAGTGCTCAGCTCTGCCAAGAGACATCATGTGAAGCAACTAAACAAAACCATTGACCAGCAGCCCTTCCTGACACCTGCCAGTTAAAAGCAATCTTATCCTTGGGTTATAGAGCATCTCCATCTATTAAGTCCCACCTGACAAAGTGCATTTCCAAGAATCCCTGGTTCAGTTCCTAAAGCTGTCAACACATGTGCCTTCAGCAACCTAGATTTGATGCCCAAGGAGTTTTACATGCTAATTTAAGATGAGAGGCTGGTACTTCTGCTAAGTCTTTAAACCTGCTCTAATAGAGCTGAGTAAGAAATTATCCCAATTTCTAAGATGTCCAGAAAATTTCTATTTTTGCATAAGAAATATATCCAAAATATTGATGATATGTTCTTCTTATTGATCTCTGCAGTATTGTTTCACTCAGCTGTAAACATCATGAAGGAGCTTACATGCACTTGCTGAACAAGACGAATATAAAGAAGCTGAATTTACCAAAGCTTTCTTATGAAATTCCATCTCCCATCAAACTAACAGATATTTTGATATATGATGTATTATTTAATTTCTTTAAAAATCAACAACAGCAAAAATCCAAACCCTGACAGATTTAGCTAAAACTCCCCCTAAAAATTTACTATATTTTCTTAAGTATTATTATATCAGCTTATCTAGTAAAAAACACACCAAAAGAACCAAGATGAAAAAGTCTTTGAATTCTTTGCATAATTCTCCAGAATATACTTTCAAATATTAGTGAGTTCCTCTGAGCACAAACTAAATTATATTCCAACATTACATTTCATCAGAGAAAATATCTGTCATATGAGAACTGTGAATAAGTGAATTTATTTTTTTTTTTTAGCCACAGAAGCTTTGTTGGAATCTAGACTGAAAGAATGTAAACCAAACTTCTTACCTCTGATGGATGTCCAGCTCTTATAAAAGTACAGAGTGGATCAAAAGCTCCTGTTCCACAAGCCAGAAGATGGGTCCTGTTGTATCGGTGAAGGACACGGATGTAATTTGCACATTCATCCTAGTTTACATAAAAAAATAAACAGAGAAACATTCGCTTTTAAATTTTGTTTGTTTGTTTTTCCTTTTTTTGTTGTTGTTGTCGTTTGCTTTTTTTTAATATATATATTTTTATGCGCCTATAGCTGATGTTCTAATAGTAAATGCTTCTATTTCACTTCATGTTACTAACTCTGCGCCACCACTTTTGTGGATGGGAACTTTTACATTAAAAAGCAAGTTTAGAGCACTAATTGATCATGCTTTATTTTAGATGCTTAACCTGTTAAGAGTTACTGAATTATAAAATACACACTTTTGTGCTTTAGTCTTGGAGATAGTCTGCAAATCTGATTAGATCTTTACTACATATTATTGGATACATAAGACATAGAAGTAAGATTCAGAGCATAAGATGTGAATGGTCAGCAAACAGCTTCTCTCTAGAGTCAAATAAACTTCATATCAAGAAAAATATTTTTTTAAATAGCACTATTAATTTATTGTATTTTAAAATTGTTAATCAATATTTTTTGTATTGTATAGACACATACTTTGTATGTTTCCACTATTTAAACCCCTTTGAAGAGGAACTATTCATTTCCCCCAGGCCAATACTTTGGGACTCATTAGTGTATTTGCAGCTTCATAAATATTACAATTAAAACATTTTCAAACATCCCTTTGAGATGTGGGATCGTTATTCCTGTGCTAAACTAGAAATGGAGACAGTGAGATAAAAGTATCCCTTTATTTTGAGACTCCTGGGATATGGTTTTAGATTTGGTATTTTGCAATGGTTTCTACGAGTGGAGCAAAATTACTGTTCATTCAATTAACTGCTCAACATTTCTGCAACTTAGAACCCTGAGCTTTAAGAGTCACATCAATTTTAAGACATTTAAAATGGAATTAATCTGAGCTAACTTTAGCTGTTCTGGCATTTAGACGTGTAATTTATGCAATTTTCCCAGGCTTTTTCAATAGTCAGTGAAGTAGGCTAGACATCCCCAAAAGGCAATTAATAAAATCCTGAAATGAACATGTAAAACATGTTTGTTTGCTATTTTTTCCTTTGTTGAAAATTTCGAGTTCTCCACTGATGACTACTCTCATTTTTGGACTGCTGTATTTGTGTGAGGAAAATCCTGGGTCTTTAATAACTAACTGAAAGAAATCAACATCAAAAAGGAGGAGTCTGCAGGGGAATCACGGGCAGAATTCAATACTTGAAATCCACATTAGGTTCAAAACTAAGAAACCATATTTCTTTCTTCAAATCCTTGAATCATTCAGTGTGTCTTCCAAATGCTCCAGCAAATAAAAAAGGAAAGGAATCTCCCCTGCTACCTGATTCTTCCTTAACTGCTCTTCCTTAAGATATATCATGATACTTCTAGAAGTAAGTAACCTACACAAGACGTAACCTGTTGTTATAATTAAATATTATGCATATGCAAAGGGCAAATCAACCTTTTAATATCTTGGGTTTGGAATTTCTTGATTTGTAGCTAATTTTCTCCATTTCCTTTTTAAGGAATTATAAACAGATGAATCAAGAGAAGAATGGGTTGAAAACAATACCATGTAATCCTCCTTGTATGGATCAGCACTCAGTGAGAGAGGCATCCACTGTTTATGTTCATTTCCCAAATGTTTGCTGGCTGGTGGTACCATAACGCTATTCCATAGGTATTTTATGATGCCATGAAGTTTTTGAATAGAATCTTTATGGGGCACTGATGTTCCTCCTGATTCTCCCTCTCCTCCAAGCATGATCTTCCTGACATTCCCTCTGTTTGCTCTCACTGGTGGTCTGTTCTTTACTCTATGGTTTCCTTTTTTATTCATATTCGCCTTCAGCTCTTGATCTTTGTGCCAAAATCATTTTAGGGACTTGATATTTATTTTTAAATAGGAAAACTCTACACATCTTTTTCCTCCTGTGTGCCTTTGTAGGAATGCCTGAAAAATTCTGAAAAAAAACCCCTAGGATGCAGAAATACCAAACACAGAAAAATAATTCCAAATGGCTAGACTTGATCATTTACAAACAGATGACAAAAGGTGCTGTTCTGGGAAGTGTTCTGGGAAAAAGTATTGCTGTTAACCCTACCAATAAAGTACTATACAAAGAGCAAGGAAGAGATGTATCATGCAAGGGGACATTGAAATAAGATTTTCTTTATATTATATCAATTAATTATATACCAGTGCTGTCTTTAGGAT
The DNA here is from genome assembly GCF_963662255.1 of Cinclus cinclus. NCBI lineage: Eukaryota > Metazoa > Chordata > Aves > Passeriformes > Cinclidae > Cinclus > Cinclus cinclus. The sequence continues at coordinate 13,162,872 of NC_085049.1, forward strand.
GCTCCATAGATATATTAATATATCTGTGGAATTTTATTAATCTGAAACTTCTCAGTGTGGAGGAGTGAAGCATCTCTAGAGAATTTGATTTCTGTATCTGAATGATTTACAATTCTGATAAAGTTACTCAGAGTAATTGAAAACTCTCACACCACAGGCTAACAGGTGTGATTTCTGGCACAGTGGATGACAGCTGAAGGTTTTTTTTTCCCTTACCTTCACTAGAATCAGAAAAGCATGGCCTTATTTTAAGAGTATGGATGTGTTTTTAAGAAAAGCCCTTTTTAACTGTCCTATTAAGTTTGTTATTATCAGTCTCTTAAGTCTCTGAAACTGTTTATGACTACAATACATGTAATTTTACTGCTACAACACAAACTGATAACTTTTGAAGGTTAAACAAGCTTGTAAAATTGACCTGTTCTGTTATATAGAAAGAGGCAGCTAAGTGCATGTGAAGTATTTAAAAGCTGAGAAGCTTATTACAATATTATCAGTTCTACTTAATAATTATGCCTTGACTAACAGACCTTTTGCAAAGGAAAATAAAAAGAAGGGACAGCATGGAAATAAGCAAAAAAGTTTTAAACAGAGCAATATTTTTCTAGAGTTTGTAGTGTGACAAATAGCATTAAGAAATTAAAATTGACAATGGTTTGATTTTAAAACATTATGGTATTAAGTCAATATTGGCTAAGAAAAATGAGGGTGAAAAGAAAAATAGTAGGAAAGCTTTTGATTCTAATTTAGATTCCTTTCAGGTTGCGTAATTTATCTTACTGAATACTGAGCATGACAATGAAAACTACTAAGGTTTCCCTGATATTAATTAGTGTTACTCATTCACATAGTCCATAAATAATTAAGTCTCATGTGAGGATCAGAATACTGTTTGGTATTACAATATTTCCAGCTTTTAAAATTTCAATGTATTTTTCTTAAAGACTCTGCTTCTAGGATCTTTTGATTATTTAAAAGTTCTGTGTTTTTTTTCTGTAAAAGGAGTAGTTACACCAAACCTTCATGGTGCAGAGAAATGTGGAAAACACATGAAGCTCTTTAAATGACCACATTAATACAATGCAAATTTGAGGATTTAGAATAAAAAAAAAATTAATTGCAAAAAGGTTTTGAGTTTTAGGAAAACATGAGTCCAAGGGGTTATCTTTACTTTGAAACAACAGTGCCTATTTCTCCATTTATTTAATGAAACAAATATTGTCACAGTATCAGAAAATATGTAGCAGTAAAAGAAGGATGGTAGAGCTTTAACTAACAATAGCCTATGCTGAGAGGTAGTATCAAGTAAAGGCCAAATAATTTAGGTCGGGGATTCATTTAATATGACCCTAAAGTTCAGCCACTGTAGAAAACCACCATCAAAGAGGGTCACTTCTAGGCCAGGTGAATGGGAAGAGTTGGGGTAGCAGTAGTAGTAGTAGTAGTAGTAGTAGTAGTAGTAGTAGTAGTAGTAGTAGCAGTAGTAGTGCTTTCCAATCTGGTTCCAGTGCCTTAATGTGGAGAGTCCTCAAGCTTTTACTTCAGAAGAAATCTTTCTAGCTTCCTAATTTACTGGGAATATATGGTGGTTATGGTCGAGGCTGCTGTTTGCTGTGTTTCTTGCAAAGCTTGTATGTCCCTTCCATGTCCTACATTCCTGTCACTGCTCCTGTAAAACTACCATAATTTTCAGGTCCCTTGGTTCAGTGGAAGCTCTCTCAGCTGTGGGATTTATTAGATGTACTCTCTGTGTGTTTACGAGGTGCAGATAATGAGCTTGGTGCACTGCAAAATTAAAAAGAGCTCCCCTCCAGAAGAATTTCCATCCTGCTGTGTGTCAGTGAGTTTACAGGTCTTTTCCCAGGAACCGATTGCAGTCAGGGTACTGAACTGCAAGAACAGAGCAGTTCTGAAGTTCATTAAAACAGAATACTTTTAATAGCAGAACATGAAACCTATAGGATGATATAAATTACAGTGTATTTTATAATTAGTAGTAACTTAAAAGCTCTTTTGAATGTATTTTAGAGAATGTGAATGTCAAAGAAAAAGTGGAATGTGAATATGGAGAAGATATTCCATGTGTACAAAAAGAAAAGGACATAGAAATGGAAAAGGAGAATTATTAAGGAACTTTCTTTGATAGCACCACAATAAGAATCAGAAGAAAGTTCAGATGATCAGAAGTGTTCATTGCCTGTTTATGAGCTGGTTTGAAGAGCAATTAAAATAATAATTTATTGTGTTCACTGTAGTTGCATGTTTTTAACCTACAACACTTAACTTTAAATCTGTGCTTTAATCTCTCTTAAGTTAGGGATGCCTGAATCCTTGTTTTGGACCAGCCACTGGTATAATTAAAGTATATTTAATCTGTAATTAGTGATACTTACAGCATCTCTTCCTTTAATTATGCATTCTTCTGCCTGCAGAGGTGTACTAGGCCAATGGATCTGAGAAAAAAAAATAAAAAGAAAATAATTTAATTCAGTCTGATCATGGCAAACAAGCTTTCCCACTATTTGTCACAAGAAAGATTCTCAGATCAGAAGTACAAAATCATAGAACAGCCCAGGTTGGAAAGTACCTCAAAAGATCATCTGCTCCAGCCCTTTGCAGAAATGGGAGCCTAGATGAGATTATCACTCTGTCCTAGACATCTTTGAACACCCCACTGACAAAAACTCCACCATGTCCCTGGCTCCTTGTCAAGGGAGAGCCTCTTTCCTCTTTGAGATACCATTTAAATACTTAAGTACTGAAATACTGTGATGAGTTTCCCCTGAACCTTGCTTCCCCTGAGAGAAAGACCTTCAGTCTCTCCTTTGTTGGAACATAACTATCTTGATTAGGGTAGCACTGCAAACTTCGTAGTAGTCAACAGGAAGTTAAATCCTGTTGATTACCAACAGGTAGTTAAACAGGAAGTTAAAGGAGGTTAATGTATAGAGCATTTTATATAAATTCAGTGGAAGCATCTATGCTAAATTTTCAGTGATTCTCAACATAGTTATGATTTTTTTAATTACTAATTTCCTGATTGGAGTGACACTTAGGAAAGAAAATGGTTTACAGTGAGGTTAATAAGGGTCAGCAATTTACCTTATGGGAATAGGATCAGCTCTTCACAGTCAATTAGTAGAAGTGAAGCCAAATTACATAAGTGAGTTTGTTTCAGCTACCTACTGTATAACATTTATGTTTCATCCCAGATGCACGATTTGTTTGGATGAAAACAATATTAAACAATGACTGATCACACTGGAATGATTACTTAATTTCTTACAACATTTAAAAGTGAAAACAAAAACATGTTCATTTCAGTGGTATCAGGCTTGGCTGAAACCAAGTAAATATCAAAAAACTGATGTCATTATTAAGATATTTTTGTTAATAATCTAATCACAGTTTTTTTCCTGACTGGAAAACATTTTAAAATCAAGTGGGGATAAATTAGGAATCCTAGATGCCTAAGGATTGAAAGTAAAAGACCCACTTCTCATTAATATCTTCACTAACAACTTGGATGTGGAAATCAAAGGAATACTAAGTAAATTTGCCAATGACACTAAAATGGAGCTGTTGACTCTCTTGAAGGCCGAGGCACTGCAGAGAGACCAGAACAAATCAGAGGGCTGGGCAATCACCAACTTACACAAGGGTAAGTTCATTGTGCACCTGGGACAGTGCAACCCCAGTTCTGTGCATGGATCAGGGAATGAGAGACTGGAGAGCAGCTGCAGAAAGGGACCATTGGATGCTGGTCAATGACAAGCTGAGTATGAGCCAGCAGTGCCCTGGCACTTTTTAGGTCTCACATCATCTAAATCCAAGTTAATCAGAACATCTGTTTTCAGTCAGATGGTCTTATAATCATCTCTGCATGACCAAAAATTACTCTCATCTTGTCTCTACATTGCTGCTGTATAGTCTGGGAAGAACTCTACTGAACTCCCATGAAGGCACACATACAGTCATCCTGGTCAGACCTTTCCTGGTTCATGCATTGCAAAACTCAGGGTCCACAGTCATTTATTTTACTCACTGGTCAGGAATTGAATGAAGTTTGGGTTAAGCTTGTCCTTAACCCAAAAAACCTAGAAGTTATGAGATCTCTAGGATCTCTCCAGGCTAAAACTATGAAGCCACAGCTTACACTTCCCAAAGATATGTTTGAACTAGCAAGCTAAAATGAGAGCTTTTACCCACACCAGGTGTAAGTGGCTGTTAGGAGCAGAGAAACCACAGAGGGAATAAAAAACTTGACTCAGCAACCTGATATTAAATACACTGTGTGTAGGTGATTATTTTTGTATTTGGACATTTAAGTCTCAGTGCTGTTGAAAATACTTTGTTATGTACATTTTACACTTAAGATATACAAAATTAAAAATATATACAGAATTAAGACAAAAACACCAAAGAGGTAACCTAATGATTCTGCTTTGTCTGGAACATCAAAAAGCAGTTGAGTGGAGCGACATAAATTTGGTCCTTGGCACAGAAAAATAGAATAAATGGAGCTGCAGAATGGTTTGGGTTGGAAGGGACCCTTAAAGACCAACTAGTGTAACCACATACTATAGTTAGAGTCATCTTTCACTAGACAGTGTTGCTCAAAGCCCCACCCAGCTTGACCTTGAACAGTTCCAGGGATGGAGCATTCACAACCCTGTGCAAACTGTTCCAGGGTCTCACCACTTTCATAGTTAAGAAGTTCTTCCAAGTGTCTAATCTAAATCTACAGTCTTTTATTTTAAAACCTCTGTCTCCTGTCCTGTCACTACAGGCCCTGAGAAAACTTCCTGTCTTTCCTATAATGCCCCTTTACAAACTGAAACTCCAACATAAGGTTTCCCTAGAGCTTTCTCTTCTTCAGGCTGAACCCCAGTTCTCTCAGCCTGACATTATAAGAGAGATGCTCCAGCCCTCTGACCATTTTTGTGACTCCTTTGGACCTGATCAATCAGGTTCACACCTTTCTTACAGGGGGGAGTCCTAAACTGGACTCCAGCTGGGGTCTCAAAAGAGAGGAGTAGAAGGTTGTACAGCAGTGTAGGAGTCGACCTTAGATTCCTCAGCAAATTCTTCACAGCAAATTACTGACTTGTAAGGCAAGTCCATGTTCATTGCCTGAAGTACACGGGCCTGAATTATAACTCTAGGGACAGATATATGTCTCCTGAAGAAGTGTTTCTATCCAGAAATTATTTTTAAAACACATAACTCTTGCAAGGGTATTGAGTTTTAACATAAATAAGTATTAAGATTTTAATCTCTTTGAGAGTATTTTAGAATTGAGCCTAAAAAATCTCTGAATGTCAGATTTTGCTATCATACCAAATTTCAAATTACCAAAACATAGGAAGTGTTTGCACTGTACGAAATTCCAGATATTAATCAGTTGCAATGGTAGTCTTTACCCTGCCATGTATTACTTTTCCTGATGTTTATGTTTCAGAGGTGTGACAATTTTTAATTGATTCTCTGCTGGGATTACAGTCATTTGGCAAGCTATCAATAAGTATTTTGGGAAATCTCCCTGGGTGTATAGACTTTACTAGCCTCACACTGGCATGCATTCCACTGGGCTGCATACCTTATGGCTTGAACATAATTTTTCAAAATTTTTCACTACTTCAGATTACTATAAATTAAAATTTTTAATTGCTTGTTTAGCAATGCTTTCTCCTATTGCACCACAGTATTTTCATTCTTGAGACCTAGATGATGTAATTTTAGCACTGTAAAGGGTAAATCACTATAGGGAAAAGATATTTTTAAATATACTCATCATGGGAAAAAATGGAGTTGTAAGGCAGTACAGATATGGGAGTTGTTTAATTGGAGCTGGAATCCTAATTAGTGTCTCCAAACATCCTCTCAGCCACTAGCCTTAAAGAACAGGATGGTATCTATACTGAAAACTAATTTAAAGAAATTATATGAGGTTTATAGCACCTCAGGCCAAAATAGACTACTGTGTGCTCTAGTCTGAACTCTAATGTGTGACAGGGCAATTAAGCAATTCAACCAGCTTGTCCCCAGTTTAAGTCAATAAATAGTGCCCAATTAACAGCTAACTTGTGCTTGGCTGAAGCACAAATTCTTTAAAAATATCTACTGATGACTGGATATTTTATATATTTATCAACAAATACATGGCCACCTTCCCTCTTGGAAGATTATTCCAACAGATAATCAAACTCACTAAATTGTGTGCTTCTTGTTTCAGTTTACATTTGTGCACATTCCTAAACAGTATTCAAAGAAGACACAAGCAAGCCCTGCTCTTGCAGACTTGTGTTCAGCCAGCTCTGGAGTGGAAATAGAGCTTTACTAGAGGCAAGATATATGATGAGGTCACTATAATTTATTACCACAGAGATATAAAACTGAATCTGGAGCCATCTCACACTAGGTGAGAAACAGCACAGTTGAAATCTGCCTGCACAAGCCCATTTACAGAAGTGGAAGGTTTCTATTCAGACTCAAATCTTCCTAAGGTCCTTGAAGATGCTAACTGTAAGGAATTTGTGGGCAGATAGGACGAGCAGTTTATTTTCACTCCAACGTGAGACAAAATGTGGGAGCAAAGGTCCCCCTTCTCTATGAGCTTTTTGGCCAGTGGTCATGAGCTACTGGCACTGGCTCAAATTTGCTGTTAACAAAGATCCTCTCTGGCACCAATTACAATGAACTGCAACGTTTTTAAAAACAAATTTGGCACCAGATACCATAGAAAGTTCCCTACCTGTCTGTTATATCACTACAAGCCTTCAAGTCTTTGGACCAAATCACTAATATAAGTAAGGTTTTATTCCAAAGATGGTGTCAAAGGGAATGAGCTCTTAGGGAAAGTAAAGGTTAAGTAGAATGTGCCTACAAAGCTTTGGCTTTACACAAGGTTTCAAGGGCTTATATGGCTCTGATCCTCTGTAAACAATGATACTCACATTTCATATACTCCCTCATTCTTGCAACTTCTTAGTGTTAGGGCACTCTTCACATAGAAACAAGACATTTAAGAAACTATTCAAAAAACTTACAGCATTATGTGTTAAATACTCTAAGCAAGAATATAATACACTGCATTTATTAAATGAGAGCAAAATAGGAAAAAGAAAAATTATTTGACAAATAGAGAAGTAAGAGTTTTTCCCTGTCCAAGGTGAAATGGAAGATTTTTGACACAGTTGAGACCTCAACCCAAATGTCTAGATTTCCCCACCAATGCAAGAATGACAAAAGTAGTATTTTTCCCTGATGGTTTTCTCCCCCAGTTTTAGGTGGTTGTTTTTTTTTTTTTTTAGTTTATATGAAAAATAGTGAGGATAAAATGTGTTTTAAATAATTTGATAGAGGTTTATATAAACAGCCATTAGCTCACATGAAGCTCAACCCTTCGGAGTGTTGCAGTGTGTTTGAAAGCTGCAGAGAATTGAACCTGAAGAAAACATGTAGTCTATTAAATGCAGATTTATAGGAGGCATACCTCATATGCATCACAAGTTATGTTTTTTGGAAATACTGGATTACTTTGGCAGTCAACAGGTCTCAATGCAAAAGCATTTTATGTCCATTTGTTGTTTTTCTTTGGGATAACTTCTAATATGCTGGCTAGAACTAAATTATTTGGTCATTTTACAGCAAAAGGCATAAATCTCCAGTTGGGAATGGATTTCAATTTGGTTTTTAGAAAGCATATTCATACCCTAAATTTTTCAGAAAGGGATGACTATGAATTAAAAGTCATAGACTGTTTTCTGAGTCACAGAAGATGAAGATCAATATGAATCTGACCAAAACTCCATGAAACCTTTCTTTTGCATAGTGAGTCATCCTGGTTACCAGAGAGAGAAGAAAACCCAGGAACTTGCCTGCACTCAATACTTTCAGTGGATTATATACTTTACTTATACACTTCTTCTTTAGATTAATTAAGCTAAACTCTTCAGTCTAAAAGAACAGGTCTTAAGACTAACCAACACACAGTTACAAGATAGATTAATTAAGAACTTTGGTAATAATTAATCAACCAGCCTTTCAACTCCAGGAATTTTCTCTAATGTATCTCAGCAATTAAGGTTTCCTATAACAGAAATGTCTCATTCCACACTATTGCTGATAGAGCTGTAAGATGATCATACTTTCCCTAACAATCCCTGAACGAGACCTGCAATGAGTGAACACTGAGAAAAAGAGAAAAAGCGCATGACATTTGTATTCAAGGGAGCTAGATCCCAGTGAGATCGTGTTCCTAAATGTGCCAGCCCAAGCTTCATTTATTTCATTTTCTCACCTTTTGCATTAAAAAAAGGCAAGAATTTTCATCATATTTGCCATACCCTACCTGTTTTCAGAGTAAACATCTGATATTCCTCTTAAAAACAAGAAGGGGAGCAATCAAATTAGAGTGTGTCCAGACAAGATGATGGTGGTTGGGCAGGAGCATGAAGTGCTCTATCCTGTCATATTTTCTCACAGATTTACTGCCAAATGGGGAAGAATAGAGTGGGGGGGGAAAGCCTATTTTATAGAAACAAATGCTTTCTAAATGTTTTCATATCCCTGAGCTCTAATATCTTGTCACAGGATATTAATAACTTGTATCAAAGCAAAAAGGAATTAACTTATATCTCACTGTTGAGGAACAAAGCTCAGTATATAACTCTGCTACCTGATGAGTTAAATTGTTTTTCTTTTTTTTTTACTATATATAGATAAATTCTCAAATAGCTTCCCTGAGTAGATTAATAGCCCATATCAAGGAATGACATTCCCAAAGTTTATAAAAAGAATAAAGCATATTATATCTGTTCACAGTAGTGGAACATGCTAATTATGCTTGGAGATAAGAAAAGATATTTATGGTAAAGTTGGCCAGAGTGTTGACATAAGAATAATGATATTCACTTTAGCAAGGGGGCAGAAAGAATTTGAAACATCAGTGATCAGTGCAGTATAAACATCCAGAAAAATATTTCTCCCAAGGGACTTTATTTTATTTTATTTTACTTATTTTTATTCTACTTATTAATTTTCAAATAAATAAAAATACAGCAAAACACATTGAGAAAATTTAAAGAAGTAGATAAGGAAAACACTGAAATAGTGAAATAGTGTAAGAGATCGTTTATCTGGATTCAGAATGGTTGAACAATGGAACAATGCTCCTGACAGCTTCCCTTGCTATTGTATGCTTCCAGTTCTAGCTTCCAAGGGCAGAAAGAAGTTTCTAAGGAATCCAAGGCTCACATCACCTCAGACTCCAACCTCTCCACTTCAGTTGTCAGTTTGCCAATCACTTGTGTTTTCTACAATGTACTGAGATCTCTGGTAGGATTATGACTTAACCCACCTTCTTCCCACAGACCACTGAGTAGCCCTCAAATGCCACTTTCAGTCATTACGCAATAGCACCTCTGGCTCAAACCAATGCAAAATTCATTTTCTAAAGAAGTTTAAAAAAATAGCTGCAAGAGCTGCTATTAAAAATTTATTATGGTTTACATGCTGATTTTTCCCTTAACATTTTCTCCTCTGAAACTCCCCCAAAATACCAGGGAGATTTCATTCCTCAATAATACACTGGAGATACAGAAATCAGATGTCTACAAATGTGAGGTGCTCTAAACATCTGTAACCATGCTGAAATTCAGTGAGAAACAGTTATATGACCCCAGGTCTCTTCATCCAGAGTGAGCCTTATGGGTGAAGGGGAGGCGGGGGGAATATTAATTAGTGTCTTTTTCTTAAATATAAATATGGCCTTAGAGTTCGTGCACAAAACGCCTACAAAAACTCCATTACCTCAGTCATGCAAGTTCTAATATCCTGTGCTACGTGCTGTGACATGAAGAGACTAATATATATAAATATATATATCTGGCTTTTTACTCCACCTCTCGGTAGTTGTCGCTGATTCGATCCAAACTGAGGGAATACAAGAGGTCTCTTCCTCCCACGAACAGTCTTTCTTGATATTCATCCAGCAGCATTATATGAAGTCCAAGATATCCAAATGGGCTACGAAAGACTGACGTCCTGTTTAAATCCCAGAGCTCTGAAATACAATCAGAGTGTTTGTGATAAATACCAAACAGCTTAGCTTTCATGGCTTCATTTTCATATCCTCCTAGGGAACTGGGCGAGAAGTTGTGGGACATTAAAATGCTAATCATATAATCTTTGAGTAAGAAAGAGACACAAAACGCCTGGGAACAATTTTCAAACTAAGCCAGTTCTCCAGGAGGTTTGTCTCTGTGTCTTTACACCATAATCTTTATGCCTAAAATATGAGATAGGGAGGGATGAAAATTAGTTTTCTCATGGACATTTTCAGAAAAGGAAAAAGTACTCAGAATGATAACTGCAATTGGGAAAAAACTGAATCAAATAATGGAAATTGAGAAAAAAACCCTGGAAATTGTATCCCTGTCTTTCAGGTATGTCAAACTCCAGGTTTTCAGTGTACACACTATTTTTACCTGGGTTTATATTTTTAGGGCAATGGCATTGTGGGTTTTAAGCCTAGCACTTTCTTCACTCAGTTCACTGAATGTATTGCCTCTAAATTCAGTGAACACAGTATGAAATATATGAAATGCATATGACTAATTTTCCAACACTAATTTTGTCAAGAAATGCACTGACCTGATATGGGAATCTGAGGTTTAGCTGTACATGATCCAGGCTAAAGACAGTTCCACTGAGAAAAAGAAATTCATTCTGGGTAATGTTGCAGAAACTTGGATTCAGGCCTCAGGAAGCAAGAAAGAGGCAGAACATGGGGATCTTTCTGCACTGTGGTGCAGAGCACAACCTGGCTTGTAGCAGGCCAGAGATGCTGAAAATCATTTTGCTGTTGAGAAACCTCAAAAGGAGTCATTTGAGAGAGTACCCTCGGACCCTCTTCAAAAGGACAGAGCTTGGAGTGGGGGAAAGCATTTATGTTCTTATGTCTGTACTGTGGAAAATTGTTTGATTTTGAAGACATCACTCTTGGTAAAAGTAATTAAATATGACCATCCTCACAGCCTTCCATAACCATATTGTTTTCAGTTGTTTGGATGTGACCCTGAAGCTGATGTTGGAAGAAGTGGGATTGTCCTTAAGCTAGAGAAGACAAATGAGCCCCCATCCAGTTTGGAGGCTCCTGGTCCACCACAGTTATGTTCATTTGCTCATCCTGCACCTTAGCAACAACACAGAAACCAGAGCTGATGTTCTGTAAGCAAGACATTTAATGCTCCAAAAGTATGTTAATTTAATCCAACAAATTGACACAATTTCCATTAACTTTAAATTATTAAGTACATTGTGTGTTTGTGTAAGTGATTTTGTGATATGTATGTGATACTGTATAAGTGATTTTAGTAATAGGGTAAATATGTTTTGCTCCATTTACTAGGTAGGCTGAGTTCAGGTCAACAGAGGCTAAAAGTAACTAGTTTCTGAAAGCTGTTTCCTTAGATGATAAAATTTACATCAAAACAGTTGTAGTAAAAATTCAGCCTCACATGATGTCTTTCTCGAGTGATCTTCAAACAGAATCTATTAAACAGTTGTACCAGTGTGTGACTGGCCTCACTTAGCAAAAGGAAAACTAAGTCACAGAGACGAACATCATGATGAAGAGAACAAGAGACTTTTTTGTCTAAGCATTGAATACTAACCAGTGGATAGATACATATTTTTTGACAGTGATACACTCAGCACACAGCTGCACAGGAATGTGGAAATGACACTTTCAAAGCTTGCTCTCACCAAGCAAATGACCAGATTGCTGTTTTGGAAGAACATCTCTTGTTTCTGAACAGATTAGAAATGAAATGAAAGCAGAGCTGGAAATACACTTTTGGTCCTAAATAAAGCCACTTTTTATTTGCAAGAATATAAATCATTCAATATATTTTAATTTTTGATCAATCTCGGAGCGAAAAGAATTGCATTTTAAATTCTAGTTATATACAAGCAACAAAAGATTATTGTGGTAGCTTCCCCTGATTTATTTTCATGTTGTCCTGAAGGCAAATTGTTCATAAATGAGACAATATTTCTTTACATAGATCAGAGATGTGACTCGTGTTCTCATAATGATGAATATGAGATCATATAAACTGGTAACTGCTCATATAAGACTCAGTCCTGCAAAGCACACCTGTGAATCTTATTGTCTTAAATGGAAGTTGACAATACTAAATATCTTTCAAGACTGAACTTGTAAAGAGAGATGTTTCTAAGACTACATCCAGCAAAACACAGAGACAGGGGGTTGCTGTGGGCTAGAGACAAGAATAGAAGTGAACCTGATATCTGAAAGGGTTGGAAAACAACAAGCAGTCAGGTTTGGAGAGTGATTTTGTACTGAATCACAACTGACCTTAAATATCATCTGGTTCCAACCCTCTTGCCACAGTTTCTCCAAGACCAGGTCTCTCCAAGCTCTGTCCAACCTGGCCTTGAACACTTCCAGGGATGGGGCACCCATATCTTCTCTACACCCTCATGGTAAAAGATTTCTAACATCTAATCTCAGCCTGTGCTCTTACAGTTTTGAGCCATTACCCCTTGTCCTATCATCACCTGCCCTTGTGAAAGGTTCCTCTGCAGCTCTCCTGTAGCCCTTTTAGATGCTGAAAGCTGATTAAGGTCTTCCTAAACTTTTCTCTTCTCCGGGCTGAACAGTCCCAGCTCTCTCAGCCTGTCTTCATACTAGAGCAACTCCATTCTGATCATCTTTGTGGTCCCCTCTGGACTTGCTCCAAACAGGTCCATGCCCTTCTTATGTGGGGCCCCAGAGCTGGACAAACAGATCATTGCACTTTGCAAAAATCACAGCACAGCTGGGGGTGAGGCACTTGGATTCAAAGTTTTAAGCAAATTTCCCCAAAATCTACCTACAGTTATCTTGAAGAAGCTTATGCTCACAAGGGTCACCTTGTAAATACAGACTCCTTGAGGTGTCAAGAGTTGTGCTCCTGGTCATGCTGATACCTTTTAATTTAAAAAACCCCAATTTCTAGACAATGTCTAATCGTAAGCATAACCAAAAAAGAGGTTGTTCCTCTACCTAATACTAGGATTTAATGTCCACATTTATGCTGGGCACATCTAGCACACTTTCAAGATCAGGTGCAAGTGTAATTTTCTTCAATAACCTGGCCAGAGAAAATATAATGCTAACATTTTTTTTAATATTCTAATGGCTAATGGTGGTCACCTGAGGAGTAACAGACATGAGGTAAATTTCCTTTTCTAAATGGGTTGAAACTCAGATTTTTCTCCTTCTGTAAACAGGTCTAATCATCAGTGATTAGCTATTAGATTGGTAGGGAAGGATGCATGCTTCCTCCATTTCCTGTTGAAGCCATGCAACAAAATATTTAAATATTTAATATTTAGTATTTAATAAAGTATACAAACTGTTCCAGCACATGTGTTAGAAACCCTCGGCCTCTCCCTCATGTGGGAGTGACTAAAGGGCTTCACTTGAGCAGAACTTTCCATTTCACTGAGTTTCTATAGATTTCTGTGACCAAAAAAAAAAAAAAAAAGCTAGAGACACATAGGAACTGATTAATTACTCAGGGTGAATATATTGCTAGTATTCTGCTACTCTTACCTTTTGGTAAAAACAAATCTTCTGGAGTAATGATCCATAAATTTGAGAAAATGTTATCTTTTGTGCCACAGTGCTTTTCTATTTTAATGTAAAGACTCAAGACCATAACTAAACCCGTACCATTGCAGTACAAAGGGCTTTTTACTCAACAAAGGGAAGACTAAAGACTGCTTCAATATTTACATACTCCTATATGGCACTTCACTTTACCTGTGAAAGCTTTAAAGCAAGTCTGGACTGCTGAATTACATTTCATAAGAGAAAAAAGCCTTATTTCTTTCTCTTTTAAAAGCTGGGGACAAACCTGATGGTTTGCTGTCTGACAGAGCTTGCTGCAAATATTAAGACTGATCTTGCTTAACACACTATTTCTTATAGCAGATCTACTTTGGTGAACATATTCATACCATATCCTGTTTGACAAATGGATTGTACTAACATTGGTCTAACAATTATATTCCTAACAGGCAACTTCTTGGATATTTTAATGAGCTGTATAAAATTCTACCTTTTCTTCCACTAGGGAAAAAAAAAAAAGTCAGTCTATTTTTATTTCAGTGTTTTTTAAATATAAATGACTGATAACTTAAATATGCTCAGAAAATTAAATGTAAAAATCTCAATGCTGCTCCACAGCAACAAGAGTATATTGACATTTCATTTATAACACATTCTCAGAATTTAAGCATATTTTGAGTAATATATAACTTTTGACCTTGGATATAGACAAATATCTCCGCAAATTTTTAATCTTTTTTTCTTTTTCTCAGGAAGTAAAAAAGCTGCTGTTGCTCTGCTCTGCTCTTCATAGCATTACATCATCACAACTGTACAAGCCTATTTGCCTTTGCCCTTTTTTGCCCTCATAAAAACCTTTGGCTCCCCTTTCAAATTCTTTAGAAATATACTCTCACCTCCCACACTACTTCATGCTGCAGATCATTCTTCTGGCAAAGATGTTTTCCAGATGCAGGGCACTGACAAATGAGTGCACATAAGGTGGATGTTTAGTGCTGCTTTACAGGGAGAGTTAATGACTGGGGTTACCTTCTGTCCCCATCAATAATGTAAAAGGCCACTGATATAAAGTCTAGGCAATGTGAGCACCTGAATGACATCTTATGCTTCAAATTATTAGCATAGCCCTGGAACATAGATACTGCAGTGGAACAAGTTTTACAAGAACTTTGTGAACCTTATGTAATTTTAATTAATTTTGCTTTTTGCTGTTTTGCTGTCAAGTGATAACAAAATCTGCTTACACGTGACAAGAAAGAGACAAAAACAAGAGAAAATGAGGAAGGAAAAAAAAAAAGAGACATAGAGGAGAGCCTGAAATATCTGTGACACAGTTTATGAACTACAGGTCAATTGTAAGATCGGGCAGTATATGTATCTTCTGTTTTAAAACACTGGTACTGTGAGGGAAATGTTTATTTGAGTGTACTCTAAAGACTCATCCATCACAAGGACAAAAATAGAAACTTAAAAGTGATTGAATCTTTTTGACAAGGTTAAGACCTCTAACTGGCAATATTCTATATAAAATTAGTAGCAGGATACAGAAGATTTCTTCCCAGGGGGAAAAAAATAGAGAATAAAATTTACCTTAAAAACCCATTTGTGCTGAATATGAGATTAACAATTTTTAATTTTCTGTGCTTACAGTCCTCAATCAAATAAAACCCTGTAAAAATAATTATAGAGTCATGATAGTGATTGTCAAGTAATGGAAAGTTACATTAACTCAGGTCAAACAGCAAGGAACTGAACTGGTTGGGAAGTAAAAAAGGAGACAGTGTTAACTGGCCAGAGGTGGCCAAAGTAAATCCTCCTGCATGAGATTTGGTAGCAAAATCTAAGCTAAGAACTGTAATAGCAGAATTAATTGCAAATAGTAAACTAACTAAAAAATCCAGGGTAGTTGTAATGCTGAAAGATAGCACTATAATTTTAAAACACCATTCTTAAGTCACTTTAGTGTTTTATTGGGAGAAAAAGAATCAGCAGGACACAGGTTTAAAAGTCTGTGAGGGAGACTGAAATAGGAGCTTTTGCTGCTTGAGTTGAGGTTTCATCTATGTGGCTGCCAGGCAGATGCCTCAGGAACTTGGCAGGGTAGAAGAGAGAGAAAACAAACTCTGGTAACAACAAACAAAAACCCATTAGTCCATAACTACTTTCATATGATTCAACCTCTGCTCTTAACAGCAGGTGAGTTTGGCTGTCAGGCTTTATTTGGAGAATGTAATTGGCTTCATGAAGGGAGCTGATACAGCAAAGCCCATGAATAATTTTGCTTATTTGGTTCTCTTCCTCTAAGTGTTCTGGATTTAGTGATGAAGCTTAAATTATAGTCAAAACTTCAAATAAAATCTTTCCCTGTCAGACTGTCCAAATTACAGAGGAAAAAGTTTCCGAAATTAAAAGGCACAGTTTGGGGAGACAAGAATAGTTTCAATCTGTATGCAAGACAAAAAACCCCTCTGGCTTTTTTCACCCTAAGAATATTGAAAAAAAAAATCTAAAACTGGAACATATAATAAATCTTAGGAAATATTTTTGTTTCTTCTAATTCTACTCAGATAATAATGGAAAATAGTCTGTGTGGCTTGAAAATCCTTAACACAGCTAATCATGATAGCTCAAGTCCTAATCCTTGATATTTCCATTTCAAACTATTATATGTCACTTATATACTGTAATATATGTATATTTGGCCACATCTAGCAAATACATAGTTTTTCTTCCATGATGACAAAATAGCATATTCAGTTATTAGCACTGTAGCTGATTTGGTTTTGGTCACTAAATGACAGAAATATAACCTCTACAAAAAGACCAGGTTTTATAGTGTTACTATATTACACAACAATAAAAACATGTATGCTTACACAGCATTTTATTTTTAAATATTTTTATTTTATATTATTTTTAGTTCTTGCAGGAAATTTATTTGGTGTACATTAGTTTTAGAGTAATCACACACCATCTTCATACAAGCTGGGTTTACAGCAATTTTAAGATACATTTCTGGAATTACATGCTCATCCAATAAAAAAAAAAATCTGATATTCAATTTAATGTTACTAATGCTTGAAACAAAGTAATGCACTGTAATAAAAACTTGATATTTTTGGGTTTTAATCACGCCTACCTAGAAGTGATGCATGATTTAAAGACTGTTTTAGAAGAAAACCTCTTTGTAAGTCAAATGAAAGCATTTACAGAACCTACTAAACAATTGTGTATGTTGAAGTGATATTTGTTTTCTGACACTAACACATTCGACCCTACCAATTGCTGGATCTTACTGGCTTTTATTACAGTAGTATGATATTCTGGTTTCCCATAGAAGGCCTCATGCAGACCTCATCTGCCATTTTTCCCAATTAAGTTCATTAATTCTGACCTTGGTAAACACACCACCAATTTAGATTAAATAGATGTGGAACAGAATAGAGAAAATAGTTTTCCTTCTGCATTTTATCTGAACCTGAGAAACAACAGACAGAGAATCAGCTCAGAATG
The DNA here is from genome assembly GCF_963662255.1 of Cinclus cinclus. NCBI lineage: Eukaryota > Metazoa > Chordata > Aves > Passeriformes > Cinclidae > Cinclus > Cinclus cinclus. Next base: position 13,180,030 of record NC_085049.1, read on the forward strand.
AGAAGATATTTTCATTGTTTCAGTGTTAAACTACTATAAAAATGATGTTTACCATTCTTTATGCTTTTAATGACAGCATTTAGTTTTCAACAATAATAACAATTTCAAATATTTTAAATTAAGGTTCCTATATTTTTTCCATATCTATTTCCAGTTAGAGGGATATTGCTTGCAGAGTGGTGAAGAATTTTTGTTTTTTAATTCATTTCAGTATTAGACAGTAAATTTTGGGACTCATTCAAACAAATTTGCTATGGTAAATAGATGTATTCATTATACCATTATACTCTATTATAAAAAAACGTGTTTAGCTTACCAGTGGGATTTTTCTTGGAAAAGGTGCATGCATCCACAAAATGCTATCTGACGACACAATTCAGAAACATGGTTGTGATAGAAAATATCAAACAATTGCTTATGCAAAATGACATAACACTGTGGCTGTTATGAACTCCCAGGTCTCAATGACCTGCATAATGTGGCTGCCTAAAATTTTCTAGTGACTTCCAATCCTAATGGTCCTATATTTTTAGTAAAGCATTGGAGGATGTGACAATATATGATAATGTTCTCCATAATAAATATCTTCAGTAATATTATAAATTTCTTTCTGAATGGTAGACTGAATGATAGAAAGTTTCAGAAATGTGTTTTTTTATTAAAACATTCCAGCAGAAATAGGAATTGGAATTTTTTTACTGCGCAATTATTCCAGTCTATGGAAGACACAAGCATCCATGAAATAGTCTTTGTGAACTTTATGCACTTCATCCAATGCACCTCTAAGGAAGGAATCACAAAAAGAAATGCCCTTTTAAAATTACATTCACAGAAGATGTTTTACATTATATTTAATATCTTAATAGTGTTAACAAGTGAAATAATCAATTTATAAAAGGTGAGTTTTAGAACGTACATATGGTTCAAATAATCACAGACCTCTGCTGATGAAACAAAGACAGTCCAGTCTCTTGAGAACCTGATTTATTAAGGTGTACCAGTTACTACATGCTTATTACCACACCAGTATGGGAAGAGTAGAATTCTTCCTATGGAGAGATCCTGTGTTTTGACAGAAAGAGAATCTGGTGCTTTCATTTAAAATGAAGATGCCAAGAGTCAGGGGTTTATGCTATTCAAAATGACTGTTAAATTGAATTTCCCCTGTAAAAGATGGATTCAAAGGAGCTATCTCATGTGATTTTCAACAGCATATGCTCTTGGGCAGGATGGCATGTGATTGACAGTGTATGTAAGGCTATCTGGAGTCATCAACAGGAAAAAAAAACAGAATTAAGGAGAAAGGAGGCTTTGTAAGAAAAGAAAAGGCAGAGGGAAAATTTAAATGGAAATAACCAAAAAGATGAAAGGAAATTTTCAAGGTTGTTTTTTTTTTTTTTTATCCTGTGAAATAAATTACTCACTGCACATGCAGAATTTGAGACAATATTCCATAGGTGAGCTTAGAAAGATTTGCTACACCTCATGCACTCAAATAAACTCAATTTTCCCTGAGCATAGAAACTCTATAAACAGCAGTGAATAGACTTATCTAGAAATAAAGACTTTGTTAGTCCAAAGTTTGTTTTATTAATTGACCAGAATATCTTCTCTGGAACAATTTAATTCACACAAAGGAGATGCATCCAGCTGCTACATCAGTGTCTTTGGAAGGTCTACCTCATGTGAGTTAACTGGCACTAATACATCCATGATCTGACTCTGCTTTTCCTGATACAACTCAAATACTTTTAAATATTCATGAAAACTGAATACATCAAAGGTCTTTTTGCTGCCTTTATTTTAATTATGTTGTTTGGGGTTGTTTCTTGTTTTTTTTTTTATTATTATGGCACAGAGGTTTATGAAAAAAATCAAACTCTTATATTACAGGGTGGGATATGTCATATTTAACTTTTGTTTTGTTCAAAGTCAGGCATCTAGTTTAAGGTATTTATCCAGCTGTCTTTTTTTATCATAACAAAGGAAAGAGGTATTCCCACATGGCATTTTAAAATTCCTTTATAAGAGCATCCAATCAAATATAATCTGAAAATAGTAATCTCTATTATCCAAATTTTAAGAATGTAATCTAAGTTTTAGATACATAATGAACTGTAGATGAATTCCACTCCAAAACACATTCTATAAATAAACCAAGCTTGTATTTTGTCAATGTTTGCAATTTTAATCACTGCAGTGATGTGAAACACATAGAAATAGCTATCTTTGTTATCTGTTCTGTTTCTCCCTCAGTACATCTAATTATCTGTAAAATTCTGTTTAAGTAAATGCCTTGGAAGAAAGAGACAGAAAAAAGCTTTATTTTAGTAACTTAGGACATGTTTGAAACCTTTCAGAATCAGTAATGCTTTGCAAATATTAACTGTCAAAACATTCTTTTGCAAGTTGACTTTGAGCTGGTAGAACTCAACACAGTTGATCTTTAACAGTGTAACTGGAGAATGAAATCAACAATAGGCAGCTATTAATGGTCATGTAACTATTATGAGTTGTATTATGGACTGTTGCATATTATCCTCAAACATATCCTTCATAGATATGTCCACCCATCCTCCCTTTCCTTTCCCCCCCCCTCCCCCTTCATTTGTTTCTGATGGGTTTTGCAAGACAGAAAAATGATAGTGGTTGTTTAGAAGTTTATTGTACTTTGATATGAACATCATCTTTCCTCATGTCACATTTGATTATCTAAGAATTATACAATAGACTGTACTGGATTTCAGCTGTAGTTTGTGCTCCTGAGCCTTTCAGATGCTTTTAGAAAAATACCCAATGATAACAAAAGCCCATCTTACATTGAAGAGAATTCTACATTAGAACAGAGAAACAGTCTCCAGAAACTACAAGTAAAATCTCTATATCCTCAGTTGATCCGATGGTAATCATAAAAAAAATCTCCCATAAACCTATCCTGCTTCAAAATGGAATGTTGTCTCAGTATGACTCTGTCCTAAATAATTTTGCACAGGATGTAAAAGCACCATATACTTATGGACATTCCTTCATTAGATCTTTCTTCACTGCAATAAATTCATCTTCATCTTGATGCTTGGTTTAACACTGGGGCTTAATTTCAGATGTTTTGGGGTCAATCTGTCTTTTCTACTCATAGCTGGCTTTACCGCAGGTAGAATGTGAGATAATTTCATTAATGTCCTTTATTTCTCACAAGGGCTACTTATGTTTAGAATTATAGAGATACTATGAAAATGAGGGATTGATATATGATTTTTGTATACTGAAGAGTTGTGCAGAAGTCCAGAGAGATCTAGGGATTAAATCATACAGATATAGTTTTGGGTTGGAAAGAACCTTCAAATATCATCTACCATAGCCCCCTGCCAGAGCCAGGGATTGTCACTGCTTCCACCAGCTTGGTGACATCCACAGACTTCCTGAGGATGGTTTCAATCCCACAGCCTATATTGCTGTTAAAGATATTAAATAGTACCAGTCCCAGTACAGCTCCTTGAGGAGCACCACTCATTAACAGATTATGTACTGCTCAGAGCTGAAAAAATACACAGCCCTGGACAACTGTTTTCTTCAGGAATTTCCAGTCTAACTGGAAGACACAGCCAAAACAAAATTTAAAAAATGAAACCAAAATCAAAGAATTTCCATCATGAAGACAGGGTAAAGGAGAAAATAATAATTTCAATATTCACAAAATTCTCCAGAGTTTGAATTTAGCTCTACGTGATTTACTCAGCAAGTCTGCATAAAACTGCTGGACAGTTCACATTTTGAATGCAAGTTCAATGGGTGACCCAAAGCTACTGTCCTGAGAATTTGCCTTCAGGAAAAAAGGGAGCAGAACACACAGAAGATATTGGAACTAGGAGAGAACATTTTTCAGACTCTGAAAGAATTTGCAAATATTTTGGAAAATTTTTCTATCCCCAACTGGAATAAAAACTTCAAATACCAAGCATTTTCAAACATCAAAAAATCCTGTTATTTTCCCATGGATGGAATTATTTTGATAATTTTACCAATATTATTTTGATTAATGTAGTCCTCTGGTTTTATAGAAAGTCAACTAAAATTTCAAAATTATATGTCCTGAAAGCAAAATAGAAGTCTTAATTTAAAACATGTAACTATCCTTTTTTTTTTTTTTGCCAAAGTATTAATCGATGGGGAAAAAAATAAATTTCCATAATTTCATAAGGCTTCACAGAGGAAAAAACCCACCAAAATCAAAAACCAAAACTAGAATCCGTACAGCTATCAAAGAACTTCTGCATACCTTTAACACACCTATTATTATGCCTTCTCTAAAAAGATGTAGTTTTTTAAAATTTATATATCTCCAAAAGCAATAGAACCCGTAAAAAAACTGCTATGTATTTTTCATAGTAGAGTGTAGAGATGGAAAGATGTAGAGAAACATTAATATAGAAGACAAAATTCAGAATCCTTTTACAATATTACAAGACAGTTTCTAAATACCAACTTTTGAGATATGCTAGTTGCTTCCAAAATTACTGTCAATATAAATATGAAAAAATGTGAAGATATTTTATTAGAACTATAGATCCCAAGTACTATACACTTAATCTGACAGGAATGTTTTTTCTTAAAATAAAATAGATACAGAGATTTATAGTCTGCACATTATTCACAGGCATGGGACTATCTGAGGACAAATTAATTTTGTAATACCTGCTGCATATTGCACTAGTATTTATATATCAGGACACAATTCTCTATGCCTAACACTAGCAAAAACATGCAAAAAGGACATCATGAATTGTATTAAATAACTTGCCACAGAATAATATATTTATCAAACTGTCAGAAGTAAGTACACTTAGGAATGAATAGGTCCAAAACATATATTATTTAACTGAGAGCTATTTAAGTGTTTATATTGTATTTCATAAATACTTTAGAGGAAAATGTTACACTTAAGTAGTTCTGTCACTTATTATATAAGCTTAACTAAAGTTCAAGGGAATTTTCTGCCTTTAAGAATTAAAGAATTGGGTCCTTTTCTGACCCTTGTAGGACATTATGTGTCTTATCTGAAGGCAGTGGGACACATTACTTTACAAAACAAAACAAACAAAACAAAAAAAAAATATGCAAAGCATTAGAAAACACTCATACACGCAAATGAAAATGCAATATATCTGGTTTGTTTCTGCCAGTGCTATTCCCATAAATATCGATATACACAGTTTCTGATTTCAACAGGCTCTCTTGCAGAAGGTTTTCTCAATATAAACATCTCATCTGGCAGCCACTGAGAGACCATGCAGGCCATGATGTGTGTTATATGTGCATCAAAAGAAACCCCCCCCAAAAAGTGGTTTCCATTCCATCTCTTGCAATCTCATTCATTTATCTGAATTGAGTGTGTGATAAGCATCAAACATTCTCTACCCATTTTCCACTGTTGGAAGCAATGGAAGATAAAGTTGTTAAACCACAGCACATTAACATATATTTGGTTTTGGAAAAAAAAGAAAGGGAAAAGTAAACAGCAAATACTGCAAGGACAAGACAAGGCATTGTGGTGGGTAATTTAGCAATAAGGATACAAATACTGTAAAAGTCAGATGTGTTCGTTTCAGAATAATCTGCAAAGGCAAGCAGTGGAACTGCTAATAGATGAGTCAATTAACAAATTAGGAGAAAACACCTGACAATCTCTTCTAGTTCGTAGCCACACACTAGTGGGGAAAGGATTAACTGTCTTCCAGGTTATTTCCCCATCTTTATTTTTCATAATATAATTTACACAAAAGAATAGTTTTCTACAAGCACAGGATGCTGACAGCAGATCAACAGTTGGATGTGTCACATTTCCAAGTAAAATATTTCTATGCAACAGTAAAATATAAAAAAATAATATTTATATGTATCTCCTCAGAAAATATGCATCCAAGGAAAATATTCCGTGACCCACAGAATGTATGTTTTCTTGCATATGTGCAGGTGTGTTTATATGCATATACAAAATGTTAATTCACACAAAGCTCTCTTTTTCTAAGAACGATTGCTCCACATCTCAAAGTAGTCTAATAAAGGCTCCAAAAATAATAGCTATAATGAGAATCTATATTTCCAAAAGCAAACTTGGCTTTTTTTTTTTTTAACTTAGTCTCAGTGATACCAGTACAAAAAAATAAAGCTCTACTCTAATAATTGTTAAAGTCTGTATTTATACCTACACATTCTACATGTCTAGCCTGCTGCTATTAATGCCATTTCACAGTAATTTTTTTTTTTTTTGGTGGTTATCAGTTCTTTTGTCTGTGTCCATCATCATTATCTGAATAGCTTTAAAAATGCTAAAGAGCTATTGGAAACAATTATTTTTCTTCCCTGTAGAATTTAGCACTTTGGTGATTCATAGGTCAGATAGTCAGTGGAATTTGCACTGCTTTCCTTGTTGTGCTATTTGGAAGATTTATAAAGATCAGAAGACAGGCCCTTTAGAAGGATTTATTTTTACTGTGTATCTGTTGGTGGTTTACTGATAAAGATTTACATGTCCTGCTCTACTGAAGCAGCAATAAGGGTGCTGTCTGTGTTGAAAACTGAAGCTGTGGTGTTTGCATAGATGCTTTGACTTTGTCAATGCAACCGTGGCTTCCACCAAGTCAGCCGTCCCCGTTCTTGCATTTATACCAAAAATATAAGCATTAGCTCCTTAACACAAGTTACACGTCTTGAAATGCCTTCCTCTGCTTCAAGTAAGTTGTACTAAAGACATCTAAGGAATCCCTTGATGTTAAATATTTACCTCCTTTTCACATTCTTTTGTTGGAGAGCTTTAAACGAAAAAACCCAAGACTTGTAGGGCAAGTCTACAGAATATTAATGTAAATAGTCCGAAGTTCTATTACACAAGAGTTCTAGGAAATTCGGACTTATTTTTGCTTAACAACCTTCATTTGTTTTTCAATACCACCCAGTTTGGACTTTTAGTCACACACCTCAATACACTAAATTTCACATAAAGCTACAAAATCTATGAAGATAAGGGCATTTTTTTTTTTTTTTACTAAGCCTCTTTTGGGGAAAAAAATAAAAAAGAAATAGAAATATATGTGTTTAGAGAATAATGTAGCAAATCGTGCAATGAATGGACTCGACACAGGTAATGATTCAATTTCAAATGTGCTCCAGTGTCTCCAGGCAAAGGACCATAGCAGCCAAGGAAGACAGAATTACTTCTGTGTAAAAGGTAGCACCATAAATTGCTCAGTGACATTTCACTTATTTATACCCATGTAGAATGTTATCCTTGATGCACCCTATTGCTTTTTCTGAATTATTTATACAGTCTGATGATGTAAATTACAGAAGGAATTCTCCAGCACTAAGAACAAGGGGATATGATGCCTACTACTTAAATCCAAAATTCTTTTGATTTATAAAACAATTTTAGGCTGCATTTAAAAATGTGCATCCAAACCTACTAGTAATGTTTACAGTCCTTTCTTTTATGACTGCAGAGGGCTGTAATGGTACTCCACTAATAGTGTAATTTTCAGATCAGAAGGTCCAGATCCTCTTCTTTAGACTAAAGACTGCATGTTCACTCTCCACAGAATTTGGCCTCTCCTTACACATTAATCTTGTGTAATAAGTGACAGAAGCCTTCAAAACGTATTAACACAGGTGGACCTTTGGTGTTTATTTGCAGCCCTGTGGAATAAGTGTGCTTCAGGCTGTTTGTACAGGTCCAGTAGCAGGGTTAGAGCTTGGGAGTGATAAGGTTACCTAAACTGTAGCACAACTAAAGAAATCCAGCCATCCAAGAAAATCAAGGTAGATTTCTACATGTCACATTTAAAAACTAAATATGTGTATTGCCTGAGGAATGCATTTGAGACAGCCAAGCCTGGTAGGAAAGAATGTTTTCAGAGCACTGTTTCAATAGGAGTATTTCTACTGGGAATAAATAAACTGCTGAACGTGCCTCATTTTTTAATGCTCCACAGATGTAAACTGTATTTGATTCTATTGTCTATAATTTAATTTAATGCTTGGAATGTTGCAGCAATATACAGTAACTGATATGCCCTTTGACTGAGAAACAGCTAGACAAAAAAATTTATATTATTTTCCTGCTCTATAGAGTCCTCTTATTATAAAGAAAAGGTTCATTTTAGCACGTATTTCTATTATCCAATCTTTATTAGAAATGACATACAGAACTGAGAGCATGACAATGCCTGCTTTATATCTTATTAACTGGAAAGCTCTTCTGTTCTATTTGAATGGGATTTTTCTTTGTGCTATTAATTGTGAACAGTATCTCAAACTGGTGGTTCAATAGAAGGATTGGCTGACTAGCACCATCATTTGTACTGTGAAATTCTTTTCCTCCAAGTATTTTTTTACATATCTTTATCCCCATTCCTGTTAAACACCTCTAATTTAATACACAACTTAGTATTCCATACAAGAAAGATTCAAAGCAATGAAGAAATATTCAAAAGTATTTTTCACTTTGAAGCATTTCTAGTCAGAGAATTAACAATTATTTCTATTAATTCATGGTGCTACATTGACTCATGGTATAATAGAATTTTAATGTTTTACTCCATATTATTTCAACATTCTTCTAATACATATGAATTATAAAGATAGTTTATATTTTCATAGCAATACTTTGGCTCCTTTTCAAATCACAATATTTGTGTTGTCTCACAGCTGTTCTTCAGACGCCAGGCAGATGCACAGTATCTACATTTTAACTTTTAGAAGGGGCTAGTTGAATAGTTACAATGCAAAAGTTCTTAAAATAAACAAAAAGTACCTTTAAACATATTTTTAACTGCTTCTAGATATCTCTTTTTTAATAACCACAGCCAAGTCATAGTCTGTTAAGACACCTGAAGAATATCTTAATTTTTTCCATAAAACTAGACCTTGACTATCTAGGTTAGCTAGTGTTCAGTTACACTGTGTATTAGACTTTGTTCTCCTCGTGAATTAATTTTGACATAAGCAACAGAACTTCTAAAATTATGACAAGTTATGTGCAAAGTTTGCTTCTTTGCACATAACTCATAGAGAAGTTAAAGAGTGAAAGATGGTGGTGCTAGAATGCTTATTTATTTGCTTGTGCATAAAAATCAACAGAAATAGTGTCCTGATCATTTATTAGCATTATAAAATAATCTACTTCCTTTGAAGAATTTGAGATTGTTGAAGGCTGAATCACTTGCTGATAAGAATACCTTTCAAATATAAATATTTGCATTCCTTTGGGGATATTCTTCTCCAGAGGAATGAGGAGCACTTTGCTTTGGCTTTATGCCTAACTACACACCTTTAATGTGTGACAGTCTCAAAACTCTTGCACAGCACATTGTTCCTAAAGGTTAAGTGTGGCATGTTAAGACCAATTTCAATTAAAAATGCAATAATGGAATTAAAATATGTGCTTCAATAGCCTCAGTAAGGTCTCTTTGCCATTACTGTCAATAGGAGCTTATTAGGGTTTTTACTTGGTTCTGTGTGCTCAGGGAATGATACAGTTGCTAAAGGTGTGGACAGTGGCTACTCAGCTGAATTTCAGAGAAGGAAAAAAACCAGCAATTTAAAATTGTTCTTCACATTATGGCACTTTAGCCTGCATTTGGGAGAATGCCAGGTTTTACCTTCAGGACTGCTGAGAATCTCCTGTCCTTTGCTGGCTTACCTGAAGAAAGAACATTTAAAAAACCCAAGAGATATATTTGATAATTTTTATGTATGACTTATGACAAATTAAAAAACAGAAATATGTTCAAATGAACAGAAGAAGCATCACCTTGAAAATTAACTAATTATAAAGCAACAATAGGGTTGTTGTGCTCAATAATTACACAGGCCCACACTGTGCTCAGCACAGATGAATTTGACATTCAGACTTCGTGAGCTAACAAACTCTGAAAAGTATTCCAGCTTATTTAAAAGTATATCTTCAAAATGGAAACTGATCCTACAGTTGGCAGGTTACTTGCCAGGTATTTTATTCACCTACAAGTTCAAAAGATAGGAGCCTCTGAGCTTCAAGGCAGGGAGAGGCAAGTTGCCTTTGAAAAAGCAAGGGGAATAATAAGGCAAAAAGGAGACTGAGAGTAAGACTTTTTATGTCTAAAAAAGAACATGCAGCAGCTACTGGGAAAGCCTCAATTATTACTGCTGTGAGCAATTATTGCTATTACTAATGAGCACCTTCACTTATAGACATGATGACATGTTTTAAGAGATAGATTTGGGGGCAGATTTTTAATGTGCTCACTTTATACTTACAAATACTTTGTTGCTCCCCCACAACACAGAAGAGTTTAATGTATTTTCTCATGAAACGTAAAACTAAGTTAATTTTCTTACCTTTTCTGTAAAGATCTCTTCCTCTGAACTACTTGGTGAGTATTACTTTTGTCAATGAAGTTCTATAACAGACTTTGAAAAACTCTTAGGCCTTCCTCTTTCATGTACACCACACAGCAGATTCAGTGTCTCGGGGTCCAGGTGGAGACCAGTGACGAGTGGTGCTCCTCAGGGACTGAGCACTGGGACTGGCAGGGTTTAACACATTTACCAGTGGCATGGCCAGCGGGCTTGAACACCCTCAGCAAGTTTCCTGACAACACCAATCTGAGTGGCGTGGTCAACACACTGGAGGGAGCAGATGTCATCCAGAGGGACCTTGACAGGCCTGAGAGGTAGGACTGCACAAACATCATCAAGTTCAACAAGGCCAAGTGCAAGGTGCTGCACATGGGTCAGGGCCATATGGAGCACAAGAACAGGCTGGGTGGAGAATGGATTGAGAGCAGCCCCAGGAAGGACTTGGGGAATTTGGTGCACGCAAAGCTTGCCGTGACCTGACAATGTGCACTCGCATACCAGAAAACCATCTCTGTCCTGGGCTGCATCCAAAGTAGCAGAGTCAGCAGGTTGAGGGGGTGATTCTGCCACTCATCTGCACTCTCATGAGACCCCCACCTGCAGTGCTGCATCCAGCTCTGGGGCCCCAAGCATAAGAAGAAGATGGACATATTGGAGCAAATCCAGAGAAATCCATGAAGATGCTCAGAGGACTGGAGCATCTCTCCTTTGATAAACGCGATAAAATAATGGTTTAAGATGACCATTTTTCTTCTGCTTAAGTGGATACTGACTGTACTTTAACTGATTTATTTTCACTCTTTTTGTTTTCCAGCATACACTCAAGCCATGCACTCTATTGCTGGACACTGAGGTTGTTTGTCAAATACAAGTGTAGGATTCCACCACTGCTGATGTCTGTCATTATTTATTATTTCCCTTGCACGAACGTTATATGTGCTTGTATGTCAACTCAAATTCAAATAGCTTTCATTACATGTGAAATGGAAAATAGATCAACAATGTCTTTTTCTGTTCAAATACCTCGTTAACATCACACTCCATATAAGCCGTAGAATGAAATATAGGTTTGCCAAGGGAGATGAAAACTGAGTGTGTGGTGCAGAAACCAAATACTATGGCAAGAGTGTTTAGTGGAAACACTCTCTGGAAAGCCAAGTCTTTTTGGTGGGTAAGTGACAAAAAAGGTGACTAACTGGAAGGATGATTAATCCCCTTTTGTATAAAAATGTAAGAAAAATTCTTGTAAAAGAAGCAACTATCTACAAATGTCAAGTGGGAGATACTATGAATGCACAGATTAATCAAATTAGGCTATATCCCATTAATCATGTGTCTTGGAATAAAAGAGCTTTACTTTATAACTTTTTATGCACTGTTGATGAACTTTATGGATTTTTGTGAAGTAGCCAAACTGTCAGCTTGACAAATGCTTTCACGTGATGAAAAACCTCAAGGCGGTGTTATTTCACCCACGTGCTGATGACTGCAGGAAAGTATAGCATAAAAAATTTCAGTGTCTGGTCTCAAGGATGACTTTGATTGTCTTGGCAACAAATTTTATGATATTTAACAAAAATTTATGGAGGAAAGTCACTCTGTCTTCTTTATTCTTCATTCCATTCAATTATGAAATGCAAATGAATAAACCAAGACATAGATTTCAGAGACCGAATTGAAATTTATTTGTATTGAAAAGTGAACAACAGTGTATTAGCAGATCTATCAATAAAACTAAGGAATTTTAGTTCATACCTGTCAGCATTATCTAAATTGCATCCAGCTACTTTTATCCTCAAATAAGACAGCAAATAACATCAATACCAAAGAGCTGTGGCTGACACAACTACAACACAACCTAGAGAGGTGTAAAACTGCAACCACCTCTTCTTTTGATAAGAAACAATTCTTTAATAGGCCCTGCTAGAGTGAAAGAATATGTTTCCCTTGGCTGCAGAAGTATTATTAAATAAAACTTATGTCTCAGAGGCCACATGGCATGCATCCATGAAGCTAAAATGTTCCACTGTCTTCACCTCCAAGCTACATAGCGTCATCCAACCCCCTATGTGTCCTTGTATTGTTTCCTGATTCATGCCCAAATATTCTTTGGAAAAGTACTATCTTTCAAAGTTGCCAGGAAGAACATCAAAAATTTAAATACTAGGCATTATCACAGGTCAGTGCTTCAGTGGTGCTTGTGCTCTGGATTTACCTTTTAAAACTATATGTAATCTTTTCTAAATCTAAACTGATGGGGGTTTTTTCCATTTGGGTAACTTTTTTTGTTTTATGGCATGTCTATTCAGTTCCAAAATGTATTAATTATTATTTAACTGATATATTAGAGCAGAACTGGGAGAACTGAGGGGAATTTCTGTTGTACCAGATATCTCACATGTGTACAATAAGGGCCCAGTTCTTTGCCTTTTAGTCAGACAAAGCAGTAGGGAAATATTCACGTGCCGCTTCATAACCAAGGAACAATAATGAGCATAAGTCATGTCACCACAGTAATGCTACTGAGCAGTGGTAACTTCAGTTACCATCAACAACATCTTAAGAAAAACATATTGGTAATCTGTTAATTAAAATCTAATTAAGAAGCTGCTTTGACATACTTAGGTTTACAATATAGCTCAGTATTAATAATCTTGTTTAATCTAAGAAGAATTTGAGGATGGAATGCAAGATTAAAACATTTCTTTCATTTAAAATAATCCAATTTTTGGGGGGGGGGTGGGGGGGGGAAATAGGATAGGGATATACCCAACCCCCAGGAAATCTGTGCCACAGGAAAAGTTCTAGGATCTAACACACCACTCTACTTCACTGTGATGATATGTAAAATAATTGCTACAAATTATGGAAACTGTAATCACATTGAAGACAGTGACAGGTTACTTTTCCCCAGCATGGTCTCCTCATCAGATAAACACATGTTCTACAGTAGACATATACTGATAAATCATATTACATTGTGCATAGGCACAAACTCTGCTCCCTAGGGAAAACAGCAAAGTTGCATGAACAGTGTGTTATTTTTTTATTAGTAACTTAGCAACTGCAACTTGTTCTGGTGCCAAGAACAGAATCTAAGGGTTGCAGTCAGAATTTTGCTTCAATGCTTTTTCCTTTTATCATCAAAGTCCCCATATCCAGAACTGTAAGGATTATGTACTCCTGATATAGGATTCCTCCTTGGAGTAGAGCTTCAGCTACACTACTCAGCATAGGGAGGGAGCTGTCTACTATGTCTCCTTAAGAAGTAATCTACACATGATTGCTGTGATTACAAATATATTATTTAGAATTTCACTCTTTCCCTTTTTAAATGTGTATATATGAATATAATCTATATTATAAACCATGATATTATAAGTCTGCCAGCTCTTTACTAAAGCATGAAAGAGTTTAATTTTCATATGCCTCTACTAACCTTTGGCTTCTCACTTCAACTCTGTGATAAATCACCATCTTGTTTGCAAAAGGCAGCTTTTCTCATTTAAGAGATGAATAATAAGCTTGAGTGCACTACAGGATCAACCTTCCTGTGCCAATATTTCCTCACTCACATTTTGCTGTAGGCACACTGCTACATTTTCCGCTCTATAACGTAGACATGCTGAATTGCATAATCCAAAATTAAACAATCTAAACTAAAAAAAACCACATCAAAGTAACACAAAAGAAGGGGTTGATTAGCCCCATAATAAGATTACAGAGATGTTTTCCGCTGCCTCAAGTCCATTTGGGTAACTATTTTGAAATATTTTTTCTGATACTGAAAAGAGAATGCAAGATTAATTCTAAATTGTATCATTTGCTAATATTGACTGGCAATTTTCTGCTGACCTTTGCAAAAATCTGATGCCTCTTGAATACTTCTAATACTGACCAGGTGGCATAGGAGATGTGCTGCCCCACTCAGAGTCTTCTGATACATAATGCACATGTAGAAGAATGAAAATGGATGGCTATTATCATTCATGTATAAATATGTCAATAGCATTAAAAGTTCAGAGCTAATTCAATCGATACATTCAGTTGTATAAGTAAAACAATCCATTCTCTGGATTGTTAAAATCTTTTTAATATGTGCTTCCACATTATGATGTGAACATTATTTTAAACAATACTGTATATTTATCTTCATATTCAGCTGCTCAGGGTATTTGAGACTTTAAAAATCTTCCTCAGCTCTGTTGTGTTACATTTGATTTTGTCTTATTTTTTTCCTTATCAAATACTTTTATTTCCTAGGTCTATAAATACATATATTCATATGGACAAAGCATATTAATATGGCATTTAAGATTCTTATAAACGCTGAATTTATTTTTTTTCATTGTTCAACATTCTTGGATATAAAAACAGTAAGTATAATTAAACACATAACAAATCTCTATGTGTTTCGATAGTTCCATGGAGCATAAGATTGTTAGAAGGCTGAAAAATTGTTATTCCTCTCAAAGAAAGATATAAATAATCTACAAACCTTAAACCTTGTGTTTCTCCATTTACTTTAACATATTTGAAGATCATTTTTCCAGGGGAAAAAAAAAAGAAGAATGAAATTAATTACAAAAGCACAATATTAAGAATATAAATGAGGTAGTATTCTGTAGAGGTCTGATGTTTACCTTTATCTTCACTTACCCTTCATTGTTTTAAAATTTGTTGCCTTGTTTGAAACGTAAAGGAAACAAAAATACATATCTAAGGTTGTTAGATACTTTCCTTGATTTTACACTAATATTTTCCATTGAGAATGCATTCAAGCAATTCCATGAAGTAGAGGAGAAATTGCAGATATTTAGGACAGAGAATGTTAAGATACATAAAACGTATTACACTTACAACCAGGTAAAATATACAGGAGAATTATTTCTTGAAGGCAAAGACACTAAATACAAACCCACAGAGAATAGCAACAATAAAAAGAACAAAACATTAAAAAAAAAAAACGGGGAGGGGCGAATGGCAAACAAGGATGACAAAGAATCTATCTCATCTGCTGCTCAATAGTTCACAGTAACTCAAAGATTAGATAAGCATATAATAGGACTCCCTGCTGTTTATGGCTCACCATTGTTGGATGGAAGTATGTTTTATCAGCATAAATGTGGCTGAATTTTAACCTGGTCACACTTTAGTGGCATTCTGTATATTTTATAAGACCTGCTGATGTCACATGGAAAAGTTTAAAACGGTCAATTTAGGGAAAACACAATTATAACAGAATATATTTGCTGCATAACTTCACTCTTAGCCTTGTCCCTGGATACATTTATACAAAAGTAGTTTATCTGTCCCCCAAAATTCACCTTCTTTTACCTCTTCGGATTATTAGATGAGGTCATAGTTCTAAATTTACAGTTTTGCAGCTACTTACTACTGTCTTGCTACTACAGAACTCAAAACAGGATTTTCCTATGGCATGAGCTGTGATGAGTGGGAGATCATCTGTGTGGAAGGAAAAGGAAAGGACACCTCACCACACACTCAGTACTGAGTTCGTGAGCCATCTGCACCACTAACCTGAGACTTCTTTCAGATCATGCCCCTTCATCTTTTTTCCAGAGTAAAAGTCAGTAACTCTGGCCCCTGAGCTGCAGCAGAGACAACTTGTGTTCACAGAGCTTTGCTCTGGGTTCCGGCATCAGAAGCAGGAGCGGGGCAGTTTTACAGAGCTGTACAAAGTTTCTGCCTTCTCACTTGGGAGCCCCAGCCCCTGGTCCTGGTAGGTGATAATGAAACTTGTTTCGAGGCTTGATAGGGGAAGTGCTGCTCAGCACCCTCACTGGCGCTGGGCTGGCAGATTTGGCATCTTCCCCACGCCTTTCCAATAGTGCTTCTCAGTTAACAGAACTGTTGAATCTATGATTTTATGACTGTCTTACCTATGCCTCATATAGTATTTCCCAATTCCACTGGAACCACTTTGCTGAATAGATTTTAGAAGTCTCTCTTTCTTTTTATGGCCGATCCCACTGCTTAGCTAATAATCTCTCTGGGATCAGCTCTTACACTTCTGTTTTCTCTCTCCTTCTGGGTCCCAAAAATCTTGGCTGCAGCTTTTAACAGAGTCATTTGTTATGGACCTTTATGTTCACATCCAAACATTCAATAATATTAAAATTTCATTTAGTTTATTTCAGTCTAACACTTTTTTTCTTAAGGTCATCTATTTTGTTCATTATCTGCTAATTTCTTTAGCAAATTGCTTGGTTTTCTGCCAAGCCTATAAATGAGTCTATTAAAGATGATGCATTCCATGAATAACCCCTGTGGAATTCCGAAAGCTCTTTTCAAATCCAGCTACTATCTTTTTTTTTTTTTCCTTAGTTTTATAAGGTGTGTGCTAATACCTGTCCAAATCTAACCCTTTGGCTAACAGCATCTTACATTACTATATTAAACGTTTTACTGAAGTCTAAACACATTTTTTCTACTACATTTCCTGTCTGAAGGAATGAATCCTATATTAAATAACAATATATTAGTACAAGTAATTGCATTTATCTTTGATGAAACAGTCTTCAGTATCATCTTGCTTTAATTCTCTTTTAAGGACTGGTTTTTTTCTTTAAATTGAAGGACTATTTCACCAAATTTAGCAAAACATAATGTAGGCATCTGGTGTAAAGTAGCATTTTAGGTTCTAAATGAAAGATGTAAGTATATGTGAAGAGTAAATCACTTCATACGTTAGCACCTGTACATATACACAGACATATCTGGAATTAAATGCAATACCTATTTTCTCTCTTGAATGAACCAGGTTCCATACTCTTAGACAGTTTAATCAGACTATAGCTGAGGCTGAAGAAGGTTGTTTTCTGCCTTGAAATTGTGAAAAACCTCAGCTTTCTTTTTTCTAAATCAAATAAAACCAATTCCCTTTTATAAATCTATTGTTAGTATTACTCTATTATTTTCATTTTTTCTATTATATCCCTCATTGAAATCAGATTTTTATTTAGTTTTGGCTCATACTTAGATCATCTCTAAGCTCTGCCTTTACTGAAGGGTGATCTAATTGTCTTCACCTTCCTGTTCTCTCTTTCAGACACCTAAAGTTCTTACAACTGCAGTCATTGTGGAGATTAAGATTTCCAGATGTTTTAAAAATACATTACATAAGCATATTAAATGTGGTGTCAGGGGGAAAAAATTAAAACCCCAGATTTTATTCTGATTTTTAAAGAAAAAAACCTCCTATTGATTTTAGTTGGCATGACTTAACGGACCCTAAAAAAAAAGCAGTGATGCAGGCAGCAGCCTTGTATTGTACCTGTTTTCTCAAAGCATGTCTGGAAAAGCCTGGCTCCCAGTTCCAGTCCTGCAGCCTCCCCCAGTGAGTACACTGGAAGTACTTGACTAAGAACAGTAGCTGGACTGACAAGCTTTTCATTCCATAGGCTTTTCCTGATGCATTTTAACATGACCACCACAGACAGTTTTTTCTGAAATCCAGCTGAGGGTGCCAATTCTAAGGATACTACTCTGAAAATAATGTGAAAAAGAAATCTACTTCTGTGCTATAAACATAACTATATCCTTATGTCAATGTTATTTTTTGTGCTTTTCGGTGTCAAATTGGACAGCAGTGACACAAAGCCTGTAATATGAAGTAAAATGAATTCCAGATGGATTGCCCCAGTTTGTTATTTCAGTAGCATTCAGAACAATTTTAATTTATTTTTACTAAAAATTGTAGCTTACAAAGATGCCTTTGATGGTTTAGCTTAAGGGTGTAAATACATAAATACATACTTGTGCTTTTAAAATGAAGACCACAAAGTCCTTAAATAACAGTCAGTGTAACTGCTAGTCAGATGCTGCAGCGTACGGGATTTGGAACTTTTGGCAGTGATCTTCATCAAAACTACCCTATAATTTTAGAATTTTATTAGTTTTTAATATATATATATATATATAATGAGACACACTCTTAAAATGTAGCTCTGAACTTACTGCATTTGGATTCAGACATCTGTATTTATCATTAACCATCCATCAGAAGACTTCAGTGAAGTCAATTATGAGGCAGGTGCAACTCAGTTGGGTTAAAAAGGGTTCATCAAGGAAGAGGGACAGGGCTTGTTCAGACAAATGAGCAAACATGCATTTCACCCTTGCCTAGCAGTTAGTTCATTGTCTTGGAGGAAAGACTCTAAGGTTGTGATTCCTGTTTCCAGGAAGATTATGCATGCCATCCACGGTATGAGATCCAGAATGCAATGGCATTTCTTGATCAATTGAATACATTCATCTCCAATTTTCTGTTTGGAATTTAGATATTTTATAGGTCTCCAAAGGCCAACAAGTGTATAGTTGAGATAGGCTGAACCTCATTCTAAAAGGTGAAAGAACTGCAATGGATAAACATTAGTGTCTCACTTGTTACATGTAGTGGGATTTCTTTTGCCTCAAATGAGCAGACAATGAAGACAAGTCGAATATTGATTGAACTGAGTTGTTTCAATAAATCAGAAATGTATTATTTCACATGTGACTTCCCACATGAGAAAACTGGCTGTTTAATGGTAAAACTCAAGAAATCAGTTACCAGGAGAAATCAAGTGCTTCAGTTTAAACATGGCAATGTTAACTGGGCAAAGCACTAATATTGGACTGAATATCAGAGAAACCCCAAGGGAAAAAAAATAAAAAAAATCAGTCCTTCAGATAATGTATGTATCATTTCCTTTACACTCGCCTCAATAACATTTTTATTCATGTGGATTTGGAGTCATCCCACCCCAAGTAAAAGCTTAGGGTAACACAAGGTAGATATCCAGTAAGTGATTTTCCTAAGAGTTAATGGAGACAAGTATGATTCTCCAAAGAGTAATTTAGCTTAGTGCAGATTACCCTTGCCTTCTGGAAAGGCACATCTTTTTTCCACTGACTGCATGAGCTGCTCAGTAAGACCAAAATATTAATTAAAGCATTATAAGTGCCTGAATTTGGATAAGATGAATATATGCTTTGACTCCTACAATGAATGTAGTGACACAGATGTTGTTAGGATGTCATAAATGCTGGCATTTCCATGCTGTTTCATTTACAAACATCTTGCATTATTGATGTAGTATGTGATAGTTTGATAGTCTTTGAGCCAGGAAAGTTATTCTCAGTCACAATGCTGGTACACGATGTATGGTGGCAGTATGCATAGTGGGTAGTGGCAGTAAATATTTTCCTGCCTTTGCTAGTTATTTGTCTTAGCTCTGAACTGCAGAGAACCACCTACTCAGCTGCAAGAATAGTTCAGTACCTACGGCACTGAGTCTTCACTGCAGTCTCTGGGACCACCAGGAAGGTCCAAATATCAGAGCTCCAGATTGTCTACACAGTTTGCCAGCTACTATTTACTTTCTAGCCAAGTAATTGCATGCTTCATGGCTTGTAATAATAAAGACATTCAATCCTATTTACTTCATTTAAAAAGAAAAAAAAAAGTTGCAACTAACATTCATGACAATGTTATTAGAATAGATGTCAATCAGAGTTTGATTTCAGGCCAAAGAAAATTACAGATACACCATTATTTCTATTAATTGCAACCTAAGTACTGTTCAAAACCTCACTAAATGCCAAGGAAATTGCCAGCAGAAATTGAAGTGATAACTTAAGTTTGTGTGGCAATTGCAATTCACTTGCAATTTCAATTGTTTTCAGTCAAGTGCATTAGAAACTGCTAGGGTTGCTGTTAAGGCTTCCAGGGAAACAGGCATGTTACAATACTTGCACAGTCCAAGTCAGAAGACTGGGCTCTGCTTTTGCCTTTACATCTCTAAATTCATTCCTAACACTCTCAAATAAGATCTCAGGACCACATTTAGAGGACAGGTTAATGACACTGTCCTTTCATAAGCTTAGAAACATAATTTCTTTTCGGTAAAGATGCAGATATATGGATAATACCTTACAAAACATTAAAGGTAGAATATATAACTCCAGAAATCTGATATTTAGATATTTCCTAATCTACAACAGGGAAGTGAGTCTTTCTGGAAAGATAGCTGTTCAACTCTGCATTGTACAAATCCGACATTGCTGAGATGAATTGTGCTCCACAGGTATTTCTCTCACTGTTTTTAAAGGATGCTCCCAAGACTAACTCAAGTAGAGCAGTTGGTACAAGAATTTTCTATTTATAGGCATATTATTGATAAAATAGATATCATTTATCATTGCTCCCAATCCACCTAGCTCACTTGCAGTTACAAAGTTAAAAACCGACTTTTAAAGACTCTTTACTTAATAATGATGGTCCATCTGTCTTTAAGATTTTTGGATTTCAGAATCTGCTCACAGCCTATTGATAGGATCATTTCCATTCTGGAACTCAGACTATGTTTTTGATGTATTTTCCTCCTTAGCACTCTGTGTTAAACACCTTGTTTTTTCTGTTCAGTTCTCTCTAACTGCTTACATTATCAAGTCAACACTTAGAGAAGTTATAAAGAATCTGAATAACGTCCAGTATGATTCTGTGATAAGTAAACAGAAGTGTGCTGTTGGCCACATATAGATTATATTTCAGGTTTTACCCAAATGCCCTTTTTCACCTATTGATGGATAGCAGAGCTGCAGTACCATCTCCTGTGCAACACTTAAAGCAAAATTTCCATATCCCTTTCAGTTACTTTGTTGAAACATTTGGCACAGTATGTCTAAGAATAATGTTTTACTTTCATGTTTTTCCTAGTAGTTAGCTTAATAGGTTATCTGCAGATCAAAAGATCTGAAAACATGAAGATTGAAATTAAATAATAAATATCAGTCTGCCTGAACTAGAACCAGAGTTTTTGGAGGCAACTTTAACATTCATGCTTCAGTTTGCAGTATTGTTTGAAGGTTTTAATCCAAGAAAACACTGTGAAGGGCAGCCCCCTGGTTAAATCCGGGCTGAAAGCTTTTTTGTTTAATATTTCTTAGCTCTTACTCTGGTTGTAGGATAATCTTCCAACAAGGAAGCATTTGAAAGGCTCTTACAGACCATCTTCCAAAAAGTGTATTTCAAAATTCCCTTGACAGAATATTCAGATTAACAATATGTTAGTGAACATAATTTACATACATGGTGACTTTATACTATAGTCTTAAAAGTCCAGTTGATGCTATCTCTTCAGATCACCTTTAACATCTCAAATCTCATCAGAGTAAATAAAATAATACTCTCTTGGTTCAGCAGTTGCTAGGGGTAAAAGAAATCACTGAGGCCAAAACTAAGTACATCACAGTGAATAGTGAAATTCCTCTGACAGCCACAGCTCCTGCCAAAATCACAGTGTCTTGAGGTCTGCCCATGGCTGGTCCAAGACAGCAAAGAGATGCTATTAAAACTGTTAGAAGTTTGGAAGATTATGGAAAATAATTGGTTAAAGCCCAGTCTCCCTCAGTGCCTGTGAATAAGCTAATATCAATGAGGAACAGTTCACAAAAATTCATGCAGCCTTTTAGATCTTGGATTACAATTTTCCAAGGCTCCAAAAATTAAGCATCCTATGAAAGTGTTCTTAAGCAAGTCAGAACGAGAACCATTGCTTCTGAAGCAGCTGGAGGATTCCACTAGGCTTCCCTTTCACCTGGCCTGATTAAACCCTCTAAACTGGCCAATGAGTTATTTCCAGATCAAACTGTATTTTCTGTACTGATCCTATCTAAATGTCCATGTGAGTTTTTAAAACAAGAACACTTGTGTGGGAAACAAAATAAACTAATGAATCTTAAGAAACAAGGAAGCATCAAGCCCAACAACACAAACTCTCATCTAAAATGCTGTAGCCTCTTATGTAGAATATTTACAATAATTACATAAGAAAAGGTAAAGTATCAATTCCAACCATTCATTTTAATGAACCAGCTGTCTCTGAAATGAACTGACTTTTTTTTTGTTTCAAATCAAAGTAAATCTGCATTTGTGGTATCATGGTAATTCTTGTTGGATTTATGGCCAACGTCATTTTACTCTGCAAGAACTCACTTCAATGTAGTAGTCATTTTGAACTAAACACCATATTAGCTTAAAGACACAAAAGAGATTCTCCTGATCATAATTCACACCCAGCCATCAAGCTACTTTCAAGAAGGATTTCTTTAGTGGACTTAATTCCTTTTAAGTTTTGTAGATCTGACCAAGAGATTAATAATTGCAAATTCTCTAAATAATTTTATCATTAAGATTTAAATTGATATTTTCTTGTTCTTCTTGTCAGAATGCATTTAGTTCAGAGAGAAGGATTTTTGAGTCTGCTTCACAATTTTTCCTTTATATCACATTAATCTCAAAACTAGAATCTCTGAGGGAGTGGATTCCACTAATTACTGGTATAGAGATACTCATGAACACAAATTTATATGATTTTAATAGTTCAAAGCCTGTGCACAAATCTTAAGTTTCAGTTCATTTTATTTAGTCAAGACCAATAATCTCATAATCCTTAGGAGACTCTGCAAGCACAAACAGAAGCAGCCAGCTGTGAAGGAGCTGTGCTGAAGTAGCAGTGAGGAAACCTGCCACTGAAATACCATAATGCTTTCTCCAAAGCCTTCGGGCAATTTCTCCCCTTTCAGGCAACCACTTAGTTTTGAAATGCTTGCTTTGTGCTAAAACTGCCATATCATTAAATCAATCTCTTTTTTGGTCTCAACTATTCCAGTTATTAAAAGATATAATCAACATCTTTGATGGATTAAGTAATGATCCAATAAAACTGCACTCAGCCAAAAGATTTTAACCAAGTAACTTCTACATTGAAGAGTTCCTTTATGAAAAAAAGGAATGCAAAAAAATACCAATTGGTTCTAATTAGTCTATACCTGTTGCTAAATGCAGTGAGATAATCTCTTTTATTAACAGATGGTGAATACGTAAGATTAAATCCTTCAAAATACAGGCTAATGCAGGTATCACTGTAATCAGAAGCACATGACGATGGGGAAAATCACATCCCTAAACTTAATTATGTGTAGACATAACAAAGAAACATTTATAAAAATACTTTTTTTTTTTTCCTTGAGGCACTAAAATTACAATAGCAATTACAACATACACCTAGCAACTGTCTGCTATTTAAAGTGGATATTGCAAAATAACCCTGAAAGATCTGTACCAAATGCCTGCCTTCATGTCTGTAGAACAAGCTGCCTATTGGACTGCAAATGGGTCTTTAATAAATGAGAGTTTCCTCAAAGGAATGAAACATACTGACTCCTTTCTAAAGGGATAAACCACTCTGTATGTTTAATTAGCATCCTGAAAGTTGAGAAGCTGAAAAAAAAATTAATTAAAATGAACCAGTGTGTAAAGCAAATGTGACTGAAACTATAAAAATACCTTTTTGTGATACCAAAGGAGATTTAAATTTCATATGAGCGTAGTTCTTTCCCTTAATTTTTCTTAATAATTTTTAATCTTTAAATCCATTTTTAGTTTTAATTTGAAGGTAACTGAAATTCTATTATAGAAAAAAAATTAAAAGCATGTGCATTCACTAATATTAACTATGTAACATGACTTAATAATTCTTTTCAAATCTATAGGCTATCTTGAGTATTCACTGCTGCATATGTAAGGTATTTAAACCAGTATTCCATACTATGTGAAGGCAGGAGCATAGCAACTCAACTTCATCCCTGCCTATCCAGATTTGGAACATGCATAAGCCTCTCATTATTCCTCGAGGAAGGACAAGAAGTCAACACGGAGACCTTGGTTGCCAGAAGAAACTGTTCATTTCTTCCCCCCGCAGAAAGCTGAAGGATGAACAGAACAAGAAATCTGCTTCTGAAAACCATGAAATGCTATTGCTTGGGAGTCAGACCTTCTGCTCCTGCAGCTGGCTGCACCAACTGGCCCACATATATCTTCAGTTAAGAAAGTCCTCACCATTGGTTGATATGCAGAACACAAAATATTGCTATTCTAGCTGATCAGGAGATAAATAGACCAAATCAAAAGTTGAAATAAAGGAAACAAAATATGCACTTGTTATAAATCAGATTTTAAGTAAACATGTACAGAGGGATCCTCCATCTCTGTACATTTGACAAAAACAGGGAGCCACTTGGAGATGGAACTTCAGCTCACCTCTCACATGAATATACTTTGGGAGCATTTCTTTTTTTTTTCCACAGGCCATAGAGAAAATCTGACCTAAATGGACGCTTAAAGTTGGGTGTGATGATTATGAGCCTTTTTTAAACACATTTTAAAGCAGGTCTTTTTTCCTCTGTGTGTTTCATAATGGCTTTTGACAAGGTTTATTTTCTAAATTATTTTCTTATCATACTATTGACATTTTTTTACTATTATCATCAAATATCATTCTAAAAAGTAATGGGTTCATTATGGGAAGTTATTGTCTCCAATATGCAGGCAATGACACTTTTCAAATAAGCTTTCTTTTTTCAAATTTTCTTGTTTATATAAAATGCACAGAGCATAGTTTTCTGAAAATAGTATTACTGCAGATGTAAATCTGAAAAAAATTCATCTACAGTTTTTAAAGAACAACAGTTATGATTTATGACCACAACTGCATTAAAATCTTGTCTATTACTGAAACAGATCCTGACACATCTTTGATTTGACTGAGAATGTTATCTCCCAAATTGGTCACTAATTGCTGCTGAAAATCAATTCACTAAAATAATGGCTTGGGAGTACTGCTGAATGGTTTGTCATGAAGGATATATATGAGTGAAGATTAAATGCTTTCATTTCAGCTGCAATTTATAAGTTATGTCTGGGCTGCCAATCACATCTAAGTCAGAGCACCTCTTCCAGCGGTCAGAAATCCTGTCAGCATTTTCACAACTGGGAAGTAATTGAATTAACTGCAAAATGCTAACATTATCCCTTTT
Source organism: Cinclus cinclus (assembly GCF_963662255.1). Taxonomy (NCBI): domain Eukaryota; kingdom Metazoa; phylum Chordata; class Aves; order Passeriformes; family Cinclidae; genus Cinclus; species Cinclus cinclus. Next base: position 13,205,305 of record NC_085049.1, read on the forward strand.
CATGTGCACTGGAAAGAAAAAAGAAATTGCATGTTGTAGAAAGACTGAAATGTTTTAAGACAGAAGCAATTAGGGGGCACAACAGCAGACTGACCCTCTTTCTATTCTAGATTGCATGGGTCTCTCTGCTGCGTTATATGAAGGAGCTAAAAATATAGGCATTAACTTGCAAAAGAAAAAAATCCAGCAGGGACTTAAACCCACGTCTCAGGGAACTTAAAAGGTTCCCTAATTGACTATAAAAGGATTAAGATCTGCTACTCAGCACACAGCACATACAGTGTGTACATATTTATATATACATATGTATACATGTGTATATATATATGTATGTATATATATATGTATGTATATATACACACTATCATAATATTCAATATAGTAAATACCATAGGCCAATGCTAAGTAAAATCTTAGCAGGTTCATTGGCAGCAGTGTAAGTCATAATGAGCTAAGGAAAGTCAGATGAACAGATGCTAAATTTCCATAGGGACATTCAGCTGTTTTCTCACCATGATAAAGGGGGTACTTTTATCTTTTCTGTCCCTTAGTAAATGCACAAAAAAATAAAAAATATTAATCTCAATTCCTTTAGCAAAACCATAAATAGGTACGTCGCACTGTATCCATATTTCACCCTCCTTCATAACACTTGATTACATAGCACAGTGTCTTAAAAATAAATTACCTAAAATACCTTCTTTTTATCTTCACCTAACATAAGCAAAATATTTGTTTGTAAGTTTATTGATTTCAATAAAATAACATTTTATTGAAATCAATAGGACTTAGGTCCTATTAGGATTCACTTGACCACAATTTTAACTGCAACTGAGGACCAAAAATGTTTATTATGACTATTTTGACCTTTTTCATTTCACAGGGTATAAAATTTAATGAAGTAATTTCTGCATCAAGCCTAATTACTTCCTGATGAGCTTAAGTACATGATTTAGAGAAACACTCAGCTATACTGCTCCATCTCGTTGGTTAGAAAATTCTCCAATTAATTATTCTCATTATTTAAAAAAAATCTTCATAATTTCCCATCCAAATCTGTCTTATTATGCCTTTGTCTATTACACTGTCTGTGTTAAAAAGATAAATTACTCTGTGGTGGCAGTTTTGGAAGGATTTCATATGAACTTAAGAGAAACAGTACTGGATTTTTTACTTTAACTTTACATGGCCATTCAGGCATGGTAGTGGGCAAGCTGCCATTAGATATTTTCCTAGTTAACACAATTTAGTCTCATTGAAGACATAAATGTTCTCTGAAGCAAAGATGACAAAAGCAGGTTAAAAGAGCAAATCACACAAATGAGCCAAATTGATTCTTAAGGCAGAAGTCAAGTTGTGTATGTCAAATAAAGTGAGAGGCAGACAAGCCAGAATGGCCTGTTTCAAGAAAAAAAAAAAATATATATATATATAAAAAAAGAACTATGCCTTTTCAAGTAAAAAAGCACCATAAAACAGTACTGCTGTATAGACCAAACAAACTCAACACAGGTATGTCTTAAAATATAAAGGATAGACTAAACAGCAGAATCCTCACTATGATTCACACAGATTTATTAATTTTCAGAGGGGGAATTTGGATTAAAGATTTATATACTTTGTCTAAGTCCCTTAAGAAATGGTGGCAGTCATTAAGCTTTTCCCTCATTCAAGTTGCCAAATACATTAAGGAGTTGACAAGTTGGTGAGCAAGGAACTTCATTCAGTTCCTTCAGCTCAAGGCTAGCATATAAAAAGCATGTCTTCATGAAGAAAGAGAGGAAAGAGAAGAAAACAGATGCTGAGAGGAATGAAAAGGGAAGTTACCTTGTGTCTGGCAGAAGCCAAGGACTAAAGTTCCTTAACAACAAAACTGTGACACAACCCAAGTATGCTCCACACAGTCTAAAGAGATCTGATATTTCTGATTATAATCTCCTTTTCATCAGAAACCAGGGGTTTGACTTTCTTGCACAGTCTTCAGAACAATTTGTCCTTGTCACCTGTTCTTATTTTTCTAAAAAATAAACTTCATATAAAGCTGTTTCAGATAGGAGAGATGTGAAGGATTTGTTTACAAGCTTATAATCAGCAGCATATGAACTCTGGAGTGAGGATAAAGTTACACATGCTAACCTCTTGCCTTACTCATGAAGATCTGAAGTTTGGCCCGTGATATAAAGTCTCAACATGAATGACCTTGTGAGCCATAATTAAAATTCCTTGAAACAAAGGTTTTTCAAAAGTTTTAATAGTTTGCAGCCCTGGCATGTGTAGCCCATGCTACCGGGGCACTGATGTAGGTGAACTGACTACAGCTGGTATCTCACTGCAGCAAAACGTGGGGATGAGATACAAAGATTTTATGGAATAACTGAAGTTTTCACCTATTAGTGTCAGTGTGGGTTTCCTTTTTTTCTTATATAAAAAGAAAAAAACAAAAGTACAATTACAGTTACTTTTTATTCCTTGAAAGCTAATGAAAATTAATCTTTACACAAATATAAATAAAAATGAAAACTTGGTGATTCTGTCCTAGTAAATCATAATATAAAAGATTTTCAGAAACTGTATCTAAATAAAGGGGACTAAATCTGATCTGATTTCAGGAACGGTGGAAAACCTTCTCTTTTGGAAACATTTTCATGTGTATTAATACCATAAACAGAAGCTTCTTTCTACTTTCTTAAGGAAGCTGAATGTTACACTTGAAGCATACTACACAGAATTCAGTCTGTGAATGCATGTATTATCCTTTCCATTTCTGCAAAAGAGGAATTTTTCCCCTTGGAGGAGTATGGGCAGTCAAAGCAAAGCTGGCTGAAACCTCAGTGCTGGGGAACAGAGCCGTGTTTTAATGGAAAATTTCCTTATAGAAATGTCAATTTCTTGCTATGAACCTCTGGTATACTGGAAAAACATATACTTTAAATAATGCCCATAAAGAAATAACTGACACTGAACTTCTGTTATTTGTGTGAATAATATTTTCACCACATTATTTTCTTGTTTTTTAGTTAAGTACAAATATGTTAATGATAAAAAAGGGTAACTACATACAGAATACCTATTGTGAACTAAATAGTGAACGAAAATCTCTATAATTTGGACAAGGGATTATAACTGAGCAAATGGTACAGTGCTAACCTACAGCACAGGAACAATTACAGAAAGGGTTTTATGAACATGTGTATTCACAGAAGAACGAAATTTTATAAACCCAAAGTGTGGAGACGTGTATGAATATGTACATGCATATCTATGTATAAAGACATCAAAGAAACGTGTGTCTGTATACACACTGCATCATTATACATATAAACATGTAAACACATCCGTGCACTGCTCTCCTCATCTTAATATTTGTTTCCATGTTACTGTATCAGAAGAATATATGACCACTGGAAAATGAGGCTACCAATTAGTTCACCTTTTTCAAATGCCAAGCTGTTGTTGAAAATGTGCACCTGGCACCTAGTGCCTCACAGGTGCTGGCAAAGTTCTCATAGAATTTCAAGAGCATGAACTTATTACGTGATGCTGGATTGTATCAGTTCAAGTATACACCTTCCTACTCTTTTACTAAAATCACTGCTGAATCTTTAAGGATATTCTCTCAAACCACTGAAGTTTTAATGCTACATCCAGTAGTTCTTAGTGTGCTGGCTGTCCAGATTGTGATTACAATGAGATAGAGAAAAGCTAAAACACTTTTTCTTTTGATGTAAAGCTGCAGACCAGGCACACAAAAAGAATAAGATGTTTTAAGAATAAGATTGTGGGAAAAAAGCATTTGAAGAGGCACAAACTCTTGTATATTTTGCTTCTTTCACCAAGGTAATTATTGAGTAAGGCATATAAAAAGATTGCTACTTGCCTTTTGTAGGTGTATACTCTGATTTGTACTGACATTCTTATTCAGAACACTAATTAAGCATAATTTCCATCCTTAGCAAGCATGGATTAATGTTGAGCTGAAGGGATTTATCATGGATAACTGTGGGACCAAAAATATTTCCTGTATAGATATATTCACAGGAATGTTAACATTTAGCTTTATTAGAACATGAATGCATTTCAACAGACCCTGACATACAGGGACACATGAAATTCTTCATTGTGGAAAGAAGCACTTCCACTCCTTGGAAATACTCAGCTGCACTTCCATTAAATGTGTGTTTAAAAGAGTTGCACCTGACAGCTATCCAAGAGCAAAGTTGTAAAAACTGCAAGCCTTCTAGAGGAAGGAACTGCATCTTTTTATTTCTTCTTTCTTTTTTATTTTTATTGTAATGTGTACGGTTTCTGTTGTATTCCTTACTGTGAGATTCATGACAAACACAATGGAAGGAATGAAGCAGAATCATGATCTCAGGTTTTCTAATGACCTCATCAGAGTTACTTTACATGCCCTCAATTCAAGTTGAAAGGACATGAAGATAAAAACATCATTAAGAAGTTGCTCTTTGCAAACACATACATGTAAACTCTAAGCCTCAGTACTCATTTTGCTGTTGAAATAGATTATTCCTTTATTTTAACTCCAAGTAGGAGGCTGCATGTAAGTCCTGGGTAAACCAGGGAAACACTGGGAGTCACAGACAACCATCCCTCTGAGTCATAATTCCTCCCTTGCCTCCTCCTTTCACCGTCAGCCTTTCCATTTGCTTGTGGTCTTTTCCAGAAATAAATCCCTGTGCCACCTCCATGCCAGCTCAGCTACACTGGCCAGCAAGTGGAAGAACTGAGCCAAAGGCAAGGTTAATTCCTGGTTCCCGGGGTGTTACCCGGGCTGGGCAGGCAGCAGAGCCTGCCCAGAGCTCCAGGCAGCCCTGCCAGTCTGGGAGGCTCAGGAAGGATTACAAAGCAGTTGTGGGTTGTCCTTTTTTTACCCTTTTATGTGGGCATTTTGCACTTACTCTTAACCTAACCATTCTCCTTAAAACCAGAGATCCAGTCCAGATGAAACCCTAAACTGCACATGGGCTTCAGTGATTCAAGAAGTAAAAACATTACTGATATATAAATAAACGAGTACAGCTAGCTACTGGCAGCAACTCTCCCAGGGACTCATACTGGCTAATAGGTTTCCACATGGAAGAAAGATTTAGTGCCCAGGCATTGTCTGATTTAATATATTTATCTGCTGTGTTTTCTCATTTGTCAGCAAAAGCAAACTTTCTTTTACAGAGCAGGCGTGCGAAAGCTGAAAATCTTCAAAGCAATTAAAACTGAACTTCTTAATCACCAAATCCCCAGTCTGCATCAGTTACAAAGTAGGATCTGTCTCTCCTAGACTCATATTTTCACTGCAAATGCTGATTTTTATGGCTCTGAGAATAACCTATTAGAACCACTTATAATACATTAACTTTCTCACATACTTTAAAATTACTTGGCTCCTGTTCAGAGTTTAAAATAGAAATTGATGTGAGAAGCAAGGCATGGTTGCAGCAGTCTCAAAGAAAGCTAAATTCAGTGCTACAGTGCAGATGATACATACAGTTTGTATTAGCTGTGTAGTAAAATTCAGCAATGAATGTAACATTTAAAGCAATGATTAGAAATTCAGTTTGAAATGCTCAAAGTTGGTATGCTGACATCTGCCTAAATATATGGAGGACTTTGTGAGATCCTGAATTTACTTAGCCAGGACGCTGCTGTAACTTTCAGGTTGCCACATGCTAGCCTTAATTTCACCTGTATCCTCTCCTTAATGATTTAAATCTTTTTTATAAAAGTGATAGCTGCCGTGGGAGGACAGACAAGGCATCTCAGCACAGTATCAAAAATTCTCCACTGAAGGTAAAGGATAAAAAGTTGCATTGCCACCAGCCAAAGAAGAAAGTTGAGTCCAGACCTCCATCTCAAAGAAAAAATGTTCTACGTATTAAATTAGGTGGGAATGAAGTTACATCGAGAAAGAAAACTTGATACCTCATCTCCTGTTTCAAAAGCAGATGACTACCTTTAAAAACTAAAAAGGTTTATAGTTCTGTCTTCTAGATACCTGAAACTCTCTGTTACAAGGGAACTGCCACAATAACATTGCCCCTTTTCTCTACTGGATGCCACAGTGCAGCTCCTCTGTTTGTTTCTGACTTTAAAGATTGTGCTTTGCAGTGTGTTGTCAGTGCTCTCTCTGCTGAGATACATAACTTCCACGTGTAGGGGACACTGAAGGGGATACAGGGTCTTGGTGTTCGTTACAGAGGACAAGGCTATCAAGTAGTGGAGCACCTGAATTTTTACTGAATCAGCCAATATCTTGAAATGCCTTCTTCCTTTTTCTGGTCCATTCTCTCATATCTCACCTTGGGGAAATAGCAGCAGACATGATTTATCCCAGTTTTATTCAATTTAGATTGTGACCAAGATGCAGGATTTGACTTCCTTGTTTTTCTGATATTATCTCCTACTTGCCTAAAAACCATCTAAAATCAACGTCCTAGTTGTTGTTGATCCTAATGAGACCTCTGCTCATCAAAGAAAGGATAGATTGGACATAAGAAAATACACCCTAACAGTTACTGTATGATAACAGTTACTGTATGATATTTTCAATTTATTTCTTTATAGCCAGTTACATTCCAAGATTATGCCCACTATGATCAAATTTTTTCACATTTCATCTCTCCTCAAGTGCAAATTGTTCCTGGTAATTTTGCAAAGTTAATGAGAAGGTAAGTTAAATAAACAAACACCAAAAAAATCAACATATTGAATATAACCCTACCAAATATTTTCCAATTTTACTATTTTATGTAATATTGTTGATGGAATAATTTGCAGAGAAAAATAGGATGCATTTTGGACTCTTTTTTTTTTTTGGTAACACTTTTTGATTTAAAAATAAAATTAAATATGAAAGCCATTAAAGAAATGAGAGGTTTTAAGTTATAGTTCTTGACACTGGGCTGAAACACCATGAAATGTCTCTCTTCAATATTTTTAATGCATTTCTTTAAGATGCCTTCCTTGACAAAGCCTGTATACTTTTCAAACTGGAAATAACTCTGTCTCAATGAATGTAGATGTTCTATTAGAAAATATTTCTGTAATAAGAAACATACAAGCTTGACTCATTGTTTCTGAAAGTTACTGGAGCTTGGGGAGATCCACGGAGTTGAGGCAATATGGGGGAAGTATTTCATGGGCTGCAAACGTTGTTTAGCTAGGAAGGGAAAGGGACAGAGGCAGAAGATTCTCTTGTCACTTGTCTATATAAGTTAGAGAAGTGGCTAATAATAATACACTTGAGATGTGGCACCAGCATGGGTAGTTTAAACTGACTGACTTTTCAGAGGCACAACCATGCTGTTGCTTGACCTCTGCCTTGAAGAGGCAGACACTAAAAATTATATCACTGTAATAAATAATAAAAATGCAGCAGACACATGTTGGCTTTCCAAACGAGTAAACCGGGCAGATGGCTTATTTAATGAGAACCATTTAATGAGCATTGTAAATCTTCTACAGTGCTCTGAGTTCTCTAAGGGAAAAGCAAAGTCTTAATACAAATAATTGATACAGAAATTAATAGTTATAATAGCAAGGTATAATTTAAATCAATTTATTCTCCACTGTCACTCAAATAATGACCGCAGTATAGTGCTATGAAATATTGGATTTTACTTCTGACCATAAGCACCCCTGTCATTCTGACATCAAATTTTAAAATCTTTCTCTTGCTTGAGTAAGGTTACTTACATATAATTTTACACTTTAATTTTATATATTTATTTTTCATATTAAGTGTATTTCCATTCCAGCCAGATTTTAACCACAGTAAGTAGTCTTCTAAATTATCTTTTTTCTCTCACGTTGCTATTTTAATAGATTGCTTCTTTCAGATATGAGCAATAGAACTTGAGATATTTTCCAATTAGTAGACAAGCCTTACTCCATTCTCTTACTTTCCACGTTCCTAAGTGTTATCTCTGTCATACAGAAAAAGTATCAGACCTGATTATGAGGGTAAAGAAAGAACATGATATTATGTTAAAAATGAATGACTCAAAAGTCAGTGTGGGTGATGTCAAGTGGCTGTCTCAAGGAAATTTCAGAGAACCATACATGTGACTCTGTTTGTCCTTCTGTGCTGGGTAACTGCAAATACAGAAACTAGATTTTAAACCCTATTTTATCTGTATAAATCATACAGTAGCACTTGTGCAGCAGTATGTACTGCAGACAGCTGTCTTTCAGAATGATTAAACCAATATGAGTAAGGAATTTGACTTTATATAAAAACTGAATTAAATTCTCAGAAGAATAACATTATAAAGCTAGACTTCCCTAGATTACAAGATCAGAAAGACTAGACACATTGCATTAAATCTTATGGATGATGCCAGCATAGTAGTAAGTTTCTCTAAAGCTTGTTTTTCCAGTAAGAAGGGGCAGTATAAGGATATGCAACCAAAACTGAGTTTAATACTACAGATATTTTCAGACAAAAGGCAAGCTGTGCTCCCTGGAAACAGAGGAATCTTCCTACAGATTTACACAAATGTCATCCTAATCTCACTAACATTCATACTAGATAAAGGCAATAATTTCTTCAAAAATACTAATAACTAAAGACATATAGAAATGCCAGACTGTTGTAATTAAAGCGATATTAGAGAAGCATTGTGTCGTGCTTGAAATTGGTATGTTTATAAATATTTGATACAAAATTTATATATGATTTAATGCATAAAGCACTTCAAGGAGAATGAGAAATAGAAGCTGTGCTAGAATATATTGCCAGATATAAGTGCAGTTATTTTATAGCTGCCTTTTAATAATTCATACTTTTTACAGGAATATTTTCATAGCTTTCTCAAAAGAAGATAATTAAATATGCTGTCAAACAACTCACATGTAGCCCGAAATTAGAATTATACTTCATTTAAAAAATAAATAACTTTATTTGAAGAGTTAAGAAATATCACCTGAAAATCACCTGTTGTTCTCCTTCTCTAAGACAAGGGTATGTCAAAGTGCTACCTTATGTATCATTTGAGAGGTACATGGGTACTTTCAGAAATAACTCATTAGGGGAATTCAATAGCTAATAATAGGATTTTCAAAGGGTTTAAAGTGGGTTATATAAGGACTTGGTCACTGAAATCCCACACCCTTCATTGCAACTGTCAGCTAACAAGAACGTTTCAGTGATAAAGTCACAAACAGACCCACCTATGTTATATTGTATTTAGTTATAATTTACTTGAGCCAAACACTAATCTGAACATTGAAACAGAAACTTCTTTAAAAATGCAAGCCACTAACAGGAGGAGTAGGTTAGTGTTTAACTAAAACTAAAATGGCAGTTAAAGAAAAGTTTAATTTCAGGTTAAATTTGCCTGAAAATAAATAAGTTCCTTTAGTTGCTTTTTGAAAATATGTATTGATTAGTTTTCATTAAGTAAAAAAATTTCCAAGAAGAATTCCACTTCTTAGGTACTTCCATAAAAAAAAAAAAAATGCTTTCCACAAATAATTACAAAATCAATTTACATTAGTATTTAGTTTTTATGAAGTTTTAGATCAGTAGGGATGACCCCACTAGCAGAGTTACCAGTAATATAAATTGATTGAGTGAAATTGCTAGTTAAAACTCTGAGATATTCCAGACATGGCATCTTAAACACCGCATTTGCAATTATGTCTCAGTTTATGTAAGACTTTAATTTAGAACATAATTGGAAATGATGCTAAAAATGTTAAAACATAATGGGATGGATCCCAGAAAGATCTTCGGTTTTTACATCAAATATCAAGTCACAGTGATGCTTCATGAAAACTGAATGTTTGCAGAGTTCCTACATATAAACAAACTATTAAAATAATAGTTGCTTTTCTAAATTTAAAACTAATTGCTCATTATTAGATATCTCTAATATCCTAATTAGGCATACTTACATATGTTTCTAAAGAAAATATATCCTGGAAATCTTTTTCTTTTAAAGAAAGGACTACTGCTCAATCCATGCTTCTCTCTGGTCTCTTTCCTGAAGGCTTTTTGTTTTTAATAAAACAATGTGATGTGATTTTTGTTGTTAGTGTGCAATTTTTTTCCATTCCCAATGCTTTCTGAAACAGTGAAATCCATTAGAGTCAGAGAAAACATTATTCTATACATAACAGAGTATCCTTTTTAACCAGAATTACTTTCTTTTTCCCTGAGGATGGAAAAAATATGCTGTGGTTAAACAGGATAAAACTTCCTAAATTGTTTTCTTTCTTTTTAAATTCAGGCATGCAGTAGCAACTAAAATGATATATTTAATATGTTTGCCTAAAGTCCAATGGAAAAGAAAATGCATCAGATCAAAACCGAACATTAATGATGAAAGAGCATCAGAGCTGCCTTTATAAATTAGGAGTCTATTGACAGTGAAATTGCATTAAGTCTGTACATGCCTTTGCATTCAAGAGAGCTGGACTGAATTATGCCAAATAAGAAACGTCCCAGAAATTCTGAAGAACTGAAGAGAATATTATAAAAATCTATCCTGACCCTATGTGCAGAATACAGGCTGCACTATTTCAAGAGTCAGACATATGAAAAGACCCTTTCTTGTACCAGAGATATTCTCATAGGAAATGCCATGTTATAGGCATTGCTAAATAAATATAGGTATTTATGTATGCATGTCTGTTGAAAAACCTTTACATTTATTTTAAAAATAAATAAATATAGTATGCATGTTATAATATTATTTAACCAAATATATGTAATGAGAGACCAGAGATAGAATGAAGTCCTCATATCAGCTAACAGAAGGCAACTATAATCTCTTTAGGCTTTTTATGTGAAGAGCAGCTGCAATGTACTGAGTTCTGCCTAGGTGGGGATGAAGAAGCAGTTGAGTTTATGGGAAAGAAAAAAGGGGCAGGATAACATGGGTGACACTGCTGTGGATGTTTACTAAAGGCCACCTGAACTGACCACCCTGATATCTGCTCAAAAGCCAACACAGCCGGGCACACACAGGCCAGGAGGTACAATGCAGAGCACTGATTTTTGGTAAAGGTAGTGAATGAATCATACCCAGGTGGATTAATGAGAAAGGCCAAAGATTGAATGGAAATGACCAGCACAGCACTGAACTACATAGCCAGGTCTGCAGATTGCTTGGTAGAAGATAGTTTAGGTACCTTGAGCAAATCCCAAGAGGTTGTTACTGGTGATACACCACATCCCAAACAGAGCAAAGGCTCCTCTGGCTCCTGAAAAACCTCACTTGAGCTTTGCTAGCTAATCCAGAGCAGCAGTCCTTTATGCCTACCACTCTCATCTAATTCTCATCCAGCACCACACATCTGGGCTGACCCAGCACATCTCCACAAGCCGAAGAAAGCTGTAGACAAACTGAACCTGCACTGATGTAGAGCAGTGACATCAGTGTACATCACTGAAGTGTGGGGTGATACATCAATTTCCACTGAGTTGCAATGTAAACTGCAATGGATTTGGAATTTGAATGCAATCTGATTTGCACTGAGTGGCAAAGAAAGTGAGTCTGAGTATATTAAAACTGGATACTGGGAAACTCCAGTATTTGGCATAAGCAGAGAAAGTGTTAATAGAAACATGCACGTGTAGCATATACAGCAACAAAAACTTTAATTCCTGGATTATTCAGTATCTCAAAATTAAAATCTACTCCTTCATAGAGGAGAAAAATTTGCTGCTGTTGAAATGAATATGCGTGTAGTCACTCCAGAAAAAAAAGATGTTTGAAGTATGATGATTGAAATGCCAGGTGTAGACTAGACTCATTTTACATAATAGCATTCATTAAGGAATAAAACTATCATCATTGTCACCATCAGTCCTAATTCCTACTCTGCTGCTATGAACTTTACACTGATTTATCACACAGAAGTTGTGAAACTTTGTACCAACACTTAATACTTTAGCCAGATCACACAATTTGTCTCAGACTTCAGGTTTCTATTCAGAAATAGTACAGAAATGGCCAGGTGCGGACAAAATTTGCTCAGGGATTATTATTGCTCACTTGCTCAAATATCTTTTACAATCTATCACTTCAAGGTGTACAGGCTGAGGCAAGACATACTCTTATTGAAACAATTGCTTCTGCAAGACAGGTTTTGCAAGCATCGACACAAACTCCAAATATTGATGCCTTCTGCTCTAATGATCCCACTTTTGGATGGCTGTGCTAGAGACTGCAGGAATTGGAGTTATTATTGTAAGAAGTCATCTAGTGGACTGAATAGGCTGAGTAGGAGAAAAGTAAACTTTTAAATAGCCTTTTTTAACTGTGAGAATTATGTTCTCTCTGAATATATTCAGCTACTGATCACTGCAGGTGAGTAACAAGAATTCCTGCTGGTGAAAGGTAAGTGTTATTGAAATATTTAGGGTGAAAAAATATTGTTCCACAACATGTGGACAGATGTGGGTTTTTGGATCTGTAAGAATGACAAACTGTCTAACTGATCCACAGTGAAGTAGAAAACTCTATCCTTTCCTTAATTAATAGTTCAGGAAACTGGATATACTCCATGGATCTACTCTCTAGTAAGCTGAAGCACCAGGGATCACTGCTTCTCAATTACATGTAGCAAGCAGCAATTGCTACACTGTGTGCAAGATTTTAGCGTCCTGAAGGCTATTCAAAACTCAAGTCTTGAAGAAAAAATTGTTGCTTAAGTCACAGAGAGGCCTCCAGTATCTTTTCGAAGTCTGAAATTACTGATGGGATGAGAAAATGGTTAATGGCCAGGATTGACTACAAAGGCTACTCAGCCAAGATATACTAACCTTCATATTGTAAAAGTTCATCTATTTTTCAGACACTCTCATGGGTTAAGGGAACCTGGCTTTAGAAATTCAAGAGGTATTCAAACAAGGAAGACTTTTTTGAACACTGAGGTACAGCACTGAAATACTGTATTTAGCTATTTAAGTATTACCTATAGCAGAGTTTTACATCTCTTAATATGGTCCTAAAATAAATAAGCAATTTCTAAAGCTACTTACTCAGAAGAACAGGAAAACAGTTATCATGCTTTATAAGTAGCGAAATAGCAAATTTAGAAATACAATATATAATAGAAAACATAAGCCAATATATTTAAATAATTAAATCCAAAACACTGCAAGAGACAAATAATAAATAACAACGTATTCAGAACATGTGTAATATATATATAAACTTTACCTATTAAGATCATTCACATAATGTGAAAACTGGGAATAGTTTCTATGACAATATATTACATCTATATTTATCCTTTTTATTTCTTTGAAAAAAGAAGCAGTATTAACTTACAAAAAATTGTGTGTTTTCATTTGAGCAAGGGTAGAGCTTTTTCAAGACTATGTAAAACGCTCATGCAATCTACTTTGTTGTTGTTCATTGTTATTTTCCATAGGTCAAGCTATGCATTCACAAGGAGAAAAAATGCAGAGGTACATAAATACACAATCTGTTTCATCTACCTTCCATCTCTCTGGGATCAGATTGAAAAATTTCTGCAGCTATTGATACTGTTTTAAATAATAGTGTTACTATTAATAATTAGAACATGGCAAGTTGAACACGGATCAGCAGTGCCCTGGCAGCCAGGAGGACCCAGCCACGTCCTGGGGGCATCAGGCACAGCTGGCTGAGAGAAGGCATTGTCCTTCTCTGCTCTGCATTAGTCCAGCCCCACCTCGAGTCTGTGTGCAGTTTTGGGCTCCACAATGAGAGGATATAGACCTGTTATAGGGAGAGCTGTGAGGATGGTGATAGGTCTAGAGGAAACGCTGTACAAGGAGTGGCTGGAGTCACTTGTTCAGCCTGGAGGAGGATGAAGGGAGACTTCATCTGATCTGCAGCTTCCTCACAAGGGAAGTGCAGGGGCAGATGCTGATCTCTTCTCTGGTGCCCAGTGACAGGACACAAGGAAATGGCCTGAAGATGAGTCAGGGCAGGTTTAGGCTGGATATCAGGAATAAAGGTTTATCCCCCAATGGATGGTTGGACACTGGAAGGCTGCCCAGGGAAGTGGTCACAGCACCCAGTCTGACAGAGTTCAAGAATTGTTTGAACACTGCTCTCAGGCACAGGGTGAGATTCTGGACGTGTCCTGTGCAGGACCAGGAGTTGCACTTAATGATCCTTATGGGACCCTTCCTATTCAGGATGTTATATGGTGATATTCACATAAAGAGAAATACATATCTCCTTTACAAATGTGAGGCAACTTAAA